>NC_134754.1:12473990-13683486 GCF_050436995.1 Anticarsia gemmatalis
ACCGTAAAGTCAATCAAATTTCGCAACACTAATCCTATGCGTCGGACGGTTGGAGTGTTACTCAAAAGTCGATTCGATCACAAGAGAGGCACAGCTCTACAATAGAAGAGAAAGGGGACTACACATTATAGATATTTAGCTTAGTTTAGTTTGCTAATATCGTGCTTAGATGACCATTGTAAATTAATTTCGGACAACTAAACATGCCTTTAGTAGCAAAATGCATTTATAAACGGGCGAAAATCGATTCAATTATATTCGTACTGTTAAATTATTGAACTGCAGAAATAACTTCGATTCGACTGTTATTTAAGGTACAACTTAAGTGTCTCTATTTTGCTCTTGAATAACAGAATATTGAGCTCGTTTCACACATAGACTTTGTATAGCATTGGATAACAAAATCTGTTTGTAAACTTTGGTTACTGTACTACTACTACTCGACTTCTACTACCCAAACATTTGCTGTAACGTTACATTACAATGTTCGTATGTATATTCCCCTTAAAACTACGCTAGCTCGGAACGCGCTTGTGACGTCAATATTTTCCCGCCATTGTCACGTAGGGCTGTCCACACTGGCCACGGTCAAAATTAATTGAAAAATTAAAAAAAGACTAAAAAATATTACAAAAACAGCGTTGTAAAAACTTTTGTTTAAGTTTATAACGTTTATTTTATCGCTGAAATTGTATTTTTTCAGGTTTTTGTACTCTTGAACAAACATAGGTTTCAATTAAAAGTGTATTTGGTTTAGCGCACGGATTTAACGTTGGTTTACCGCGGGAATATTTTAAATATTTTGCGGCTTACAATAGTCTGTTTGAATATTTTAACAAGGGCTTTTTGAGTGGTTTTATGTACTACACGTTATATAAAAAGCTGAGTATTTGCTAAACATGTTTTATATAACTCGGGTTTTTTGTATGTATCTGGGTTTTGTATGCATTAGTTAAAAAAAATGGATATCGGCTTAAGTTGAGCTTGATTCTGATTTAAAATTGTGCAGGTATTTTATACATACAATTAAAGATAGGAATTCGATTTACATCAGACATCTCGTAGTAGTGTATATGTAGGTACATAATACTAATTTAATTTAATGCTTTTAATAGCTATTTATGCTATCGTAATGAGAGACTTGACCTTCCTATAGCTCGTCTTATAATATGACTCTACGCCCCAAGTGATAGATTTTATAATTTGACTTCAAAGTGACTATCGTATGTATACATTTGACATAAATTATTTGGAAATAACGTGTCTTAGTTAAGATAAAATTTCAAGAACTCGACAATAATATTCAGGCGACTGAACTGTCAGTAATATTAGTATAACACATAGCATGTATTTGTACAAGATTTGAATGTGATTGCATGTGGGAGGTTCAGAGACAGCTATTCATTCAATTTGTATGCAAATACGCGTGTCTACAGAGCGTAAACAAACATACGTCTTGACGGCAAGTTTTCTAAAGACTGTAGAGGTTTTCAGGAGAACTGATTTTTGAAAGGTTACGGGTTAAAGGAAGATTTGTAGAATATGCTTTTGTTGTATGTAAAATAAGTTACACATGAACATTGTTCTTGCGTATATATGTATTTAAAGAGAACATTAGTTTGATAAGTGATTCAATCGGAAAAGAAAATTCTTTTATTTTTGTTATTTATTTATTTAGATTAAAGGATAAGCGTCGGAGAATTCAAGACAGTGTAAGTAGATAAATAAGTAACATAAACATTCTTAGAATTTCTAGTTTCACAGCAATGTATTATGCCCAGAGGTGTCCAATGCTTTTAAAATTATAGACTTCATCTACATGACTTTTGACTGCCATTCGTCGTTTAAATCTAGCTATAAAGTATTACGCAAAAATTACTACAGGATTCATGACATAATCTATAAATAGTACAATTACAAGTATATTGACCAAGCTTTTAAAAACTTAAAACCAAGCAATAAGGTGCAGCCCTAATGACGCCATGATGGCGTCGCGTCACTCGTTCCCGCCTTCATTAGACGGATTGAATTGAGACAATGTACGCGATATCCGCTTGTAAATTATAAGCGTACATCCACCATAGCTAAATAATACTCTTGATTATTGTTTTCCGTTGTAAAACAATACATGTACTTTAATATCGTTAATTGATTTGATGAAACAAAATGGCGGCAGATATGTCAGAGGGCTGCCAGATTTAAAGTGACGTTTCGTAAGATTTGGGCGGGAAAAATGTTCTATTCTTTTTGTTGTTTATTGACACTGTTAAAATAAAAAAATAAAGATTGATTAATATTGATACACAGATCCTATCGAATATGTTCTCAAAAATGTGCGTAGAAGGTACTGTATAACAAGATGTATGCATGAAGCAAAAAGTGTTTGTAGGAATCGTAGCAAGTGACGTTCTTTGGCCTACTATCGTGTAAAACAACCGTGATTTTATATATGTTCTAAAATATTTACTTTTGATTAATACATACATAGTTTTTTTCTATATTGCGAGTAACCCTAAAAGCTTTTTCTCGCAACACATTCTTACTCTATTATTATAAATGAACTGTCCTGGCGTTTTATAACACTATCGCAATAAAAGAACTCCATTTCTTATTCTTCTTTCCCTAGATAATACAGACTACATTGACTAAAGCTACACCGGTGATCACTGTACCTTAGGGGCTGTGGATTCAATTCTTGCGCGGAACAACTTTTTACCACAAAATAATATAGTCTTGTTTTATTCGTTGTTTGTATATTTGTAGAAGTTCCTTTATCGGTCAATGCAAGTCCCTCTTACACTCCAGTCTTTTCCATTCTCACAGTGCAACTAAGCTACTAAGCTATTTACAAAAACAATAAGGCCAAACCCATGTTTTAAAATTACAGTGATAAGCGTAGTGGTGTGTGCCAAAACGATAACAGTACCGAAATCTTGGCTACTGCTCCTATTCTGTTTGTACTTGGATACTGTGAATATTACCTACATACTTATACCCGCTAGTTTTGACCTGGATTTTAAACAGAGATTGGAGTAACGTGGATTCGGATTGAAAATTCGTAATTTTTTGTTTAGATGTTTGTGGTATGCTCATAAATGTAATGAAATACACAAATTATATTAATGGATGACAATTTTAAATTATCAAACAGCATCGTTATTTTGTTATTTATTACCTATTTCTCGATTTCAGTTACCTTCTGCCTTATTATATTTCTTAATTGTCAAAGAACGTTACAAGTATTGTACTACGAACAACTGAAGTCTACTACTTCAGGAGATCTATTTATGGGATGGGATTATCTCTTATACCTATATATTAGTCAGTTATTGCACTTTTGTTTGACACTCAATTAATATGCATCCAGCAAACAAATCCGGACCTAAAAAACCCTATTCAATTTATCGACAACCCCTAATCACTAAAGTCCAACATTTCCCCTTTTTAGTCACTGAAACCTTCCCCCAATTGTAAATTCCGTCAGTGTTGACGCCAGCTCTAATACAAGTGACAAACCGCAGCTCGAAGTCACGTTAAAACGGCAGCGAAGTTTGCAAACTTGTTCAAAGTGAATGTATTCCGGTGCAATGCAACTGATTGCCTGCGTCGTGTGCTACGTGCTTCAAACTTACTTGTATGTAAGCTATAGTTTGTGATATGTGATAAGTTTATGACTAAGAAGCGGGACAAGCCGGCTTTATCCGCGTTTGACTTATCAAAGTCAAAGTCAAATATGCTTTATTTCTTAACGTTAAAAAATATTTGAAATCGTCATAGATTTTTTTATCTACCACCGTTTCGGAAAAGCTGTTGCTCGTGAGAAAAAACTGCAAGAAACTCACGGTTTTCATATTAATTACACACATAATTTTACAATGAGTCTGATCAATTAGTGGGATCTTCAAAATACTGTAGAGGATTTCGGTATGTGTAGTGGTTCCAAGTCCCCAACCTGCACTTGGCCAGCGTGATGGACTGAAGGCCTAACTCCCCCTCAATTCTGGTAGATGACCCTTACCTAACAGAAGAACAGTAATGGGTTAAAAAAATAGTAGTTCTAGATTTTACTCCGTATGGATAGACAAACTCTTTGTATTTAGTACAAATATTTATCAATATATCATCTAAAATTACATACCTAGTAATAAGATTATTAAGATACACACTAAGCCTGAATGAATCCTTTTGTTCTCGTCGTAAATCTTTACTAAAAAAATCTATTTATTATACGTTGCCGTAATATTTCTGTAAAATAAAAGCAAAGTTTATAAAAATAACTAACGAACACAACTCATAAAATACAATAAAACGTGTTGCATCTATTCATAAACCATTTCTTTATTATCTGTTGATTTTATTTCCGAACGAACATACACCTGTCAATTCCGATGTATTTCAATAATTCCTGAAAGTTTCAATATTTTATTGCGAACATTCGATATGAATGTAGTTTTATAATATTTCAGCATTCGTTTTTATTGCAGTTTGCCTTTGAAACTAATAGTTTTAAAAGTTATGTATTTTTTTGCTCTGTCAACACCAATTTTGGAATTGGAATGTTGCCAGTTTAATTATTGTGTATAAAGAAAGTTTCGCACCATTTTAATGAGATTTTTTGTGAGTATTTATATTTTACCTATATGTCTGAACAACACTTTAAATAAGAAAAAAATACAAAATAGACTTAATGTTTATTTGTGACTTTAAAGAAGTAATTACGTAAAATATAATTATTTTCTTATTAAAAAGTAAACAGGGTCCCATGTGTAAAACTATAAGTCATGCTTATATTAATAGTAAAACGAGCTTTCAAAAAGCTCAAAGCATCTTCTAACCTATATTTCGCCAAGGTTTCAAAAGCACAAAATCCCTAACACAATCTAGAACATTCCACAAACCGCACCACCCATAATGTTTACTTTTACTAAACTAACAAGAGGAAATTAACGAACTACGCCGGCGGAGGAACATAGCTAGATCATTTTATATCATAGAGCCGGTTAATTAAATGCAAAATTATATTACGAAGGGAAACTTTGTTGTTCATGATATTTTTAAAACATTGTGCTTGTTTATGCGGGGGTGAATAAAATGCACAAATATTTTGTATATGTTATTTTACGGCGGGTAATTATCAACAGAAATCTCAGGTGACATTTATAATATTCCAGTAAATATAAGAAAAATTCTAAACTGATATAGAAATTCAACCGACTACTAAAGTTCTAGCTGATATTAAAAATAATATTTTTATTATATATTAATATATTATATTTTCAGTACAATTTAGAAATACTTATAATAGACGTATAAAGTCAGTTTTCATACAAACTTTCTCCATAGCTACTCATTTGTCGATAGTTTTAAAAATCGAAACTCAGCAATAATTTTAAAACCTTATTTTACTTTATTTTGTAAGTGTAAGCAGTAGGTAAGTTACTTGAGCCGTTGTACCGACGCAGGTGGTAAAATATTGCTTGCAAACAATCGCGGTGAAAGACTCCAGCGCTTTCTATGTTGATTGGATAAACAGAAGAAGGTCTGAGAAATAAAACAAGCTAGTCCTTGTAATAAAGTATTTATTAAGTGTTGATACTGCAATAGAATTCTTTGCAGTACAATCATGAGATGTTAAAGTCGCAATTCGTTTTTTGGAACTGACGGAGACGTTGCAAGTTCTCAGTGGCAAAGTGGAAGTTAAAGGGGCAACGGTCCACGTGCCTGTCGCACCCGGGGCTCAAAATTTTCTGAAACTCAAAGAAACTCGGAACTCGGACTTGAATTCATTTTTGACAAACAGACATTATAATTAATGTTAATTGGTAGTCAACTCGCCAAACTTTGACATATTTTGATGGCGAGAAGCGCACTTTTACAAATATAATTACGAAACAATAAACTTCACATTCGTTTATAAATAATATCATATCTATTGTCTTGTTTGTCCTCAGACTTTTCTGAATCTATTTCAGTCCGTATAAAACTTGCTAAAAATAGCCTACATATTTTATTTACCGCACATAATAGAATCACCCCTTCGAGCGCGTCCTATCTTAGTGCGTTACGTTCAACATTAATTCAATTTCGCTCCAATTGTTTCATATTTTCACGCGTACAATAGGGGGTATTTAGGGGTGAAAAGGGGGTGAAATAGGGGGTTGACGTACACTAAATTAAATGTTTGATTGGCGTTATTTAGTAAATAGTTTAGCGTCGTAACTTTAATAAAGGGGGGATGGGGGGTGTTTGGTACAAGGTAATTGATTTATTTCTGATTAATATTAATTGGTATGGATTTTGATACTTTGGGTGGAATAGATTTAATGTTTCAAGGGTAATTCGAAATATCTATAGATATCTGTTTTTAACAAATAGGTTGAATTTATACTAAGTTAATATTTAGTAGGAATATAGTTTTAAGGGGTCCTAAGTATGAACTGAAAAGGTAAAAATATATTAATTTAACTAAAATAAGACTACGAGTGAAAAACTTTCGTTTTCTGTCGAAATTTTCTTAACACTCTGAACTTCATGGAAAAATTAAATATACCTGGATGTATATCATACATCTTTCATCCCAGGTCGAACTCGCTAACCAAAACTCAAATTGTCTTCAGAACATCTTACAATGAGTATAAAACACTCGTCGCACATCTCCGGTGAACATCAAAGCTATTGATACACCGATACAGACGTAGGTCACATAAACTTAGCACGTTACTTTAAATCGTGGGTCCCGGCTGTCATTTACAAAGATCTTTGAGAGTCGTTCCCAGTAGTCAGAAGCTTGAAAGTCTGACTACCAGTCTTCCCGAGTAGTATCGTGTTATAACCAAGATAACTGGTATCGGACCAGTCGCTCCAAGTAATATACTGAAATTCGGTGAGACTGGAAGCCGGCTCCAACATAATTGGAAGAAAGGCTAGACCTATAATGGCGCCTACGCTTTACGTATTATCAAATTAATTTCAATAACCGAGTCTACAACCATATAATTATCAAAACAAATGTCCCAAAATTGTCTCGAGAGCATCTCACAGTGAGTATAAAGCACTCGTCGCACATCTCCGGTGAACATCAAAGCTATTGATGCTCCGATACAGGCGTAGGTCACAATACACACACACGGTGAATGTTACAACATCTTTTCATTTCACTATCAGTGAACGACCCACATATGTCAGGGTGCGTGTCCATTGACACACGGTATTGGGGCTTATTGGTGATGAAAGCGAGAGTTTTGAGTTTGTGTGTAGGGCATGATCTATAAAGTAATTTATGTGTTTGAAAATATCAGATGAGCATAAGCTATAATAATTATATTGATATTTCTAATTAAATGTCTAAAAAAAACTATTCATAATAATAATAATACATTGTGAACAGTTAGTCAAACAACAGGACGAAATTGGGACGAAACACAGTTTATTATCAAGTTCTCAAAATACATCTATACGGTTTTATATAAAAGAGGAAAGCCAGTCGGGATAATAGTAAAATAAACATTTTATGACACTTCATAATTTTTTTGGTAGGTCCTTTTATCAGTTTTCAGTTTCATAATACTTAAATGTAGATTGTTAATTAAAAACGTTTTTGTTGGATTTTTTATTAGCAAATTGAAAACCGGCTCTTTGGAAATTTAACTAGATTATTGTAAAAATATGTACCATAAATTATACTTACAACACATTCCGATATATCATTAAGATCCAATAATTAATTTTCTCTCACACGTCACGTTAATCTCGTAACACACTGGACACGAACACAGTCGGAAGCTTTTATCCTATCAAGCTGTTTTGATTTATTTGTCGATATTCGACACACAGTACATTGTGTCGATACGTCGACATGTCGATGTGTCGATGTACTACAGTGACGAGGGAATTGCGTTAGTACGAGAGTATAGCTTATTTATAGAGAAACGTGAATCAGGTGATATAACGATGCTGTTGGTTTAAGCTTGTGGTTACGGCTTTCGGTTCTGTACGAGGATTATTTTGTTACATGATTGTGAAAATATGGAAGGAATGTGATTCTCTTTTTAGTCAATCCCTTAAATGGTTAATTTTGTTAAGATATGGTAGTTAATCTACTAGCAAAACTGGTTTCGTAGTGACACGTGTATTTTTTTTCAAACATTTTAAATAAATAAATCTTACCTTTACCGGGAATGGTACCAAATAAATTGTGTAAAAATGTAAAATGTCCCACTGCTGGGCAAGGGTCTTCTCCCGTAATGAAGGAGGGGTTAGGCCTTGAGTCCACCGCGTAACCGGAAATGGTACTACGTACTACTCGTATATGTATTTACCGCATAAGTGCGATAAACCGACGTATGATTTATTTTATAGAAAAACCAATATATGGTATCTTATACCTTTTACAATATGTACAATTGAATAAAGCCTCAGACCAAACTACAAAAACACATAATTAAAGACAAACAAAAACAAAAGACATGATTTCTTTGTGAATAAAACATAGCCGTTGTAATAAAGAAATCTTTTATTCTTCTCTTCTCTACAGAAATAAGCAGTAACTAATTAAGTAATGTACATAAGTAAATGTTATTCTTTTTCTTACTGATATTGTTCTGTGAAATTAATGATACATAATAATATGTTGTAGTGGTTAGATGTTGGCTCCGAAATATTAGGAAATATTCAGCAAAATATATTAAGTCACGGGATTTGTTATTTTTTAAGTCAGAACACCAAAAGTCCTGATGTTGTAGATTACTATCTAGTATTCTATACTACTAGCACCGTTACGTATTTAACCGTTATGGTCTTCTGCGTTAAGTTTTTATTATAAATATTTTCTTCTAAGACTGAGAGGAAAGCATTTCGGGGTAAAAATAGATCGTTTAGTTAACATGCTCTTAAATGAAGTATAAATGTGTTTCAATGCTTAAAGATATTTATATTTATAAACCAATTATGTCGAAAAGAAGACTGTAATGTTTTTCACGTAGCGTTGAACCATGACTGTAAAACTACAAAAATATTTTCCTTTTGCGGGCAAAGTTCCGGAGTCATCTTCTTTAAGGAAAAACAGAGTGAATTTCTGATCCAAAACACAATACTGCCAAAATACTTCTACCAACTTCATAAACTATGTTTCACAAAAGACGTTTATGAAAATGCCTCTTTAACCGCCAAAAAGTTTGGTAAGCAGCTTCCATTGCTGTGTTCAACCGATGGAGGGGAGGTGGGGGGCAAACAAAGCCTGCATTATTCATCGAAGGCTTTGACGGAGCCCGACAATACTTTAATCCCGCTTATCTTTGGGAGCACGCCAGTTTGGTGACTCGCATGAACACAGGTTATGGTAATACGCATATGTTGACGTTTTTGCGAGAGACTTTTTGTGTGGGAGTAATTTTAGCTTTTTGAAGTATTAGTGTTATTTATGTGATGTTTTTGATAGATTAATAAGGATTAGAATTTTTCGAACGTATTGATGACTGCTGCCAGACAGTTTAATAAATAACTCAATCGGAATGATCGATGCGACTAGCTTTAGAAATAGTCGCAGTTGATTCTTCATCGTGTCTGTATTATTATAAAGTGTAAATATATTAATGCATAAAATACTAAGTTTGCAACTATTTTCAATGTGACTATGCCGAAATGTCAAGCAAGCAAAAGCAAAGTACATGATAGCGTCTCCGCGATATACCAGGAACGAACACTTATTATGATGCGAAATTTAAACTAATATGTATATAAATAATACTTTTTCTTTTTACCCGACTGCGCGACGTAAAGGAGGATAACGTGTTTATGAGTCAATGTATGTATTTTCTTAAGTAAACCAGAAGTAGGGTCAGAAAGTTTAACTATAGCTGAACTAGTTAGTCCTTTCGTGTAATTTCCCGTACATGTACGTAATAGTATAAAGTACAATGAAGTAATGTTCTGTAGCAGTTGTCCGTACAAGTTTGCTTTGTTCAATGGTCCAAGTTCAAGTTACTTGCGGCCGGATACCCGGGATTAGTTTCATGTTTCATATTATATAGGAAGTTACGAGTATCTGTGTTTATATAATGTAGATTTCAACTCTGGACATTGTAAACTTAAAGATAAAAAAAAGATTAGAAACCTTGTTTTGCATATTTTAAGTCTTTACGCGTCTTTACTTTTGTCCAAGAAGTTAAAACTAATGTAATATACTGCAAATATTAATTCGTATATACGAATTAATATTTAATAATGCGATTTGACGAATAAAGTATATACTTTATTCGTCAAATGGCATTATTATATATGTTTTCTAGTTGATAAAGCGTTAAACAAACCATGTTTTTTTGCGTGTTATGGCTATAATGCCTGTGTATGTATGTGTATGTAGTATGCATGTTACTAATTGACGTGTAACGCAAAAGTACTCAAGTATTCGCATTTCATACTTGTTGTAGAGCTTTTATCTTAGCACGATAAAGCAGTACGTTTTGCGTGTATTTACCTGGTTATCTTACTGTCGAATAATCATGTGCTAAATCAATGTCTCATATCTGTTATTTCTTTAACATCACCAAGTATTTGATTTCTTTTTTTTTCTTATAGATTTCTACTAACTACAAATCATTGCTTAGCCTTTAACTACACGTACCACTGGAATGTATTCGAAATACAAACTATACTAAGCATATAATCTGTCCATACAAAGTTGTGCAAACAATTTGCGCATTACCGAAGGTCTCGTCGATGAAGTTGTCTTAAAGTCGGCGCAAACTTGTCAAAGTTGGCGGCCAGTTTGTTATCAATCTGTTAGCTTTTGATAAGCGGCCTAGATCTTGTATTGTTTAGTTATAAATAGAGATTGAAGATTTGAATTGAGTTGGTAATTTGCAGATTGCCGATAGATTGTCATTCGTACTAATTACTTGAAAGAGTTTGTTTGTTCAGCTTTTATGGGTAAATGTCTTAATCAATACTGATAAAATTTAGCATGCTAGATTCTTGAAGATATAGGATTAAACATGAGCTACGTAGTTTTTTGTTAGAGTGATGAAATAGGGTGCACAAGCGTGCAGAGCCACGCGGTTCAGACAGTCGTTCATAAAATGTGTCTTATGAGTGTTGCTAAGGGTAAAAGCTAGTTAACGCTAGCTAGATAGCTTCTTAACCTATTACCATCGCACTGTTGGGCAATGGTCTTCTCTCATTTTTTAAGGGAGAGGTTAGGCCTTGAGTCCACCACACAGGAGAGCGGGTTAGAGATTTGCAAAATTCAAATGATGCATTAAAATCTTCTTCAATAAAGAACAGACAGAAAAAAGACAGTATTGATTCGAACAAAGCGTTTTGAAAAAATGCTTCAATTGAAAAGTGATTTGATGTTAGAAAATGCCTGCGGGCGGCACAATATCCCGTCACTCTGTTACTCTCTTACATTGCGATGTTCGCTGATGCCCCGGGACTAGAGTTAGGGAATGTTCATACTATATGTAGGTACAGTACTGCTTTGTCTTTAAATCGGGGAGAATAATTGTTTTGATAAAAATCAACAGTTTTCAAATGGTTAAACATGAAATTGGGCTTTCTAACAATAATATAGTGCAATATTGTCCTTATCCGGATATACAGGGTTAGAAAAAAAGATGTCTAATTGTCTATTTTCAGTAAGTTAAGGTATTTTATATCCTTAGTAGTTTTACTGCATGGCACATAATTTTTTTACCTTGTATTGAATACTTTTATCTTATTTATTTATTTATTTATTTCAAACTTTATATACAGGGCTGTATAAAGGCGGACTTAATGCCAGGGGCATTTTCTGCCAGTCTACCTTGGGGTGATGCAGAGATTTTTATGAAGGTGTTAAAAAGAGGAAGGAGAGTGAGTTGAGAAAGGGTGTACAAATAAATAATAATAGGTGTAGACAATATGAGGTGTAAATAAATAATAATATAAAGTATATGCACACAAAATAAAAAATACAAATATACATACATATTAACTACATAAATTTAAATAAATATAAGATAAATATACATAAATCAATATACATAAATATAAGAATATATATATATATATATAAACTAAGATGATTGTGACGATTCTGCAACTTTGTTCAATAAAAGATCTCGTACTTTGCTCTTGAACGCAAGACGGTTAGTGGACATCCTGATTTCAAGAGGGAGCGCATTCCATAACAAGACTGCTTGGACAGGGAACGAAGAATTGACAAACCCAGAAGTGTGGGATGGACAGAGAAGAATAAGATTGCTTGAAGAGCGGAGATTACGATTGTGGTTATCACACAAGTATTGAAAGTAGGGAGTTAGGTAGGCTGGGGGAGTAGGGGAAGTAAGAAAAGAGAAGAGTGTGGTGAGAGCTCGTAAATTACGGCGCTCACGAATTGGTAGCCACCTAAGTTGAGAGCGATAAGTAGATACATGATCATACTTGCGGAGGTTGAAGATGAATCGAATGCAGTTGTTGAGAAGGCGGTCAAGTTTGTTGAGGAGATCTGCATTCAGGTCGAAGTAACACACATCACCATAGTCGATCAGAGGGAATATTAAGGTCTGCACAAGCATGGCTTTGGTCCTAGATGTCAGAAAGTTCTTGAGGCGATATAAAGCTCGCAGTGTGCTAGTCACTCTGCGACAAACATTGGCTATTTGGACTTTCCAGCTCAACGTAGAATCAATGTTAAGACCTAAATCTCTCACTGAAGACGTCATTTCAATGGTTGAGCCATTAAAGACTATGGGTGGCACATGAAGATGACCTAATCGGCTAATATTGCGGTGGCTGCCTACCACTATAGCCTGACATTTAGCAGGGTTAACGGCCAAGCCAAACTTCTCAGACCAGCACTTGACGTGTTCAAGATCACCATTCACGACGTCTACCGCTGCCGAAATAGAGTCCACGGTCTCTTGCGAATAACGTTATTATCTTAACGTTCTTGGATTTATTATTTACGTGAAATAACACCAGACTCCAGACAGACCAGTCCAATAGCTTAGTAGAGCGATTTATATGCAAGGTTCGAAGCTGGTAGAGGTATAAAAAAATCCGAGTTCAGAACATTAGTGGCCCGCAGGCTTATGCATTTGATAGAATATGTTAAATAGCATTTAGCTATTTTATTTTAGGAGTAGCAGGATTGAGGATTAATAATTATAATATTGATAAATCGTACATGCCAACGCTCTCTACCAAGTTTCTTCACATTTCATAAATAAACCTATCCAGATTTTAACCGAAGATAGGTTTTTGAAACCCATTGTAAACCGGTACATTGTCACTAGTACGTTCACGCTTGTGTGCACAGATCCTACTTGTGGGATGTTCCCTAATGGGCCGGGAGTCCTTAATCTGGGCACAGCGATGTCTAAGAATATTGATTGGCCATCGAGGCCTATGTAGCCGTTATGTGCCGCTTTATGACTAGGTTTAGTGTTATGTGCTAGAAATTGAGAGCTTTTATATTGTACGAGAGGTTAGATTTGCAACTAAGGTTTGGATAGAGATATTTTTTCTTAAATCTTTATTTAGTAACTTTGCAATTTTTGTCTCATTGTTATTTGTAGCGATTAAGTTGTGCAGTCAAGTGGTCGCCATGCTAATACCAGTGCGTTGAGAGGTCGTAGATTTGATTCGCACGCAGAACAAATGTTTGTATTGATGGATAAAAAGTCGTGTCGGATTCGGTTGAACTTTGTATGTTTGTAAAAGTCCCTGCAACACACTAATAATTCTTAGTACGGGAGACTTAACAAAAAATCGTTAACTACTATTTCAGCCCTATAATTATTGAGTTTTGAAACAATAAGTATTTTACGTTTGCTCTCGGATTTTCAAGTATCTTTTAACAACATTTTACAACAATTGATTCAGTAGTTTATCCGTAAAAGGCTAACTAACGTACAACAAGATTATTTCTAAGAGCGAGAGTGTCCTATTTAATTAATAAAAATAATCTTTCCTCTTAATTCAATTAACGAACTATCAACCTAAAAAGCAACAAACTAATTCCACTACAACAATAGAATGAACTTTTCCCAGCCCAATTAGATAACATCAATCAATCGTTACGAAACGTCTGATAACGTCTGTTGCTGTTATCTCAGCATCCAAGAATTACTTTAACTGCTAAGTAATTGTTCCGCCTGTGAGATAGTCGAATGTTTCTTAAGTATTTTGTTTAGAAATATAGGTTGTTGGGAATTGTTAGATTATGGTTTATGTTATACTAGTTTTAGCCCGCGACTTCGTCCGCGTGACCCGCGAATAAGTATCTAATGTGTTGATATAGGTTATACATTATATGACATGTGTTCAAAATTTTATGAAAACCCGTACAGTTGGTGTTTGCGTGGAAGAGTTACAAACTTACATCCATCCTTACTCACCAACTTTCTCATTTATCATGTTTTTTTTTATAATTATTTGCTGTTGTAGCGGCTACCGAAATCCATCATCTGTGGAAATTTCAACTGTCTTACTATTTCTGTTCACGACATACAGCCTTGTGACAGTCAAACAGATAGATAGCTAAGTCTTAGTAATAGGGTCCCGTTTTAGAGTTCCGTAAAAACGGTAATATGTAAAAATCCTTCGAGCTCGAGTCCAACTAGTATTTGTTGGATTTATTTACACCGGGTAACCCTAAAAAGCGCTTGCGTTATTATATACGATTGCAAAAAAATCTGAATCTAATCCTAGACACTTATTTGATCGCCATAATTTTGTACACAGTACACATCAATAATCTCAATAGTTATATTAATTGGTGTAACCCGACTGTATCTGAGAATATGATATTAATTGCAAGTCAGACAGCGCACACTTGACTTGGAGGTTCAAGCGCTAATTGGTAACGTGAGGACTGTTGACTCTAGATATCTGCTATCATAACTTAGATATAACATAGGCAAATAGGTTCAGTCTGAGTAAGTTTACCTTAATCTGTTTTATTAAGATCTTTTTTTAAGAAAACAATTAACAACAAAAAAAAAAGAAAAATGTTGAAAATATTCTCCCGCACGTACATATTTTGAGATTGGTTTTTGAAGTAATTATCTAGGTGGATCAATATTGGTGTCCTTAGACTAAGTAAACCTATACGATATGATAGTGACCAGTGTCGAAAATCGCGCTACTGAATTCACTACGTACAGGGGTAAATCTATACTAATATCATAAAGCTGAAGAGTTTGTTTGTTTTAACGCGCTAATCTCAAGAACTTCTGGTCCGATGTACAAAAAATATTTCAGTGTTAGATTTCATTTATCGAGGAAGGCTATAGGCTATATATCATCACGCTACGACCAAAAAGGAGCAGAGTACCAAAAATGTTACAAACGTTACAGTACCAGTAAAAAATGTTACAAAAACATTATCTCTTATGTGACGCAAGCGAAGTTGCGCGGGTCAGCTAGTGTATGTATTACTCAAATATTTATCGGGAAATTTAACCCGTGACACTTAACTTAATAGTAGCAGCGAATCAAACCTCACTCGCTATCCATAAAACATGAAAAGTATCATCAATAAATAAAAACTGAACTTTACATTTCGTCCGTGTCGAGTTGATTAAATTTTAAAACGGTTATGGCGGCTCCCTATTGCCGTGATGATAAGGCTTTGATCTGTACCCTCTGATCACGAATGCTGTCTGATCATAACGCGGGGGTGTTTTAAGGTTACGGAAATTAGGGGGTGACGACACAAATAATTATTTTTGATGAGTCAAAGAGAAAAATAAATGGACTGTGGAATTTTGTTCCAAGTAAGGAAGTATAAAGGCGGTGGTTCGTAAGAGAGACAGAGACAGGATACAAACATGCATGTTTGTTACTTAATCACTACAAAACCACTGAACCGATTGTAATGAAAATTTAGCAGTGCTGTAGCTTATGTATCTAAAACACATTTCCTCTTGTTCATAAAAATATATGAAGTTATGAAAGGCTTATAAAGTGTTTTGTTTCTTTCACTCCTTAGCGAAATGAAAAAGAGAAAACATATTTTAGTAGCCTTTTTACTAAAATAGGTGTGTTTATGAATAAGAAGGATTGACTATAGAAACACCTACTTTTGCCTCGTAGTTTTGGTACAAGAGTGCAGTTAGAATAATAATTGTCTTGTACAAAACAACTTAAAAAAGGCGCCCATAGCCAGTTGCGCTCTCCGCTCGGTAAACGATCTGTGGGATAAGCAACCCTTGGCGCGGTCGTTCCATAGATGGGTAACCGCATAGTGGTATTTGAACTGGGCGTCTCCGTGCTTCGGAGAGCACGTAAAAAGTCCGTCCCGGCTGTTTTATTCCAAGATAACAGTCGTATAGCCATGTCAAAGGCCTTTCGGGCGGCTTGAACAACTTTGACACTAGATTGACCACTAACCCTACGACAAACAACTTAAAAAATAACCCTTCTTCAGTTATGTCAGTTGACAAAGGTGCAGTACTGACAGCGTCTGTCACCTGTCTGCTACTGCCTTATGATAATCCACCTTCACGACAAACGACATGTCATTGTGACCACGGTGAGCTTAGGGATGGGTAAACGTTTTTAAGAATTTTGGAAAAAGGTTTTTGAAGCATGATTTCGTTTTACTAGAGAAGTTGACATTTTGGAAAATATTTTTTGTATAACGATTTGTTTTAGAAGGTAAATAAATACGTTTTATTGTGTTAGGGGTGTTTTCTGAATCGATACTTCATTTTATAAATGTGAAAATTTTTGGATGTATGTTTGTAACACAATTAGGTCATAACTACTAAACGGATTATAATGAAAATTTGACAGTGTTGTATGCTACAACACTGTCAAATTGCCAAAAACACAAATAAAAATTTGCCCTGGTTTTGACCGTAAGCCATATACATAGGAGTAAAGTCACACCTGAGAAAAGAAGTTTCTTTTCGCACTGGCTTGATATAGTTGGTAGAAATATTACTTAGGTCCGAGGTACCCACAATCACAATACAACCGTTCCCATATAAATCTAAACACGAACAATAAAACTACTTTCTTCAGAAAAGCAAATCGTTTCACTGAACCCTTTCAAACTCTATGCATTTGATCAGGTTGAGGTAAACACTGATATTTGTTTAAACTAGATGTAGCATGTTTTTATTTTAGCCGAATCACAAAAAAAACATAAATTAAATTACACCCTTTTAATTTTGCTTAGTTTTGTAAAAATACAAGCAGCGATACGACTTCAAACGCGTTTTAATTTTGTTGAACAAAAATACCTATGTTGTTGTTTAGGTATAATCTATCGGCTTGCCAAAATGTATCGAAATGCCTTCGTACATACATAAAATCACGTATTTCCATAGAGGTAGGCAGAGTAGTATCTAGAGACTCGCAGAAAGCTATCAACTATTATTATGCTGGTTCACGTTTCAATTTAAGGTTTATCGTATCCAGTGTTATCATCCGTGTATACACAAGTATACTACCTGTATACAGGTATACAGGTATGAATACAGGTATACATAGCAATGTACAGCGGTATAGGGACATCGAGTGGTTTGTATTCATTAGGCCGTGGTCGCCGGCCAATACTCTGTAGCTAACGGTAGACGATACTTACGGATAAGCCAGATTGACAAGCTTTGTGAATGTTGTGATGATATAGTTAACAAGCAACTGTATAAATCTATACTAATATTATAAAGCTGATGAGTTTGTTTGTTTGATTGTTTGTTTGTTTGAACGCGCTAATCTTAGGAACTACTAGTCCGATTTGAAAAATTCTTTCAGTGTTAGATAGTACATTTATTGAGGAAGGCTATATATCATCACGCTACGACCAATAGGAGCAGAGTAGCAATAAATAATGTTACAAAAACGGGGACATTTTTGACCCATTCTCTCTTATGTCACGCAAGCGAAGTTGCGCGGGTCAGCTAGTTATTATATATTGATCATTTAAATAGTATACGGCCGAATACTAAAACGTACCACTACTAAGACAACTCTTAAGTAACGTACCGTATTTTTCGTTTGGGAACGAAAGAGAAATACTTTTGAGCGTCACCTTAAATTATATCAAGTTTAGTTCTACGTGCAGTTGTTAATATCAGCCATCATTATTTATGCAAATTTTCCGCAAACCTTTGCAACTTGAAATGAAACTTCAATTCTATTATCAGTTCTTGAAGAGGCGCAAAGTTAAGCCTTTTTATAAGGTGATTTTAATTTTAATTATGAACCGTTTTATAACATTATCAATGTGGATATACAAAATAAAATGTATTTAACCCATTAGCAAGCCCATAAGATAAAAAAGTATCACATAATCATAAAATCCTGAGCAATATTCACCCGAAATTTTAAGTTTTGTTCACAGATAATTCCATCTGCAGACAACTGACCAAGCTGTTTCAAAATTAAATCTCTGATTCGTCATCCTTTATTCCCGTATGTCTCGCACCCCATTCTCCACCCCCATCCCTCCCTACCTCCCCTAAATTACCTGCTTCACGTTTGAAAAGGAATTTTTCACAGTAAATTTAAATGATTTGATAAAGTTATGACGACGCTCTTCTAAACTTTCGTATTAGCTGCGTTAAAGTGTGCTTGAACTTGCTCACTTTAATATTTTGTTTTTATATGAAAAAAGTTGATTTTTTATCTTTTTTGTTTGCTTGTTTGTTGAATGAGGATATTGTATTTTAAGCGATGTTCTTCCGCTATTACTTTTGAGCATATTGAATACAATGAACCACAAATATAATACAATATTGATTGTAGATGTTCAAAATCAGTCTGTGGGAGATAGGATACAGTGGAAAAATATGGGGCCTCTGCCAAAGGACTTCTTGTCATAAAAACGTCTTGTATATGATAAAGACCTCAACCCGCACTTGACCAGCATAGTGGACTTAAGACCTACTAACCCCTCTCTCGTTCGGGATGAGACCCTTGCCGAGGATTCGAAGAGCCATGGCCTAAAAAAATATTAATAAAGCATATTTCTTTTAAAACTGTTAAGTAATTTTACGTGTCTAAATATACAAACTTACACGATTCCCGGCCGTGTAGTGTCATTAAAACCATGTACAGTCAAGTAGAGCCTTATCTTTCCGCTCAAGTGGCTATGACCGAAGGGATGAAGCCTCGGGGGAGGTTACAACCCGGGTTCGACCCTCAAAGGTTGTAGGGTCCGTACGAATCTATTATGAAAGATTATCAGCTGTTGATTCCCAAGAATGTAATAATGAGATGTTTTATATAAATGGAGGGTTTATTTTTTAAACTTTTTATTGTTGGGGAAAGGTCCTCCTTTTTTAATCGCAGATCTTAAAGGTTAGCAGGGAGTAAAATCTTCTTGCGATCTCACTTTGTGTAAAGTGTTGTAATTTTATAAAAGTAAAAAAAAAACATTTACGTTAGTTTAAACGAAATATTCGAAAATACAATAAGGACTTAAACCCGAATAATAAACAATTATAAATCAATATCGGCAAATCTAAGCAAATAAAAAAAATCAGAAAATAAATAAAGTTTCATCTAAAATAAACCCCGATAATTCGACAACAGAGGTTTCATGCTTGATTATATATTATTTTAAAATAACAAATATTCAACGTTAATTCATATTTTTATTAATTTCAAACTAATTCCTTTATTGTCTCCCAAACAAAGCTAAACTAATCATCCTATAGAAACCAATCCCTTTCAAAAACAATTGTTCGCCACAACACAGACAACAGATATTTATCCATTATCCAAACTTGCGAAACTTCATTATGTTTATAACAAAACAATGGCAAAAAACAACAACAATTTTAACTAGATATATAAAGTTTTTGACAAATTAATTTACCAGCTTCTATTACCTGGCTTGATGGACTTTTAAAGGATTTAATATTTGAAATACGGTTTAAGTTATAAGCTTTTGATGTAGGTATATTATAACCTTTTTTAAAAAGACAACTGTAGCTCGATTCTCTACTACTATAAAGACTGCCGAGAACCCAACTGTCATCGAGAAATTTTGTATGAAAATCTGATCAGCGCCTCTGACGGGTGTCGTAGGAAACATTATGGCAGTACATTCTAAATGTCAAATGTCGATAGCTAGCCGGTTGTCGGTAGTCGATAGTTGTAGAGAATCGAGGTACTGCACTAAGAATTGCTCTTGTGTCGCGGAGATTTTTACAAACATACAAACAACGGACACAAAGTACAACCAGGCCGGAAACAATTTATTTGTGGATCGCACACACAATTTTAATTAGATATATAAAGTTTTTGACAAATTAATTTATCAGTTTCTATTACCTGGCTTGATGGACTTTTAAAGGATTTAATATTTGGGATACGGTTTAAGTTATAAGCTTTTGATGTAGGCATTAAAAAAACAACTCCTGCAAACAACTTAAAAAAACAACTCCTGCACTAAGATTTGTGAATTGTTCTTCTGTCGCGGAGACTTTTACAAACAAACAAACAACGGACACAAAGTACAACTATGCCGGAAACAATTTATTTGTGGATCGCACACACAATTTAAACTAGATATATAAAGTACTAGCTGACCCGTGCGGCTCCGCTCGCGTGAATTATTTTTTTTACTAATACAAAGCTTAATTATTCCTTAACAACAAAATATGCTTTTTTTCACGAAATTATTCTCAAAATTATTTATATCTCATATAACTCGCGCTAAAGCATATCCGCCATTAAAACTGTTGCCATGACAACGGAATTTTGTTAATTCAATGTCATTATAATATTGATTATTCGCGACTTCGGTGGCGAAACCTGAATTTTCCCGGGAAATGCGTCATTTTCCCGGGGTAAAAAGTAGCCTATGTCCTTTCTCGGGTATCAAACTATCTCTATACCAAATTTCATGCAAATTGGTTCAGTAGTTTAGGCGTGATTGAGTAGCAGACAGACAGACAGACAGACAGACAGACAGACAGACAGAGTTACTTTCGCATTTATAATATTAGTATGGATTTGACAAATTAATTTATCAGTTTCTATTACCTTGTTTGATAGACTTTTAAAGGATTTAATATTTGAGATACGGTTTAAGTTATAAGCTTTTGATATAGGCATGTATATGCCGATGGATATGACGGTGTGATTAAATTCGTCTCTATATATTTTGTGTTGGATATCGCTTTGATTTCAAAAAATAATTGGTAACTATTTTCATAGTACGTTTTACGGTATGGTTCATAGAAAACGTGCGGTTCGATCGGTAATGTATGCGACTGTCGTGCAAGATGCCTCGGGTTAGATTCTTGGATGTGGCAGAGCTCTATCTGTCTGTTCTCATTTAGGTAAGAATATTGTTAATAGCAGCTTGGAGTTTGGTAACGTACCCGGTAAATACCAAAAGACCTTATCTGTTTGCTGTATCTTTGAGGTTAGTAAAACTATACCTATGTAATAGTCGTTTTTATTATACGTGACATTATTTTACTGACGATTTTTTTTAACCCGTAACTGTCCTCCCAATGCTGGGCAGGGCTCACCTCCCAAACAAGAGGTTAGGCCTAAAGTCCATCGCAATATAAATATAATTAAAAAACTCCTGCAATCAAATAAACGTCAGATACTTTGACTTTAACACTCATAAGACATAACTAAGTTACTACCAACTTCTTCAAACTTAGATCTATCAAGTTTCGTAATAATCTGCCTCACACTATCATTTCTATGAATGTACTCAGTTTCTAGTCCAACTATGAATATATTGCAATATGTGTGTATATGTCAGCCATTTCTACGAAACGTCCAACATTGGACTTGTGGCATAGATATCGTATTCTAAGAACCTTTGTCTTGATAGCAATAGGACCAATAAGCTCTCAATCTTGAACTAAGGTGATTTGTATTGGAGTCTAGTGTCTATTCTATCTCCTAAGACATATTCAAACCGTATGGCATTGTCACTCTTCATTAAGGTTTCTTTCCTTCTAGTTTTGTCGGTGTATTTAAAAGTATATAATAATTGAATTAAAAAAAAAATTCCTTAATGATCAGTCATAGTTTTCTAAGAAGAATTAGTTTAGCATTTCAGCAGATTTGACTATAGAAGAAAGGCATTATGATGAAATCCATACTAATATTATAAATGCGAAAGTAACTCTGTCTGTCAGTCTGTCTGTCTGTCTGCTACTCAATCACGCCTAAACTACTGAACCAATTTGCGTGAAATGTGGTATGGAGATACTTTGATATCCGAGAAAGGACATAGGCTACTTTTTACTCCGGGATAATATCTCATTCCCACGGAAAACAGCGACAATCGGAAGAAACCGCTCCACCGCTTTGCGGTTGCACTGGCGCTTTCACTAGATGGCGCTACTGGCAATATTAAATCGCACTATCATTACGTTTTATGTCTTAGCTGGGTAAGCCTACGCTTTGGAGATTTTTAACCGAAATTTGATTATTATGCTACTTACGTTATTTTAATCAGTTGAGGTTATACTCTTTTGAATTGATATTAGTTTGAAATAGTTTCCACTAAATATTTCGTGTTAGTTATAATAAATTTGTTTGTATATTCTTTTAAGTAGTTTTAATTACATTATTTTCGTATTTAATGTTAATATTATACCCATTTAGTGGTATTTGGTAGAATTTCGTGTTAGTTTAATTGTATATTCTTTTAAGTAGTTATGAGTATTATATTATAGTATTATGATCACCCATCCACGGAACAACCTCGGCAAGCGTAGTTTAACCTTAGAGATGGATGCACGCGGTTGTTACTTAGCTACGAGGTTCTCTTATCTATACAAATATTATAAAGCTGAGTTTGTTTGAACGCGCTAATCTCAGGAACTACTGGCTCGAATTGAAAAAATATTTTTGTGTTGACCATTTACCGAGGAGGGCTATAAGCTATATAACATCATGCTTCGGCCAATAGGAGCGGATTAGCAACGAAAACTGTTACAAAAACGGGGAAAATTATGACCCATTCTCTCTCATGTGACGCAAGCGAAGTTGCGCGGGTCAGCTAGTAAACTATAAGTTCATTTAACAGTTTCTGAAATTAATGTAAAGTCGCATGTACACATATGTACACATATGGTGAAATCAGGCTATTATCACCACTGGTATTCCCGAGGATGTAGGCAGAGGTGAAACACATCCACGTTCCGCCATTAACAATGGTAATAGGGGGTGAACCCATCGCTATTTGCGCGTTACCAAACTCTGGGCTACTATTGGAAAATATTCTGATCTAAATTCAAAAGACCAATAGCACTATCATATTAAATAATAAGATATTCAATCCTGAATCTATACTAATATTATAAAGCTGAAGAGTTTGTTTGTTTGTTTGTTTGTTTGTTTGAACGCGCTAATCTCAGAAACTACTGGTTCGATTTGAAAAATTCTTTCAGTCTTAGATAGCCCATTTATCAAGGAAGGTTATAGGTATATATATCATCACGCTACGACCAGTAGGAGCAGAGTACCAGTAAAAAATGTTACGAAAACGGGGAAAATTTTAACCCATTCTCTCTCATGTGACGCAAGCGAAGTTGCGCGTGTCAGCTAGTCCTATTATAAGCCTTCAGGTACAGTACATGCACTTATACGTATTTATATTATTAGAACATTGTTATTCTATACACAAATTGCTCTGTAATTATCTGAGCTTTAAGTGTTACATTTCACGCTATTCTCAGAAATCATTACTTCTAATTAAATTGATATTATTATCGATACTGAGTCGACGTATTTCAATAGAAATGGTTACTCGATTGATAATTGCCTTTAGTAAAACTAGTCGAGTGGACAAAGGCTTAATTGGGTGAATGGTGGGCCTTTAAATAGTTTGATTCTCATAAGTAGAATAGTAATTTTGGAATTACTATTTTTTATTGTTACAAATAAAAATAATTAAAATGTCGACTTCAATCTGACTAAGTTTTCGCAAGAATATTTAACGCCAATTGAAAACTAGATGTTTTTATCGACACTTAATATATAATAATATGGTGATATCGAATACATTAATGTCCCAATGCTTAAGAGGTTGAGCCTTGAGTTCTCCACGCTGGCCACCTGCGTATTGAGAACTTAGCATACCTTTAAGAACTGTTTGAAAGATTTTTCAGGCATGCAAGTTATAGTTATATTAAGATACGTTGTTTCCTTTACTGCCTCTTTCTCAATAGAATACAATGCTGTCGCGTTTTTCGTATTCAGTTAGGCTTTCACCTTTCATAAGATCAAAATCGCTTCCACCTGCACCTCAAACCCCCTATTTCCCAGAGTTTTAAGTTCCCCTAACTAATTTACGCGACGACTTGACGAGATGGGATTAATTGAATCTCCTCGCCGCAATACAGTTACGGGAGGTTACGCGAACCTCCGCTAACTCCGGGAACTCCGGCCAGAGATGTAATGGATTATGACCCGGAGTTTTACATTTTCGTTTTGGTTTATTTTCCTTTGGTAAATATTTTCTTTGTGTAATAAGCCTTTTATGTGACTTTATATCTGCATGTTCAGTGCGACGGATAACGTGGTCACTTCGCTGCAATAATTGTGGAGCCGCGTGAAGTGGGTTCGAATCCCACCAATCTATACTATATTATAAAGCTGAAGAGTTTGTTTGTTTGTTTCTTTGTTTGTTTGAACGCGCTAATCTCAGGAACTACTGGTCCGATTTAAAAAAAATATTTCAGTGTTAGAAAGCCCATTTATCGAGAAAGGTTATAGGCTATATATCATCACGCTACGACCTATAAGAGCAGAGTACCAGTGAAAAATGTTACAAAAGCGGGGAGAATTTTGACCCATTATCTCTTATGTGACGCAAGCGAAGTTGCGCGGGTCAGCTAGTAAGCAATAATATCTGTTCTAAGCTTGGGTGTTTATATACTTAGGTATATATTTCTAAATAGATACTTATATAGATAATATAAGTATCTATTTAGAAATATATACCTAAGTATGTTTATCAGTTGTTTGTTTACCATAGTACAAACTTTGCTTAGTTTAATTTCACTATTGTAGAGAAATCATGAGTGCGAATTCGTACGAATTCCATTAAAAATCCAAGCAAGTTGTAAGACAATCAAACCCTTCCTAAAAAACTTTCAAAAGTCAATTTACAGTTAACTTGGAATCGATTGCTTTAATCTAACTTTAATAAGTTTTTCTGCGAAGGCCATCCATCATAATAAGTTCTAGTCAGATATTAATTATATCTTGCGAACTGAAATGTCACTAATATTTCATTTAAAGATGTGTAACTTAGTTTGTGTTGCCATGTGACTACTAATACCACATAGTGCTATGTGATGATGAGAGTAACTCCCGGTTTCTGAGGTACATTTAGCGGTAGTTTATCTATTCGATAGCGTTTAAGCTCATATAAACATGACAGTTTATACATAAACTACTGCGAAATGTTCCTCAGAAACCGGACATAAGAGTTTCCTTTCAGAATGGCGGAGTGACGAAGTCTTGCGTCTACTATTTATTTGTTTAATGTGTTTTAAATCTTTGCAAAAACTGTTTAAATCGTATCTAGCTTTCATTGTCATTTTTCTCCCATGGTTACAAAAAGTGACATTCATTTTTAATTTTATATAATTCATAGCTTATCTATGAGTCACACGCGAAGAATATGAATTTGAGTCAATATTATCATTCAAGTAGTAAAAACAACTACAAATATAAGCTACAACGGATAGCCCAGACAATACGCAGAATCGGAATATTTAAAGAACGATAAGCATTCCACTTTAAAAAGAGATTCACCACAAGATAATAGCCATTCACCATCAATATAACAAAAAAATCTCTTCATCTCAAGCCATTTAAGCCAAGCCACAAGCCCTTGAACCGAAGGAAATAACTCAAGTCATGCCCATTTCAGCCAGTGTGCTTTAATAGGGGATTATCTTCACTCTGCTCGCTCCCCTTTGAGCCAGATTGATGATATTATTTAGTTACAGCTGTGTTTTAAATAAAAATACAAAATTATGAATACTTTTCTTAATTTCCGACGTTTTGAAGATTCTTTTGGAGGTCTCAGATTATTTTAAATGTAATAAAGTAGGTGAGATATTATAAAGAGTGTATTTTTTTGAGGTAGCGTGTATTTTTTTAGAGACTGGGAAAGATAAAAATGTATGGAATTGGGAGAGGAGCTTGTTCTTTACTTAACTTATGAATACCTGTAGTTTTCTTGCCTTTTATTTACTTGAATTATAGACGTAGGTATTAAACGCCAGTAATGTTGAGATAAAAATGTATCTGATAGTTTGTTTCGAATGCTTATTGTCCGACTGTGCCAGAAAGGGTTTCACGTAAATAAGTAAATGTGTCGTTTCTGGTCCTCCATTTCTGTATGAAGGCCAAAGAATGAATACGACACAAGAACAATGAGTTTCTTAAAACAAAACCTCAAACCACATGTGTCCTTTCCCATACATAAATCAGAACACTTTATTTGCACTGGCAACACTGCTGACATACAGAAACGTACCCCACTTGTAATCAACGAATGTTGCCATAAATAAATATTTAACATCCCCCTGCCCCTATGGGGGTGTAGGGGGTAGTTTGCACCGGATATTAAGGTTGTGTTTATCGAAATATTCGAAAAATAAAATGATGCAATCGCTTCCGGCTTTTTCGTAATTGAAACTCTGCATGAGACTGAAATGTGATTAAAGATTTTGATTTTAATTTAAGTATATGAGATAATTTTACATGTAATCACTTTTGAAGAAAACACCACGTTCAGTATAAATCAATGTTTATTCCAGTTCTTACAAACACACCTTTACATATGTAACACACTCTTACACAACACACTTTACACACTACACTTTTACACGGATTCCAGCTTACTAGTTTTCAGTTCGAAAGCTGTCGACCGACTGCTTGTCGCATCCGTTCATGCCCCACACCTCGATTCCCCCTCCACTTAATAATCGAGAGTAGTGGGAATGGAAGTGACGTGCGCGCTGTCGGTATAGCCAATGAATAATTTGAGTGTCAATTAAATATTTCTTGTAATAATTAAATGTTTAGTATTAATTAAATCACATTAGTATTTACTAAACCAAAAATATGACATTCGGCCATCCGACAACGTGCTGCCACCTGGCGCACGTATTTACAATTTTCTAATTACTAACATAACTAAGACAGTACACAGTTATGTTTAGGTTACAACAATAATTAATTAAATAAAAATATGACATTCGGTCGTTTAAATACGAATACGAAATAAACACCGAATAAAGAGAAAATACAAAATAAAATGATGAAATACATCTTTACACGCAAGTTGATAAAGTGCTATATTCACATCAATTTTACAATATATTTATGAAATTATTACTCTACCATACTCTACATAGCTATTTATGTTTATTTAAAAAAGTATAACAACTAAATTAAAATTGAAATAAGCATCTGAATCAACAATAACAAAATGAGTAATTGAGCAAAGCTGGTCTATTCGCTATTACTAGAGCTACTTTCATTAGTATCATACAATTCCAAACTTTTTATATTAATCCAAGGGCGAATCCTATCGGCAGCAATAACAGTACTATAGGGTTTTCCCTTTTTATTAAAACCAGGTACATCAGTAATCTTATATCGATCATTGCCGAGAACCTCTGTAACTTTGTAAGGGCCTATAAACTTCGACAGAAGCTTAGTGCTGTTTTTATTATTATCAAAGTTATTTCGAGCTATCTTCACCAAATCGCCTAATTCGTATTTAGGTGCTGGAACACGGTTCGCGTCATACTTTTGTTTTTGTTTTAACTGTTCTTTTTGGATGTTAACGCTAACTTCATCTCTAATTTTTTGAGCATCTGAATTGTCATTTTGTTCATTTATACCATCCATAAGTTTGTTTGTCAAAGCATCACGCAACCGGATTCCAAACATAGCCTCTGTCGCAGTTTTCTGTGTAGAGGCATTAATAGTATTGTTAATGCCCCACTGAACCTTACCAAGACATTTGTCCCAGTCTCGCTCATGGCTCAAGAAATTCTGGGCAGACAGAGAGTTCAATATGGTTTGATTGAATCGCTCGGCCTGGCCATTAGCCCTGGGACAAGCGACTGCGTTTAACACGTGTTTTATTCCATGCAACTCACAAAATCTCTTAAAATCTGCAGAGGTAAAACTAGTTCCACGGTCAGATACTATTCGAGCAGGGGGACAAAAATCGGAAAAAAGTTTGTCTAACACTTTGATAGTGGTTTTAGTTTTCATGTTACGAACAGCTCTCACGAATACATATTTTGTAAACGCATCAACGATGGTCAAAATGTGGGTATTGCCGTCTTTGCTCTTCACAAATGGACCCAAGTGGTCTATGTGAAGAGTATGAAAAGGGATGTTAATCTTTTCGATTGGATACAAGTGACCAGTTTTCTGTTTTGCGGCACTGTCTTTATTATAAGCACATTCTAAACAGGCGGCGACATACTTTTTTACAAATTTGCGCAACTTAGGGAACCAGTATTGGTTTTGGATCTTTTCTAACGTTTTTGTGTATCCGAGGTGCCCAATTTCATCGTGATTTGCGCGACAGATTTGCCATCGAGCACTACGGGGAACTACCAAACATAATCTATCGTCAATCTTCCTATAAACAGTGTGGTTCTTTACAACGTAGTTTTGTCTAATGTCTTTGCATTCTGGGTCGTCGTCTGGTTTAAGTATTTTATGTATTCGTGCAATGTCAGGGTCTGCTATTTGTAAAGTCAGTAGCCAATTGTCTTTTTCAATGTGGTATACATTAGTCAAGGGATTGTCATCTGCTCCCACCGACAGCTCAGTGTTCCGACTTAAAGCGTCTACGTGTGCCATTTGCACGCCTGGGCGATATTCAATATCAAAAGTAAATTCACTGATTTGTAGCCACCAACGAGCTATCCGCGGGATCAGATCCCGCTTGGTCAATGTGGTCCTGAGAGCAGCGCAGTCTGTAAAGATTTTAAAATGTAACCCCAAGAGATATACTCGAAACTTCTTAAGAGAACTAACAACAGCCAGTGTCTCCAATTCGTAGGAGTGTAAGTGCTTTTCTTCTGGGGTTGTTTGTCGGCTGAAGTAGCACACGGGCTTTAAAACTCGTGTATCTCTTTGCCATTGCATGAGTATACCTCCTACGCCCAGAGAACTGGCGTCGGTATGCAGTTCAGTCTCCAAAGTAGGGTCATATAAGGCTAGGACCGGTCGACTCGTAAGTTTTTCCTTTAGAAGAGAAAAAGCACTATTCTGTACATCGGCCCACTGCCATACCGCATCCTTTCTAAGAAGTGAAGATAATGGACGTGCAATTTCTCCATAACCTTGTATAAATTTGCGGAAGTAGCCTGTTAGGCCAAGAAATTGGCGTACTTCATGGATATTACGTGGAATAGGGAACTCTTTAACAGCCAATATTTTGGCTTCACTTGGCTGAATGCCTTTAGAAGAAATATCATAACCGAGATAATTAACTGTAGTATCGAAAAATCGACATTTGGCAAGTTTGAGAGTGAGACCGTACTGCCTGAAAAGCTTCAATACGTCTTCAAGACGCAAAAACATCTCTTCTACGTCCTTAGCCGGTATTAGGACATCGTCAAGATATGCCAATGCGTATTCGAAACGCCTGTTACCAAGGATCTTGTTGATCATCCTTTGAAATACGGCCGGAGCATTCGACAGCCCGAAGGGCATTCTCTTAAATTCATAATGCCCATCGGGCGTGATAAAGCCAGTAAGGTGCTGGCTCCCTTCATCCATTGGTATTTGGTAATACCCGGAAGCCAGATCAAGGGTCGTGAAAAAATTGTTCCCACTAAGGTTAGAAATTTGGTCGTCAATGAGGGGTAGAGGGAAGCGATCCTTAACGGTCTTATTGTTTAAGGCCCTAAAGTCTACGCACAGTCTCATCTCTCCCGATTTCTTTTTTACCATTAAGATTGGACTCGCGTAGTCGGAAGTAGATTCTTGAATTATATCATTCTGAAGCAACTCGTCTATCATCTCCCTAACCTGCTCACGTTCTGAATGAGACAAACGATATGGTCGGTATATAATCGGCTTATGGTCCAAAAGTTCAATTTTCATTTTGAAATCAGTCGCACACCCTATCTCATTCAAATTAGTTGCGAAACAGTCACGATAACTTTGCAAGAGATAATACAACCGTTCTACTTGTTTAACATCAAGTCCCGGACCCGTTTTTATATCTGTTTTGTCTAAAGGCTTTACATTGGGGTCGTCAGTCATAACTCTCTTAACTTGACGCACGTTCTGTTCAACAAAAGGAAGAGCCCTTGCTATCAAAGAGTCCTTAGACAGGGTTAACAAATGGTGAGATAGATTAGAGATAACCACGTGACCTCTACCTTCATTAACATGATATGCTCCTTGAAATAAACTGTATTCCTTACCAGGCTCAGATGTATTATATCCTGCAACATATATATCACCAGTATAGTTTGAACGAGTGTGAAAGGGAATAACAGTAGTATTTGATATTTCTACAGTGGATGTAATGTAGAGCTCTAATTGCCTATCGTCTGTGTCATAACTGTCTTGAGTCGGGGTTGCGTAAAATCGTAATGCTTTACTATCCTTCAGAACTGTAAGAAATGGCAATTCTGTGAAGTTTTGGCCAACTAACAGAGATGTTTGTAAGTACACATCATCAACGACTAAAACCTCTACACTTGATTCGATTTCATCGATTTTTAAGCAAATAGTTGCTTTGTACAATGGAATAACCGAAGATTGGCCAAAGCCTCTCACAACTGGAATGTCATTTGTCTTTCTGTCCAACTTTAGTTTCTCCGCATCAGATCCGCGCATAAGTGTACATTCGCTACCAAAGTCAATATAAGCGTCATAGACAACATCGTTCACGGTTGCCTTCTTCAAAAACTTGTCATGATTATCACTAGTCGTGTCTATTTTTAAAGTCTTCTTTTCAGAAATATGATTTGTCCCATTGCTAGCCCCAAAATCCCGTAAATTGATGGGGTCGAGTTTACAACTGTCATTGTCATGTCCAAGTCTTCTACAAACTTTACATCTGGTCAGAGGCTTGGTACATCTATAATAAGGATGACCTCTTGTATGACAATTGTAGCATACCACAGCAGAGGAACTGTTCGTGTTTGAATTCGAGGAGTTAGAGTTGTCAGCGACAGTAGTTTTCTGATTGGTACGACTTTGGAACCGATTAGTGGACATTGGTAAAGATTTTTGAGCAGAAAGAAATTTAAGCAAATCTTCTGGTTCGATACAGTTTTGAGCCTGAGCCCCATTCCGAATAGATCTGTCCGTAATGCCGTGTACAATGCAATCCACTGCCTTCTTGCCAGATATCTCACATCGATTTAATAGAGTCAATTTGTCGTAAAAGTATTCTCGTAGATTCTCATCGATACGTGAAGTGCGGCTTAACATCTCTTCTAAAAGGCGACCATAATTATCTTCACTTGGGAAGGCCTTTCGAAGTTTTGCCTGCCACTCACTCCAAGTATATACAACCGTTGGCAAGGCCTCATACCATTTCTTTGCTAAGCCCACTAATTTTTGAAGGGAAAAATGGATAGTCTGCCTCTCATCCCATCCATATATGGATGCGCATTCATTGACTTTTCGAAGCCAGCATTCCATGGTTTGAGCCCTATTACAAGGATCATACTCCGGGACAACATTGTTCAAATTGTTGCTATTAAACATAGTTCGCTTACTCGAGTCTCCAGTCAATGTTTTAAAGAGCTCCATCACATAGCGAGTCGACAGCTTACCGGACACCCTCCTCGACTTGCGAGGAATGGCTTCATCTCCACTGGAAGACGACGACGAAGTGGATGTACTTCTCCTGCGTCGTTTAGTCTTCTTGACCCGTTTTCTTTTAGTCGCAGGCAGGGGCGGCGTGCCCGGTTCATCATCAGATGCCATCACTTATCGCACTGAAACATGATGAAGAAAATTCGACACAAACTGTTTTTGTACCATCACATCACGCATAAAAAAAAAACATCAATGATTAGCTAGATATTAATAAGAAATACCATTTCTTGAATTTAAAATTAGCTTTCGGGTCTTAAAATCGGGAATAGGTTATTTAAATTATGACAGCAAATATAAGTTAAAACGGAAAACATATTCACATAAAATGTAGCCGTAAACATTTTCAAAAATAAAACTAAACTCTAGTGGAAAACATATCCACCAAAAAGTTAAGGTAGACATCACAACTAAACCCTAGTCTAGCGGAAAATATATCCACCTAAACTCTAGACAAGCAGAAAACATATCCGCTAATACCCTAGCCTAGCGGAAAACATATCCGCCTATCCTCCAATGGAAAACGTATCCATCAATAGTATGGAAAACATATCCATGCATAGTATGGAAAACATATCCATCCATAGTATGGAAAACATATCCATCCATAGTATGGAAAACATATCCGTCAATAGTATGGAAAACATATCCATAACAAACTAAACCATAGCCCAGCGGAAAGCATATCCGCTTAAACCCTAGCATGGTGGAAAACATATCCACCAAATAGTATGGAATACATAACCAACTAAACCCTAGCCTAGCGGAAAACATATCCGCTTAAACCCTAGCATGGTGGAAAACATATCCACCAAAAGTAGCGACAAACATATCCTTCCTAAATACAGCGGCAATCCTCCACATTGTATCAGAAACAGATGGGAATTATACCACCCTAAATACTTGAAACATGTATACTACTCTTTTTTTTTTTTTTTTGATTAATTTAGTCTTTGTGGATTAAAAGAGTATTAGATAAATATTACATACCTTGTTAGGTGATCCCACTTCTGAAGTTTGAAGAAAACACCACGTTCAGTATAAATCAATGTTTATTCCAGTTCTTACAAACACACCTTTACATATGTAACACACTCTTACACAACACACTTTACACACTACACTTTTACACGGATTCCAGCTTACTAGTTTTCAGTTCGAAAGCTGTCGACCGACTGCTTGTCGCATCCGTTCATGCCCCACACCTCGATTCCCCCTCCACTTAATAATCGAGAGTAGTGGGAATGGAAGTGACGTGCGCGCTGTCGGTATAGCCAATGAATAATTTGAGTGTCAATTAAATATTTCTTGTAATAATTAAATGTTTAGTATTAATTAAATCACATTAGTATTTACTAAACCAAAAATATGACACACTTTTACAGAGAAATGTAATTATTGAAACAGTGTTATTGTCAGAAAAATGTTATGTTATACGAGTATATGAATGTGTTCGAATACCTTGGCTTGCTTGACGTTTAGGCGCAGGTTATACTAACCGTATTCTGACTGTGCTGACTTTTAAAAGCGAATTTAAAAATCGTAGATTTATGAAAAGAGATAAAAGGAATCAGTTTATGATATTTAATATCTGTATATTACATAAACATGAATGAAACATGGAGAAACCACAAGCAATTAAAATTATAATTACATACCTTCTGTTTTTAGCAAAATATAATAATATTTTCTTGAACAAACTAGTTGAATAAAGGGAGCTCTATCGCAAGAAAATATATATTTAAATAAAAATACCGTAATTTATTATAATTCTATCAATATTTTGCTATAAAAAGCTTCCTACATTCTAAGATAAATTTACTTCAGAAAGTCTTCGTAAACAAACAAAATTTTCCTTTGAATTCTCATTTCATTCATTAAGAGTATCTGTTATTGACATGGTACAACATCAAAGTAATGTTATACAAATATTACATTGATCATTTGTTCCGGGAAATTGAGGAAAGAATATTAATATGTGTGAGTTTGTTTGTGTAGCTTTATGTCGTAATGGATCGATCGATTTTCATTAAACTTTTATAGAAAAGTACTGTGTGGGTAAACTTATGGAAGATATTGTGTGCTTTGTTTACAAAAACCTGAAGTAAATTTAAGAATGAAAGAGTTTTTTAATGGAATGTAAATTCACTAAACCACCATTGACCAGTGTGGTACACTTAAGAATTTTTTTATTTACTTAAAAAGACAACTTCCGCTCTAAGAATTGCTCTTGTGTCGCGGGGACTTTTACAAACATACAAACAAAAGACACAAAGCACAACCAGACCCGAAACAATTATTTAGGGATCACATATGGAATCGAACTCCCGGCGCAATGGTAGCTGCCTGACCTTAACCACTGCACCACGAAGGCCACCGGCGGTTACACGGTGGATAACATTACGCGTTACACTCACCTGAACCCGGCTTTCGAAGCATTTCTGTGAAACACTATTCGCAGAAAAGCTTAAAGTTAAAGCTAAATCAGTGTACGCAAATGGCATGTTTATCATTTTCTAGGAAACCAATATAATATTTAGTACAACAATTTCCAAAAACGAAATTGAAATTTTAACAAACAGGTCATTAATTCTCAAATTACTACAAGCAAAATACTCAAAACGAAATACCAAACTGGTTTTTTTGTGTATTTTTAGCAATCAAAAAGAAAAGTTGTGTCAGCAATAAAGTTTCGAACCTCAATATCAATCGGAAACATAGAGACACAAAATCAAACATCACATCAAGTCTTTGTGAGAGAAATAATAAAAAATGGTGGAATAACGAGACGGCTTCGTTTATTATGTTTCACGCAATCGCAGATCGTTAGAGGCAGTATAAACAGGGGAAACGAAGACGTTGCGACAAACATACGGAGCTCAAAGTTTGTTTGATTGTAGATGGAAATTGAAAATCGTTATTGTGTGTGCAAATGTGCCTTTATATACAGTGTAGTGTTATTTTGGTTTTTGCGGATATCTGAGTTCTAGAAATTTATGGTGGAATGCAAGACAGTAACTTTTTATTTTGTTTAGCTTTGTGGCAAATCCCGCCAATAACACAGTATTAAATAAAATATATCGAATAATTTGAAAGTCTATTTTTTCGACTAAGTAGGTACTAAGCAACCATGTTTGAAACAAAAGTCTAACTAGTAAGTAGCGATCTTTTGTGTAGGTGTCAGTTGCTGTATGTCGAAAACAATGCTTAATTTTGTGTATGTTTTAATATGAACGTACATTTTAAGATAAGCCCAGCAATATAGCAATATTTCGCAATTCATACTTGACGTTCTGGAGTTGTCTACATGCCTTCTTGAATATTTATAATAATCCTAACCTTCTGGGACTTAGACTGTTACAGAAAAATGCGAATTTCGTCTTTAAAATCGCAACTATCAAGTTTGCACCGCCGATACGGCTTTAAATTCACAATCTAGTAATAAAAAGGAAACTTTGAGCACCACTGTCGTAGACAATCAAATAAAAATATGAAATGTCTTTATTGGAAGACTTTGGTTATGTTGTGAGCGGTATACAGTCACAGAGTTAACTAAATGAAGACGATTTACTTGATCTACCTCAGTAGTCGTATGAAATTGATGTGATTGGATTAGGTTATACGGATTACATGCTTTTTATAAAACTTTTTTTATTCCCGGAGGTGTAGGCTAAGTATGACATGCAACCATGTTTTGGTATTTACATTATTTATCTGCGGCGAGTGTAATAATAACAGAAACCTTAGTGTATTTAAAACAGCTGTCTCTCCGCAAAACTGGCAAAAGCCGCAAAATTGATCTATTCATTTTGGAAATATAATGCAGCAGACAGCCGAAATTTCATATTTGTACATGCAACATCTCTTTGAGTATCCTAAGTTATAAAAAATGTAGTTTTTACAATCAAATTAATATACAAATATAATAAATTCTTTTCCACAAGCAAAATGGGGAAGAACAGCAAGCATTTCATATTTTTACTTCCTCTATTTGATAGAATTATCTCAAGATCTTTGAGGGTAAAACAAAGTAATTTACTTAAGGGATGTTTGCGGACCTACGAGTACGAAGGTCCTTTAATTCTTGAGATTAATTAAAATTTATACAGCCACGGTTCATTCTTGTGTTCTTCAACTACTCTCTATAAGATTGCTATCTGTAGTTTCTAAATATTAGTTTTGATATATTGATTTTATTAATTGAATTTTCTTTTGGCTAGCGGTTAGTTATTGGAAACTATGTTGTTGAAAATTTAATTATGAGTGATGGATAATTTTAGTGGATAATTCTTTTTGATTGATGTTTTTACTTATTTATATTTAGATTCTCTCCAAAAGTGGCTTGTGGATGCTTGAAATAATATGTTTAATACGTACTTAATATTTTTTTTTGCAGTTCTATTATTTAACCAGTGAAGTTTAAATTTTTCAAGGTGGTAATATGAAATTCCGGGCAAGGTTTTTCACAAAAATACCACTCTAAATACTAATTTTCTGTAAATATCTATTGTACAAAATCCCAAATTAAAATAAGCCCAAATTTTTCTATCTTTATCAAACTCCTGATTAAAATACTTAAAAACATACATCACCCGCCAAATGGTCCATTTGAAACACACCCTAAACCACGACAGTACAAAAATGTGGCAAATATGTGTAATTAGTCGGTTGGCGTCTCGCCAGCCGCCATGTTGGCCGCAGTGGCTTGTAGCGGCACGAGCCGTAACTGATAGTATTAGCGGTATTCGATCACGGCTCCCAAAATGGGTTTTTCACGAATATGGATTTTTGGAAGGCTGTGATAGGGAAAAAATGTTGATGGATATCTTTGTAGCTTTGGCTAATGACCACTATGGATGTATTGTTTTGCTAGGTACTTAATCCGAGCAAAATCTTTTTTAGAAAATCTATTTTTTTGCATATCAGCTTTTGGATTAAGTGTGGTGTGAATGCAATGCCCAACTCGCATTCTAGAAGGCGATCTTTGCCCTGCAGTGGGCGAGGAAACTACGAAATAGTCGTTGAGATCAAACGAAGTGTCACTTTTGTTTATTCTGAAGCGAAGTGGTGCATGCAACTGCTACGCAGAAGTCTTGGATTTCAATCAGGACAAAACCGTGTAGGTGAGTTTCTGAAAATTACTGGATTTTCTTGTTAGGATGACGCGTGCATAATATGGACGTGCTCTTCCATGGAGCAATCCATTATTTATTTTTCCTCCCAATAAGAGCCATCCATTTCCACCAAACAATTACCATCAAATCAGACATTCCCTTCCGAAAACAGATCCTACTTCTACAAAACCACTTATTACTTGAATGAAGACTTTACTCTAAACCATTCAGCAACCACAACGAAAAAAGTGCCAGCAGAAGATTAAAACTGGTTATTTGAGGCACATAGTAGCTTGTATAGTAATAAAGTATCGCTGGCTTGGCGCCGCGCCAGTCGGACCTCGCCTCTGCCTCTATTAAATCAACATTATTTTCTGTATTAGCATTTGGTTCCAAATTTGGGGTTTTCTTGGTCGAATTTTGGGGTTTAGTGGTTTAAAGAAATGGTATAGGATATGAAGAAAAGGAAGATGGGAAGTAAAGGCCTTATTTATAAGTATGCTCACTTTGCAGAGAGTTCTCTCCAAAAATTTTGCTATCTCATATCAGAGCGCACCAACGTAAACTAGATTAGGAGTGTAAGTTAAGTCTAGTTTTGTTTTGCAAAATTCATGCATTATGTTTTACTTCTGGTCTCTGTCTACCTCTATAAGAAAAAGGCGTGATTTTATGTATGTTTGTCTTATTTCTGTACCATCATTGGCTTGAATCTTAAGACTGCAGCACTTAAAAAACTTCTAGTATTATACTCTCCGGGAAAGCAAGATTGACCTTCGTAGATTGGTACAAATTACCTTTTGATAGAAAATCAAATGTCTAAAAATATTCAGTAATAACATCTACCATACTGTAAACAACAAGATTAATTCAAATATCCATTTTTATTTTTAGAAATTCAAATAATCTTTTATCCAAAACTTCTAAATTTTCGAAGTGGGATAAGCAAATATTTGTTCATTCGGAAAATATTCCCGGATGTTTGTTCTTTAGATGAATGATCGTGAATCGTAGACGATTATTATCTATCTATATTGATAACAACGAGATTATAACAGAGAGAACAAAGAGTGAAAATTTCTGGCAAAGTTAAGCAACATTTTAAAGGTTTGGATATAGATGGGTGATCATTTGTAAGTAGCTGTATGACATAGTTAAGCCTTTGGGCAGTAACCAATATCGGCTTTTGATTGGACTACCACAAACTTCTCCATAATTAGCTTGTATTTAGTTGTGCTCTGACTCTGTTAGCGTTGCTATTGGAAGTTTACGAAGCCAAGGTTCGACTCCTGATCTTGAGCTGTATCTATATCGGTTAAGCAGTTTAGTTGTCAATACGTAACAGACATACAAACAGGCGAAAGTTCGCATTAATTTTATTTTATTATCAAAGGTAGGAAGACCTATACTTATGATTTATATGTTGAGAACAAAATCTTTCAGTTCCTCAATCTGAAAAGCAATTTCCTTTACAATTGTATTAGTTTCCTCCCTAAAGCTATCCGTATTTTATTGGTACAACTTTATTACAAAGTAATGTTACCTTGTTTTGTAATAAATCAACTTAAAGACATTTGAAATGACATGCTTTTTATTAGAAATACATCAACGGGTTGTATTAACCGGGAAAAGACTCTTTATTACAAACATATTTTTCAGTGGTTAATGATAATTTAAAGACCAGCTTCCTATGCATCGAATATTGACTCGTTACATACCTACTTCGTTAAAAACGGATTTTTTCCTCAAATATTTTTTTCATTCGTTCATATACAACGTGTCCCAAAACTCAACGTCAAAACGAAAACCTGAGCTAGGCCGAGTTGTGTCGGCTGTCAAAAAATAATTAAAAAAAATCTATCTCGTGTAGTTTAAAATGACAACCATTTTTGTAAAATTGCCACCCTCTGATGAGTTTAGTCTACTGTTGCAACAAATGACTTCTTTTCTAGTTCTTTTTTTATGTGGAGTATTCTTAAGTAACGCTCCCACAAAATTCAATTAATTATTTGCACACAACTTCATTGGAATATCAGAAAATAACCCTTTTATGGCGAATTATGCCGTGAAAATAATTTCATCACTCAACTTTGACAGTCTGTCCTGAAAAATAATTGTACTACGCTTTTTCGGCATGCACCTTCAAAAGTTGGCGCATTTAATGAGCTTTCGAAAATGGTATAACACTTACTAAATTATTTCATAGACGATGAGAAAATAAAAAAATCTTAAGATAGTCGATATTTAACGTATTATTAGTTCGTCATAAAACTTTCTCAAAATTATTCTAATGTCATCTAAGCGTTCTGTGATGATGTTGTCCTGGTAGATTTCGGATTCGGCGGTCAGTTTCATTGAAACCAGCCAACAGTGCAGGTTTTTGTTTATAGTGGCCAAGTGTGTGCACAATACACAGGTACACTCTCATAGTCTGGTGGGACGGCTAAACCGTCACGACCAGAGAGAGGTCAGGCGCAGGACCGACGGCTTTACGTGCTCTCCGAGGCACGGAGGTCCCTTACCTCAACTTCCTACCTGCGGGCAATCTCTGAGAATTTTTTAACAGAAAATCTCTAAAATTACTTTTTGGCTCGACCCAGGATTCGAACCCGAGACCTCTTGAGCGGCAGTCACATAAAGCGACGAAGAAATTTAAGAGTGGGACGGATAGACGCTACATTCATGGTGTTAGTGACATTTATTGTATTTGGGATTGTTTAAATAAAGATCAATTATTATTAAAAATCTAATGATTATTTAAATGAACCTTTTCTTAATCGTCAATAATTAAACATTACTTCTCTTTAATTACAGCTCACAGAACGCCTAGATGACATAAGAATAATTTTGAGAAAGTTTTATGACGAACTAATAATACGTTAAATATCGACTATCTTAAGATTTTTTTTATTTTCTCATCGTCTATGAAATAATTTAGTAAGTGTTATACCATTTTCGAAAGCTCATTAAATGCGCCAACTTTTGAAGGTGCATGCCGAAAAAGCGTAGTACAATTATTTTTCAGGACAGACTGTCAAAGTTGAGTGATGAAATTATTTTCACGGCATAATTCGCCATAAAAGGGATATTTTCTGATATTCCAATGAAGTTGTGTGCAAATAATTAATTGAATTTTGTGAGAGCGTTACTTAAGAATACTCCGCATAAAAAAAGAACTAGAAAAGAAGTCATTTGTTGCCACAGTAGACTAAACTCATCAGAGGGTGGCAATTTTACAAAAATGGTTGTCATTTTTAAACTACACGAGATAGATTTTTTTAAATTATTTTTTGAGAGCCGACACAACTCGGCCTAGCTCAGGTTTTCGTTTTGACGTTGAGTTTTGGGACACGTTGTATATCGTATCGTCGGTTTTTCTGAAAATCTGCTCAGCGCCCCTGGCGGGAGCTGTACGACTCGTTTTTCAGTACATTTTAACTCGGTCTCGATAATCGATTGTACTTATTGTAAAAAATCGTGCTCCTGAAGTCATCTTGTTCAGATCTCCAGCAGTTCATTTGTGAACCCAGTTTACGGCTAGTATTGTCCACAAAGCTAGAAAAATTTTAAACGATGAAAAGGCAAAAAATATTTCAGTATGAGGAATATAACAACCCGGTTCTACCTATCCTTGTTAGTAAAATTCATACATGTTTCTGTGTATAGGTAGATCTTTCATCAACTGAAACATCAAAGTGCTATATGAACAGCTACTGTTAGTTTGTTATGATTAACTCTCAATAAATTTATCTCTTTACATTTTGTTTATATGTGTAACGTGTATTTTAGGCGTAAAGTACTAGACACATTGGCGAAGACCGGGAAAGTAAGACCAAACTGCATGCGCATGCGTGTAGGTGATAAATGAAATGTTTTAAGCATAAAGATAAATTTTGGAGCCAGTGTCGTCTGCTGTCGCCCCCAGGGCTGATAAACGCCTCTAGTTTAGAGCTAACAACAACCTCATCGAAAAACTTAAAGCACGTTTGATAATTAAGATACGGTTAATTTCGTCGTGTAAAACACAATCACAGGTACCTAAAACAAGTTATAATGTTAAAAATGAAATAAAAGATAAAACATTAAAATTTCTTAATTGCACTGCCTCAATTTTATGAAACCGTAGTGCGTAAGTTATTTCGTAGTAAGTAGTAGTATAGGTAGTTGCATTAATAGTATTTAGTTTATTAGTCAAGGCATGCTTGGAACGTTCGCGGTATAATCTCTAATGTATTTGTACCCTGATAACCCGGTATTAACCAGAACATATGAATTATCGTCTGATCAAGTAATTCTCTAGATTTATTACTTTATATCTAGGTCGGATTGAGAAACTAACACTTTGATCTATAATGTATTGTAGTGGATTAAATTGTATGACCTGTGTCAAATATATCATACGTAAGTTACTGGATTGTTATATAAAAAAACTAATTTGAAGAAAATGTCAGTTATAATAGTGACTGCATGTTCGGTGCAGCGATTAAAATGATCACTTTACCCCAGTGTATTCAAGACGCAGAAATTTATATTATGTATGTATATTAATGTGTGTGTGATGATCTGTAATAGTTTGAATGTAAAATAATGTATATACAAGTATTTAAAAGGCTGATGGCGATAAGAGTTATATTTATAAGCATGTTTATCAGTTGTCTAGGTACCGATTACCATGAACAAGTTGGAAGTTAGTATACAGCAGTGTTGGGTCAATCAACTAATTTTTTCAATCAATTGATTAGTCATGACTAATTAAGTCATGAATTATTTAGTCATGATTGAATTAATCATGAGTAAAAATAATAATCATAATCATGATTAAATAAATTAGTCATCAATCATTTAATGATTAAATGACTGATGACTAATTTATTGTATTTTTGTATGATGATTAAACTAAAAAAAATAATTCAGGTGACATAATTTTAGTTTAATTGAACACATCTATAAAACTATAACTGATCACCACCTTAAGTTGACTGAAAGAAGATAATTCCATTATTTATAAAATTTGATTTTCAAAACGCGTAGTTTTAAAAAGCAATTTAAATTATTTTAAACTAAATTAGCCCGAACTTATTTTTGCAAATGTGTACCTGTGTAAATTAAAAAAAAAATTAACTGATTCTGTTGTAAAACTAGCTTTAATTAAAAACCTGTGATTAACAAATCAACAGTCATGGAACGTAGACTTGAAAAGCTTAGTTTTATTTAACTATTATTTTTAGTCATTAAAATTTTAGTCATGATTGAATAACTAACACTAACACTAATTAATCATCAATCACGACTCATGATTGAATTTTTTTAGTCATTATTCATTAGTCATGAATAAATAATTTAATCTTAATCATCAATCATCAATCAAACAAAATTTTGCCCAACACTGGTATACAGTATGCAAATTGTCCAGAATTCTTTTGGTATATATGGAAAATGTTCCCTAAAAACTAAAACATCACTTCTCAAAATAGCGTTTGTTCGAAACAGGGGTAAAACATCCCACAGCTACCCGACGCGGTCAAACACAGCGTCTAGTCAAATTAATTTGCCGCTCTGTAGCCGCCCAAAGGTTCGCAACCCCTGACAACAATGCCGCCACATTGACGGCGTGTTGACGGCTACGTTTGATCAAAGCTCTCGTTCAGTTGCTCACAACATTTTAATTGGATTTTAATCTTTTATTTAGATTTTTCGACGATTATAATGTTTGTATTTTTGAATTGTGAATTTGATATTTGTTTGTGTTTTGAGTTGCATTTGAATTTAAATTATTATTTTTATTTAAAAATTTTGTGTGTTTTTGTTTTTCATATTGTCCTTAGCTTTTGCAGTTTTTATTACTGTGTTAACTTCAGCGAAAGGTTATGTATATTTTGTTAAAAAATGACATTGATCAGGTATTTTGAATTTCTACATTTTCTGTATTGAGATACTGCTTAATCAAAAGAATTTTGTTTTTCCATTTTTCACAAACACAAACATTCACGAACTCAAAAACGCAGACTAGCAATCTAATTTTCTTTCAAGACCACAGCATCTCACAAAAGTCAAAATTCAATCTCACGTCTTCACAAGACTGAAACCGCATAAGGCTTTGTTCACACGCGACGATAAGGCTGTGCACACAACAGCGGATATCAGGCGGAACTCACTCCACAGTCGACAAATAAAACGCAGGTGTCGGAAATATAAAAGTCTACATAAAATCGAATTGGAAATACAAAATGGTGGCTGCCATTTTCAAAGTATATGGCGAATTGTTTTTCGTATGTATGTGTCGTAAAGGTGATTCGGCGACTGTTCAATTATTTTTGGGCGTTTTTCGGGTTGTAGTGTCATTATGAGGACCCTAGAGTAAAGTACCGTGGAATGAAAAATATCCATGACACGTATGGCGTATAAAAAAAGATGTTAGGAATATGGCTTTAGAAATAAAATTAGATTACTTGAATAGAGTAAGGTTGTATTTGAAGTATTCGAATTGTCAAAAACAACCTTAAAGAACAATTTAACAATAATAAAATAGCAATTCCTGTTCCTGTATGACAAGATGTATGGATGTGAATCAAGCATGGGAAGTTTCTAAGGACGTACCAAGTGGCGTTCTTTGGTCTCTGCCTACTCTGAGAATAAGGTGTGATATTATGTATGTATGTAAATTAGCAGATTTTTAAATTATAACTAAATATAAAGTATTTAGTGAAAGCTATAAATACCAAATATCTTTAAATAAGATCAATCTCCCATCATATAAGTCTATTTTTAGAGAAAGATGAACTCACTATATATGTATACAGTTACTAAGTGTTATTTCAAAGCACTTCATAAGGCTAACGTGTCCACTCGACACGTAGACCCTCAAATTAACAATAACAGAAGCTTTATATCCCAACCTAAAAATACAAAACGATTTATAAGAGAATAGATAAATATTCTTATTTTATTATATCGTATGGTTAGTGGTCAACCTAGTGTCAAAGTTGTACAAGCCTTTGATGTGGCTGACTGTTATCTTAAATGACACCATCCGGTGCCGACTTTTAACGTGCCCTAAGCACGGAGATACCAAGTCCAAATAAAACTATTCGGGCACCCATCTATAGAATAGCCGCGCCAAGTTGCTTAACCCATCGTTTACGCCTCAAATGAAAAACAAATCCCCGATTCCTGAGGTACATTTAGCGGTAGTTTATCTATTCAATAGCGTTGAAACTCATATAAAAAACGCTATTGAATAGATAAACTACCGCTAAATGTACCTCAGAAACCGGGGGTAAGACATACTAGTAGTTGCACGTTACTTGCACGTGACCCTGTTTCACGCTCAGTGGTAACACGGTGAATAACGCGTGACAAACACAGACATTGAGCAGACTAGCTTGTATTGCCTTTAGTCCTGTCTGGTGTTTATGAATGCTTAACTCGTAATAGTAGGAATTCGTTTTAATGGAAAACATATTAGTTGACTAGTTTACCCGCGCAGCTCCGCTCACGATTTCTTGTTTTTATTTAATACCACGCATTTTTTAATTTATTCACCTTTTACACCTTCTCTGGACTTCCACAAATAATTCAAGACCAAAATTAGCCAAATCGGTCCAGCCAAGAGTTTTAGCGAGACGAACAGCAATTAATTTTTATTTATATAGATTGTCTGTTCACACAAAATATCATTTAGGATTAATAGATCTACATTCCTAGCGTGTTTTGAAATACCTCGTTATTATAATAATTATAATTAGTTTCAAGCCTTTTTAAAATCAGTTCCAGTTTTCTCTATTTTGTACTAAGTCGATAACAATCCGCATTAGATCAGACGTTCGGCTTACGTGAGCTTTCACCGGCCGTTACACCCGGGTATACCACGACATACCCGGGTATACCCCGTTGTACGCGGGTATCCGGGTAAACGGTATTAGATACACAACGGATTTGTTTGATTTGTTACCCGGATGATTTTACCCGTGTTTTGGATAGTGAGGTAGTTTGTTTAGTGTAGGCAGAATGTTAACTAGGCAGGAGATTTACTTTGTAAAACCTTTAAGACAATACTTTATAAAATGACAGGCAGGGAAAAGACTTCTTATAGATATTTCTAATGCATCGAGAGGTCCTGGGTTCGATTCCTATACAGAACAAATATTTGTGCGATCCAGAAATTGTTTCGGGTCCGGTTGTACTTTGTGTTTGTTGTTTGTATGTTTGTAAAAAGTCCCCGCGACACAAAATAAATTCTTAGTGTGAAAAAAGTATTTTTTAAAAACAAAAATGATTGACAATTGGTACATGTTTGTTGTAAGCCGATAGGAAAAGGAAATAGCACTGCAGAAGAAAAAAAATACCAAAGTCAAGTTGACGTCATAAAATCCCTTCAAGCCTTTTAGAGGTCAAACCGTGTTTGAAAATCCCGAACAATACGATCCTCTTCATTCGCTCTCTTATTAAAATTTAATTAAGGTCTCTGCACATAATACCGTACTTGAAAGTTTATTTTATTCGTCAGGCCAACCCTGTTAATTTTAGGGTTGAGAAGGGTAGAAAATTATTTTGTGTACGAAACTATATTTTGGATATGTGGATGTAATCTGATTAGTGGGGGTTTAAGTGACCCATGTAAAAACAATAAATTTTACACTAAGGGATTTAGCTGAGGTGGCTTCAAATATTGAAACGCTTACTCAACTGTGTGGTGATATCCCATGATCATTATAGTAAGGCTAGTTAATTTTAGAAGGCAAGGTTTTTAAGTTATTATAAGGCAGCAGACTTAGAAATATGGCTAAAAGATAACTTAAATTACTTACAAAGAAATTAGGTAGTAAAAACATAATAATATGAAAAGAAATTGTGTAAAAAGTGAATAATTTGGTATAAAAGTATAAACTAGAAAAGTAGAAAAAAGTTCTGCAAATAAAAATTTGGGGACCCAATCAACCCATCTTTTCAAAAATTAGACTAGCTCCAATAAATTTTAGATAGGTACTAATTTTATTTTCACAAATATTCTTAAAATAATAAACTAGTCAATTTCAAGAAAAACAAAGCAGAATTACTCAGTATTTCAACAACAAAGAACTTTTCCACACTCGGACCTTAACTAAACTTAATTTACACAATTCCTAAATCAGAAATCAGACCGTTTTCCCCCCGACCTCCATTAACTCAGCATACGTATGGAGGTCTCTTCAAATGGACTTCGTTACCGATCTCAATTCTAGATAACTACAACTAGACGGATGTCGGACTGTCTGTCCGTCCGTATGGCTAATGGATCGCGGAATCTTTATAGATCTGACCTGAGATTGGTTTAGTTGCCACAAATTTGTATCTACAGATGGATTTTGTGATGCATTTTGCTTGCTATCTGCTGTAGTCTTTTAACTATTTCAAGGGTTGAGCTGGTGTTTAATTTGTACAAATTTTGTAGAAATAAAAACTTACTTATAGAGACTTTGACTCATGTCATAATCCCTTGAGTCAAGGATAGATTTTTCAGATTTTAAAAATATCTTATCGGCATTAAGCTAAAACTCGCGTACATTTACGTTGCTTCAATTTCTGACCTCACCACAAGTACTTGGAATTACTAGATTAAGGAGCACAAAAATAATTAAAGCCTGCAGTTCGAAGACAATTTAAAATAAAATATTACACATTTTTGAACACTTCCAAAATCCTTTAGTCTTCATATTAAATCAGAAGAGACGCTTAACATCTGAACTTGCACTATTTTATGGCATTCCGAATGAAAGATTGGCGCGGGAACGAGTGACAGATTGGTCGATCGAATGATTAGGTGGGATGGAAGACATTGCGCCGTTCAGCCGGTCATTTGCTTGCGTGTAAGAGGATTTAGATCTTTATCTCAGTCTTTTATTGGAAGGATTTGAACATTTGTATGTATGGGGTGTTTGTATGTATCGGGAGTTTATTTTATGGGATGAAGAAGAAAATGTGTGATGGTTTTGATGAAGCTGGGCTTGGTTGTATATCCAAAGGTAAAACAATAATGGGTTGAATTTAATATTAGGTTTTTGAGCCCTATCACAGCAAATGTCGTTACATAGTCGCTGCCTTTACCTATTTTATTTAAATCAATTCTGTAGAATAGGATTTATAGGAGGGTAACCGTTAGGTCGGCTGTTTGTAAAAAACAGCCTAATCCAAATACTGACCCTACGTAACGCTGGGAGAGAAGGACTTTTATAGGAACATACCAAAACAATTGAAAAACTACGATCCAAAGTGAGTGGGTGAATATTTTGATGAAAATGAGCCATTCCGGTCAACATAAATACAATAAGTAAATTCTAAGAGCGAATTGACCAACGAAAATTATGATAATAACAATTCACCGCAGCGAAAATAATCCTTAATACCTATCTAGATAGTTTTCGTTTTAATTGAAATACATTTAGTTATGAAATAGACAACATTAATAAAACGTAAGTGGAAGTTAGTTCAATAGTTGGTAAACTGCAACAGCGAGCAACAGTGAGCCAATTTTGTTTCAAAAACAACTTTTGCTTTGCCCGCTACTGTCAGCGGCGTAGTTTTAGTGATGTACAAACAAGCGAATAAAATTATATCGATAGACTTTTATCTTAGAGTTTCTTATATATCGTGGAAGAGCTTCGGCTTAGTAACAAGCTATAGTAATAATAGCAAAAGCCAATATTTTACATGGAGCGACTGCCTATTAGACCTCCACAACCCAGTTACCTGGGTTATAACACGATACACTTCGGTAAGACTAGTTGTCAGACTTTCAAACTTCTGACTACTATTAACGACTGTCAAAAACCTTTGAAAATTACAGCCGGCAGCCACAATTTAACGTGCCTTCCGAAACACGGAGGAACTTAATATGTATAAGGTCACCCATCCACAGAACAACCTCGGCAAGTGTAGCTTAACCTTAAAGATCGATCCGCGCGGCTGTTGTTCACTAAGCCACGAGCTCCTTATATACTTTTATCTATGTAAATAGGAATATTTCGATAATCGAGCCTTTACTAAACTGCAATAGTGAACAGACATAAATCAATAGATCCTGTCTGTTGTAGGTAGTCATTAAATTGTAATCGGATTTACTATACCAGCGCTAAGTATTATTATGAAACAAGGCCTTAACGCAATAAATGTTGCAAAAAATGCTATGCTACTTGCTCAGGTCTGAAACTGAAGTCTAAGGTCTAAGTAAAGTCTAATTTTAAATGTCAAGTCTACTGTGTAAGTAATTTATAACACGCCATACTTTCTTCCCGCCCTTATTCTCAATTATAACTTTAAAAAACCATGCAACAAAAACATTTTTTTTACTAAAAGCTAAAATTAGCTTTATTGATAACGCAAAACATCGACTCTTTTCATCCCTACCTGTCGTCACCGGAGTATTTAGGGGACGACCTGCAACTTAGCCCAGAATTTCAAGCGCCTGTCACTTCGTACCTTCTACTACACTATATCTATACTAATATTATAAAGCTGAAGAGTTTTTTTTGTTTGAACGCGCTAATCTCAGGAACTACTGGTCCGATTTGAAAAATTATTTCAGTGTTAGATAGCCCATTTATCGAGAAAGGTCCCGCGCAACTTCGCTTGCGTCATAAGAGAGAATGGGTCAAGATTTTCCCCGTTTTTGTTACATTTTTTATTGCTTGCAGCTTTATAATATTAGTATAGATGTGATGCAAGCGAAGTTGCGCGGGTCAGCTAGTAGTCTATATAGCGTATCTTTTCTCTATATAGTATGTAGAACGATGTGCATAGCTTTCTCTAGAGTAGTGGAATCTCGCCTTTGCCTTACTGGGTGAGACTAAGTACTGTTGGTTAATAGAATTATACGGTGTTGGTATCGGTACTTGTATATCCTTAGAAAAAGGTAAACGGGTGAAGCATTCCTGTTTTAAACTAGATGATTCCATGAACAGGCTGTATATTCCAGTTGTATACTAGAATAGCTGGCCCGCGCAACTTCGCTTGCGTCACCTAAGAGAATAAGTCAAAATTTTCCCCGGTTTTGTAACATTTTTCATTGCTACTCCGCTCCTAATGACCGTGATGTTATATAGCCTATAGCCTTCGGCGATAAATAGACTATCTAATAATCAAGAATTTTTCAAATCAGACCAGTAGTTCCTGAGATTAGCGCGTTTAAACAAACAAACTCTTCAGGTTTAAAATATAAGTATAGATGACTCCATGAACTGGCTAGTTGATGGATTGGGAGTAATCCAAATTGGTTATTTTTATTAAAATTTGTTTTTTTTGTGTTCTTGTAACATTTTTCCTCAGCTGTGGTGTAATTTTCAAAGTTCGGTACTATTGTATAGCCAGTGTTTGATGTATAAAGTTACTTGGAAAATATTGGTTTTGAGCCACTGAGCCACAGAAAAGCACTGATCAGTGAGTGGAGCTTCCAACAAAGTTTTTTGACAGTTATTAAGTTGATACTACAAAAAAGAAATTGATAAACATTTACCCATTACAGATTTCTTTTCATAAATCTAACCAGTAACTTAAAAAAACAAACCAATAAATCTATTTCATTCAAAGCAATAAAACAAATACTTTCATTACTCCAAAACTTTGAATAACAAATTCATTTGAACCCTTTGAGGGGTCTAAAATCATACCTAGGTTCGCCACAAAGGCTGTAGAGATTTTTACACCCCCAAATAAAGATTAAGTTGGACTATTAAGCAACAGGTGGACCCCTAAGTTTTGCTTTTACATGTGTTTTATGGGGTCCAAGGCGAGAACATTGCGGTTTTACGCTATTTTAAAGGTCCCTGTTGGTATTGGTTTAGTTTCAAACGCTCAGATAGTTGCATTTAGGAGTTTGTTAACGATCGGTGAGGTGAGCAAGCTTTTGGTTTATGGAGTTTAAAGATATTGGACTCAGAGCTTTTCGGAGGTTAAAAAGATTTGCTACTAAGTTAACCTGACAAGTTTTATTTGATTTGAAAAGAAATTAGTAGGTATATTGCAAGTTGGTTCTTAATTTAGAATTAAGAAGAAAACCTCAATTGTAGAGGTATATGTATACCTATGCACCCATATTGCAAGATAATTAAGTTCGAAATTATATTTCTACATAGAAAGTTATAGGAATCAGAAAGGTCAGTAACAAAATTAAATAAGATATAGTAATCTTTAAACTTTTCATCACGGTTCAGACCCGTCTAGCATTGTAGTATTATACAAAACTTAGTGTCACACTGGTTCTATTATCATTACTTACATTTTGACTATGAAATTGGGGTCAAAATCAACAGAATTTACCAAAAATCACTCCCAAATACGGCAAATACGGTACTCTTCCTTCAAAACCTTCATTTAACATTCAACCCATAAACATTACGAAGGTCAATTAAAATTCACTGGTCGTAAGAATAAGAGTTTGTACAGTAAGATGGTTTGTAGGCAATATTCTCAGCGCGTAGCAATCATAAAGTGAGTTGTAAAGATATCTCGATGGCCCTCAATCGGAGAAAGGACATTAATACCGATATTACAATGGGTTGTGAGTAAAATGTTTGTTGTAGGATAAGTTTTAGGCGGTTGCGATTTAAAAGAACATTTTGAAGTTAGTTTACTTTGTAGTTAAGTTTGCGTAGATTTTTTTGTTAAAGAACTAGGTAGCCAAAATCGTTTATTAAAGCAGCTATCAGTTACGCCTTTTCAGTCTTAATCTTTTTTTCAATCTCTACTTTTTTATATTTATTTTTTATAACCTTTGTGGAAGTCAAACCTGTGTTATCATGTGACGACAGTGTGTGTTGTCGAAACAGAGGTTTTGATACGCAAATACCAAAACTGTCTTGTTTTTGTGAGTGTGACTAAGATTAGTTCGTTCTACACGAACACGAACAATTTGTATCCAAATATTGTGAAAGAAAGGCCAACAAATCCATAAGCATTTCTCGCTATTTGCTTCCTCATTGGACCACCCACAAAAACATAAAATAGAGTATTATGCCCACTTGTCCCACGGCTGGGCTCCGCAAGTAAAAGGCTTCTTTCAGCATAAGCCCTAATGAATGGAATTCAGAGCTTAATGATGGGGCAAATTAATGTTACTTGTATACCCCAAAATGTTTGCGAATATCTGGGGGTATTTCTGTGTGTGGGGTAATTTGGCTGCTTTGTACGGGGATGAATGTAGGGGTAGTTTTCATATGCGCCAAAATACAGTTTCCGGGTTACTATTGCTACTTTTCTAGTAATATTATTCTTTGCATTGGGTGGTATACTTTTTCTATAAGATAAACTTTTGTGTGGATGATAATTGTTACATATTATTATTATTTGATGACATATTATTATATCGTGAATATTATCTATTTTCATTTTTTTTTTGATACGACGATTGACGATACAATTACGTTGTTTTAAATGTGGATTAAAGTAAAGTTTAATGAATCACTTAATTTTTTTTATAAAGACAACCCGTCTTTATAAAAAAAAAATTAAGTGTAATGTAATTAATAATGTGTTTTTTTCTGGCTTGACGTTTCGGCACAAGCTAATAACGTTTGTGGTCCAATTATTTAAATTCAGTACTTTGGATTACCTAGTCTGGGCCTAAATCTAGTTTAATCCTTGATTCCGAATTCCTTCTACTGATAGGAACCAAAAACAACTAAATTATTTTCAAATTTATTGGGATAAAATAAATGTCAGTACTCTTATGACAGAAATATTCTTTGCCATCACATAACACCGTATTCCAAAATACCTTATGACTTTCAAGAAATATTTAACAAATTCAAAACTTGTCAAACACCCCTACACCCCCCATTTTCAACCCTTCGTCGCTTCATTAAACTTCACAGAACACTCGCAAACTCCACGGTAACTTTTGTTTCATTGATAATAATTCAAGGGTCTTGTTGATCAAAACGGGGCCATTTTTGTGGCTTGACTTAGTTAAACGTGAAAATATGTTTATCTTTGTAAATTAACGTTTAAAATATAAGCCCTATTTGTTAAATTACTGTACTTAAATGCAATAATACCTACTTATACTACTGTCAACTTGGGTAACTTTGAATTATTTGGGTAACATTGAACGTGGGAAATTTGAACTGGTTTCGATTATTTTTTCATATGAAACCAACACAATTGATAAAAGTTTGCAAAACTAAAATGAATCTTTATCAATTGTGTTGGTTTCATATGAAAAAAATCCCACGTTCAATGTTACCCAAATGATTCAAAGGTACCCAAGTTGACTGTAATCTTTAACTTACAACTTTTTTCCTTTTTATGTATGACAAGATGTATGACTGTGAGTTAGCAAAGGTTTGTAAGGATCGTACCAAGTGGTGTTCTTTGGTCTCAGCCTATCCCTGTGAGAAAAAGGCGTGATATTATTAAATATTGGATTAGACATTACTTTTGCCTTTTTCAAGTATACAAGTGTATACTTGAAAAAGTGATTAAAAAAAATATGTACGAACTATACAATATCCAAGGTATACAGATTAATAAGATTTTATACATTGCAGTAATAACATTTTCGGTTGTGTATATTTTAATAAAATGTAGTTGATAAGAGCTTTATAATATACTTTCTAGACAAGACACTACGAGACTAAACTAGTGGCAATCCTAATTACTTTACTTGAAAAAAAACGGTGACTAGCTTTTAAATACTCGGTACTTAGAACTGAATAATTAATTAAATTATTTCAAAGAATACCTACGTTCATGCGTAAATGTAATGACTAAATACAGGTTATTCCTAGAGTATAATAATATATGATACGAAATCTTCATAGAAATAATTTATTTATCGTGTTATTTTCTCTTTTTCCAGGTAAGTGGAGTTTTCAGACACTTCTTAGTAATGCTTGCGGTAAGTTGAATTAAATTTGTAACCGGGAAATATTTTCATAGGTTTTATTACTGAACACTTTTTCAAAAGTTTAATTATGTATATGATTCGGTTATATTTACAGAAATATAGCTTGTCTAGTAGGTAACAGCATAGGTATTTAATTGTTGAGTTTGATAGAAATATGATAAATTGTATAGAAATGACATCTAGTTCCCATAATAATATCATTCAATCTGTGTGTTTGTGGATGTCTTGGGAAGAGAGCAATAATTTTGTCAATCAAGTGAAACACACAAGCACGGTAAAGGTTACTATACTTTATTTGTTAACCCGACGTTTCGACCAACTTGCAACGGTGATGGTCAAAGGCAGACTAATCTTTAATTTTGTTGTTTTGAAACTCCTTGCATTATAACACTGTTAGCACAAGGCGCTAGAGTTTAGAATCGTAAATTGAGATCCCATGTTAACAAATTTTAGAGGAATTTCCATACATTTATCTTTTTGTAACAGATAAATCTACTAGTATTTTTATACTACTAATAAACACTAAAGTACACTTCATCCTGTAGGATGAAGTGTACTTTAGTGTTTAGTAGTAACAAAGATCGGAACAAAAAAGGCTCAAACAACAGACATCAATAAAAACTGTGTACCGATGACAAACAGACAAACATTTACAGTCTACGTTTTAATACACTCTGACTGAATCATGGCGTTTCCGTTTTTTACTATAGATACTATAGGTCTATAGACTGTTGTACAGTCTTTATTCATTTCGTTTTGATTTCAATCTTCCAGTACTACGCTTGTCAAACCGTTTATCTGACTTAGTAGTGTGTTTTGTGGAGATCGCCGCAATTCGCGTTATTTGGTCTCTGTCTATCCGAATGGAAAAAAATATTTTATGAATTACTTATGTGTAGATTGTGTAGTCTTACGCAGTAAGGTGGTTATAAAAATCTAACATAAAGACCTTTGGAAGTTATGTGTATAATTACTTTTTTCAAATTAGTCATGGTTATATAAACGTTGTCATGAAATCGTGAATGATTTTGAGACCCTTCTTGAGCACTAAGCATTCACCTATTTTACTCTCAATTTAAGATAAGATAGTGTTTTTAATTAATAAATCAATTTAATTTACACTTACACAATTACAGTGTTCGTATTATAAAAATCTTCAAGTGTTTGTACAACACAATAACTTTTAAGTTTACCGTCAAAAAATTTAAAATACATCATCATTTGCATGAAAAAACACCATGAAAATTTAAATTTGTAGGTAAGTATCCCTTCGTAGGGTGTTCGTCGATTTTCCTCGCCACGCTCAATTTTCGCTCAGGGATTAATCTTGTTCATTTTTTATTCTCATCCGGTTTTTAACCGGCGGTACCCACCCGGATAAATTATCATTGTGTCTACAAATGGCATTTTTAATTATTTTTTGTCCGGGTATTTATGAGCGCTAATTGCATTTTGCGCCGAATTGCTTGCCTTTTTATTAAAATGAGTGTAAAATATTGGTTGATCTAATCCTTTGTTCAAGTTTTCGAGCCGCAGTGTTGGGGATTTTATGACTGATTATAAAATATTTTGGCCATATTTCTTACAAGAGATTCATTCACTTTAAGACTCAAAGCAATAATAAGATGAATGTCAGATACGAAAAAAAACTTATTTCACAACTTATAACCCTCTCAAAAAGCTAGAGCAAAAAGGACTATCCAGGGGCATCTTGTTTGCTCTTGAAAAAGTGTTCAAAATATTTATTATACAAAGTAAAATATGAAAAATCACGTAATAATGTAGCATTACTATTCATAAAAAAGCTACACGTTTCAAGCATTACCATTTCAAACAGCAATATTTCAATATTCACAAAATACTTTAACAAAAAGCGCCTATAAAAAATAACACGGCAATATATCGCAGTTTAGTGTTTCATAAAACGTTCTTAAGACTAGGCGTTATTACAGAGTGAAGAATTTTAATACCATTTATTACAGCTCCGTTTAATATTTTAATTTCTCGAGAGTCACTTAAGCGTTATAATTAAGGTCCGACATCGAATTAAGCAATATTTTTTATTAATTAGCCCCGGATTTTTAATTATTTTCAAGAGTAATTATGTATTTTTGAATTATTAGATTTTGTTAAAATGCTGAAAGGTGCCTGTTCTTTTATAATGATTATGAAGGAGAGGTCTGGTAATTACGTAATCCAGACTTAAACGCAGACTACGCACCAGACAAGATTAGGATGATCGTTTTATGAACTTAGGTAACTTTTTTCTCTTCCTTTCCTTTAGGATTAAACCCTTTCAAGGATAGTACATTTTTTTGTGTAGAAAAGATTTATAACAAAAACACAGAAATATTTTATTAAAAACATATCTGTAACATAAAATAACATAATAATAAAACAATAACTTGGTAAAAAATACTTTATACAAAGATCAAAAACGTCTTAATCATAATATTTTTCTATACGTCATAGAGAGCTACAAAATAATATAGGCTTATGTCTACTGTCATACTAATAAACGTGAAAGCTTTGGCAAGTCTTACAATATTATGTCTTTTTCAGCCAAAGTTTAGGTTTTTCAGCCATTTATTAGTAATACAGTTACTAACTACATTGTCAGACATGTATTTCGTATTAAAATATAGAAAAGTGATTAAACACTTTTACGCAAAACTACGCCTAAAAATCACAACTCACTTTATCAGTGTCCATTATTATTACTTAATATCCCTTTGACGCAGTCTTGAATGAGAACTCCAGGTCCATGAATGATTCTTCTGGATACAGACTTATTAATCTGAAATATACAAAAACAGTTTTATATAGCTTTGGTATAAATATAAACCCACGGCCTTCCTGCTGCTAAGGTAGTCGCCTAGCTACCACTGCGACGGGAGTTCGTGAGTCTGATTTTCATGTGGAACAATTATTTGTGAGATCTACCAATAATTGTTGGGTCTGGTTGTACTTTTGTGTCTCTTGTTTGTATGTTGTTTCTTGTTTGTATGTTTGTAAAAGTTATCGCGATGCAAGAGTAATTCGTAGTGTGGGAGTCTTTTTACATAAAAAAAGAAGAAAATATTGGCGAACGTGAAGGACAACATAAAAACATACAAGCACCGTAATAACGTGGCATAATATTTTTAATAACCCGACCTAAGACTCGAACCTGAGAGTTCAAATTATTTCAAAATTGTAAGACTCAAATATGTTGGTCCAAAAAAACGTATTGTAAAATATACTGAAATTCCACTCATACAAGAGAGAAAGGTATTTGAAAGAATGCCTATAATTTAACATTACGGCCGACAATAAGGAATTATGTAACCTTAACGACTTACGACTTTTTGTATAGCTGTTCACTTTTATGGGACCTTACCTTTTAAGGGATCTAAGAGTGAGCCCAGCAATTTCAGGCCCATTTCCATCTTGCCTGCGGTTAGCAAAATCTTCGAAAAGGTCATATTAGAGCAGCTCGAAAGTCACTTTAACTCGAATCAGCTATTTCATGGTAAACAGTATGGTTTCACAAAGGGTAGGTCAACAATCGATGCAGGTATTTCGCTCGTCAAGCATATCTATGATGCTTGGGAGACATCCCAGGACGTTATTGGGGTGTTCTGCGATCTCTCCAAAGCATTTGACTGTGTCTAACATAATACGCTCCTTAGGAAACTAAACCACTACGGAATTAGGGATACAGCGCTCGATTTACTTGCGTCATATTTGAGTAATAGGATTCAACGAGTAGATATCAATGGTGTAAGGTCTTCAGGTTCAGCTGTTTCTCTCGGCGTGCCTCAGGGTTCTATACTCGGTCCGTTTCTTTTTCTCGTATATATAAACGATCTCCCCTTTCAGGTGCAGGACTTATGTGATATTATATTATTTGCAGATGACACTTCACTCATTTTTAAAGTAGATCGTTCGAAGTCTTGTTTTATTGATATCAATAGTATTCTTGAACAGGTCCACAACTGGTTCACTTGTAATAATCTGTTATTAAATTCTAACAAAACTAAGTGCATTAGGTTCACTATGCCCAACGCGAGGAATTTAGGTACTAACATAATCGTAAATGGGCAAACTATCGATTTGGTAGATTCGGCAACTTTTTTAGGTATCAGTCTGGATAGCAAGCTCCAATGGGGCACTCAAATAGCGCATCTCTCGGGGAGACTCAGCTCCGCCGCGTACGCAATCAGAAAAGTAAGACAGTTTGCTGGTGTGGATGCGGCAAGACTGGTTTACTTTAGTTATTTTCACAGCGTCATGTCTTACGGTATATTACTGTGGGGTAAGGCTGCTGATATAGATGTTATTTTTGTCCTTCAAAAAAGAGCTATCCGTGCAATTTATAGTTTAGGAGCGCGAGACTCCTTGAGAGAGCTTTTTGGGCAGATAGGGATACTGACGGTGTCATCACAGTATGTGCTTGCAAAGCACATCATGGATTTACCCCTGCCAAAATTCAAAGTTGCTGTTAAGGAACATCTCGTTAGGAAAGCTTATTACAGAATTGATGAGTATCTAAACGACAATAGCTCTTGGGATTAGTCGCTCGCTTGATAAGGATTCTTTGAAATTAGGGAACTTTGCTATAAATTGTATAAACTCAGTAGCAGTAGGTCTAAATATTGTAAAATATGGGCAATTAATGATGCAAATAGGTGATGTTACGTACAATTTGATGTTATTCATAAAACTGTCACTTTTTTCTTTTATAATGTTCACAACCAGTGTGCTCACTTGCTGCCCATATTCTTATTATCACATGCTAGTAGGTGCTCCCAACATACGGTATGATCAGAGACTAATAAATAACCTAGCTATGTTCATTTAACTTAATTGACGTTTAGTCTATATCGCTGATTGTTGGCAGCCCCTCGCATGATCAATTATTGTATCAACCACATTGTAAAACTTTTTGGCGATTGAAAAGAGTGGCCGTGAGTTTCTCGCTAGCTCTTCTCATAAGGCTCTACCCCCTTTCCGAGCTAGTGGTAGATTCAGTAATTGTAACGACTATCATAAGTGTCAATATTTGACCTAAATGAATAAATGATTTGATTTTGATTTTGATTTTATGAGAATTTTAGCTTTTATTGGTTTTAAGTAAGTACTCTTAGATTAGTTACAGGATATTTCTTTGACTAGACGACATTTTTTGGTTTAGATACTTTTATACTGAAACTTGTATGTTTATTGCGTATGCCATTAGCCCGATTCTCTACTACTATCGAACCGGCTAATTATCGAAAAAAATTGTATGACAGTTGGATCAGCGCCTCTAACGGTCGTCGTAGAAACAATTTTGCGTGTGTGAACAGTGAGAGATCAGGCGCAGGACCGATGTCTTTACGTGCTCTCCGAGACACGGAGGTCTACGATCTCAACTTCCTAACTGCAGGCAATCTCTGAGAATTTTAAAAAACTCAGAAAATCTGTTTGGCTCAACCCGGGATGCAAACCCGAGAGCATAATAATATGCTTAAACCATAAAGGCGATTTTTTTATTGGTCTAGAATATTACATCTTTTGCCCACTCCAATTTCTTCAAGAAAATAAAATATCGTTATTGTTCGTCATAACCTTTTAAAGTTCGCCATTGTTATTCGATGTTATCTAGTTTTTATAGCGTATAACCTAAGAAATATGACTTTATTTATAGCCAGTACGTCCTGACTTTAGGACAGTTTATAGGCACGTTTTTTGTCTGGTTCTTATTGTGTTTCTAGATTGGTCGCTGTTATGATATTTACGCGATGTGTTTTTATTTTAATAAGATAGGTTTATTATATCGTTTACTCTAGTATTACGTTATATATTTTTGACATGGTTGCCGATTATTTGATGTGCATTCAAAATAAAGGCGTAGATTGTAGACGGCAGCGTCTTAAAGCATCTGCTGCGTTTGGATCATGACTATTAAAACCAGAGTAGCAGTTGTAATCGTCATCTTAATTACTCCTCTAATCTAATCAATTTAGGCGCCGTATGCCGAACCTAGTCTACAGTAGCTTGCAATTATTTCTTCAGAACGTACATGGCATTTTACCTAGGTATACTTTTACACTAGTAACCCGCCCGGCTTTGTACAGGTTACACCTGGTTCCACAGATACCGACTCGAGAATCACTCTATCTATTCGTAAAAACCGCATGAAAATCTGCCTCGAACTTTTTGAGTTTATCACGAACAGAGACACATACGTAGAGGATTTAATTTTATATCATGTAATAATTTTGAAATTATTTAAGGGGTGATGTGGTTACCTTCGCAGTGCTATATGATCCATGAGTTTCTTCATCTGGCTGGTGTAAGGTAGCGCGAAGTACTGCGCCGCGTCGATGTGCTGGATCACCTCGTACGCCCACTCCGACCACTCGTACAGCTTGGCTGTAAATACTGAACATCTTTGGACAACTCACACATGATTAAATGAGTTAATAGTTAGTATAGCTTGTACTGTTCTTACCAAACAACAAAAACCTTCTAAACACATACGTAGATCCGGCTTATAACAGATGCTCTTGAAGTAAATAACTACAGTTATAAACAAATGGGACGGGTGGTGGTGATGGTATTTCACCACTATCGGCAAGAAGTCAGGCGTAAGACCGACTTACTTACTTACTTTTCTCCGAGACAGGGAGAACAGTGACTTCAGTAACACCTCTAACAGAAAAAAAAACAGTAACCACTCTTTGTTCCGACTTGGGAGTCGAACCAAGACCATTACGTAGTAACTTCCACTCCACCGTTTTATAGAAATAGTTTAAACTTATTCATAACAATAAAAATCATTCAGTTTTACTTTTATAAATAGGCAGTTGTAATACTATGTAACTCACATTCAACTTCATCGGCCATATCAAAGTGGCTGAGGTCCGGTACATCGAGGATCACGTCCAGGTCCTCGTCCTCCAGCGACATGAAGAACTCCCCCTTCTTCTTCTTTAACTTGAACGGATACGCTATCGAGATTGTCGCTAGAAGTATACGTAATGTTGTTTATTATTAGAACACGAATAAGTTGCTAATTGTGAAACGTTTTTTAATCCTATCATTTTGTCTAGTTAGGATATTTTTATTTTTTGACAATCGATGGTTCAATGGTTTATTTATGAAAAGTTAGGAGAAATTACAAGCATGTTATATACGCGGTTATGTTCTGCCTAAACTCAGAGTCCAATTGTAAGGCTCTATTTTTTTCAACATCTTTGTAAATTGTTATCATTATAACACAAAACTTTCATAAATAATAATACTAATATATCAGTCTGATTATTGAAAAAAAAACCTACATTAATTCAGTTTAGTAAATTAAAGTAGTAATTGTAATATACATAATTCTCTGGTATCCGCTGACCTATGAGGTAAAAAGGTGTGATTTTATGGATTTTTGTATTTCAAAAATAATTAATCAGAAATAAAAAAACAAGGCGGGGACGTTTTTTTTTATAAAATGTAGCGATAACGCAAAAAAGAAAAACTTTCAAAACGTTATAAGCGTAGTCGACAATTTCTAAAATCCTCTCAGACGTCTATCACATCTTTATAACAACAAGAGGCTATCGATATCTTAGCCCTCGGCAGGATGGGCTGAGGGCCTCCTCCTTGCGAGACAAAGCCTACAAACAATGGCTGCTAGTAAGACCACTGAACTGTACACAATTAGATGCTTAGCCCGTGGACGGCTTTGTTTGGATAACTATGGTAAATGGGGATATAGGTATGCTGTTATTGTACAACTAATATTATAAATATGAAAGTTCGTTTACCTATAAATGCGAAAGTTTGTCAGTTGGCACCGTAACTGTTAAATTGGATGAAAGAAACTGGTAGGTTTATAAAAAGGATTAATACATACTTTGTATTAGGAAAAAAAAAACACTTGGTCGTACTTGCAGACAGAAGTAAGTACTTTAGATTTGATCAAAATAATTCTATTGATTAATGCTATAGCATTAATAAATAATTTGAAAGTGAAATACTGTACTTTCTTGCGATATTTACATTCATAGACCGCCTGTTTAAAAATATGCCAAATAAAGAATATTATCTATACGTCCATGGAAATCCCCTTACGTAAAAATAATTGAATACTAAAATACTGTACTTTTACATGTATTGTCTATGTACATTTAAAAATGTGCCAAATGTATAATAATATCTATTAGTCTATATAATCTTTGCCATGTTATTCCACGGCAGGCTTATGTACAATATAATACAAGTCTGTATGCAATAGACAGTTGCAGAAGGCATGGTCAGTGTTTGACGTTAGTTAACTTGTTACATAGGCCGGCGGCAACAAAGCCAGGCGAAGGTTTACGAATACAGTTAACTTACTGTTTACTGTGTTTGATTGTAATAGACTATCTATAAAATTGTAAACGTGTAGATTCTTATCGTGCGTGTGCTAAACTTATCCGGAAAAATGTATGAAAACAATCGTGTGTGAGTTTTAAGTGCATAGTTTAAACGTAGATATAAATGTGCTTGAGATGCAACCTTACCTTATATTTACGTAATAGGATTTTTTTAAATAATGATAACATTAATGCCCAAGGCATTAGCATTCCTGAGGCACACTTAGCGGTAGTTCATCTATTTAAACTGACATTTTTACATGAGCTGTAACGCTATGAAATAGATAAATTTTCGCTAAATGTACCTCAGAAACCTGGCATTAGACAGTCGTGTGTGGTTTGAAGTGCATAAAATAGACGCGATTTTAAAAGCAGTTAAATTGCCCAACAAACCGTTACCTTATAATTAATTTATTATAACTATAGATTAAATTTTATTTTACATCATGATTACACTAAACCTGGTTCGCCTTCGTCCTACGCCTAATCGATTGCGTTCTAGAGACTCCCGTACCTTAGCGCGATTCTTTGCTATTGGAACCTTCGAGTATCGAGAGTTTGACATTTTAATATACGACAAAAATAATTTCTTCGACGTCTGCTAGAGGCACCGATCAGATTTTCATACAAAACTGTTCGATAGCTAGATGGTTGTCGATAGTCGATAATAGTAGAAAATCGAGCTACCGTAGTACGCCTATTACATATGTAGGTATAGAACAATCTGTCGCGTACATCACTGTGCAGTGTGCATCAGCCGTGCAGTGTCCCATAAAACATCGTACGTAGGGTTAGATACATATTCGATTCGGCTTTAATCGGCCAAGCCGGACGGCGAAGACGAATATGTGTAGATGAATTTTCGGGAAAAATGCCGCTCGACATGACATGTTGAAAGTTTAAACCAAATTGTGAGGAACGGACCCGAAAGAACTACCCGATCGACATAAGCCGAACAAGTGTAGTAATTGCTTCGAGTCGTGCCGAACTTGCCGAATCGAATTTGTGGTCAGCAAGACTTAGGAGTGATTTTTTCAAAATTTCACACTGCAGTGCATCTTATATAAACAAACGTGCAAATATGTGTGGTTATAATATTGTACTTACCGTTCCCGGTGAATCTCATGAGGGTACCTGCATAAATAACAACTACTGACCTTATTATATTATATAAACAACAGTCAACACATTTTAGTAATAGTAAATACAGCGGCAATGGAAATACATCATCTGTGAAACATTTTAATGTCTGACTGTCACGGTTTATGAAATGTAGCCTAGTGACAGACAGACAGTCAGTGAAGTCTCCATTGTGAAGTCCCGTTTTTACCGTATGGGTACGGAACCTTAATAACTAAAAAAGGTTAATTGGCTAAGTATATGCCAATTAAGGTTATATAAAGGTCATTAAATTGGTTTTACTTTTGTTAGCTTCAAGTTCAAAAGTAAGATTTGCGGCGAAGATACTTATATGAATAAGAAGTGTAACTTAATCTTTCGCAGGAATTCTCATGTATTTTTTTGTAGTAGTTAGAAAACAGTAAATAGTGCTTGAGGATACTTTAATGTTACTTTCTTACCCGAAAACGGCCTCACGTTCACAAACTCTGTAAAAATAAACAAATACATATTTTATAATCAAATACAGCTTTGCATAGTACTTCAGTTTGGAAGGTTGTTTGACAATATATTGCTATAATTAGATACTGGCTTTTCATTAATAATCACTCACGTTGATTATTAATGAAAAGCCAGTATCTAGTATCTACACCGTCTCATTAAAAAAACTACAGAAAACATTTAAAAAAAAAACTGTATTTTAAGTGCAGATGTCCTGACAATTTTTCTCGATCGTTTTCTGAAACTTATTTATGTATAATGTGTAAAGAAGTGCGTATATGTGTCTCACCTCGTTCAGGCTTAGCGCATGGTTTGACAGAGTCCTTAACTTGTTGTATTCTAAGCGGCAGCATCAGTCTCATCGTGAATTTATTCGGGTGTTGTTGCATACTGGAATATAATACCATTTATTACTATTTATTTATTTATTTATTGCCTGACAATCCTTTTAAGAATGTTACAAAAATTAAGAACGAAACATAAGAACGAACGACAATTAAGAACTTTTAGGAATGCTCTCGAATCCTGGTTTGATGAGGTACTTTCTTTGAAACTTCCAGAACCATATTAGGTGTAATATATATTAGGTGTTATAATATTAGGTGTTATAATATTAGGTGTAAATTATAGCTACTAATATAAACAATCAGTGAAGTTAAACAACGGTTGACTAAATGACAAAGAGATTGGACTGGCGCAAGACTGGTGATGTGTCATATTCCAAGTCATTGCAAACTAGAAGGGGGAATTAACAGATTCGCTATATTACAAGTAAGACCAATTAGTATAGTTTGTTTACCTGATTCCTATAAGTTCACTTTCCTCTAACCCAGCGAGCTTCACACAGGTTCCCTTCCCGTATCTGAACACGTAGTTCTCATACGCCGGTATGCCGAGCTTCTCATTGCCAAGCAGAATGTTGTCTCGAAGGGATCTGTACTGGCGCTTGAAGCAGTCGAAGTCAGTAGACCGGCAGGCTATCACGTGCTGATCTGGAAAGACCAAAAGACGACATTATTTATCGTTTATTTTGTATAGCGTGTTTTATGTCCTTTGGTACATTTTAAAATATTGATGTATTAAAAAAATCTGGTAGGTACATATTTCCTCGATGTCTTCGGCATAAACATAATATTTGTACAAGGAATGCAGTTTTTGTGGGATATTTTTAATTTTCGTAAGTGGTGAATAGATAAGATTTTCAGTGTTATTACGGGGAAAAAAACCCTTAAAATATTTTTTCTAAGTACTTTGAGGAATCTGCCCTTATGCAAAATCCATTTACCATAATTCCGAATTACTTTTGAGTAGGGCATTCAATAGTGTTTCCGAAATTTTATAACACAATTTATTCTTATTTTCTAGTTAGAGATATCTAGAATTCTTTTATCGGTAAAATGAAAAGGTAAAACTCTGTCAAAATTCGATTTTAACAAAGCTTCTCTGCCAATATTTATGGTCGAAATATAACTACATAGATGTAATTGCCCACTCTACTTTCTCAAAAACTGCATTATGTAGTACAAAAGCCAGTCTTATTTAAAGCACTTGTGTTAGTGCCAGCGGCTATCTAGCCTTAGTTAAGCTTAGTCTAGGCTAAAAACCGTCGCAGTGTGATTGAGTTTGTCCAGTGTAAAGTGTAGACTGGGCTTTAGATGTCTTTGATTGGAACCGACTGTTTTCTTAGGTTTGTAAGGATTATATTACTGGATGTAGAGATTTTATTAAACATAGTGTAAGGTCAGCAGTCAGATTACGTATTTGCGGTTGGTCATTCTTAATCAAGAATAAATATTCAAAGCTTGTTGAATGGCAGTTTTCTTTTACATTCTAAATATTATTTTAATGGTGAGAGATGTCATAGTTTAAAGAGTCTAACCATTTCACTATTATTTAGTGTAAGGTTAATTCTAATTACTTAAGCATTGATGGAAACCCGTTACTAACAATGGACCAATAATGGGCTAAGAATACTCCTTGTCTTACACCCTATACTACACAAACTCACAAATTTGTAAAGAATACTACCCCGACACCTCGTGTTCCAACATTTTACAAGCTGAAATAACTGTTTTTTTAGACTCATAGAACCGTTATTGAATCCACAATTATCGTGAACTCTTGAAAATAAAACTAGCGCTCATATTTGCAACCAATGCATCGAGATTATAACAGATTCACTTCACTGCAGTCAAATTGGAATTAAATCGTCATTCGCTTTATTTATTGGACTACCGCCACTCATTTCCGCGAGAAAACATTTTTCCGTTACAGAAAATTTTCCGATTTCCACTCATTTTAAATTTATTTCGCATAAACACAGTTCGTTGATATCTGAAGTCGAAGTTGGACTTAAGATAAGCGTTTGACACACTTTCCCTCATTCAATATTCATGATGAAAGCAAATAAGTTGGAAAACTTGGAACTTTTTAAGACTTGGTACTTTTTAGAAGGTTTTCGAAAGGGTTTTATGAGGGAAGTCTGTTTCAGGTAATCTGTTAAGAAGTTTTTTTATGACCACGGAAGGTGTTTAGGCTGGATATGAACAGATACGATGTTGATTTTTATTTTTGATGATAGTATTACCGAGATATAGCATACAACCGAGGGGCGTTCAAACCGATATAGGCTTTTACCCTACAAAAGACCGGTGCACTATGCCCAAAATAGACTGTCTATTATTACTATTACTGCGTTGATTTAAATTAAATTTAAGAACATAACTTTTTCAACTAACAATCCTTACCCCTTCCTAGTTTGGGAGGAGACCCTTGCCCAGCAGTGTAGACTGAAAAAAAATTGTTTCAAAAGGCTTAATAAAATGAGACGCAAAGCTGCACTTTCAGAAAAAATCTATTCAAGTAGAGATAATCAAAACACATTCCTATCAAAACCATCTTTGGTATTCAGGTTGTTTTAAAAATCAGATCACATATCAGCTCGGGAATGTTGAGGGTAATTCCCGCATTCGGGGGTGGAAAAAGGATTTATCGGGGAGTTTCCTTTGTGTCACGGCATCCGATTCGTGTAGATTTACACCCGCGCCGCGAGATCTGACGCGACAACCAAATGAAATGGTACACTTTTATTACGTATGTCACTAGCAAATTGTAGGCGGAATATATTTCTTAGTTTTGGGTAAAAACTGGAATAGAGACTTATTTTTAGCAGGTTTAACAAAACAAGATTGTCGCTTGACTCGCTTGCTTTAGGAATAAATATTGCAACTTCTATAAAGCCATGTCTTCGTCCTTTGAACAAAAAAGGAACGAAAATTGAGAGGAATAGTTTTAATTGCCTGACTTAAATACAAATACTTTTATTTGTTTATAAAAGAAACATTGGTGACAGCTGCTGAGATTAACTACTGAGAGAAGTAATTAACATAAAGTCGAGTCAAACTGCAGGTTACAGTTAAAAAAAATAATACTACAAGACCTAAAAAATCTAAAGTGAACAATACCATCTACCTATTATTAAACCTATCTTAGCACAATCTCTTCTAAATAACGGAACCCTCAATTTTTACCTTTACCGCAAATTCAGCAATAAACTGACCGATAACAAAATGTAATCGTTCCAGCGATTTCGATGTAATTAACCGTATAGTAATTATCATTATCACGTTCCTATAACCCGTACGTGATCGCTGGTCAGTAGGCGTTACGATACGTTTAGAACATAAAATGTTATGGGAAGGTACCTTAATGGTATGTTATTAATAAATAAACAGATTGTTCTGGGATATGGGACTTTGGATAATGCAGTAGTCGTCAAATTAATTACGCCTGATGATGTAGGTTCAATTATCGATTGGGGATAATTTTGGGATTTAAGGATAATATGTTTAGGGTTGAATTTAGTGGCTTTTTTAGACAAAATTTTGTATGTACAGAAAATGTTGCTTATTTTATGCCGGCAATATTTTACATAAAGGAATCAATATAATATATATTAAATGACCTTTATTATTTGGCTCTCACTGAACAACCAATTTTTCTAACATGGATGGGTAAAACCATAAAAACTAATACACAATTAAATTTTAATACACAAAAAACACCATTTAAATAATCTATACTAATATTATAAAGCTGAAGAGTTTGTTTGTTTGTTTGTTTGAACGCGCTAATCTCGGGAACTACTGGTCAGATTTGAAAAATTATTTCAGTGTTAGATAGCCTATTTATCGAGGAAGGCTATAGGCTATATATCATCACGCTACGACCAATAGGAGCAGAGTACCGGTGAAAAATGTTACAAAAACGGGGAAAATTATGATTCTCTTATGTGACGCAAGCGAAGTTGCGCGGGTCAGCTAGTCCTTTATAAAACCAACCAACATAATAATAAACCCTTACACGTACCCCAAAAACCACCCCGTACCGGGTACTTCACCCAAAAAATAAACCCCCATACATAATACATTTTCAGTATCAATAACTGAATTTTTAACTCAGAACGACACGAAGGATAATGTCCTATTTAAAAGCAAAAAACAATCAACCTTTTTACAGAATTCAATAGGTACAAACAATGGTTGTTTTGTGAAATAAAACGGGACTTCATAAATATTTATGGTGGTTCATATCGGGGGTGCAAATTGTACAAGTTGGTTTGTCATTCGGTATTAAAAGCGATATTTTTAAACGGTATAACGTTGTGGAATTGTGAATTTTTGGGAAAAATACACCCGGCAATTGAAGTATCATTCGATAAATAAAACGCATTTATTGTTAAACATCGGCTTGATGGACGTTAAGGACGTTTAATCTTTGGGGATAACTAGGTGTACAAAAATTAGTTAAGTAGTTTCTAACTTTATTGCCAACAGCACGATAAACGAGCGCTTAATTTTAATATAATGCTAATTATTCATTAGGAACTTAACTGGTGAAAGTATTAGGCACTTTATTTTGCGATAAGTATTGCATTAAACGTAGTACTGTTTGTTTTGGCACCAAAATATGAAAACAAATGTCCTATGTCAAAGTAATCATCGTGTGGGAAATGAATCTACCATTGAGATTACAACGATCATAGCGAGATGGGTTGTCGACCACCATTTTGCTTCAAATATTAATGCATGCCGATGCAAAATTTATACAATTTTCTTGTCCACCGAGTGTATGACCCAAAAGGTTCAGATTAATATAATATGCTTGCAAATCCCTCCTACCTGCTCTTCCACCAAGGATTAATTTAATTTACCGAGCCCTTTGCTAGGCGAACCTGCGGAATATTTTAGTATAGGATTAAACGATAACAATTATGGTGTTTTTCTTTGAAATTATGTGAAAACATGGATGAGAATAAATTTTGAATAAGTCTTCGGACTATACGGAAATGTTTTTTACAGGTTAAGTCGAAAAATTACTGCAAGAAAATGGCAGCCATTTTTTTATTTAATGATGATACTGAATTGTAAATAAAGAAAATATGATCAATTTTACGTAAAGATGTCAATGAAACTGTCACTGAAACAATGTCAAATGAAATACAATGATATGTAAGAAGGTCAAACCCAACCACGAAAACTCACCAACATCAACCGATAACCATAAGAAAAAACAAGTCAAAAATGGTGCAATGTATGCAAATACATGTCAAAGGTCAAACGAAATACTGCAAAACTTACCAATTCTTTCTCCCCTCCCGTATATATGTACTACACACATCAATATCACGTATAAAACAGCCAACATCTTATTAATTATAATATAAATATATTAATTAACACGACCGGTACTCGATCACTCTTGTTAGTGTTTGAAATAACTGCGCCGCACAACTGAATGTTTAGACCTAGGACATATATATTTATTCTCTGTTCTATATAAATATTTTATTCATAATAAATTTATAATAAATACTGTTGATTTCCTTCTTCCGTAGTTCAAAGAATTGTGTTATCTAGTCCACTTTAGTTATTTCTGTAAATTCTAAATAACAAGTACCAACTGCTTTCGTTTCAACAATAAGCTCATCCTATTTGTCACTAAGCATGTTAAACTAAAGGAAAGAAGACTTTTCAAGTCGTTAGTCTAGCAGAGGTATCTGAATACCGTTCAGTAAGCGAAAATAATTGTCTGCATTTAGAAACAACACTGCCATACCGGTTTATCCAGTGCTTTGTATCATCATGTATAATACCTACCTATTACACTTAAGAGAAATCTTTGGAGAAAGATCTTAAGAGAAAATAAAGCAGACTATATTAGACCTCGCATTTTCTCCTATCTGCTGTCTGTCTGTTTGGCTTATCTAAACTGCTGAACATATTATGATGGCATAGAGATTCTTTTTTCGATATTTACCATGATGTGGTTTGAGATCTGCAACCAAACATAGGCTACGTTTTACATACAGGTGGTTTGCTAGTTTTAAAATTATAAAAAAAGATCCTACTACATAAATGTACCTATTTCTCACGCATAGTGGTTGTAGCTAGTCATCTCTTCGTATTGTACGGAACACAATATAAAAGTTTATCCAAGCAACTGTCGCCTAGTCAAAGCAAACATCAACTCAAATATTTGTTATTATTTGTACATTCATTACCTAGTGGAGCAGAAGTGCTGGTGGCGCTATTTAATGACCTATTAATACGATTGTATGATCTGTTCGTGTTTTTTTCTACAAATACGCACTATTTTATTTCTTATTCTAAACTTGCTTATTATTTTTCTTTTCAAAAGCCCCGCATTAAGAATTGATCTTGGGAGCGGGGACTTTTACAAACATACAAACAACAGACGCAAAGCACAACCAGACCCGAAACATGTTTTTACGTCATACCACATTAGCATGCCAGCATACATCAAGTTCAAGATCAAGTTATAAATTGTTTGTTTAGTCATCAGCATTTTTTCTCGAGATTGATTAAAGACTAGAGGAGAACTGTCTATTTTGTTCTGAATCGTAATCTCATTCAAACACATTGACTCTTGCTGTCGAAAGAATGGTATTATACGAATACCAGGAATTCCACCGATATTGGTTCCGGGAACAGAGTTACACACATTGCACAATAGTGAGATAATCAGTTTATTGCGCCATATAAGCTGTTAAAGCATGCAAAATAAAATATCGAAAATATTTCGTTAACAAATTCGCTATTTTCCATTTTTATTACTATCCTGGGACCACAAATATACCCACTAAATTATAGCTACAATTCCATCGACTTGAAATATGATACTGCATTATGCTGTGCAGTTTTTCATCGAACTTTTGCATTCACACAAAACATTTATTAGTCTCATATTATCGAGGGCTTAGCGTGGCGATATTTCAATCCAAGACGGGGCAAGTTGGCGCAAATAATTCAAGTTGGCAGCCAAACTCGGGGCAAGTTTGGACAAGTTGGGACGGGGACACATTATGTTTGTTAAATAGAGGGTTATGCTTGTACTATTAGTGTTATGTGGATTATAATGGGGCTAAGTTGGGGACTGAGTAGCGAAATATATTTTCGAAGTAAATGTATAAAGGTTTATGATTTAGATAAAGAATTTTGTTAAGCGTTGCTACATACATATTTAAAATACTTTTTCCTATATATAGGGTAGGTAGAGACCAATGATCCGGTACGTACGATCTTTACAAACTTCCCTTGCCTCATTCACATCCATGCATGTTGTCGTACAGGACCGCCGGTAACAATTTTGAAGTTACTGTGGAAACAGCAGTTTTTATTTAACAAAGTTTGTAAATTATGGAAAGGCAAATAAAACTCTTAAACTATTTATGTCAATAATATTAATGCTTTGTTTATAATCGTAATATGTGAATATTTGGCACGCAAACTCTCATAAAAAGATAAAGACGGCAATGTATATTATTTTCTCATAAAGGTTTTTATTTAATAAATCTATATCAATTACACAATGTTATAAGTACAGTTAAACCATTCCAGTATTCAAAAAAATACTTACAACATTCTGATAAACAGAAAAGTATATAAACTAAAATAAAGCCTACTTAAACAATTATCAAAACCCCATTTTCCACAATGCATATGAACCCTCATACAACATCCGAGTGGCCAAACTTAAGCCACCATTAAACAAGCCTAACTTACACTATTGTTCTACCCCCGGTTTAGCCTGAATAATATAAATGACCACACATAAATATTAATGGATTAGCACAGGAGTGGTAAAGAGCCTTTTGTTTCGGTCTGTATCATGAATGACCTTGAAGGGTCTAACTTGGGGGCCTTTTTGGGGTATTTATTTTATTTGTATTTGTTTTTGCCTTCGGTCTTGGAAGCAGGATATTTCATGTAACAGTTACTGGGTAGAGCGCTAATGTAAACTCTACCTCTAGATAAGAAAGGTTTTGACGTAATACCTAGTTATAAGTAAGAATGTTAGAATATTATATCAAAATGAAGAGCCGTGTTTCCAATTATCTACATTTAAGAAATAGTGCGTTGACCTGATGAATGTAACGACATCAAAATATTGGGCTTAAAGTGAAAAATGCAATTATTTCAGCAGTCCGAAGGCTGATTTTATGTATGCAATTCTTTCCGATTGAACCAATTACATACATAAAATCAAGCCTTCTTCCCATAGGGGTAGATAGAGACCAGAGAACGCTAATTGAAAGAAACATCCTCTAATAATAATACAATTCACCTTTGTTAAGACAACATGTCCTTACCTTTATGTAAGTGTCGCTCGATTATACCGGCGTTGGCGTTAAACTGTTGAGGAGATTACCAACTTGTTCCTTGGGGGAAATAGGGGGAATATGGGGTAGAAGTGGGGTAAAGTGGGGCGTCACGTGTCTCAAGACAGGACCGATGGGGTTTGTGACAAGTGTCATTGTGTGGACGATGATTAATTCGAAATGTGGTGTTTGTAAGCCGCCGTAAGTGCCTTTAAATGTGGTGTTAGTTTAGGATTGGGACGAATTTAATTGCTAGAGTTAGTTACAATCTATATAAGTATTTATTTTAGAAGTATAAAGGCATGTTTAACTGTTGTCTGGTTATTGTACTAGCTCTGCTTAGTTTGATAGCAGAAAACTGTGTATAAGTTGTCTTATTATAAAAGAAATATCTCCCAAGACTTTTTACTGCTAAATTATTGTCGATTTTAGTAATAGATCACGTCTGAGCATTCTGAAAGGCACGAAGCTTCATAATGATTAATCATTGAGATTTGCTTTTCAAACCTCTTTGAAATTCATAAGTATTTATAGTATCAGCTTTAAAACTGAACAACTTCTTATTTTAAAAACTGTGTATGACGAATTTTTTAAAAATATTTGAAAAAAAATGAGGTTGAATTACCTGAAACTAAACATTTCAATCAATGATTTTTTTTTCTGTGCGATAATATGCATGCTTCAGAATGTAAGATTTCGAAAAAAAGAGTATATTCAGCGAATTTTGGAGCGAACTGTACATTCCTTAAAACCCTTTTCCACCCATTAATTGTTCTTAAAACAAAGCAACAGCAAAAATACTAATTGTAACTAGAATACAAATGTATCACAACGAACAAGTAACACTTTCTGAGCGCTGACATGAATTTCAAAAGTGTTATTATACCGTAATACAGCTCCTGTTCGAACAAAAATCTATCAGATATTGTTTGTGTATGCATGGAAAATTCTAATATCGTTCATACCACGGCTGAACTAGAAAAAAATATTAAAACGTACACTTGGCGGAGTTTCAATAGCTTTCCGGGTTACAGGGCTGTCGATAACATGGGAGACATTTTGATGATATTTTTGAGAAACTGGATATGCAAAAGTCGTGTGCAGGTTATACGGTGTTTGGTGTTTATGTGTTGCTTACTTTTGCGGTGGCAGTAAGGTACGACGGCTGCATTTTTTGTGGGTCTTAAAATTTGTAATGTTTTATTTCTGAAATAATGATTTTGATTATTTGAGTGGAATTTGGGGCTATACATTAATTCAGCTGTATGCACATTGGCTTACGCTTTATGTCACAGTGTTTAGAATGTTTTATAGATTGATAAGATTCATAATTCAGGCCGTAGCTACTAATTTAGCTTAGATAACTTAAGGAATATCTCATGTTTCAAGTTGACTTTTGAAACAAAATAAATACCTCGTTAATTTATCTATCATTCAAATCAAAATTTCTCTGTGCTTCATTACACATCAGACTTATAAAATCAGCCTTCTAAGATAAAGGTAGCGAAAATAAAAAAGAGATCAAGCACAAAAAATCTATACCTACTATTTTTCTCAAGGTATTTCACTATATTTTTATAACAAGCATCATTATAAAAGCCACAATTAATCCTAGAGTAGCATCAGCGTCAGAGTTCATAAGTTAATTACATTACACTCTTTTACACGACTAACTAGACGGAAAGTGCAGTGACGGGTAATAGATATTATAAATATGATAGTCATTTAAATTTTAAATAGATTAAGCTTTTAGTTTAATATTATTAAATAGTGTTTTGTTTAAATAGTAGCGGGATTTACTACGCTGATCAAGATTTTAAGTTGTGTCAAAAAATTGTTCTTTTTAAATACGCTAGAGGCGCTGATCGAATTTTTCATCCAGTATTGCTTGACTTTGAACTTGAACTTGATGGCAATCGAATTGCTTAGGAATTATTAAAGTAGCTATATATGTAGAGCAAAGTTCTAGTCCGGAAATCTGAAATACGATACCCAAATAATATCACTTTTTATTACTGAATATTATAGTGCAGTTAATAATAAGATTTTTATTAAATGATACAACTATATGGTACAATGCATTATTAAATTCACATCTTGCGGTTTGTGGCCAGTATTTATATGTTTATCATGGAAACGATCTGAATGGAACTCCGTGTCGTCATACTACTAACGTATTATTATCATATTTAAAGGCTTTTTAAAAGGTTTTACACAATAATAAAATACATTTTCATCAATTTATAGCTTTAGAGGACCATATTTTTTATCTCACAACCAATAATTTTCCGACAAACTATTAAAATCACTAAAGTAAAGTTACCAGCCCTATGAAGGAGGGCAAGCGGTCACATCGATATCCTCGGCTACAGCTTCCAGTTTCATTTCTTTTGTCAGAATAAATGTATCTGTCTGAATTAAAATCGATGACGGCGCTTTGACAAAGGTCGTTGTTACCTATATTATATTATATTTTTAGATATTAATACTCGGTATTTTCGAAAAATATACGGAATTGTTCAAATATTTTTAGAACTGTGGTTTTAAAGACTGTTTAAGGATGTTCTTTTATGTGTTAAAATATAATTGAAATTTAAATAATGTGAATGAACTAATCACAAATCTTATAAGTTTTTTTTTGCGTATCTTAAAAAACAAATGGCATTTTTATGACATTTTGCCAGTGCGGTAAACTTAACTCATATGATTATTTTGAATGCTAGCATCAAAGTCAAAATTATATAGAGTAGGTGGGTCACTATTCACTGGTAAATGGTCTGCAGTTCAAAATTAATGATTAAATGTTTGAAATATTTTATTACATATATAGTCTTCTTGTCTAATTTATAGTTTCTGGAAAGTATCCCTTAAAGTCTGAATTATCTTGTTTTTGATGGCATCAGTTAGTCAATAATTTAACAACAGTCTGAAATATACTTCTATTGCATCAATTATATTAGTTAGCATTTACACACTATTCCATATTACCAATAAGTCGCCTATTTTCACCAAACTAAATTATATTCAGCAACCAAATACTCAAACGACTAATATTCTAGGTTCTGTTGGAATTTCAGTCGTAATGTTCTATAATCCATAATACCAGGGAGTATTGGCCTACTTAATAGAATTTCTGCGAACATTTGCGCATTTCGCACCTACAATTTGGGGCCTTTTATGTCAATGGAGTTGATTTGATAGTCCTTTAATTTGCGAGAAATGGCCAGTAATATCATTTTTATTGTGTAAAAGATTTTCTGGGAATATTTTAGCCAGTGAGTTTTCAACCAAATAAATAATATTTTAAATGTTATTTCGTTGAATTGTAAGATTTGATAAGGGGTTTAAATAAGTCAACTTTGTTCTGGTTCTACCGATATTTTCAATTACATGTTTTTAATCTTGATATTGTTTTTGATTTACTAAAGTTGACTTATTAGCCACTACTGTATGAAATAATTGACTAGTGAAGAAAATAAATAATAGCATTTATTAATTTTATAACCTGAAATTAACTGTCTTTGTACCATACTAATTATGTCCTCACCTTAGGGCAAAATTTAATGCAACTTTATATTTATAGATCTATAATATTGTAACAGTTTTATTCATCTACAAGCTCTTAAAATGTCGCTTAACCTTACTCTCATAATTAAAGTTCAATTACCAACCCATCCATTTCCATACCTTCCCAACATCGCTTACCCTCGTGTATCAATCGATGTGTAAGAGTATTATGTGCGAAAGCATTAAGGTTTGAATCAATCATGACATTCAGTAATACGGTGTGGGCGTCCATATATTAACATAATGTATAAAAGACCTTTTAGATATACGAGGTTTGTTTTGCGGCTTTGCCTAGAATTTAATAAATATTTCGTGCTGGAATTGTGAAAGTTTTGGTAAGAAACATACTTTTGAAAAACTTAACAATAATAACTCAGCGTTATTGTTAACATATAAAAAATAATTTTAACTCATTAATTTCCCACTGCTGGGCAAGGATCTCCTCCCGTAATGAGGGAGGGGTTAGGCCTTGAGTCCACCACGCTGCTTAAGTGCGGGTTGGTTACTTTGCATACCTTTAAGAACTGTTCTAAAGAACTCTCAGGCATGCAAGACTGCATCACGATATTTTTTTCCTTCACTATCGGAACCAGTGATAATTATTTCTAATACACTCTTAAGTTCAAAAAATTATTGCGTGTTGCCTCGGGTACGAGCCTTTAACTGGCGTGGGAGGCGCAACTTAAACCACACTTTTCATATAGGTATAGGTTATCATTGTTTTCTCCTCAAAATAGCTCTGCATAATGTATAAACAAACACACAAACGAAACATTTAACCACAATTATATCAAAACCCGAAATAAAATAACGTATACCACATTATATCCAATCTGTTTCAGTTTTTGTACATAAGTATATAATATATTTCACTCGTACATAAGGCTACCCACGCAAAAGTCAAGTGTGGGCCACGGCTGACTGACATTTTGTCTGTCAAATGAAATGTCAGTTGTGTTCGATAGGTTTATTAGGTCAGACTACTGCTAGGGATAGATATTAGTGTTTATTTGGACTTATACTGGATCTAGGCTTTAAGTTAGTCAAACTAACAACATTTTTGTTTGTCAGAATAAGTACTTGTGCTTGCAATGGCACTTAAATAGCACTTGGCTCTTTTAAAACATTGTTTGGCGTTTCTGTGTAGCCGAGAGCCCGAAAAATGGGCAACCCTTATTAATGCTTGCCTTAATAAATTTATCTTGCAGTTAGGCGATGCATATTTTCATACCAATCTTATTGTTATAGGTACAGCAGTACATCCATGAAAGCGCCTTAAGAAAAAAGTTTATTAATCCACGAATTCTAAGCAATAATAAAATCTAAGTTCACCATTTTAAACCTAAATTCCAGAATAACGGAAATTCTTCCACAATTCGCTTTCAAAGTGACGGGTGGAAACATTCTCATCAGTGTCCCGTCCGTTCCGTCGCTTGCCGTCGCGGGCTTGTCGTACGTAAATTACGTCACATATATTACTGTCAGAATGCGGCCCTGGCGCCACCTACTGCGGAATAGACCCTTGTTCTATAACATATGTAGGGGCCGGATTTAGAAACGATTTGTCTTGGAAATGTTCGAGCTCTTACCGGTGAATAAAATTTTGAATTTGTAACAGAAATGCGAAATACAAATGCTATTTGTAATACCATCTGTGAATTTGTGGGTTCTGAACCTTGTGAATACTTCAAAACAGGATAAATATACTTTTTTAAAGTTAAACTTTGGATTGCCAATACGAATTTGTAAATGTGATAGAGATATTCCTTGAATGATGATTAACACAATATGAAACAGATATTGTGGTCTTAACAAAAAAAGGCAGAAATGGCAGTTATTGATAATAATAAAAAAAATGCAGATTACGATATCTTTCATATTGTTTCTTGACATTTCGACTTTAGACAACCAAGGCATTTATAACGTTTGTATCTCCAACCAACGCAAGTTTTAAATACTGACCGATAGATGGCACTAGTTACACATTCAACCCCTAAGGAAAACAAGAATTACACTATCCTAGGAAGTCTTCAATTAGCACTAAATTCTCTCTAATATATATGTACATATTAACTAACATGTTATTTGACAATGTCATAGTGAATCCTCAAGAGATGTCTTGTTTAGAGAGAGGTCCGATAGCGTTGTCTCTGTTTACTTCGGTGTTAAGGGACTGTGAAGAGTGATGTGCTGTTTGATTTATTGGTACGTGTTAGTTAAGTTGTTGTTGAGATGAATCGTTTTGGGGTTGAAAACTGTGTATTGAGTGGAAGGGTTGCATCTTTTTGTGATATGAACGTTGAAAAGGTGTGTTAATAATATTTTAATTTAAGAAGAAAAACTCTTTAAACATTATTTTGTATTATTTTTAACCCACAAATCCACCGCTGTTGAACGAGGGCGAGAATTCGAATACGGTTGGGGTTAGAGTCCACTATGCTTCTCAAATGTGAGTTAGAGTCAATAAAAAAGGCATGCAAGTTTTCTTGCGATTAATTTCTTAAACTTTTAACATTATTTTCAATATACCTAATAAAAAAAAATCATTGACGTGTTATCTGATCTAGAAACATACAGGTTGCACCAAAAATTTTAAAGCTTAAAAGCACATTATTTGGAGAAACCCTTTGTCCTAAATACTTTAGATAGCTCATAAACAAAATTACATATTATTACAACCATTTTGAGAATAAATAAGAGTTTTCTTAACGTGTTCGTATGAAACCTTTTCCTAACACTTAGTCTAAATGATGGCGGTTCTTGACCCTTGGAACCTTCCAGACCTTTCCTAAGTACTAATAACGTTTTACTAGCACTTACATTTATCACTCGCTCTTAATAAAACTTTGTATTGCTTTATTAATGTTTATGGAAGGATTAGGCTTTTTATTAAAAGTTTGGGAATGTTGTCGATAGATGTCGTTAGTGTAGAAATTGGGAGAATGGTTTGTTTAACTGTTAAGCGAAAGAAAGGTAAAAATATGTACTTAAAGTGGATTTTGAAAGCTTAATTAATTAACTACTGATTATTATTGAAAAAGCTTTTAGAGCCAGGCCGCAGGGAAGTGACCAGTACCGTGATTCTCTACAGTCAGTACTATCTAGTGTCGAGAGTTTCACATGAAAAAATGTACTGTAAAGTGTAAAGTTAAACTAGTAGCACGATTTTCACATTTTTTTCACGATATCTGGTTATCGATAGTCGTAGTGGTAGCAAATCGCCTTGTTGTAGGATCTATTTTCACGCGAAATAACGATTTATAAATTACACAAATATTGAATATTCTTAAAAAGTTTTTAGTTTTGATATAATTGACATCTGTTGTTTATAATAATTGTTAGGGTCTTCGTGATTTGACGAAAATTATAAGTGTGTAAAAGAAAAAAAAAGAATTGCTATGCACAAAGTTACTTGGAAAATCATTCCCCTATTTTATATAATGTGGTCGCGGTTGCCACTCCCGCATAGGCCTTTTCAGCCACGAACAAAAGTGCACGAATTCTACCTGACGCCACCTTAATCATCTGCAATAGATGTAATCAGGCCAATGATGATTTTATACTTAGAAAATAGGGCGTAATTCCAAATTGCTGCTGAAAATGTACAAACAATACAATATCATTTGGGGTGGAAATCAGCTCGTTAATTCAGTTGTTGGACAAAAACACAAAGTTTGGCAATAACCATAAGCCTGGTTTTAAGGCTTCTCATTGATATTGTTTCTTGTGCGTTGACAGTTACCAGCTTTTATTGTCCAAAGTAAGTTCATTTTTTAGAGTTAATAGTGACACGGTAGACTTTTATTTGCTATTTTGTAGGTATATTCCCTGTGAAGTTAACTTTATCAACTAGAAAGGCGATTTTCAACCTAAAAATAAAATAAAGTGATGATATCATCTCCTCAGGTTCTATTTATTAAAAGCTGGCTTTTGTCTTGACTATTTAGGTCATGTATTTGGTTTAATATTAGGGCTATGTATATTTAAAGCATAAAAAGATAGATATTTAAGAATAAGCGGCTCCCCATCAATAGACAAACCTCACCAAAGGCTGCTTACCTCACTGCTCATTTACCTGCTCATACAAAATACAACTCATATTAACGTCAATTCAATTGCAACTACAAGTTCTCGTTTAAATGTCACCAGCTACTCGATAATGGAATCTCGCAAATTGATTCAGTTTCACTCTCAGTTATCCGATTATGTTGAAATGTCGAATGCAATCGAGGCTGTTACTATAGTAGGTGATGTGTGATTTTGAGAAGTTGTGATTGATTTGTTTGTTGAAAGAGAAGTTGCAAAGGGCAGCGTAGTTTGTTGATTTCTTTAGTGTGTCTAGGAGTTATAAACATTTTTTTGGGGGTTGAAACGTAACATTTTTGGATTCTTTTGTTTTTTTGTGTTATAAAGATTCTACGTTTCTTTTCTTTTTTTTAAATATCTGTTGGCTTGCACCATAGCTTATGTAATTTTTAAATATCAATTGGTTTGTTAACATAGCTTATGCATCAGACATTGAAACATAAAAAATAAATAAATAAATTTAACCCATTAATGTCCCACTGCTGGGCAAGGGTCTCCTCCCGTAATGAGGGAGGGGTTATGTACATTGAAACATAAGATGAAATTAATATTTACTGTAAATATACGTGCCCGGTATTTAGCTATCAGTTCACCCATCAATAAAAATATTATTAAAAGGAAAACAGGTATGCGCGTGCAGATAAAAAAAAAATATTGACTCGATTTCTGCTTCAAAACTATGACATCAAACGCCACCATAATGGCGTATTATTTTTGTTATTCCTTGTTGTAAATAAAAATATTGTCAATTTAATAAGGAAGTCCATCCTCAATAATGTCAATTAAAGTTTTAAAACAATAAAAAGGAAGTGAACAGAAGCAAGACCTTTTAATTAATTCTTTGCGGTGGCAGTGTTGTGGTACCTTCGGCTGGGGTTGTAATAAAACCCCGTAATTAAGAGTTTTCCACCCCTGCTTCTTACATTTATCACGGGGTTTTCTACCTTTAAGGGTAGGTACGGTTGCCATCTTCTGCTTTGCTGATTCATGCGGAAATCGCAATTACGCAGTTAGGTACAGATTTGATTGTGGTGGTCATGATTCTTGTGAATTGATTTTGAGTTTTTGTATTTTTTAAGGAGCAGGACTGATGATGTGTTCAGATTTTTGAAATATTTTGTACTGAAGTCGGACATAAAATAAGTAAAATAAATCTATACTAATAATATCATAAAGCTGAAGAGTTTGTTTGTTTGTTTGTTTGTTTGAACGCGCTAATCTCAGGAACTACTGGTCTAATTTGAAAAATTCTTTCAGTGTTAGATTGCACCTTTATCGAGGAAGGCTATAGGCTATATATCATCACGCTACGACCAATAGGAGCAGAGTACCAGTAAAAAATGTTACAAATACGGGGGAAATTATGACCTATAATATAATAATATTAGTATAGATTCTCTCTTATGTGACGCAAGTTACGCGGTAATAAATACTTTTCTGATTGTTCTTTCTGGCATTGTAACAGGAGAGTTTAAATTAACAAAAAAAAATACCGATAACAAATCTTTCATAATCGATAATGATTATTTTAATCAATATGTAAATTTTTAAATAAGCGTTTAAGGATCTTATATGTTAACTGTACTCACGATCAGAACAAGTATTGTTACTCAGTTAATTAGTTTGTGAAATAACGCAAAAGTTTCTTGCTTTAAACTGATGTATTAGTATAATTTTAGTAATTATCGCTTTGGGAGTAATTTAGGGGTTTGAACGTAATATATTTAGACGTTTTATTGTTCGTGTACTTAATCATAGAGGTGAATTTACTATTTTTATCTATTTACAGTATTTTAACTGAATGAATATTTGTGTGATGAAAAACTTCCTCTTGACGACCAAAAAATAATTTTATTGGTGATGCGAATCTTGTTTTAATCTACTGGAAGAACATTTTGAAATGATGACTATTGTAATAATTAACTGTGAACCTCAATTAAATGTTAACTTTTATACAAATCATTTATTAAAAAGGGTCTTTTTTTCGCACAGTAACATTTGTCTGTCAAAAGTAGTACCCATTTTAAACCCCTATACAACCCCATTTTCAACCCTACATTTTTCTTTTATTTTAACCTTCACGCGGTCAAAATGCAACACTGAAGTGTTTTAAGTGCTAGTTTTAAAAGAAAACGAGTAAAAACTAAAGAGACAAACGACTTCCCCGTCCTTCCTGCCAGTAATTAACTGGAGAACATTAATTTGTGCTATTTGCTTATTATTTTACAACTGTTGAAACCAAGGCTATTATTTTTCAGTGAAAATTGTAAGTGAAAATATGAGAACTCCGGGATACTTTGTGTAGTGTAGTGTTTTGTAGTATTTTTAATAAGTATTCGTAAAATGGTGTTTGTGGCAGTCTTGGGTTCGATTGCCAGTGCAAATTAATATCTGTTTCAATACGAAGTACTATTTATTGGATACTTGATATATTTTTCGATTCTATGACTTGGTAATCAGTAAATAAATCGTAATAAGTGCATTACCTTTTAAGACAGACAGTGCCAGTGTCACCTAATAAATAACTAAATCGATAGCAACCTGTTTCAGAAACTAAACTAAACTAGTACATGCTCAATTATTGTATCAACCATATGGTATATCTTTTGGCGATTAAAAAGAGTGGCCGTGAGCTTCTTGCTAGCTCTTTTCATAAGGCTCTACCCCCTTTCCGAGCTAGTGGTAGATTCAGTTATTGTAACGACTACCATAAGTGACAATATTTGAACTAAATCAATAAATGATTTGACTTTGATTTTGAGTATTTACCTAATTTCAACTGCTTTACCAAGTAAGATTATCTTCTGAGGTCAAACGTTTTTGAATTTGTTCCTGGAAATAGATCAAACTTCGGGCTTGATTTGGCTGCCTGAAAAGTGTTATATTACAGACTGGAATAACATAATATGTCGGATATAACTAGCGTGATTATTATTACTCTTCCTGGAAACTGGTTATGTAATATTAATTCCAATGTTTGGGAGTGAAGGTGGAAATACTAATTACATTTGCGATTACTTCTGCGAATCGGTAATCGTGTCTTTGAGATGTCTCCGTTCCGGGCTACATGAAAAAGAAAAAAGTAATCATCGGTTCAAAGATTTCTGTATTCAACATACATTATGTACCAAAAAGTAATGTCTGTAATTGTTACACCGTCCTAGTACCGTACACGTCCTAGTTTTAACTATTTTAGTTAAAACTAGGACTATCTATATTTTAATATTAGATTACAAAACAAAATATTCCTAACATTGTTGGTTGTTTCTATTCATGAACGACTAGTATTTGAGTTAAAATACATAATATGGCTGGCAAGTAAAGTTGACCATATCGTATAGATGTTTAAAAAACTATAACTTTATCTTAACCACTAACTACACAAATGAAAGACACACGTACAAACCTCAAATTACCCCCTTGCTATCCAGTTCTTACAAACTACAAAACTTCTTTATAATATTCTAAAACTAAAAAATAATTTCACTGAATACTGTAACTGCAGGTAAAAATGTTATATTTCTCACACATTTTGTAACTCGTTTCAGCATGCGTGGTTCTGAAAGGCGAAAATATAAAATGCACCTTGAATATTTTCCCTTATTTTCAGTAAAACGTTCAACGTTTTTTGGTGGATAATTAAAACTCGGGTGCTGGCAGTATTCGTCCTATCTTTAGTAAAATTTGTGGTTTAACGATATGTGCCTTTTATAAGTGCATATGTGCCAACTTGCATTTTCGTGGAGAGTGCACGTGTATCGGATATTTTTTGCGGTGTTTGAAAGTCGGCAGGTTTTTGTTTGAAATTAATTTTGAAAAGACTGTTTTAAGTCGATTAAATACGTGTTATTATGGTGGTATTATCATGTAAGGTATAATAAAAAAATATATATCTTATAGGTTTTTTGAAGAAAAAATAAATGGTTTTTGTACATGTGTTTCATTGCTCCAAAAACTTTTTTTTTATTTTCACATTTTTATGTCGCAAAATTAATAGTAACTTCTTTCATTCCATTTAGATAAAAACGAAATTTTTATAAATTGACGTCCTTAAACTAACAAAAACCTACCTCAAATTACTAACCAAAGTAAGTATACAGAAGAAAATTTATTGTATTTAATATCTGCAGCCAAGATTCTTGCCCAAAAGTAATAAAAAACCAAACCAAAAATACCTATATGTTAGTAGTTAGACAAGAAATAACGTCTTTAACGATAATCTCATAGGAACTTAGTTGTTTGTGAGCACAAATTAACGAGGTGGTGGATTGAATAACTTGCTGAAGTTAGGGTGTTATAGTATATTATGTGTTATGGCTATGTATATGGTGTTAGCAACTTTTAGTAAGGATGCTGCTGTAATGTGTCGTATGTTGGAGTTTTTCCCAGGATAGAATATTTGAGTGATGAACACATGAGTTTCTGTTCTGAGTTCGAATTTTGTCTCTTTCTGTCTATGTAGATATGTGTCTATCTAGGTAAATACCTAGTAACTTAGCTATCGACTTTACCAAATGTACTTATTTATCTCATGGGCCAAAATAACGACGAAGTGGACCCCGCCCACTGGAAGACGGCGGCGAGGTAGACCTCGTAAAAGATGGAGAGACGAGCTGGACTCCTATAACGCAGATTGGGTACAGACTGCCGGAGATCGTTTGCAGTGGAGAGCTACGGGGGAGGCCTTTGCCCAGCAGTGGGACGATACAGGCTCATTATAACTTATTTATCAATTGCCTGATCACTGTAGGACTTAAGAGCTGTGCTTGGTGAGAAATCAGAGTTCATAAAACTATCGTAGTATAGTAAATTTTCCATGAATAACTGATCAGCGCCTCTGCCGGGTATCAAAAGAACTAACTTTTAGTAGATGTTTAGTGTCAACCTTTTTATTTTCAGTAGACCATAATATTAAATGGCGTTACGGGAGACTATGTTGTGGATGATAATAATATAAACAGATATTGTAAACTTCTAAGCTTCTACCCGATATTTTACAATCAAAAATAATGTATTTAAGTTACCTTCTCTCCTTTCCTTATAAAAAAGGCACTGGGTACTCACACTATCTCATGAACAAAGGTAGTGTAATCAAACTTGTTCATGAACACAAATATAGTCGGAGAGTCGGGTAGATGGAAAAACTTGTCCTCAACTTCAATGGACGAGAACATATTTCCCCGTGACTCTCTCAATGGAAATTAGTTGGCACTTTTTTGTTTGTTAGCTCTTGGGCTAGAGAGGTTATTGTCTGGGTTACTTTGAGAAGGTTTATTTTTTTTGTGCTGTAATAGCTTTTGTAAAAGTGTAAAAGATTTTAAACAGAACTATGTTTTGCATTTAGTCTTTTTAGCTGAGTATTGCTCGGAAATAATTTTCTAATTACTTTTGACTTGGTCCATTAATTTTACAAATCATGTAACCTGATGGTTCTTTATCCGACTCGGGAACCGAATCTTATACCTCGTGTAACTCCATTGCAATTTACCCAACTCGGAAATCGAAGTGAGGACCTTTATTTTAACTCAAAATAAAAAAGCAAACTCATCCAAATTCCTATTTATTACGCCTGTCTACATGAGTCCCTACCCCTTACTAATTTACAGTCGTAACTAAATCTAAATTCATTTACCATTTTAATTAAGGTCCGAAAAACCTGCCGATACATACCGCTAAACAAAATTTTCATTAAGCTCCGTCCACATGATTGGCTCACACACCGTCATGCCGTCATTCCGTCGTGCCGTCATGCCGTCGTGCCGTCATTCCGTCGGAGTGACGCGGGTCGGCGCTGCGTCACGACGTAATAAATAGTTCGCGCAAATCACGCACCGATCTCTAGCACGCAGTCATGTCCGAGTTAGTGGGAATATACGGGACCATGTTGGGAAAAGTCACGTTTATTAGAGGTAGTACCTACTGCAAATTGAATATTCACTGAAGTCGAGTGAGTAACTGATATTCCTTTTAATGGTAAAGATATTTGAATGCCATTCTATACACAGTGATTAATCTATATCTATACTTACATAAGTAATTATAATATTATAAAGAGAAAAGATTTGGAATGATTAAGTATTTTTTTACCAAAAAATAGTCTTAAACTTTGCACATGATTTCCGTCATCAAAACAGCGCTTTACGAACAAAGATTTCTGAAAAATATAATCTATCGTGTCTATGCTTGAAACGTGTTCTGCAACGCACAAATTAGTTGGATGGGTTTCCGAAATTTGCATTTTATTCTACTGGCTAAAGTAGAATACTATTAAGAAAAAGTATGAAGCACTGATCAGTGCCAAACAAATTATATGGAAAATGTACTAGTGAGCTCCCAGCTGTCAGCATACCAGGGGTTAAATAATGCTACCAGGGGTTAGAAAAAGTATGTTAGCGTTTCTGTACACAATACATCGTCGTAAATCCCCTCCTCAGAGAGGGATGTCCGTCCATGTATAATTTAATGAACAGCCTCGCTAGAAGTTGGGTTTATTAAAAACAGTTATTACGTGACCGTTATTATCAACATATCAACGTTATCGCGATGACGAGGGAATTGTTTCTAACGACATTGTTCAAGCAAATAATTTTTGGAAGTTTAGTTTTGGTTAATTGTTTTTTGGGGTGTACTAATTTAGAGTAATTCAGTTTATTGATCTTAGGTGACTGATTTTGTAAGTGTAATTGATTTGATTTTCTACTATAGCTTGACAATTTTAATGAATTAGCAGGACCATGTTAAAGAAACCGTAAATACATTTTTATGTATTTATTTTTAAAACTTTACGTTTAATATCACGACGTATCAAAAAGACATAAAAAATACTGCTTTAGTTCATTCGTTTATTCCTTAACGAATGAACTAAAGCAGTATTTTAATAATAATAATACCTTTAATACCCTTATAATTCATTAACTTTTGGCTTGAAATAAAGGGATTGTTTATCTAACGGGTACATACCCGATACATGCCAGGTAGACATAGTACGAAAAGTTTTACATACATACATGAAATCACGCCTTCTTCTCATACGAATAGGCAGAGATTAGAAAACTCTACTTGGTACGATCCTTAGAAACTACTTTTGCTTCAGTCACATCCATACATCTTGTCACCAGGAAATTAATCTTTCATTTAAACTCAAATTGCTATTAAAATGCAACTATAACATCAAAAACTAGAGCCTAGACTACAACTTAACCAAAATAGCTACATCTATTTTAGACACATTTACCCACCGCAGACGACTAACTAACCTAACTACACACACACTACACCGGCCAAATTTGACCATGCATTAACCATGCGACGGCTGCCAATCGATATAGACGGTGTATAAAACTGGCATGCAATCGATTAGTTATATAGTTTTATTTTACACCTTATAGCTTTGAAATTTATTAGCTAATGAGCTTGTAGCATGCAATGTATAACATCGTATGTGTGTGAGAAATTTGAGGGTAGTTGATGTTGTGTAAAAATGAATTGAAAATTGTAGAACAATTAATATTATGACGTGCTCTGCTGGCGCTATTTGTATTGATAGACTAAGTTTATAACCTGTACCGACACATCTAACGCAGCAAGATTTTATTCGTAAAGGTTCATTTGACGAATGAAGGACACACAAACTCAGATTTACATATATAATAAGTATAACAATGGATTTCTAAAAAGTAAGTAAGTAGATACATACATAAAATCACGTCTCTTTCCAATGAGGTTAAGCAGCAGTTGTAATCTTATTTAAATTAATAGTTAAAAACCTGAAAGTCACGTAAAAGTTTCAAAAGTCTATTTCAAATGGTACAAGTAATACGAATCTAAAAGAAAAGTCTGTCTACGTGATGAGAAAGCGCCAATACCAATTAAGTAATACAACTAATTTCTATTCTAGGTATTAATGCGGCCATTAAAAATACGCGCTTCGACGCCGACTGACTTTAATGATGATTCCATAAAAAACTGGCCAAGTGCGAGTTGAATTTCCGTGGCGAAAGGCTCCGTACATTATATCTATACTATATACTATATACTATATATACTATAATATTATAAAGCTGAAGAGTTTGTTTGTTTGTTTGTTTGTTTGTTTGTTTGAACGCGCTAATCTCAGGAACTACTGGTCCGATTTGAAAAATTCTTTCACTGTTAGATAGCTCATTTATCGAGGAAGGTTATAGGCTATATAACATCACGCTACGACCATTAGGAGCGGAGTAGTAACGAAAAATGTTACAAAAACGGGGAAAATTATGACCCATTCTCTCTTACGTGACGCAAGCGAAGTTGCGCGGGTCAGCTAGTTACCTATAAAAAGGGCAGAACACATTTGTCGTATCCCTTTTTTAAATATTACTAAGTAAGCAGTAGCGGAGTGGTCCGACTTTGTTCGGGTATCGTACAATTTTATCCCATTGATTCTATTCCTGTAAGAATTTTGATACGAACCTTTTCCCGACAGATTCAAACATATTAAAAAAGATTTATATTTATATAGATTCTGTCGTTTATTATTTGTTGCTATAGCGGCAACAGCAATACATCATCTGTGATAATTTCAACTCACTAACGATCGCGGTTCATGAACTTGGTGACAAACAGATAAACAGACAGACAGACAGCGACGTTTTAGTAATAGGTATCGTTTTTGTCGTACGGAACCCTAAAAACATCTTCGCATTCAATACAGCCACTTGGCCTTTTTAAAAGAAACCCCTTTTATCCATCAATATGTATAAAAGTCAATAAAAGCTTTTAAAAGAAAAACGTTAATTCGACTTCCGTAAACTTTGCACTCGCAAATTAAAAACGTCAAATTAATTCTGAAATAATCTTTTACGTACATCTTTTTTCTTTTACTTTTACTTTTAAAAGGATTACGTCTGACGTCTTTATGTTATCGGCTTTGAAAGCAATTAAAAGTTTCTGTTAAGATAACTCTAGGATGGGATGGGTTGGAGCCGATTTGATTTGTTTGTTTGGACAATATTGTAGTAGACAAGACTTTTGTTTAAAAATCTTTTTTTTTAGAAAACTCCTATACTAAGAATTACTCTTGTTTCGCGGGGACTTTTACAAACATAAAAACAGTGAACACAATGTACAACAATATCCGAAACAACTATGAGAGGATCGCTAGATTTTTTATCTGTGTGGGAATCAAACCTACGACCTTCCGACGCGCTGATAGTGTCGTGGCGACCACGTTAACTACAGCGCCACGGAGGCCGTCACATTATATTTTCGATTGTAATGTTCAGAATCAGGATTGAAGGAAGATTAAAATGCTATTTTTCAAATTAGGTGTGAAAAAAATATATCTGTAAAAAAAACATATTTTGCTTTGGACTGAATATGGTAACACTCCAAAACTCTAATCTATCAAACGAAAAAAAAGTAACAAAATAATTCAACCTGGCTTAATTCCAATAAGCGTATTACCAATAACCCATAGTAATTACACGAGCTAACATGCACATAGCGCATTGCGACGGCATCGAACCCCCCCTCGCAGAACCTTATGGCGTTACAACACGCCACACCATCATAATTTGTTAAATGGGACACTGCAGTTTTTCCGTGGAATTGTTTTACACTTTGATTTAGGTTAGGTTATAAATATGGATGAAATGTGGGACTAAGATTGTATTGCATGTTTTGTTTGCACGCCTATATAGGTAACCTTTTTTTTGTTAAAAACTCATGATTAGACTGTCACGAGGGAATAAGAAACTTAAGTTAATCATTGTGAAATAGTTTTTTTAAACTGTATATCGTGTCCCGAATTTACTGTGAGAACGAATTTTTGGTACACCATAGTAAGGACAGTTTAAAATTACTGCTGGTGTAACCTGCGCGAAAATATCAAGTAAGTAAAGACAAAATGCTTGAATTGTATTTAATAGTATGGATATATTGGAAAAGATAGTAAGCTGTATCCCAGGTCCAAGTTTGGCCACATTTAATAAAATTATAATATATTATTTATAAAGCTTTTGTGTTACTCAAGATTAATTACAAAATCAATTCAAAAGCTTTTACATACATAAATTATTAGATTATTGCACACTTGCGTGTTAAAATATGTTTTGTTTTCATATACCAATACTCACTTGATACAACTGTGGATGAAAACTTTATCACATTTTATCTTCGATCGACCATCATTTACAGCAAAATCTTTACAATGAACCATCCATTCCTCACTTCTTCAACAAAAAGATATAAAGTGCACTATTATTTAAGAAAAAGCTCTACAATTACTGCAAGGGAAATAAATTGCTGAGAAAAGAAATAATTAATAGTCGGCTAGAGCTGTGTTCTATTTCTTTTGTCCTGTTCTTATTGCAGTTGTGCTCTATTTTTTGTCTCACTCCCTCATAAAGTAGGTCTTAGACGGTGATCCATTTAATGGAGTAATGCTTAGCAATCTTGAAGGTTAGGCAGAGGATAAATCAACGTAAATATGAATGACATTTATGACTATGTTGGTTTATTTGAGGGTTAATTTTTGTGTTTCTCAAAAGGAAATATTGAGTTTCAGTGTCTAAAATTGGACGCTTTATTTGGACTGTATCGTTGCATGACTGTTATCTATTTTTTTTTCAACTTATTCCTGTACCACCGCTGGGCAAGGGTTTCCTCCTAAATGTAGGCCTTGGGTCCAATACGCTTGCCAAGTGTTGGTTGGAGACTAAGCATGCCCACAATAAAAGTATTGCATAATTTGATATCTAATTTAAGAGTATTATTTAGTTAACTAATTACAATAATTTGCTTGACATTCCGGCACTGTATTGTCTGTGAGCCTATTTAATTAGTTTTTATTCAAATTTAAAGATATAAACAGATTCTTAAAAAATGTTCTTTACCTACGATTCTCCACTACCCTTCATTCAACCTTCAACAACTCAGATAGGCTATAAATCTAAACCTCCATACAGAAAAGCTAAATAAAAGCCCACTCATACATTTAAAAGTAACTAAAAGGTAGAAATTCCCTCCTGAATTTGAGAATCTATAGTAAATTGTTAATCGCATCCCGTCCACGAGACTATCAATTTGATCGGCCTCCCCTGAGCCACTCAAATCTCGGATCGCGTGTAAGAAAGATGGGTAAGGAAGCGTTCACAGTGCAGGGAAAAGCATTGAAATGCGGAATAAAAGCATTAAAATTCGTTGATTTTTGGTTGAGTAAGGATGCCGGTTTTTGAACTGAGATAAGAAACATTTTTGAATGGATAAGTATAAAGTGTTATGCATAATAATATAAACCAACGGGTCGTCAATGCGATTGAGAATTAAAGGTTTTTTTATCATAATATATGGTTAGTGGTCAACCTAGTGTCAATTCAGTCAGTTGTTTAAACCGCCCGAAGGCCTTTGACGTAGCTTACAACTGTTATCTTATTTGACAACCGGGCCCGACTTCTGACCCACCATCCGAAGCACGGAGACGCCCAGTTCAAACAAATTAGTTACTTTTTAGGTTACTTAAAATCGACAAAACATTGTATTTTTTACACATTTTGGTGTAAATACATGTGTATTTTAGGACGTTTTTGAACCTTAAAACCAATTTAATCAGACATTTATTTGGTACCATTTAATCTAGCTTCATGAACACACCTTAACAAAATCCTTATGAATAAAATATGTACTAGACGTCCATTGGAGTGTGCTGCCGTTAACGTTTCACTGGCTTTGCACTGACCCCTAGTTTTTTGGTTCTGCATCACTAAATAGACTATAATTTAGATCTTCAACGAAAAAAAGAAGGGTTTTTTGTGCGTGTGAAATTGTATTTAGCTACTGGATATCAATTATGAAATGGAGAAATAGTTTTTTTGTAAATCAAATCCCGCACTACTGCTAAATACTGCTCTTGTATCGCGGGGACTTTAACAAACATACAAACAATGGACATAAAGTACAATCCGACCCGAAACTATTTGCGTAACGCACAAGTATTTGTTTCTTGTTGGAGTCGAAACCACGACCTCCCGACGCACTGGTAGTGACGTGACGACACAGTAACCACTAGGCCACGGATTTAGTCAAAAAGTTATGGCATTTCACTCTTTATCATTACAATGACGTTAGACATTTTTTTTCCCAAAGTCCAAAAATAGTCAAAACCAGTTGTAGAAAATACCACTATTTTGGAAAGAAAGACCATGAAAAGAGCTGGCATAAAACTCTGGCACTCGTAATCACACCAAGCTTAGGTATCACTCAAAATTCCATCACTTGAGTTGTATAGAATATTTTACATATTTCTCACTATTTTAGTAGGCTAAGCACTAAAGCCATCAATAAGCGCAGGCTATAGAAGGCAATGTATCTCAATTTGTCCCGAGCCAGGCTCCTGGCGACACAGGACTCTCCACCACATTACCATATCGTAATACCACTGAAATATATTGTATATTCTTAGTATAAAGGTACACAAATTGTATCGCTAGAAAAAGTATTTTTTTTAGGGTAGATGTAGGGATAAGTTGTAAACTTTATTGTGAGGATTCAAGCATTACCTATATTTAAAACTAGCGGCCGGCCGCAGCTTGGTCCGCGTTAACTTTAGATTTTTTTTTGTTCAGCTTCGTGGTGAGCCTGGCTTTATACCTTATACGGCCAATATACAGTATTAAATAAAATACCTACATATAAAAATTGATGTCGTATTTTTTTGAGTGCTGAAACAAAAATCCTACTTTAGTTTTTCCGCTTTGCATATAAGAGATTTTCCTCCGTTTTACTACCTTCGGGTGGCTATTTCCAAAAATCCACATTCACTTTTCTGTGCATTGCTGCGTCAGTGCATTGTGTTGACCACTTTAATCTAAGGGAGAAAACAATGTACAGCAAAGTGGCTTTCAAACAGTTGCCAACTGAAATACGTGATAGCCCCCCCATATTATATTATCATACAAAGTTTCTCGACAGCTAGCCGATTGTCGATAGACGATAATGGTAGAGAATCGCGCTACAATTTATACAAATGTCTTCATTTCAAACCTTTGACTTTGAACCAAAGGTTCTTTGACATAAACGGGTACTGAACTTGTTATATCATATGTCCCGAGGTTGAAGGTCAGACGAATCGTAAAACATTTACAGCTGTTTTATATGTGTGTCGTTTTATATGGTTTAATATAAGGTTATATTATCATGTTAGTATTTTCTTGGTTGAAGGTGATGGGTTGTAAGAACGGGTGAATAAAATTATTGATGACTAAAAATTCTCACTTTCTTTATAGCAGCTACTTTGAGCGGCTCTGTAAGCGTATAACTCCATCCTATTTTTCAAAAATTATCCCGATTTTACAACTATTTACATTGAAAATATCCTCAAAACTGGTCCAGCTATGTATATGAAAGCATAAGAATGATTAACATGTATTGTAAATTCCAAATGTACTGTCTGACCTGCCTATCTATTATTTTCAGGTTAGGTAACTTGTGCCTATTACAGAAATCGAACTTAACTATAAAATGTATTCGCGTGCTATAGACTACTTAACAAAACAACACGAGTGGACCTGGGAGCTAAACTTGTATCCTATAAACAGTTTAGAAGGCTTCAAATTAATTGAAAGCCTTCAACAAAGAAAAATTCTTTAACGGAAGTGTACAATACACAATTATCTAAAACACAGCCTCTTTCATTTGTTTTTAAACCTAGAGTATCTCCAATTACAGTCTGAAGACTTTAAGCTCTTGCAGGTTAGTTAGAAACACCTGTAGGAATATTAAAGTGCTGGGTTCGTGTCTCGCGTCGGAATGTCATTTTTATCCCGCTGGAATTAGTTCTAGACTGAACCGTGATTAGGTTGGATGGTGAACGAGTGATGTAATTTAAAGGTTGAATTTGTTTAGATATTGCTTTATCTGTTAAGGAATGTTTTTGTATGGTTCATTTTGTGCTTTTGTTGCCTGAATTTAATAATGAACTAAGGAAAAAGCGCGTTTTCGCTCGCGTATAACTACAATACGAATAACTTTTTCTATTGAAAAACTGCATCGAAATCCGTTATGTAGGTTTAACATACAAAATTCTTATGAAATACTGAATTCAATAGTAAATTAATTACTATAAGTGATAAAAAATAAAAATTAAATGTTTTAATAATATGTAACGTAGTATGTTTAGTGTTCACATTCAAAACTAGCCTTACTAACTACGTTCAACAAAAACTCTCATGTTCCGTTCACACACGTTCCCAAAATAAATTATTCCACTCACTTAAATGTCTTTTTCTTTCACAGGTAAGTAGCTGACCCGATGACCTCTGGTCCTCCGGTGTTTTGGGACCTCGGGGACTTAGGGGACCTCAAACAAGTGAGGTAGGTAATATTTACAAATTGCCTGCTCGGCCCCTTATTGATTGTGCAGCCTGATAATATCATTTGTGAAAAAGATTGCGTTGGCCCCTTTTTTTAGGGGACATTTTTAGTGGTACTTTCTAAGTATATGTGTTATTGATCCTTAAAAATGGTAGGATTATTGCTACACGTATTTAATTATAAATTCGTGTCTGTCTTTGTGTTTGCTTGTCTGCCGGGCGTTGACGGTTACGCCTTTAAACAGATTTTAATGTCATTTTCAATTGATAGGTATAATGCGAGATCAAGGGCCGAAAGTAAGCTACATTTAAGCTTCAAAAATCTTGTTTTTTACTCAAACAGGTATAGATACAGAGATTTCCTTCCAAATTTGTATTTTAAGTCATCTAGTAGACACTAATAAAATTGTAGACCCGCTTTTTATTTTCATAGGTTCAGCCAAAAGGCGTGATAGACAGACGGACAGGAACACAGACTTTCGCATTTATAATATGAATATAGGACAATCAATAGTAATTTATTGACTTCAAAACCTATTAACATTAGCCAGTACATTGCATACCGAGTGATAATGACGCGTTATCAATTACAAACATAATAATACTAATTAATTAGTACCGTCTAGCGAGATCATGATCGTGACGTCACGATAATGACGTCACGAGATTTATGACGTATGAACTGAGGACTTAATATCAATTAATGATGCAAATTGATTTGGGTAATTTAGTGTGAATGCGCTATTTGCAGTTGGCTATAATATGTACTTACTTGTAGAAATTGGTACATGGTTGCCAATTTTAGAACGATGGATGAGGTATGGGGTCGTTTGCGTTTAAATACAGATTTTAGATTTTTTTCTGATGTGTTTTAAACATGTTTCGTTTTTAGTATTACCTAATAGGTATAACAAATACGAAAATTTTGAAGCCTGTAACGCAATTCTCCACAGTCTGTACTGTCGAGTATCGAGAGTTTGACATTTAAAATGTACTGCCAAAATAGTTCCTACGGAGCCCGGTAGAGGCGCTGATCAGATTTTCGTGCAACATTTTTCGATAGCTAGCCGGTTGTCGTTAGTCAATAGTGGTAGAGAATCGAGCTACTGATCATGATCATAAATGAAAAGTAGTTCAGATCCATTACTTTGTCTGAAGCGGAACTGATAAGGTATTTTTATCGAACTTACAAAATAAAAATTGTGTCCTTACATTGGTACTCTACCAATAAATTTGCAAATGACAAGTTATTTTATTCCCAAACACATCTAAATTCACCATAATCTACAAAGTGACCCAAATCTTAAGATCTTCGAAGCCCATAAATTAGAACCCTCGAGTGTATCCAAACGTCAGTTCCATACAATGATATAACATGTAACAGTTGTAATTTATTCAGGATAGATGTCGCTATCATCGACCCGGTATTAAATTGATGATTAAGTACATAATATATATATCTTATGAACATGTGGTTACATGATGATTTATGGGATAAAACATGGGTTTATGAGACTTTTAAGGTTTGTAAAAGAACCCAGGTTATCGGTATTTTTTTGTTTTGGTTCCATACCCAAAGGATCAAACAGGAAACTATTACTAAGTCTCTGCTGTCTGTCTGTCCCCAGACTATATCTCATAAACCGTGATAGCTAGAAAGCTGGCACAAATTATGTATTTCCGTTGCCGCTATAGCAACAAATACTACAAATTATAAAAAATAAAATATTAGGGGGTTTTCTTTTTGCGTGTTAAATGGTTCGACTGTTTTAAATACCTGAAAAACCTTGATTTACTACATGGACTATTTAAAAGAAGGCTGTTTAACTGCCATTTCACAAAATTTTCTTGTAAATCACAGTAAATGCAGTGAATACGCATCATAATTATTTTCATTTTAGTTTTCATCCGTTTCATAAACATTCCTCAATCATGATACCTTCGTATCGAGCATTTAGTATTTAAAGTGGCTTACAACAATTTATAAATAACATAACATAGCGATGCTACATTATATTGATTTTTCATTTTAAAACGTAAATAATAAACCACACCATGACCTTCAAATCGACGGTAAGAACAAATAATCCATTCTTCATATCACCGCAAAACGCAAAATCAAACTAAGAATAATCTGAAGCCATCTTATCTACCCTATCCTATTACTAAGTCAATCTATTTGATTCTCCATCTCTCTCTAACACAGCATAAGAGTGAAGGACAGAAGACTGTGTAAATCAATTATAGTTATCACCCGCAGCGGTTTATGTAAATCGTAGCGATTTATACGGACCCGACGGTGGCAGCCCTTGTGTAGGGCTGCCAATGTGCAGATGTTGAATATCATTTGAGATGATTTCAAGACAGTTTTAGGCACTGATGGTACAATTCCTAATAAATGTCCTGTGCTTTGTAATCAGCTGATATGGATTTTGTATTTAGATTATATTATAAACGGAACAAATTCTCATAATTTGGCAGTTATGGTTCGAAATTTAATGAAATATGGCAAAAGGCATTTTATAGTCTTCGAAAAAAATAAAAGAAAAAAATGTAGTAATAAATTTAACATTTCAGTCTTAGATTTTAAGACAAATACATTATGACATAATTTATGTTAACCTCGTCTACGACTAAATTAATTAATTATTACTAACATAGTTTTACCTAAGTATGTATAAACGCATTTCTAATTATTTTCAGTAAAACCACGTCTCCGTTACAGATATTATCTGAAATACAAAAAAAAACAATAATCAAACCAAAACATATGCATCTCTTAATACAAATCCTTTCAGTAAACACAAGCTTTTTAAAACCTTTACACAATACATGACAGACCTATATACCAAGTAGTATGCATTGAAATGATTATTTAATCTGTTTAATGCGCACGCTGATATAATGACGATGGCTGAAGCTTGTTTAATATAGAAATTGAGGAAAAATAAACCTGAGGGACTGAGTAGGCTTTATTTATATAAAAAAGGAAAAAATGTAAGGTTTTGTACTAATTTTGAGCTTGCTATTTAAACGGTACCTGTTGGATAGTTAATCATTGATCAGCGCCTCTAGCGTCTATTCAAAGAACTAATTTTGACAAGTAATTTTAGATATCAGTACCCTACTTGATAAGGTGGTACCGGGTGTAGAAAATTGTGCCTCAGTAAAGTTTTTATTTGGTCAAGTGTTGTCTAGGAGCAATTGCATAAAAGGCTGTACTTTTGATTACAAGATCCAGGTTTCATTCCAAAGTATACCCTAGTAGCAGGATTAAGTTTGGTATCAGTATAGTATTATGGCAAAAAACGTTTTTTACATAGTACTAAAAAAAAGCATGGGTGTGATTTTTACACTTTTACCTTAGCCGTTCCGAATTGCAGGGAAAGGAAAAAGATACAAAACAGCAAGCTTGTAATTAAACATAAATCTTTCCCGCCAAGATCGCCCTAGTTATCTTAGTAAAGTCAATAAATCTCTAACATCTTGCTAGGCAGTTTTTTGTATGTATGTATGTATGACCTCATTAAGTCCCTCTACCTCCGTAATTAGAGGGGCAACTTAATTACGGGGACTCCGGCCCGTGTCGTCCTACGATCTCGGGAAATAGGGCGGGACGTAAGTAATACAGTTTAGTAGTTTTTCTTCGTAGATATAGAGAAAAATATCTGTTTTGATGGAACTAGCTAACACCGCGGCACCGTTCGCGTTCAAACTGTCATCTTTTTATGAGCTTAGTAAGGGTAATTTTGGAAATAATGGTAGACTATTTTTGCCTGTTTTGAAAAGTCGACTGTTTCTGCAAAATTACATTCTTCTTTTTATCGTATGGTTAGTGGTCAACCTAGTGTCTTTGTTGTTCAAGCCGCCCGAAGACTTGTGACGACTGTAATCTTAATAGACAACAACCGGGACCGACTATTTGCGTGCCCTGCAAAGCATGGAAAGTTCAAATACTATCCATCTAGCCGTGTCGGCGTCAAAGATAGCTGGTATTTTAGTCGAATATTCGGCAAACCGAAAATCTAAACTAATATCTATGCAAAAGTAATACTTTATTCCGTGTCCTACAAAGCTACAATAAGCCTATAAGTAAGTTAGTCTATATACAAAGTATGTAAGCTCCCAAATATCGTGTGAAGGTATAAATGAAAGTGAGAACGTCTAGAACGGCTATAGGAGCCGTATGAACGAAGCAACTTGTTTCAATGTACTTGTCTGACACAGATTTAGTCCTGATGTAGTGAGGAGATGTACTGCAAATGTAAGATAGGGAATAGTGTGAAAAACGTTTGTTTTGTATAAAGCTAGTTTTGTGGGTTACGGATAACGGTTTTTCGTATGGTTAGTGGTCAACCTAGTGTCAAAGTTGTTTAAGCGAAAGGCCTTTGACATGGCTTAACGACTGTCATCTTAGTAGACTACCACCGGGACCGGCTTTTAACGTGCCCTCCGAAGCACGGAGACGCCCAGTTCAAATTCCACTATGCGGTTACCCATCTATAGAGTAACCGCGCCAACGGTTGCTTAACCCACTGATCGTTTACCGACCGGTGAGAGAAACTGGCTATGGGCTTTATGTTAGGTTGCGCCTTATTATGTGAAATTTGACCTAAATATAAAAGACCCACTTCGAATTATAGGGCCATGGCGTAAATACCCAATATTCTAATCGGCAAGCAAGCACCAAACATCTTTTCATTCCACAATAAAAATACCCACTAAAACTATCCCAAGAAATAAATTTGGCGAGCAATCCTAGGTAATACTCGCCGAGCCGAGTGAATGTTAACACCTTATATAAATGGACGCGACCCTTTTTAAGACAAACGTACCGCCCCTGTCAGCGAGGGTATCTACTACTGACATGAATACTGAATTAAACACCTAGGCTTGAATTACGTCCTAGGATATTAGGTCTTTTAAGCCTTGAGATCACCAGTTCTGGATAAGTGCCGGATAGGTTATCAGGTGAAGTTGTAACAGCTGTTCTTTTACCACTTGCTGTCGTATTGACCAACACGACTTCACACGTGATTTCACCGCCTTTAAAATTTCATCGTCTGTTACCGCATGTGATGTGGATATGGTGATTTTTGACGAAAATAGTAGCTTATATTTGATCTCAGATCCTCAGCTGTCTTCATAGTTTATTCCATGTAATTGGTTTAGCTTGAAAGCGTAACCTAAATACTTAGTCTGGGGTATGGTCTACCAATGCCTAATGTCCGAATTTAAGGTAGAAATGGGTTTTCAAAATCAAAATCAAAATCAAATCATTTATTCATGTAGGTCAAATGGTGACACTTATGATAGTCAATGATACAAAGAGTGAATTTACCGCCAGTTCGGAAGGTAGGGCCAATGAGAAGAGCTGGCAAGAAACTCTTGGCCACAAGCTGGTTTGCAGGCTTGCTTTTTAAGTTAAATCTCTCTTAATAATAATAGTTGAAACGAAATAGTCGATATTTTTAAAGCAAGACGTTTATGATTTAGTACTTTTTACTTATTAAAAAGTACTTAGATTTCTCCCCGTTCATTCCATTAGCTCTACCTTCAAAATAGTAAGATCATTATATTTCTTCTTCCCGATTTCAAACATCGATAAATACATATAAATGTATAGGTAAAGTAATGATTTATGTATCATCACATATATAATGAATAAGTAATATGATTGTGGAAATATCACGGAGGATAACTGAATCAGTCAGTGTTAAGGTGTGCGTACATTTGATCGTAACGTGTGAATTCGACCGATGTTGAGCGTTCCTTGATTCATGTGATACAAGTTTTAAAGAGTAGGTACAATAAAAATACTAATGATTTTGATTATTCTCTTTAAAATTGGTAACTAATTGCTTTTCTTTAATTTTCACAGCATTATTATACAGTGATAGATAAATGGTATAAGTGGATACCTCCTACGCAAGTGGTGGCAGTATGAACCCGAGGCAGCACACCAATGACTTTTCGAAGTTATTTGTGTAGTAATCTTGTATTATCAATATATGAACAAATACCTGATTGGACTAGTTAACTTAAACTTAAAATGTACTTATTTATTTATAATACAAAAGGTAAAAGAGTATTTATGTATTTATGAAAAACATTGAACATGTTTATGTTCGGTCCATAATTATAGACTTTCATATCTAGTTAACTTATACCTTTATAATGTTATTATTTTCAGTGTCGTGTACAATGAAATTACCGTATGGTAATACGTGTGGCGTCATATACTGACTACGAATTATGTTTTCATGTCAGTGTTCACGACACACGACAGATTTATTATATTAATTTGTTATTACTTACCTAGGTATTTTAGTAATGAAGTCAGCTTTAATTATCAATAGCTTGATTGGGATAATTATATCCTAGAAAATTTTAATGTTTGGATGGATATTTGTTACTCAATAACGTCAAAAGTATTAAAACGGATTTGGCTGAAACCAGGCAAAGTTATAGCTTATATACCGAAATAACACAGACTATAAAAATACAGTCAAAACAGACATAGTTGCGACAAGAGTACTGATTTGTTTCAATAAAAATGATTGAAGTATGTTGTTTATTTACTCTTAACCAAGACAATATACGGTAAAGCAATAAAAACACGATGTTAAAAGTTACAACATTTTGCCTAATATTTTAGTTACATTTTAACAACGTAAAACGTTTTAAAAGTACCCACAGCCTTCAGTTTTCCATACACTTGAGAAGCTTATAAACTTTCAAACAAAAATAAATTATAACGTCTCACAAACTCTAAAACGGAGCTTTTCAATTACGAAGTTTTGTAAAACTTAGTAAATTCAACTTGTTCCTACACTGCAGTACATTTTTAACTCCAAGTTACTCTATAAAACCTGTTTAAAGCGGAAATATCCGGTGCGAATTGCCCGTGAACCGGTTAGAGGCGGTCCTGGCTGGAAATGACGGTTGGATTTCGGTTTTTGAATTTCCGATAGTGGTTTGTTTGTTTGTTTGCTTTTTGGCTTAGAATGAGAGGGTGATATATCATTGGCTTGTTTTCGAAGTGTGTGGAATTCGCTGGGACTTTTCGGTTGTATTTTGGAGTTGTTAGGAATAGAGTCGTATGAATTGGGCGGTTCAGTGCAGTTAATTTTAGTGCGTTAGGTCTTGTTTACCAACTGTTTTCATGATTTAGAAAGTATTTTAAACTACACTTCCTTAAACTATTGAATATAAAGTCGTTTTTGGTTTACGCGTTTTTTGCGTCAGCTTTTTGCATCCAATTTGGACATGCCATTGAAAAAAATCAAGCATACAACTTGCGCCTGTAGTTCTTACAACTAGCGCCTAATCATCAAGCAAAAGTTAAGGTACAGTGCTTTTTTTTTAGAGCAAAAGGATAGTATTAGCAATTTTTTGCTGCTTATATAAAAAAGTGCTTCATTTGCGTACGCGATGAGCTCAAAATTGACTTCAACAAGGTATAATAATATCAAATAAACATGCAACAAAAGTTCAAAAGTTAACAACCACTCGAGTTACAATTAAACCCTCTAATCCTACAAAATACACACTGAAATAACAAAATAATGCTGTACTTAAGTCGTGTCGTTGTCGTGTCGATGTCGTGTCGGGGTCGTGTCGGCCTCGTGTCGGTGTGGCGCCGGGCGCGGTGCATGTTTGCATACCTCTTGACATTTAATATCCGTCGGAAATGTTGGAACGTACACACTTATTGTTAGCCAGTGAACAGGTGAGGCAGAAGTGCCAGTTTTGAGGTTAGGTTTTTCGGGCGGATTTGGACATTGACATGGTTTGCATGGGAAATAAGTTGAGCTTATGTTATTGCTGATTTTCTATGATAAATAGATGATATCACCCAAAGGTGTTGGCAGAAGTGTATGAAATAAGTACACCAGTGTTTCTACATTTACAGTGTTAGTTCCAAAGGGGGCCGACCCTATTGCCATTTACTGGGCACGTTACCAAACTAACTATCAAAACATCTTATAATAGATAGAAAAAGACGTATAGTACTTTAATCGACCTGGGAATCAAACCTGATGATTTATTTCTTAGGTTTCCTCAGAGTAGAGTAGTTTATTACGACGCCATGCGCAAAACTTACTGCTTTTTAATACAGTATAACCTGATGATTAGCAATCGATTACACTACTGACTGTGTCACAAAGGCAGTCATATACAACTATAAACTCTTGTTAAACCTTTTCGAATTCTGATCAAACTTAACCTACTGCCAATAAAACTGTAACATACAAAAGTATTGTACAAATGTTATTTGCGAGCATCATCGAGGTATCGGTGTTTGATGATCGTTATGTATCACCAAACAAATTAACATCTCTATTGATATTATGACTGTGACTTATTGTCATGGCTTGTTACTTTCTGTATTAACGGGAGATTTAATCTATGAGAGATGCAGATGTTAATAATATAGATAAAATAATATGCTGCCTAATTTGTATATATTTTTTGACATCAAACTTATAACGCGGTTATCCTACATATATTATTATAGACCAATAGTCGATAATCTATGTAATTGACCACTGTAGTTCAAGTTCTACCGTGAAAGAGATAGAGCGGGATAAATGAAAAAGATATAGAGTATCTTTAACGCTATACTTTTCTCACTAAATTTAGAGATCTTCACATCAGGCTACACGTATACTATAATGGGCATAGAGTTGACTACTGCTAGCCTGAAAACAAAAAAATGATCTATTTTTACAATTTTGGTACAGCGCATTTTTTTATATGGTCACTATCTGACCAGTACTTTTAGGGTTATTTTTATAAGTGTAAAGAAATTTTACAGTACTATTTAATTAGTAAATAGAAATGACATAATCATGATAAGATAACATCACGATACCACCAAAAGTTAGAAGTCGGATACGAATTTCAGTAACATGTACATCTTTAGTAAGTAAACTCCTAGACTCAAACATTCTACGAAACATTAATATATTAAAGCGTCTAATAAATTAGGTAACGGAAGCAATAAGGGGGCGTTAGGCAATTGCCAATTAACTAGGACCGTTCACTTTGATGTATTGCCTTAGAATGAGGGTACTTCTGCCTACCCTTTGACTTTTAGGGGGTGAGGCTTGGTGAGAAATAAATTACTTTAATATATAAAAATATTGACAATCTTCGCTGATATGCTAAGTTTCACCCCAGCTGAGGTTGATTTAAAATAAGGTTTATTTAGGCGCTACATTTGATTAAATATGTCTTTAAGTTTTAGGTCAAAAGCCTATGAAAAGTTCATAAATAATATGTTCTAGCCTTTCCACGACTGCGTCGGCCTGTAAAAATTTCCCAGGGTATAAGGTATCCTATGCATTAATTCAGGACATTAATTATCTTTGCACCAAATTTCATTAAAATATGGTTAGTAGTTTTGGTGTTATTGACTTACAAACATTCATCCAATCATCCAAACTTTTAATATTGGCAACATAAAATGAAAAAATCTACCGATACATATTAAGTTATAGCAAACAGTTACTACTTCTCATACTCTTTCAAATAATATTCTTCAATTTCATTTCACACACAATACGTAACGAAACCTACATCAAGAAACTACTACAAAACGTATAAAACAAAATATTCAACGCAATATAAACCTTATTACGTAGCAATAAGATATAAATGTACTAAACTTGTAGTGTGTGACGTCATAATGTTTGTATACCAGACATTGACGTAGGAGCATGTAGTGTTAAACAAACAGCAGTTAAGAGGTAAGGTCACTTCGCTTAGAGGATGAGTAAGTGGTTTGTACACTCTGGTTTGTCGTCAGCTTTTAAGGATTTAATGTGTGTTTAAAAAGAGCGTAAGAAATTGTTGTTAAAAATACTTTCTATAAAAAGTGACAAAAATATTGACATCTGGATCAAAAAGAAACATAGATATTTGTATATCTATGTTTCTTTTATCTATACTAATATTATAAAGCTGAAGAGTTTGTTTGTTTGTTTGTTTGTTTGAACGCGCTAATCTCAGGAGCTACTGGTCCGATTTGAAAAATTCTTTCAGTGTTAGATAGTCCATTTATCGAGGAAGGTTATAGGCTATATATCATCACCCTACTACCAATAGGAGCAGAGTACCAGTAAAAAATGTTGCAAAAACGGGGAACATTTTGACCCATTCTCTCTTATGTGACGCAAGCGAAGTTGCGCGGGTCAGCTAGTAGTAAAATAAAATTCGCGATGGTCTTTTTCCGGACTAAGAAATTTATTATTGAGATTTTCACTCTGATCTGCGTTAGCAGTTGAGGGAGTGCAGTAATCTTGAGTTCGATTCCCGTTTTGGACAGAAAACTATATACTTCGGATTTTACAATTTCATTACAAAGTTTTTCATAGCAGCCTGGTCACGTGCCTGATAATATGGTAATAGGTTCCCGTATGGGACTAGCAGCATCACGAAGTTGTATTTATACCACTACCATCACGTGGTACAATAAAAATGCTCGCTATAAAACTAAATCAATTGCAAAATCCTCGGTTAGTAACAGTTTTCTCATTGAAACAATCGTAAAGTTAGTCATTAATCATTCGGACGGTGGGTAAAAATCGACTCGCGCCAGATTACCGCACGGAAAGATAAACGATCGGCTATTTGTTCATTGTTGTACCTACACCGGCTATCTGCTATTGGCATTTGTCTTTGAGTCTTTGCCTGTGTTTTATGAATATTTAGTTGAAGAAGTGAGTAAAGATAACTTTAGAAAGGATGTCTTTTTAAATTTTAGTAAAGAACTACTGACAGGTAAATATAATAACTTAAAAATAGTCGTCTTTATCAATATACGTAGTGTAATAGGCAACAAAATAACATTCAAATAGTTTTCTGTAATAACTAGCAATGAAGGCATTGATTTCTGTATTTGAAAATCACTGTTTTCTACAAACATAAGTTTTATTGGAATTAAAACCCTTCTTTGTGAGAATGTTATAAAATAAAAAATCAAAAAAATATCCATAAGGCCTAAAACATATTTAATGTACTAAGTAACACGAAAAAGAATTATAATTTTACTTATTTGTCAAGTAAAACATGTTCATATAGTTTAACTTTAAAAATACAAAGACAATAAATGAAGTAAAAAATAAAGTTATATTAAAAAAGCTTCTAAAAAGCGACAATTCAAAGCCTCAAACTCAGCCTTAAACGAAAATCTAATATCAAATCATAAACTTTATTTAATATAAAACATATTTGCATTTTAGAACAATCAAAGTTATGCGGTGTGTCCGTATAGCGATCCTCACTCAGTGGGATGTGAAGGTTTTATTAAAATTCTTCCGACGAGACAAGTTTACATATACGAAGGCTTTTGTCATACGGACATACTGTTAAATATTACGAGTAGAACTAGGAAAGAATTTCGCAATTTACGTTGTTGACATGTATGAACAAAATTTGGTATTAGTCTGTCTTGTTATTTTGTGTTTTTATAATGAACTAGCTGACCCGCGCAACTTCGCTTGCGTCCAATAAGTGAGAATGGGTGAATTTTTTCCCCGTTTTTGTAACATTAATTACTGGTACTCTGCTCCTTTAGGTCGTAGCGTAATGATATATATAGCCTATGTCCTTTCTCGGGTATCAAAATATCTCCATACCAAATTTCAAGCAAATAGGTTCAGTAGTTTAGGCGTGATTGAGTAGCAGACAGACAGAGTCACTTTCGCATTTATAATATTAGTATGGATTTAAGGATTTTTATTTATATTTAAACTTTTTGCGATCCCAAGACCCCTGTGCAGGACTTTGATTATAGTGTCCTAGTTTATATGTCCACAACACACAGGATGGTACATTCTCTATTCCCTAACTCTCGTAACCCGGTGGGACAGCTGAACTGACACGACCAGTGAGAGGTCAGGCACAGGACTGATGGCTTTATGTTCTCTCCGAGACATAGAGGTTAGAACCTCAACTTCCTAACCCCGGGAATCACTGAGAAAATACTGGCATTTTGCTGCTACCGGTGAGATAAAAAGCCGACTCCAACATAGTTGGAAGAAAAGCTAGCCATTGAATCAGTAAGCACTTTCTGGCCCAACAGGGATACAAACCTGAGACTTCATGATCAGCGGTTAGATACCCTACCGACCTAGCCTCAGTCAGAGGCACTCAATACCAAAATTACTAGCGATGCTACTAGCGTATGCCGCACAACTTTGAACTCAAATAAAAGTGATAGGTTTCAAATTGGTTCCCATTTGGTGTCGTGTCGACGTCCCGTGGTTACACTCGAATTTATTGCGATATGAGTGAGATTTACGACACGATAAGTGAGAACTGATAGTAGCTTTCAGTGAACTGAAATATGAGTTTTTATAGACTGTTGTACTTTAAATTTGTACTGATATTATAGATGTGAAAGTAACTCCGTCTGTATGTTTTTGGTGCCTAAGCCTCTGAAACAATTTGAATTCAATTTTGTACAGAGATAGTTAAAAACTCGAGAAAAGACTGGTTTCTAAGTTAGTAGTTAGGTAGTAAAGCTAAGCTTTATAAACTGTTAACTAAAAAAAACACAGTTTTTTATGTTATTGGTGTGAAAATGGAATTCGGTTACATGTCAGGGAAGCAAAAGCAAAAGCTAAAAGACACCTAGCTTATTCCTTCGAGAAAAACGAGTATTTTGCTCATTTTTCTAAATAAAAACCTAAATTTTTCAAACGTTAATTTCAAACGTTCCCCAGCTTCACAAATTCCCAACACACAACAAAACAAACTCAAAAAACCCGCCCTCATTTAGTATATTTCAGAAATACATACAAAACTGAACAAAAACGAAAGTAAATTACACGGGAGCTCTCACAGTTGGAAAAAATTCATTCACAAACCCTTTCACGGATAACCCAGTTCTAGCTTTACAAGTGCATACACACGTTACTTAGGATTGCCAGGTGGAATGAAATGTTAGGTCATTTTTGATATTATTGAAGTTGGGATTTAATGATAGTCTGTGGCACCATTTTTTATAGTTGGGAGGCATGATTTTTAGTATGGAGTGTAACTATAAATTTAGTTCCTTCGGAACATTTCATGATATTTAGACAAAATTCCTTCATAGTGGCTTGGTTGCTGACAGTCGATAGTGGAAATCGCACATTGTTTCGTTTTTTCATGCTGGTTGTTGGCTATCGAGAACTAATGGAAAGGAGATCGGCAGATTTCGTACAGCTAAAAGTTTGTGTTGTTTCGTTACAGAATTTGTACCACTTATTAAGGGGACTAAGTCATTTATTTTTATTTGGGAGTATTATTTTTAGAAGTCCGGATTAATTAGAAAGTATTTGTTTATTTAAATAATAATTTTTGGTCCATGTCTTATATTTGTTGACAACTAAAGAAAAAGAAAATCTCATGAGACGTCACTTTTCGTCTGACGTCTACGCATCCGCCAATTTGCTGTTGTTTTGAATTGTGGTTTTGACAGCATCTGAGCAATTTAGCGAACTATCGGGGCTTCTAAAAATGGACATAACTTTTACCTCCCAACTTTTAAAAATATAAGAATTTTAAAATAAGCTTGTCTATCATATAGCTACCAATTAAAACAAAAAGTAAACCTAAACATGACAATTTATAAGCTGTACGAATTCCTCATATAAACCTGCCGTTCGCCTTTTGAATGAAAATGTGACCAGCATCTCTAGCGTATTGCGAAGGAACTATTTTCATGCGTAATTAAGAAAATAGTTCATTACATTACAGTACATTCATTAGTACAACAACATACGAGTACATACTCAAAATCGTTACTTTATCTATACATAAAAAATATGCAGTATTTCTCCCGCGTGGCAGCCCTGCATCAACAACAAGGTACCAACACACTCGACTGACGCTCGCCAAAGGTCTATTTACATTTGGTCTCGTTAGCGCCAGTTTTCTCAAACTTTCTCTCTGTACGTCAAAGCGCAACTGAAATAAGGATTTTGGGGTAGACACACAGAGCCGCTTTGTACAAAAAGGGTAAAAATGGGGGTATTTTTTGGACAAAATTAGGCTTCGGTAATTTAGGTTATGTGGGTAGAGACAAACAAAAAACAGCCGTGGAAAAAAAACATTGATCAAAACCTGAAAGAAGCTAATGCTTTAGATATAGAACAAAAGTGTTCATTTTCTACTTCTGATAGTGTTCTAAGCCACTGAAATAGACAACACTAAAATACATCAATGTCATGTATTTGAATAAATGGATTTCGACTAATTTACTTATTCCTTTATTGAAAATATTTTCTCTACGAGTGGCACATTTATATCCTACAATTAATATCATTTAGATTTGATAAAAGTTAAAGCTCGATTTTTCAATACGCTATACTATTATTACTAGCATAGAAAACACATAAAAACGAAAAAGCCGTTCCGTTCCGTTCCGTTATTACGCAACAAAAATCACCCTTTAATTATTTCTTACTACAACACAGAACTTTTCTTCACAAAGCATTACACTTCAATGTGCGTATACCTTACTCTCATTATAATATAATATTAGAAATAAAACGCATTAACGCGAGCGACGGCAACGTCGTTAGCGACGCATTGTGCTTACTCGTATTACATACTTGTGAAATATAATGCGAATAGTACATATGTTTTATAATAAAAGATGCATAATAATCGTGTTTTAAACAGCACGGTCATTTTCAGAAAACAAAAAAAAACTTGAGCAATTACTAACAACATGATGGATTTAGTTTAAAATCTGTTTGTCTTTGACGATATTATGGGTAAATAACTGAATTTTCATGAAAATTTACGTGGAGAAGACTTAGAATCAACATTGTTTTAAATATGGTTACTTTGTTTTAATTTAACGCGACCGAAGCTGTGTGAATAGATGTATGTAAAACATGATTTAATCGAATTATCCTTAAGAGAAGAAACAGTTTAATATTATACAATAATAATGTATCTTGCGTTTTGTAAAGATACTACATAATTTTCAAAATATTTTATTTGGACTCAAGGCCTAATCCCTCTCCCTCGTTTGGGAGCAGACCCTTGCCCTGCAGTGGGACAGCAAAGCGCCAAGAAAAAATGTATATGTGTTTAAAGTCACTCACGACAAAAGACATGATGATGAAAAGAAAACTATCTGACAACATACTAAACAATTTATAAAGAAAATCTTTCATTTCAAATTCTTTTCACGTGAGAATCACTTAAATATCCATCTATCTATTAAGCAGTAATAGCGCGTAACACGAAGTAATAGAAAGTAAGAGGTTTGCCACTGAAACGTACAAGGTTCTCATTAAAAATTGTAGCACAATTCACTTTACGTGGCTATTTTGTGTTGTACACGGGCAACTATCTGTTGCATGGTTGTTGGGAATAGTTTTTAAAGTTTGCCGAGGTATAATCTAAAATTTTGCCAAATTTCTACTCAATTAGTTCAGTAGTTTAGCCGTGAGTGCAACAGAGAGTTAGACAGCTAGATTTAAGATTTCTTTTCTGTTACTAACTAGCTTTTGTGAGGCTCCCATTACGTAGATTCTTTGCAAAAACCTAATCGGAAATTTAGTAATAGCTTCCAAAAAAGAATTATCGATATCGATCCAGCAGTTTTAGCGTGAAGGCATACATAACGTACTTACATGCGTTTCTTTACTGTTACAATGGTTTATGGTGCATTTAACCACAGGGTAACAGAATATAATACGGATATTATTCAATTTATTAGTCTGTGCGAACAAAGTTGGCAACAATCAAACGAGCAACAAATAGTTGCCAAATTGCTACGATCTCGTAGCAGCTCTACGATGCTACGGTATTCGTAGCACGTAGCTGAAGTTAAGGCTTCGAGTTAGTGATCGGTGTTTGTACGTGTGTGTGATACATGATTAATAGAATTGTCTGTGTGTTTATTGTTAGCTAGTTTTTGCGCACGGCTTCACTTGTTGTTTGATGGGACTATGTGAACGTGGGAATATTTTTATTGGTATTTTTTGTGGGTGTTTATTTTTTGTTGTATTATAGTTATATTTGATACTTTTTATAGATACTAGCTGACCAACGCGTTGTCGTGTGTTATTTATAAAGAGGTATATATATATATTTTTTTAAATAACGTTAGTCAGATAGGCTAATTCATATATTATAATGTTGGGCATAGCTGTAGTTGAATTTATTCCAATTTAAATATCACTTGTAAAGATGTAAGTATTACAATGAAAATATCTTTACATGAGATGTTTTTCACCTAAAAAATAAAATTGTTACGTTAAAAATATTTTTGGGGTAAAATACATTTTACTTCTTTTAAAAGACCAGGAATTTTATATTTACAAGTAAAGCATTATAGTCTCATAAAAATCAGCTTTATACTTTAACCAATTTTTAGAAATTTTTCATCACATTTTCCACAGGTCATAAACCTAAAATATGAACGAAATTTTTGTATAATTCAATAAACAAGTATTGGAAATTAATTTCAAGTTTCCATGAACAGTGTTTCGTGGAAATGTAACAAAAGAAAATTGTTTTTCAACCTAATTCCGTAGAGTATAGTCGGTAACTTTGATAAAATACTTATTTTGTTACTGAATACAGTATTGTATAGATAGATCATCACGGCTGGTGTAAAACGGCTGGGCCCGTAGCCAGTTGCGCTCACCGGTCGGTAAACGGTCTGTGGGTTAAGCAAACCTTGGCGCGGTCATTCCATAGATGGGTGACCGCATAGTGGTATTTGAACAGGGCGTCTCCGTGCTTCGGAAGGCACGTAAAAAGTCGGTCGCGGTTGTTTTTAGTTAAGATAACAATCGTTAAGCCACGTCAAAGGCCTTCGGGCGGCTTGAACAACTTTGACACTAGGTTGACCACTAACCATACGATAAGAAGAAGAAGGTGTAAAAAAGTGTTGTTACAACAAATAACTGAGTACATTATTTTGAATGGACACTAGTGGACCGTTCCCATAAAGGTATTCACTCATACATTTCTCTCTTAGGTATTGATTTTATTCCTAGCATAATAATATGTGTGATCATGTGTCTTTAAAAACCTTCTTGCATAATGTTATCAAAATCTGATTAGATGTTTGGCTAGTAATACATATTGATAATACTTATATGAATTTGGTTAGATGATAACTATCACCTAACAAAATTCATCATTCCCACACACAAATCATTTTCGATCCCCATATAAAACATTATTACGCTACATTCTTAATAATCGAAACTCACACAAGAGAATTAGAGGAGGCAAACAGTTAGTAGCAATAAAAACTAAATAAAAAATACCTTTTAAAAGAACCAGAATACACAAAACTTAATTTTATTAAGTAGCAAGAAACTACAAAACAATTCCGCTGCTACTAAAAATGTCCAACTTGTTGAAAACTACGGTAAAAGTTACAAAACATCGCCATAGCACGGCCGTAACTCATAACTAACTATTTATGCCGCAATCGAGTAAAACTCTCAACTATTCGGATATTTGAGTAAAAGTTTTTATTGTAACTAAAAGTTAACCAACTAATGACTGTAATGGAATCGGATTATGGTTTTGGAAAGGGGACTACTATTATTTTTCGACCGCTGTTGAAAATGTTATTTGGTTTTCATTTTTTATGCTCAGACATCATTTTAATTTAGTATTTTATTTTATGATTAGTGTCAACGTTTTTCAAGCCACCCAGCCTTTAACGTGGCTTAAGTATATCTTAATTGACAACAAGCGGTACCGATTTCTAACGTCACCTCTGAAGCACGGAAACGCTCAGCTCGAACACTATAATAGCTACCTATCTAAAGATAGTCGATGCTTAGAGTGCTTAACGCACTCCTTTTATTCTATAGGTCATTGATAAAATGACTAATTGTTAAAATCAGAGTGTTATCTTTGAAAATGAATATCAAAGTATATATGATCTCGACATTGAAAAAATGGTAAAGTTGGTCTCAAGTCACCGTTCCCGGTTGCGCTAGGAATCCGTGGATCTACCGGGATCTATCGCTACAAAGAACAAATATAGAATTATTCACAAATGGCTATTTCTGATCTTATCGTACTTTCTGTCCTTTAATTGTGTGTTAATTTGTTTCAAGATACAAGTAAGCTGTCTTTCAGAAGTAAAAATAAACTCCTAAATATACAGTCTTTCGAATTTTCAAGTCGAATGTTTAAAGAGTTCAGTAGTATACCTCTTTGTCAGTGAAAGTTTGTAGCACTGTACCTGATACGATCGTCTCGACTCCAACGATTGTTTGACGTTTCAACTGTCTGTCTGTCTGTCTTACTGTGTAACCTTGGCTTGTGCTTAAAATTAGATGAACTTTACCATTTTGGAAATTCGGGAGCTGTTTTTAGACTTGTTGTTCTAGAGTTTGTGCAAAAGTTATGTTGTGCGATTTCCTTTTGATAAAAAAATATTTTGTAATATAATTTGAGCAACGCCCATAGCGATTTACAATATTATGTATACAATATGACGATGACAGTAACTCATGTAGAAAACTGTGGTACTGGATATAATACATGTAAAAGAAATAACTATTTCTAAAAACAGGGTTTTAGCATAAAAATGGATGACTTGAATAGAAATAGCAATGTTAAAATATTTACTGTTACTTTTATAAAGACAAAATAATAAGTGTAATAAGTAACATTACTTTACCTTGTTTTATTACTTCCTTAATTGTTATTTAATTATAACGTTCCCCTGGACAGCGGACAGGGTATTTAAAAAAGCGTTTACTATAGGGATAATAACCTTTTTTTCGACCACCCTTGAACATTCTCACAAACTTTCACAATAAATCCAAAAGCAAATTAAGATATACGAAAAAATACAATAATAAAAATCATTGTTCAATATAAATCTCGCGAGAAATTTCTCAAGAGAGAAAGTACAGAAGAACAATGTGTTAAACCTTTATTCTTTTATTACATGATGGGATAACGATTCCCTCCGCATTTTATATTAAATTCCGATCACTGGCGCAGAACGATATATAATAGAAATGATAAAAATACTCCTCAGTCCATCGGAATCCGGCGAGGAATTTTTCAAACGACGATTCGGGGACGATACGACATTTTTCTTTTTTTATTCGGCCCTTTTATTTTTCTCTTTTCTGATTTATTGCAGAATAAAGTTAGTTGGTGATGTACAATTTAGTTGTTTTTAATACAGATGTATAAAAAATTTGTTCTTAATACATTATGAAGTGAAAATTCAAGGAATAATTTTTGTATCTATTATTCCAATAAATAATTGTTCTGATAAAATCATCTTAAACAGCTCTTAAATAATTTAAAACCTATACTATCCCAGTTTTTTTACAGCAATAGTACACGTATTAATTTTCATTTTAAGTAAGTACAAATCACTTTTCTATAAATTCAAAGCTCTTAAATTTTCACGATCTTCAAACTACATTGGACAACTCCCACGCCTCCCAACATATTCAAACCTATCACAACTTAAGCCATATTTCTCAAAAATCTTCATCATCTCGTTCACAAGTCGTGATATATAAAAGCTTCAATGTCCGGCGCCGCGGGCAGCTGGACTTTAATAAAGTTCGCGACCGTGTGATGTTTTACTCTAGATATTCACTTGTATTAAGTGTTTTAGCTTGTTTTCTATTATTATTATGTACTATGATTTGATAAATATTTCAGATGCTGCAAAACTTAATAGATTTTTACACAATGAATTCATATAATTGTATTTCCCTTTCTTCTTCTTCTACAATTACTATACGTATAAATGCGAAATCTTGTGTGTTTGTTTGTCTGCTACACTTACACGATTAAATTGCTATTCTAGTTTTAATACATTTTTATATGGAAAGGTAGATATATATATTTCAAAAATTCCAGGTTTGATGTTAGTCAGGAAACCAGGATTAAAAGCAGGCTCACTTTTTGACCAAAATAAACCTTAATGTTGAGATAACGATATAATTTCAACGCGACTTGATCAACACTAGTCATCAAGTAATAAACCATTTTTTTCCGACAACATAAAATGTACCTACTTAACCTATCCCTTCCTGTAAAATGTACCCAATAATTGAAAATATGGTCAAGTCCATACAAAAATATAAGCTAGTACACCTGTAAATCTATAAATTCATGCATTATTATAATACATTGGTACACAAATGTGGTTGCATTAGTGTCAAAAACCGCAGCAGCGCGCCGCGCCGCCGGCACGTGACCACATGACCTCAAGCCTTTGACCTGCATACTGATACACCGCAATATAGTTATGTACCTGAATATATACTGACATAATATGTAATCTATATTTTATATTATCGATAAGTATAAGTAGTAAAATTTCGTAAAAACTTTACATACGACCTATATACGACTATATAACATCCCGCCTGTTTTACCCTTAGATAGAGGTATATGTAATACACTCAAGTTATGCCATATACATCGTTAGTCCTATGTAATAGGGGGCGAGTCTATCGCTATTTGCCGGGCTAGCCACCAAACTCCGGGCTATTGTTGAGAAATATTCTTACATAAGTAAAAAACCACTTTGGCTTTCGGGCGGCTTGAACAACTTTGTTACTAGGTTGACCACTAACCATACGACGACGAGACAAATATTCAAAAACATCCCTTATTTTCAGTAAGCTAAGTAAAAGTGTCTGTATCCGTTAAATAAATCCACTGTTAAAACAAACAGAAAATGATACAGAAGTAATGTAGCAGAAACAAGTGCAGTACGGGCAGCTGTCCGGCCCGGATATCAAATTACCCGGATGGCTCGCGACACCCGGACGTTTTGCGACACCCGGACCAACGACACCCGGGCTAACTTTGTTACTTTAACATTATTTCTTAGTCTTTATTTTGTGTTAGAAGCTGTTAGCTGTTTGACGACCTCCGTGGTGTAGTGGTTAAGGTGGTCGCCTCGCTACTACCATTGTGTCGGGAGGTCGTAGGTTCGATTACTAAACGGAACCATTATTTGTGCGATCAATAAATAATTGTTTCATCATGTATGTTTGCAAAAGTCCCCGGGAAACAAGAGCAATTCTAAGTGCGGGAGTTGTCTTTATTAACTAAAAAAAATATGTTTAATTATGTACAAAGAGAAAAATTCACGGTACAGATAAGTGTTGGATAACTTATTCAATAGAGCAGTAGGATCGTATAGGCGTACCTAACAAGTAAAAATCTATACTAATATAATAAAGCTGAAGAGTTTGTTCGTTTGTTTGTTCGTTTGTTTGTTTGTTTGTTTGAACGCGCTAATCTCAGGAACTACTTGTCCGATTTGAAAAATTATTTCAGTGTTAGATAGCCCATTTATCGAGGAAGGCTATAGGCTATATAACATTACGCTACGGTCATTAGGAGCGAAGTAGCAACGAAAAATGTTACAAAAACGGGGAAAATTTTGACCCATTCTCTTAGGTGACGCAAGCGAAGTTGCGCGGGTCAGCTAGTAATAATATAATAGTCGAAATCTTAATAAATTATTCAATACTAAATTAGACGAAAATTCTATTAACAGATCTGTCTTGTTGAAGGATTTTCCTTTATCTTTTGAGCATGTTGCGGAAATCATGAACTACTGTTACATTTGGTTAGGTTAAAACAAATATAAAATATATTTTAATTTACCTCCTGAAATTCTTCAGGAAGTATCAGGCTTTAAAAAATATCTGATCCATTTGGGATGTTGGTTCCTAAGGCCTGTATTAAAAGACTGCTATCAATTTAGAGGCACGGTTTTAGAAACCCATTTTAAGTACTCAAACTTTTCCGTACACCATGTTGTCAAGCGTGGTACTTTCAAAAACCTCGCATTAATATTTCACACATCATTATATCAAAGTTGAACTCATTACTCTAAAACGTATTTTTAATTAAATAACCGATAATTGGACATGGTGGCGCTAGGGAGCCGGGTGTGACGTCACGAATTTTAATATGATTCAATTTTGCAAATTACATCACTTCTGATGCCGTTTATTAATGGATTACGTTAATATAAATATTTATACCGTCGCGGGAATTAATGGGATATATTTTAATAACATGCTGATATACGTTGACGTTTGCAAATTACATTTTTGTGATCGTTACGGGTGCAAATTGGAAGGTTATCATGGCTAATGTTCAACTTATGGACTGTCTTATTGCTAGAGATACATAATATGATTCTGCTTGGACTTTCTGCTGAGCTGCAATCCTATACCTTATTTAATTCTTTATTTGCGACTAAAACGTTAAAATTTTACTCGAATATCGGTTTCCGGATTTGAAAAGAACTTTAAAAAGTTCCAAATCTTGGCAGGTATGCTTCGCCGCGATAGAATTTAAAACCTACTTTTATTTAGACGCTAAAAGATATCTCTATTAAAATTTAGACAGTTATATATGGGTCAGTTATAAAAGTTAAAAACTGCCCGGACGTAAATTTCAAAATAAAAGGCTTCCAGATAAAATAAAAGATAATTTTAACCTATTAATGTCCCACTGCTGGGCAAGGGTCTTCTCCCGTAATGAGGGAGGGGTTAGGCCTTGAGTCCACCACGCTGGCCAAGTGCGGGTTGGGGACGTTTGCATGCCCTCAATAAATGCATTAGACAATATTTTAGGCATGCAAGGTTATTGTTTGCCATTATCTTACCTTACAACTCCGCTGCCACTACCTTACAAAGGGTTAAATAACAACGGGAATTTAGATACTAAGTCCAATTCCTTTATAAAAGCAAAGCAATACATACAATCTTACACAAGAATAAGAGAATCTACTGCAATAATAGTAATCCTTAACCGTGCGGTGTCCGGCCCCAGCCCGGCGCGGCGGCGACGTGTTCAATGTACCGTGACGCGCACGATACGACGACGGATCACCTAATTAAAGTTTAAAACGACTACAATACGAAAGACTAATGGTACGGAAATTTAATAGAATGGGGCAGAATTAGATAGATTTTTAATAGAACAATTTTAATTTTGTTTGAGTCAGCATTTTGTTCAAATATGTAGGTTTATATATTACTTTGTATTTTATATAAAGTTCAGATTCCTTGACGGTCAAAGCGGTGTGTACGATTGCTGATCATGAGGTCTCAGGTTCGATTACCCAGTTGAACGAAGTGACTGACAACCAGTCTTAGCTTAGAGGGGTACCGTGTTATAAACCCAGATGTGGAGGTTCGATACAGACAGTCGCTCCATGAAAAGTACTAGTATTTACCGGCATCCGGTGAGACTGAAAGCGGACTTAAACACAGTCAAAAGGAAGACTAGACTGTTTTTTCCAAAGGATTCTTTAAAATAACTTTACTAACCAGTATTTATAAAACTACTTACCACAAGAACGAACACAGCTTTATGAAAAAATAAATTTTTCATACAAAATATTCTCTTATCTCGTAATAATCAGACATAGTATTCTGTGCGGATAATCCGGGCTTATGCTCGGAATGTCGTAATATCTCAGGACACTTTCTTTTATTATTTATGCCCGGCTATAAGAGGTGTTTACATTTTACTCAATGAAAATATTTGTGAGTATCTTTTATTTTAACATTTGGCAGTGCAAATTCCCCAACCCGCACTTGGCCAGCGTGGTGGACTCAAGGCCTAACCCCTCCCTCATTACGGGAGAAGACCCTTGCCCAGCAGTGGGACATTAATAGGTTAAAATTATCTTTTATTTTATCTGGAAGCCTTTTATTTTGACCAAACCACTCCTTCGTTTGGGAGGAGACCCTTGCCCAGAAGTGGGACAGTAATCGGTTAAAAAATAAATACTTTAATGTTTTTACAGGCAAAGTGTGGAGAATTTTGAAAAAATTACATAATTGAACTTAAAAAAAATCGTTGGTGCTGTAGTAACTGTTCATCACATGGCTCCAGCTTCGATTTCCTGGTGAATAAAAAAACTTTGATTTTAAAAGCCTTCAGTAGTTCTAAAAATATTTTGTGTAGTCTTATTATGTGCTATGCATATCAACATACCACTTTACCTGCAATTTATCGACATGGTCATCATAAAAAGAATACACAAATGAAAAGAAACCTTATAAAATAACCTATGCCCATTTTTCTAAATTAAATGCAACGAAAACTAAATACACTTAAAAAATATTATTTCTCAAAATCATCCCCCATTTTGAACTATTTCAAAGCACCTCTAATCTCGAAGGTTATAACAACCCCAAACGTTGCACCCTACACAATAAGATAAGGCATTACGGGTGAGAATGTTATTTTCACCCCTCATCCTCTCGTATTTATATCTAAGGGTGAATACTGGAAAAGTGCTAAAGTTATGATAAAGATATTGCAGGGCTGGCACAAAAAAAATAATTATTTACTTTTGAGATTACGTTTGATATAACGATTAACCCGGTATCTGAGGTACATTTAGCGGTAGTTTATCTATTCAATAGCGTTTAAACTCATATAAAGAAACGCTATTGAATAGATAAACTACCGCTTAATGTGATGTTACCGTGTTATAGCTTTAAATAAGTTTTTTTTATTGATATTTTAAGTGGCTTTTTAACTACTACTGCACAATAATTTAACAAACACAAGGACTGAGTCTTTTGGAATCAGGTTATAATAAGTCTCTTACAAATACTGATCTTGTGTTGTAGAAACTCTCTAACACAACAATATAAGCGATGGACCAAAAATTTCATTAAGAAAATTAACAATTCTTTTGTAAAACAAAAATAAAATTAGGCATGTCGGTAATCGAACCCGCGATCTTAAAACAGTAGCAGCATAACAAGCGCCTTCAACATTTCGTAAAATACTCTAAACTTTTTATCAAAAAGTATATTTGGCTAATTCTCAGAGCCAACCCTATAAGTAATCTGGCCATAAACAAAGGCAACAGTATCGCTAATCCCGCATTGTGCGCATTCCACTGAGCGTCTAACGCAGCCACTAACGTTTAATACTCGTACAGACCCGTCGGTGTATAGTCAACGATTATATTCATGATTATGATAGCTTTGTTATATGCAAGCAAATGTGTTTAGTATAATATTTTATGAACTGTTTGCTGTTTAAGTTTTGTATGGAAGTTTTAAAACGTTTTATCTGAATATTACCGGGTTTATAACAAACAATGAAGGGCTACGGTGTTTGTTTGAAACAGATTTTGCTTTGCCAGTTTTCATGATGTTTTAGCTATTATTTCTTAGTATTTAGGTGAATCCTAGTACTAGTCCATTTTTTTTTTACTTGGTTAATGCATGAAATTGCATCCCCAACGCCCGGGGGAGCGCTGGGGTATGTGGGGCTCTCCGAGCCAGAAGGGCAAGGCCTACCCACTAAACCACCAAGGTGTTGCCTCCTCGCCGCTTAGTGCCGAGGCCACGGGAACGCCTTTGGGCACACATCCGCGGCCCCGACGCGGCCGTCCACAATGTGGACCCGTCCACTGTGTGGGGCGACACCCCAACACACGGGTGCCGCCCCCCTACGTGCCCCCTTGTGCAATGGCCGGAAGACTCCCCCGAGTTCGCCAGCCAGGGGGCCTTCGGAAGCCGGGACAGGCCACGCGCAGATGCGCAGCATGTCCCGGCCGCCATCCTAGTACTAGTCCTACTATCCTACTAATATTATAAATGCAAATGTTTGTGAGGGTGAATGTTTGTTTGTTACTCTTCCACGAAAAAACTGCTGGACGGATTTGAATGAAATAACATCAAATCACGCCTTCTTCCCACAGAGTTAGGCAGAGACCAAAGGACGTCACTTGGTACAAGTGACGTCCTTTCAAACTTGCAAGACATCACGTAACTATTTCCGTCCGCACAGTAATTTTGTTTCGTTACTCTATATTCATTCACAAAATTAAATAAGTACACTGATAGTTTACAACGTGAATTAACTACTAAGATTCTAAGATACATTTACCTTAGGAAATCTTTTTGCGCAGACGATACATTGCTGCTTTAACGTACTTGTTTATCACTATACTCTAGGCGAGCAATCAGTGTTGTACATAATGGCTTTCAAATAGTTGTCAACTGATAAACGTGTTAGCCTTCCCCATCAAATTTATAGCGATTGTTAATAAATTTTCCACTTGTCCTGTATAGTGGGACGTTGGCGTTTAGCAGATGAGTTCTCGTCAACCGCACGTAACTACGTATTCGTTCACTGACGTCCGGTCAATTCACGCAGTCCATACACCATGATGTACAAAAACATAGGACAAACCCAACTAGCACACAAGCGCTATAACAAGCTGCACAATGGCCGGTTAAAGGATTTTTATAACGCCTTAGGCTCCTTAGTAAGAAGTATAGTGGTTCTATAAGCGGCTACAGATCTCTTGTAGCGTCAAATAGGCCCATACTGTCCAGCTTATAGCTCTACATTGGATCTACAGTGGTCGTAAATAGTAATTATAATAGAACGTAGTATAGTAGTAATACAGGAGCGCTAAAATAAGATGAAGGTGGTATAATCGCGCTACAAGAGCTTTTTCGCAGCTTCGTGGCGCTTACCAGCTGTTGTACAGAGGTGGTTAGCGCCACGAGCGTTCGAAAAAGCTCTTGCAGCGCGATTATACCACCTTTACCTTATTTTAGCGCTACTGTGTAACGGTTATAAATGCTAACGCTCTAAATTAGTAATATGGTCGGTTTATTGTGGTGTAAACTAAATATATTGTATTAAAATGAATCATCAGTGACAAATGAGGAGACATTTTATTTTTACGGATTGGATTATGAAAATAACAAGTAGTCTATCGCTTTTATTTCTTTGTGTACGTGATATGAAAGTGCGAGTTCCAGTTTGCTGTCAATATATATGTATATTATCGTCAATATTTTCATGCGCCCTCAAAATATTCCGTTTTAAATGCAAAAATTATATAGATATGTGGATTTGAAAATTGTATTTTGAACATAAATAAGACTTTGAGTGTTACAGATAGTTTAATTAGGGTTATAGGTAATAAAAAATGATTTTAATTATGTTAACGTTACCAGGCTATAGATTTATATGATCTTCAAAAGATCGTAATAACCTCAAAAAATATGTTTACCAAATGCTGTAATGGCGTCTCGATCAAGCACCTCTCAGAGTTGGTTACATCTGCTCTAGCGGCTTAAGCTGTACAAAGGCTCTAGTGTTTGCTGTTGTAGACCTCAAGGTTCTGCAGTTGTGGCATAGGAGTGCTTCAATATAATTGTTTTGGTCGCACACCAGCATTTTACTCGTACTTTTAGGGGTCAGTCGTTGAATATTAAAATAGTTTGAAATTTTTTCTTTCATTTTTTTTAAATTTTTATTTTATTTTATTTTATTTTATTTTATTTTATTTTATTTTATTTTATTTTATTTTATTTTATTTTATTTTATTTTATTTTATTTTATTTTATTTTATTTTATTTTATTTTATTTTATTTTATTTTATTTTATTTTATTTTATTTTATTTTATTTTATTTTATTTTATTTTATTTTATTTTATTTTATTTTATTTTATTTTATTTTATTTTATTTTATTTTATTTTATTTTATTTTATTTTATTTTATTTTATTTTATTTTATTTTATTTTATTTTATTTTATTTTATTTTATTTTATTTTATTTTATTTTATTTTATTTTATTTTATTTTATTTTATTTTATTTTATTTTATTTTATTTTATTTTATTTTATTTTATTTTATTTTATTTTATTTTATTTTATTTTATTTTATTTTATTTTATTTTATTTTATTTTATTTTATTTTATTTTATTTTATTCGGTTATAGCGCTTTAGGTGCTTAACATAATTCTGTAATCCCCATGGCTGTTAAAATGTTTCGAATGATACCTTATACATCTATTTGCCGTACAGAAGCCATATAAATATCTGATATAACGCTCAAGGCGCTATTAAAGACCTACGCAACTCTTTTATAGATGAGTAATACACTAGCCCTAAAAAAATCTGTTATAGAACCTAAGTGCTTGTTCACGTTGAAACTCGCGGGCGCGGTGGCGGGCGTGGTCGCGGGGACGTGGCGATTTGTGTACACGTTGGCCGCCAGGCGGGCGTTTGGCTCAAACTGGCTCAAACTGGTTGATCTTACTTGACATCGCGCCCGCCACCGCTAGTTCGACGTGAACACACACGAACATCTTCACTTGTTTGATATTGGCGCGAGCGCGCCACGCGGGCCGCGCGCGACGCCGCTAGCTCGCCCGCGACTTAGACCGCGCGAACGGTTTGTACGTGAACACTTCGGTACATCGCCATATGTTTGATATTTCGCGACCGCGCCCGCCACCGCGCCCGCGAGTCAACGTGAATGAGCACTAAGGCATTACAAAAAGCTTATTTACGCTCTTGAGCGCTATAAGCGCAACGCATAACTCCGTTTAAACTCCTTTATCTCCTAAAGTCCCCTTAAACAGTTAACGGTGTTATAGAAAGTTCCCTTAACTCAGCTATACTTCCCTAGGCTGTCTAGCGATGCAATTACATGCTCATATATCACTATAAGTCATTAGTTTCCTACTAAACGGCTACTGTCCCGCCTAGCTGTTAAAGGGTTTTTTAAATAGCTAGTATACAACTTATAGAGAATTGTACAGCATTTGAACGACTCTTATGCAACTATCAGGCTGTATAACGACTGTATAAGCAGCTTGTGTGCTAGTTGGGAAGTGACGGTCACTTTTTTAGAGTCATGTACTATTATATGTATATAGGATCCAGAAAAATAATATTTCAATGTATAGGTACGACTCTTCATCACAAGGTCCCGGGGTTCTCAATAGACCAATATATGGCGATAGACTTGTTCGCAGTTACAGTTTACGATCATTATTAACATATTTTTTTAAACCATCACGGTTTGTACACATAATTCTAAAATGCTAAACAAAAATGAGAAAACTCATCGCATTTAAAACCCGTTTAGCAATGTAGTATTATAGGTAGACATAATATTTTTACAATTTTATTTCGTCACAAAAGTTTGTACAACAATTCATCCCAACAGGCTAAAAAACATGGTCACAGTACAAATTCGCGTCGTACCTGCAATTTGTCCGGTCCCCAACGCCGGTTCCGTCGCGGGCCGGTTAATAACCGTTTACCACAACCGGCTAACGGCTTTTTAGATTGTTTTGTTTTGTTTATTTTAGACTGAACGTTACAAACTTTTGTTCACGTTGTTCTCGTAATTGAGGATGGAGTTTGTTATAGTTTTATTCGGATGTTGCTGTAGCTTTGCAAAGATCTTTTACGGGAACAAATTATTATTTTTGCGGAAAAGATTACAAACGATGGTAGGTACAGTTGAAAAAGAGATTTTATTCTGGTTCCTTTTATTACTTCACTTAAGATAAAGTATAAATGAGTTTGTCATTCTGAAATCTAGAGTTTAGAAATGTATCACATTATAGACAATGAAAAGAGGCTAATTTTGATGTCTGTGCTAAATGTTTGGCGAAAAGATATGCTGAAAAATGTTATTTTCTGGTTATATGTAGACGGTATGGCTTTATAGTTGTTTTAGAGTTTGTAAATTTACGTTTATAGTGTACGGCAAATGTTTATATCAACTTATTTGAATTCAAAACTTCATTGGCGAACGTCTCCAAAAAAGGATGGCTGAAAAAACATATCTTTACGTTTTTCAATCCGTCAAGATTCTTTCAAAAATTCCTGTATTTTCAAATATTACTTTCCCTAACCATAAACGTAAAATCAACAAAACACAAAATCCGTCCAATTTTTTACATTTTTACACCAACAAAAGCGTTGAAAATGTAACGTAAAAAAAATTGTTTGTTGTCTGTGAAACATTTTACAAATATAACTCAAAGATGGCTGCCGTCATGCGACGCATTCATGCAACAATACCTCAACAGATATGCTTTTGAGATGAATATGGTATTTTTGGAGGGAAAATTCCACGTTTTAATGTTTATTTTAGAACACTTGTAGGTTTTGTTTGGTTTGATACTCAGGTTGTGTAAAGTTATAAAGCTTTGTTACAGCTTAACTTAGCTATATATGTCTAGAAATACTTTAATTTAAAGCCGGATAGATGGGTTTATTGAATGTGAAGAATTTAGCAAAATAATTTTGTAGAAATCATAGTATTTTTGGTCTTTCGTACCCACTTGGTAAGAAGACATTTAAAAACATCCAAATTAAAAACACATTATAGTCCCGAAACTGTCAGTAGTTTTTTTTTATAGTTTGACCATCGAACCCACGATACCTTGGACTATGGTTTCGTTGCGACATCACCTTAATAACAAGCCTTTTTCTGCAAGACTATATGATAAACAAAACTACACAAAAAACATCACCCTTTATACGTTCATGCAACACCCCCTACATGATATGACACAAATGAATGTACGTGACGCAAAAATGTATACAAAAATGTACCTTTGAGGTTCCCCTTACTAAATGTATGAGAGACATGATTTTCTAAGAAAATGTATGTCGTGTGTGTATGTATGTATGTTAAGCTTTCTAAGTAATGAATGTGTTTGTATGTTTTGGGAGATAAGAAAGAGTATGGTGGTGGTAGCTGAGATTGTAGATCGTTAGGGCTTTAAAATGATGTCTGAAGTGTGAGTATGTATGAAAAAGATTTTTTTATTTTTCAAAGTTGCCTTTTCTATAAGTCAGTGTGGCATATTCCGTCTATGGTGTTTTACCGTCTATTTGAAATAATACTCGTCATAATCGAGTTGTAGCGTTTGTAGAATTGTCAGTTAATCCTACCTAGCTACGTTCACTACCTTACTACATAACGGTTTTACATAGGACTCCCGACCAATTTTACCATTTGGGCAGGGTTGCGACCAGAAGCTAGATCTAGCTACCATCCTTTTATTATTCCATTATAAAAGTATTTTATACTAGAACAATTTTATCACAAAAGGAAGATTTCAATACCTAACTTATTAATCGAGACTTATCTTTTTTAAAAAGACAATCTTTTCATCCCACACTAAGCTTCGCTTACTTACAAAATCCACTCAAAAATTCGTTTAAAAATGATATCTCCCAGGATTAAAGGCGACAATTCTATTAGATTTGCCGTATTCTCGTAATAAAATAAACAAAAAGTGCTCTTTTAATATCAAACGCGTTAAGGGTGGGACGCAATCATTCTACGATGCTATGGGGGTTGTTCACTGGGACTTTGCAAGGGAACTTTTTTGTCGAAGACTTTTTTGCGGCGTGGAAAATTGTTGCCGTTTCAGATTACGTAGCAATGTGAAGTAATTACTTATTTCAAGATTGTTACTTTTGATTATTTTTAAGTCCCATGAAATATAAATCGTGCTTTGGGAGTCGATTTAAAATTATCTCAAACTCTACGCTGTTTAACAAAAAATATAACCATCACATTTGAAGAAACACAACGGCCTCAATTATTAAATAATGTAAGATTTTCTTAATAAAACAAGCTTACTGATGATCTACGTCCTCTTTTTTCCGGGAGGGGACGCTTGCCTAACATTTGAACCTTAATGGGTAACATACTTATTTATTTAGTAACGTGTTAAAAGCCGAAAATTCCATTTAAAATTTGACAAAACTATTGTGTATTTTCTTATTTGCACAAGGTATTTTTACAAACATATCAGGCCTTTTCCCCATAGGGGTACGCAGAGACCAAAGAACGCATAACATCCATACACTTGTCACATGGTATTTTTCTAAAATAATTATAATTTTTCGGCTCAAATTTGGTAAAAACTACCTTATGTACAATCATCTTAACACCAAGCAACATCGCGTAACACATAAACGTGTATTATGTGCTGTTACGGCAGATTACGTCGACCAACGTAAATAAAAAAGTTTCTCCAATGACTGTAATTGAGGTAAAGGTACGGCGCCTGTGCGAGCGAGATGGGAGATACGGTGTAATTTCTAAATGGTGATTAATTAGGTAATGAATGTAAGTTAATTTACGTGTAGTTTAATGTGATTGAATTGTTTGATTGAAAAAAATGGCCGCGAGTTTGTCGCTAGCTCTTCTCATAAGACCTTCCGAGCTAGTGGTAGATTCAGTAATTGTAAAGACTATCATAGCTGTCAATATTTGACCTAAATGAATAAATGTTTTGATTTGATTTGTGAGCACCGACAGCGGTTATGCGACGTGTACCATACTATGCTAATGTAACGCTTTCAAAAGAAGTAATTTTGATTCTTATAACATGAAAGAACTCTTAACGCCTATGTTAGACTGATTTCGTGATCTAAGTATTAGGCAAAAGATATTTTGATGTGTTTCAGTCACGGCATTTTGTTTCTATACACAGACGAAATCAAATATGAGATGTATTTACTGTTTTCAAGCTGAAAAGATCTCATATTTGATTTAGATGTTAGACAAAAGTCAAAAAATTCTCAGTTGTGTGAAATATAAGTACTATTCCCAAGAGCAAAAAGTAACGGATGGAATAAAAAATCATACCTTACTTTTGGGGGAAACAGAGTTGTGATTTTGCGAAAATAATAAAATAAACATCCCCGCTCATATTCCCTCCACCCCAGGTAAGGACCCCACGACATTCAGTTAGGGTCTCAACATAAATTTTATTGCGTATAAACTCCATTTTTATATTTTGCCAACAAGTTTTTGACGAGCGTAATTTTTCTTGTTTTGGGGATAAAAGGGCACTTTTCTTTCCACTTAGGGGTTGAAATAAAACAATATGGCGGTAAGGGAACGATAATATTTATATTGTGGAGTATTACGACTGCTTTGATATAAAGGGGTAGGCAAGAATGTATATTATAGTGCTTTTTTAGAACTTCGCACGTGATGGGTGTAGTCGTTTTCCTGGTTATTATTATCTAGTCTTAGGGCCTTCTTTTATTTTGAAGTTATTGAATTTTGGTTATTTTGGCTTTATTTCACGCTTTTAAAATTTATATCTCTGGAACTGAAAATACTTGGACAAGAACGCAGTATCAAACCTAGAACTTTTCTATCAATAAACCTTCTATCTACCATAGCCCACTCAAGATTGATAATTTTTAAAAACAATGCAGATATAAAACAGATTCTATAACCTAACTACATCTTTCTTCTCCCTCTTTCTTATACAAGATGAAAGAAACAACTGCCAAGATCACATCTATCACGAGTAAATCAATGGTGTACATAAATATTTGACGCGCTACGCAATCCCGGGGAACATTGGCTCGTAAAACATAGTAAATAACTATAAAACACAGTAAATAATGGAGAAGCATAGTATATTACGGTGATACTATGTATATTTACATGGGGTCCAATATGTTTCGTGCTATTAAAGCTTTTAATTTATTTTTTAGGACGAATAGCCAAAGGATGGCCATAGCCCTCATTTTACTTTAAACTTCCATTTAAAAATTATGTTTACAAGATGTAGGAATCGAATCTGATGCTCAACCATATTATATTGTCAATTATACATTCATTGACTTGAGGTCTGCCTTCTTAAAATCCCTACTGCCATTTTATATTCAAGTGAAATTGTTATGAAGTAACAGTTACGTTCCGTCTTTTCTTCAAAATGGCTGAACCAATATTGTTAAAATTTGTCAAAGAGATACATTGATTATAATACCACATTAATCTGTGATAATATTAAGAAAGGTTAAACATTACAATAGTATTTTTTCAATTGCATAAGTAACACGGTAGAACCATTAACCCACTGCACTATATCAAAGAAAACGTCAAAACTCCTACTGAAATTCTGTGTTTACGTATCGCGGTAAAACTTTGCCAGCTAATATTGGCCAGGCGCTAAGATTTCAAGTACTTTGCCCCAACTTGTGCAATGTTAACCCAATTATGAAAATACTCTTGGCAGTGTTCTAAGTTTGCAGTCTATAATGCTCTAGTGTTTGGTTAACTTGGACTAGCCGAGTATAGTTTAGTCAATATACTAAGTTCTGAATTGTTCACTGGTCTAATTTACTTTATAAATAATACATTTTACCCACTATTGTGTGAAGTATCTTCTCTTGGAATAAGAGAGGGGTTAAGTTAATTATCCCTTCCAGAATTATTTAAAAATCTTTCGGTAATATGTCGACAAGTTATTGATCTGTTGTCTCGTTTTACGAACATACGACCATTTGTGTGAAAGGTGAATAAAGAATCTTACTAGGCTTAAATTCGAATGCTGAACCTTGTCTATCTGTCTACTTCAGTTTGTAACTAAACTAAGAAAGCGATTTCAATCGTGAAGATTATATTATTGAAGACCTGAAGTGCATAATCAAAAAATATATCTTATAGTCCAATTAAAAGTTACAGTTTGCGTTTTTCTTGCCTCGCCGCGTGGTCTGAAAAACATGCTCAAGCAAAAAAATTTTGTAATAAATTACTATTTAAAACTATTTAGGACCTATTTTTAGGTGCTATATTAAACTTCTGCTTGTTTATTTCCAGTCACATCACAAGGACAGCTAGCTGGCTTCCTCCGGCGGAGAGCTGGCCCACAGGCAAGGAAGGCAGCGGCAGCGGCAGCGAGCAAGATGAGGAGGAACTACCTTATGGATGGGAGCAGGCCCTTGACTGTCATGGGAAACCTTACTATATCAAGTAAGTGGGAATCTTCCTTTAAAAAACATACGACGATTGACTGCTTGTATGGTTCAGACAGTTGTGTGACTGTTGATTATGTTGTTTTGGGTAAAATTTCTGATTCGAGTAAAATGCTGGTGGACTTTTCCAGTTTATGTAGTTTATTAATTGAAGTTAACTTTACTTAAATTTCTGATACGTTGCTACCAGCTGATTTATATTGTGTTAAAATTTCTTTGAATTGACGTTGTCTTCTAACCAAAGTTAAGACTTATCTCTATATAATTTAAAGTAAACGTGGCAGTAAAAAATGAAACCAACGATCTACCATAAAATGGCTCAATAAAACTAGACTTCTTATAAATTAAATCCCAACCCAATATCGATCCGAATATCTTCTTACAAATTACCACCTTGTCTTTTCCAGCCACGTCAACAAGACCACAACCTACGTGGCTCCAGAAGGCTGCTCCTGTGAGTCTCCTCCAGCGCCAAGAGATGTGGTGCTGGAGAGAGACACGGAGCTCGGCTTCGGGTTCGTCGCTGGTTCAGAAAGACCAGTCCTTGTGCGGTTCGTGACGGATAACTCGCCTAGTGTGGGGAAGGTAAATGAATATTTTCGTATTTTTTTCTGGCTATTATTACACCTCTTGCGTACAAAGTTTCCAACAAATCAGTTTTCCGCGTCATTAAATTGTCTTACGGGAGTCACCGAGCAACATTAACAGACTACTTTTATGATAAGACATGCTGTATCGGGCCAATTCTTCGGTTCCTGTGGGCGCCTTAAGTTGATTGCGATCAGGAAACAATTTAAATTAACGAAACATATTATCCTTACTACAAATATTGAACTAAGGAAACAGCAGGTCAAAATATCATCAACGTAAAACAAAGGCAAGGCAAGTCTATCACAGACGTTGATTGACAGAGTTAAACCAAACTTTACACGACTTTCTTCAATAATCATAACACCCAAAAAATGCGATAATCAAACCAAAATTCCTAAGTTCGTGTGAGTGAGAGCAATAAACATAAGCGAAGTTTTATGAAGCGGCTTTAAACAAATCACTATCAATTCATTTTCCAGTTGGAACCTGGTGACCAGATTCTCTGCGTCAATGGCGAAGACGTAAGCCTAGCAGCGCGAGAACACGTCATATCGGCAGTTCGAGCATGTTCCGAGAAGGTCACCCTGAGGGTCTGTCAGCCGGCAAGGAGTGGGAACCCGGCGAGGAGATCAGCTCTACTGTCTGCTGCGAAGAGAGCGAGGTTGAGGGCCAGGCCACCGAGGGTCAGGTTTGCTGATTCCGTGCAGTTGAATGGAGCACCTATGTATCCCGTAAGTAAAATTAACCTTATTGTGTTAATCCGACTTCCTTCTTTCTATCCTACAGTCCTGATTTCACTCCTGTAACCATTGGTTAACTTATCAGGAGGCATAGTCGCTTTATCTATAGGATAGGTTAGTCGACATTTATTAATTAGCCGTTATATTCTCCTTTAGCCCGAAGACTCAGGTAGGTATTATTTGAACGATAGAATCTGCCGTGCTTCTGTTCAGCCTTTAAACATTTAAAAATATTAAAAAAAATACTAAAAAAGAATATCCTTTATGATACCTATTTTGAACACTTCAAATATAAACCGAAAAACAGTCCACCGTGTCTCAAACCCTTTTTATTTGTAACATTTCGCTACTAATCCTATGATGTCATTATTTCAGCCGTCAGCATTCTCTCTCGGTGACCTCTGCTTACCTCCAATGGCGAACGTCTTGAAGGTATTCCTCGAGAACGGTCAGACGAAATCCTTCAAATACGACACTACGACGACCGTAGCCGATGTGGTGACCAGTTTGAAAGACAAGCTGTGCATCACTGCTGAAGAGCATTTCAGTCTGGTGGTGGAACATGTCAAGAGTTTGAGAAGAAACAAACTGACTCTGTTGGATCCAAAGGAGTCTTTGGCTAGGGTAAGGAATTGATGATTGATGGCTGACGACTGATGATACTGACGCCTGATGATGACTGACGACTGATGATGGCTGACAACTGATGATGACTGACGACTGATGATGACTGACGACTGATTATGACTGACGACTGATTATGACTGACGACTGATTATGACTGACGACTATAAATGACTGACGAGTTATGATGACTGATGTCGATTGACGACTGATAACTGACGACTGATTATGTCTGACGACTATTGACTGACGAGTTATGATGACTGATGACGATTGACGACTGATGACTGACGACTGATGACTGACGACTGACGACTGATGACTGACGACTGACTAACTGAAGAACGATGCAGACTGAAGACTTAAAATTGATTGTTTATTTTTGCAGATTGCCGCACGTCCTGGTTCATACAAAATGCGATGTTTATTCCGAGTGGTCTTCATGCCAACTTCAGCAGCCGAGCTGGCTCAGCGTGACCTAGCGGCACTAGACTACCTATACATGCAGTGTTGCAACGACGTGGCGCAAGAACGGTTCGCGCCGGAGTTACAGCCCGATGTCGCGTTACGACTGGCCGCCTTGCATATGCATCAGCATGCGTTGGCTAACAATCTGTCGCCGGCTAAGTTGACTGTCAAAGCTGTTGAGTAAGTTGTTCAATAATTATTATTCTAGTACTGTAGTTATCGTTGATACATTAAAAGTCAAGCACTGCCTTATCATTATACGGGTGAGGCGCTTATAGTCAGGTGCGCTCACCGGTAGATAAACAACCAGTGGGTTAAGCAACCCACGGCGCGGTCATTCTATAGATGGGTGACCGAAATAGTATATGAACGAGCAGGGATACACGAAACAAACTCGGTTCCGGTTGCTGTCAATTTAGATATAAGTCGTTTAGCCAAGCTAAAGGCTTTTTGATTTCGATTAACCACTAACTAAACTAAGGATTAAGAAAAAATCTGTTGACATATCTTTTCCATTCAATTATTTTATAGTTTTTGGATTTGTTAACTTTATTAATAAAAAAATTCAAATAAAAATATTATTTTTCAGGAGAGAATTCGGCTTAGAACGCTTCGTTCCGAGTGGGCTCCTCGAGAGTATGAAACGTAAAGAGTTGCGGCGACTGATAGCTCACTTCCTCAAACTTAACTCACAGATGACTGGCAGTCAGAGGCAGCTGACACAGTTACAGGTAACACATTATTGAATAAACTACATATTGTAAAGGGAAATTAATAGATGCCTAAAATTAAAAAATCTCCTATATAATTATGCAATGTACTCTGGTAAAGTAGTGCATAATACATTGCACATAATGTTTAAAGATTTTAGACTGTATAGAGACTAAAGGGAGCTCATGTCTGCTCTACATAAAAAAGAGCTACAATCAAAATTTTGCACTCTAACCGCCATTAATCCGGCAAATAATTTCTCATAGTCTAGCGAGTGGTTTTAAATACTTAATAAGAGGGAAAAAATAGGAAGAAGATAATCTTATAGGGAAATGACTGCATGATTAATCATCAAAACCATTTAAAACAAAAGCGGGCTTATAAATCGTACCTGAACATGTTGTCTTCAAAATTAATGTATATTTTACCAAATTGCCGAAAAAAAATTAAAACAACGCAACACCTATATCTGTTTTAACTAGTCTCAAAAAAATTTAAAGTCTTTGGTGTTATTTTCCAGGCTAAACTGCACTACCTAGACATAGTGGCGGGTCTGCCGAGTTACGGCGCCAAGTGCTTCAGCAGCAGCCGGCCGGAGCGCGTGCTGCTCGTGTCGCCGCGCTTCGGCCTCAGCCAGATCGTCGGCCGCACCAACTCTGTAGTAAGTCGTTCTTTTGTAAGATACCCCCTTATTTTTAATCATTATTTATGCTGTTGCTGTTAGTTTGCATAATTCTACAGATAGACATGATTATTTACACTTCCCACGATGTTATATTTGTGGTTTAATCTGTGCTGTGCTCCATTAATTTCATGGGCTGCCAAGACTCCAAGTTAATGATGGTAATTTACGCCTACAAGTCTGCTTCCGATACTTAAAAAACACATCTAACAATAAGTAGAAACAGGGAAAAAATATGTTAATCTTCAAACAGGTGTAAAAGCGCATACAAACGTGCTTTGTTTCACCTTTTTTGCTTTTTTTTCCCGAAAATATGCGTCTTTTCAACTAAAAATTATTAAGGCGTTTGGCTGACATTATCAGTCCAGTCCAATCTAATTAGTCGTCGAAATGTCACTTCACTGATTGTGATTAAGAAACAGGATAAAAACCATTATATCAAATTTATATTCGTGGTCATGATATTAACATAAGGTTTTCTTCAACAGCCACAATCCATAGCGTCTCTCGAAGAGGTGGAGGGTATCAGAGTGAAGCGCGAGTGGTCGCACGGCGGCGCTGACGTCGCCATCTTCCTCCAGAGGGACCGAGTGCTGGCGCTGCTCATGGAGGAAAGAGATGCTGCTGAGATGCCCCTCATTATTGCTGGGTAAGTCGCTGCATGAGAGTCTCATATTAGGCGTATGTCAAAAAATGCTAAATCGAAAGTTTGAAACTTCGAAGCCGTAACGGCCAAATTTTGAAAAGTTATATAAATTTTAAGGGAGGCTTTAAAGTATTTCTGTCTCTACGATACTTATAAGTAGCCTAAAGTTGAGGGACATTTTTGTTTTTTTTTTCGTTAATCGAAGGACATAAATGATGTAGTTGTCACTGCTTACGTTTCAGATATTATCGACTAGCTACAGGGCGAGAATTGAATGTTGAGCAAGAACGGGAGCCTATTACGGAAGATATAGGTAAGCTGATACAAGCTATCAAAATCAAGAAAAGCAAAAAACCATTCGCTGGTCAAAACGTTTTAGGGCCAAAACACTAAAGAGAACTAATAATTTGTTTCGAAATCGGCCCCTGAGTGTTCTAGTAATCAGAAAACAGAAAAAAAAACAGTTGAATCAAAAACCTCCAACTTAAATAAACTAAAGCATAATTGAGTTAAAATAATTAAGTTATATTTTTCTTGTTTCCAGCTCCACCATATTTGTCTCAACACAACGTGGTGCCAGCTAAGTGGAGCTACCTTCACTTCGACGACCCCAACATGCTATCCAAGAAGCACTTCGCAATCTTCAGCATGCCCCCTCCATACCACTCCACTCCTGAACAGTCCAAGTCTTTAGACACCAACATGAACGCAAGCATCACTAACAGAAACCATAGCAATAACTCAAGCCCACTAATAGGGTACGAGTCCAAATCTGGCTTACTAGGCCACGACGTCCATTTCGAAAAATGCAAGAGAAATGAAGATTTTAGACTTTTCGATCCAAATGATGCTTGCTACCTCGACGACGGCATGGGTTTCGACCTTCAAAGCGTTCTATCAATGGAACTCTTAGAGAATGCCTCCAATAACCCGAGGCTAGTCGAGGCTAAGAACGAAGAAGTACTAAGAAGGGTAGCAGAAATGCAAAAATTAGTTGAAAATTCTGAACAATATTTGACTGAGAATTGTGATTTCGATGCGTATGAGATGAGAGACGAGCTAGTTGGTAAAGAGACTAGTGTAGATAATATAGAAAGTGATACGGAATCTAATACTAGTAGGATGTCCTGTGTTGATGATGCGCCGGGGATTTTGAAACATAGCGACTCTTTACTTCTGTTGACTGAAACTATCAACCAAGGCTTAAACGGCTTAGGTGTACCGGAAAATGGGAAAGACAATAATAGCTTAACGACAAGACAGTCGCAAGGATTAAGTGCTATTCTAAATAATTGCGGACTTACAGACGCTTTAATAGCTTTGAATAATGATGTTTGTCATTCTGAAAGCGACAATGATTCGTTGTACACACCAACTAATAGCCCGATAAGGAAACATCAGAATAAGTCTACAACTAAACCTGTGAGAACGAGTTTCGGCCTTCACAGTCCAGACCCTACACAAGACAATAAAGAACCAAATCTAAAAGAATATTTGAAGCAACTCCGAGAGAAGAGTAGTAAAGAAGAAGCGAGAACAGCCGATTACCAGTTTTTTTATCAAGAAAGCGTAGTTGATAATGATGCCGAGCTTATAGATTTAACTTTGATACCTCCCCCGCAGACGCCGGACGAATTAGACTGTGCTACGCAAGTGCCTCAAATTGTACCTATCGTGCCACCTTCGTTCGCTGACGACAAGATAAACTCACAGGAGAATTTAGCGAACCCTCCGCAGAAAACAGCTTTGGAAGAGTTTATTGCTAACGTAACAATACAGCCACCGACTGTGAAAGTTACACCAGCGATAGAACTAACTCCTGAAGAAATCATGTCTTATATCATTCCACCGCCCCCAGCATCAAATTCATCCACATTAGATAGAGAGCAAGTCAGTTATGCAAATCACAGTCAGATTTTAGAAGCAAAAAATGGACTAGGAAATACTGAAGTGAAACCTGCTAACGGTGACGTTGTAAAAGGTACTCTAAGCGTTAGTGAGATTAGAAATATGTTCACTGCTAAAAGTTTAAGCGAAGCACGTAATAGTTTATTGTTGAAAGACAAAGCTAAAACGCCTGCACAAACTAAATCTGACTCCCCAAAAGGCAAGCGAAAAAGTGTGTCAAACGATAAGCAATCGAATGGAAACGCTCATGTTATAGAATACCCTACTGTTGAAAGGAAAGGTATGTTTTCTTGTTGTAGTAAGGATAAGAATAAGTCTGAAGAGAATTCAGATGAGGGAGAAAAAGTTGAAACACAGATACAGAATTCGGACTCTATACCAGACGTTTGTGAAATCAGGCCACCGCCGAGGAGAAAAGGATCTGATGGTAAGAAGCCTCCAGAAAGACCACCGAAGGTACCTCCAGTACCAGCTCCGAGACCAAGGTCCAACTCTTTCACTTGCTTAAACAATGAACTATCAGCTGTCGAAATAACAAACAATCATTTCAGTACACTAAACAATAGGAAGTTGAACTACAAAGTCGTTTGTGACATCAATGAGCAGATGCAGAATCCTCCGCAACTACCTCCGAGGTTAGAAAACAAGGTTCTATCACCACCACCTCCAATATTATTGCCGCCGAAAAAGCCTCCACTACCACCGGTCCCAAGTATCGAAGTACTACGAATGAAGAATGCAAAACAATCTCCAATAAGGAACCCAGAACAGCGCTTAGCCAGTATTGGTTCTCCACACTTTCAAAGGAATTTAAACACCTATAGAAATTTAGAAATTGAAAACAGATTGACTGAAGAAGAAAGCCAAAATATCAGGTCTACGCCAAACTACAGTTCGATGACGTTGCAAACACGACACGTGCGTTCAAACTCCGAAACTAAGAATACGATTTTGAAGAACAATACTGCGTTATCATTATGCTCTCCGCAAATGAGTAGACGGTTTAGTAATAGACCGGACTTACTTAATGGTGCTCCGGGGGAAAGGGTTTTTAGTCCTCCATTGTCAGAAAGGCAGTCTTTTCGTCGGGACAGTGCCAGTCCGACTCCAAAAGTTCAGAACCATGTGAGGTTTAAAGAAGATGTAGTGGATCCGGACATTCCCACGCCGCCTTCTCCGCCAACGGTGAAGTTTCCGGAGTTCCAGTCTGGGAACAATGGGCACGTGTCTATAGAGAGTCTGTTGTGTAAGACGGAGGTGGCCGTGGAAGGTCTGCTGCAGAGACTGCACCAGGTGGCACAGAAGTGTTCTCATCAGCATGCCCATGGGGGCGGCGAGGATATTGATGAAGTTAAGTTTCAGGTGAGTTTCCAAACAACAAGTATTTGCTAATATTGCATAAGATATGGATAAAATACTGTGTTGCACTCAATTATTATTTGATTCAAATTTGGGTATTTCATTAGGTATGACCGACTTTTAATATGATGACTAAAATTCTTGGTTTGTTGTCTTGCCAATTAATCAAAACCTCTTGAAATATCATTTTCTTTATGAAGTTATAATGGCGAGAAACCTGCTTAGACGCCATTGCCCTTTACGAAATCAGCCTAATGTAATAGTATTTTCTTTTTTTGTAATTTCCAGCGTGCTCGCAGTGAACTGACCTCGTGCGCAGTGTCCCTGGTGGGCGCATCCCGCACCCTGGTGGGAGCACTAGGCGCGTCTCCCGGCGCCGCCTCTACGCCGACCGCTCCCGCCGCGCTGGCTGACTGTCTCACGCCGCTTAGAAGACTGGCCGATTTGGCACAGGTAAACATTTATACACTGATTTATTTTATATCTTAATTTTAATGGTAGATTTTAGACAGCATTCCTCGAAAACGATGCACAGAAGGAATGGAATGAATGTAGTCCAAACTTTCAAACACTTCCGCCCTTTTCCACGCAAAAATTTAAGTTTACCTAAACCTTTAAATTTAAAAACTAGCAAATACATTTGTATTCATATTGTTTTAATGTTCCTGCACTCCTTCAATTCCATTCACAGATTTTTCTTCATCAGATAGCAAGTCATTAACGTATTGCGGAACATATTTTTTTGAACATCGTCTTATAAATCTCATATATTATTCCTCAGGCACTCGGCAGACACACATCAGCGCCCCTCCAAACCAGAAACTTAGTCCTTCGAGTCCACGACGTCACCGCAGCCTTCAAAGAGCTGGCCGGGGCCGAGATGGCGCAAATTATTCATGAACACAACACCAAAAGGGCAGCTAGCCAAGGCCAAGACACGAACTCAACATTGGAAGGCCAACTTGCCTTAAGAGCTGAATGCTTGGCAAACGTCTTGGCAACTTTACTAAGAAGCCTTCGAGTATTTTCACCATAAATGGAGGCTTTTCTCAAAAAAAAGGTATTTGTGATAAGAATGCACAATTCTTTGTAAAGCGTGTTAGATAGGAATGATACTAATATTTGATAGGAACGGATTTCTAACGAGATGACCTCTTTGAATTGGATATTGTTCAATAAAACTGGATGGGTAATGTTATTATTATTGAATTTGACAGAAAAATACCACTGTAGTGCTTTTCAAGATCTTTTTTACGACAGAAAAGTACGATTTGAAGAAACTATTATACTAACTGATATTTGACAGGTAATGTAAGAAATTACTGTCAAAATTTATCGGCTAGTTAAATGTAACAAATCTAGAGGTGGTGAACTATAACCTCAAAATTTGATATCAAAATTTCAATACGAATAAAAGATTTGAAGGGCACTATAATAAATAATCTCTATTAACTGTTTTTATCAAAAAATGTTAATATGAATTATAAACTGTGGTGAAAAGCAAGAATCTCAAAAGATCTGCAAATTGATATTATAGATTTAATTTGTTAATAAATTTCTGTTGATATTAACCGTTACTAAATGAGACCAAATAAATTTAGGTACGTTTTTTAAAATAATACCGAAATGTTTTTTTCGTAGTTGGCAACATTTGTGTTTATAGTTTGTAGGTTGTAAATTTTAATGTTAACGTTCATATTTGCTGTTAATTTTAAATATTTGAATATGTAATTTCAAAAGGGCGCATGTGACGTTGAAATACATAAGACATGTGTCCTTTTGGAATTGCCTATTGAATGATAGTTGCTTGTTTTTAACTTGATGCATAGATACGCGGTTGATTGTAGGTCGAAAATGTTGACTGTTTCTGTATATTGATACCGATTTTGTACCAAACCAAACTATTTACTCTTTCTAACAGCAATGATTGGTAAAGGACAGATGGTATTAATAGGCAAAAACCATACAAGCTGCGAAAATAATGACTTAGTAGTCGTCAAAACAGAAAAAAACTAAAAAATGGCATTACAAAATTTGTAATTTTTCCTTTTCTAGTGTATTTGCAAGAAAGAGATGCAATATTTTAAAATACTTGGTTTTGTACAAAATCGGTATCATTTCTATATTCATATCGCATTTAGGTAAAGTTGAAAATATCACAATGTAACCTAACTTTATCTAGAGTCTACCATATCAAAGAATATTTCAACTATACTATTCTAAGTGAAGTCTATTTTATCTTGAAGATCAAGTTCTTAGAGGTTTAGCATGTGATAAATTGAATATTTAACAAAATATGATGGGGATTTTTTCAAACCAAGCTTCATAATTTGTGCATAACTGGCAACGACGGGCCATTACTTTGCGCGATTCAGCGTTACCGTACATCCAATGAGTTTATACTTAGTAGTTCAATCATAAGCCGTTAGATGGCGTTGTCCTCAATCTATACTAAGTTATTCTTCTGCTGTTCCACTTATTAAATATAATGCATGCTATACCTCTAAGAACAAAGCTTATTGCAAAAAAAAACTGCATAAAACTAACACCTATGCTTCATGTTAAAAAAATACCAGAAAAAACAAAAATAACAAGTTTTTCTGGCCTCTATTCTCTATGATTCTGTAGAAAAAGTGTTACCATAGTTTAATTAATTTTACCTTAATACATATCTATTTATACACGAATAAAAATGTATATTTTCTATCTTAAAATGTGTGATAAGGTGCAAAACTTCTTGTAATCACTCTGTGTCTACATTATCTTAATACTTTAGGCATTCTGTATCCAAAAATTAATACTAATTATACCTATACTGTTATTCAGTGCATATCTACGTTGTTTTACACCTAAATGTATTAAAAATACTTATTATTACTTCAGTAAGGGTTGTATAAGATTGTCGCGCGGTATTGCATGAAGTTTGGTGTTGCTAGCTGTTAATTTGTTCGACAATGTTGCCAGCAATCGTTTTTTGGTACACGCGATGTGCTGATATTATAATATTGGTGCTATTTTTGAAAAGAAAATGTGTACGTTTTTCGATATGGCGAATCGTTTGGAAATGTAATCATTTGCGCGTACATTACAATGCACCAGTGATTTGAATTTTTTGTAAATATCATATAAGGTTGTTTTTGCAACGCAATAAACTAAACTAAGGGCATAATAACGCATGGTATTATAAGTATCTTCTGTCTCTTTCCTTCGCCTGTTTAGTACAATTATTTTCTCTGCAGGTATTCCAAAGCTTCTCATAAGTACCAAAGACGAGAGTTTTCATATATTTTTTATGTTATATCTTGATTTTATTTTACGATTGTTCATTCCTTCTTGGCTTAAAGTAATTACTTCATGTATAGTACAGACTATAGTTCTGGAAATGTTATATAGATTCATTTGTTCGTTGATATGACACATTTATAACTGCATCTAGTGATAAACATCAGAAGAAAAATCCCAAAACACACCTTTCAATGTCAAAAATGAATTTTTATACCTACTCATTATTTACCAACCAGTTAACGACTAAGCAATTATTCATTCAGTTGCCACTAATCTTAAAAGAGTAAATAAATGTTATGACGAAAAAATAATGACCCCCCACCCTAACTTTTCCGCGCCTTTAAAGAAAGGACCATTTCCCATTTAACTGATATCAACAAGATTGGTAAATTGTCTTATCTTAAATTCTAGTAAAATATGACTGCACTAGGAAACAACACTTACATTTAAATAACGCTTAACTATTGTACTCTTACTAATACATTGTAGAGATAAAACTTTTGAGCGTTATTTAAACTTGAGTATCGTTTTGGAGTCAAGCACTTCAAGCCAGCTTATAGCTTATAGATTGGTTTAGAATAGAAACCTATCCACGAATAAATAAAGAAGAAAGTTCCTCCTGATTAACTAACCGATACTTATCCAAGACGTGGTAAAGCCGGCTTTTATTGTTTTGTTATAAATGTGTCATATCTCCGAATAGTTTTGTGTATAAAATGGTTGCGACATAGATTAATCGTTATACAATATGAACACACCAATTTATTTATTGTTCCCAAGTAACATAATGCAATGCATTTGATGTAATAAACAATATAAATAATATTATATTTGGATATTTTATTTTATCATACCTCTTTCTTTCTTTGACTGTCTCTGTGGCGCATAAGGTAGGCTTTGCGACAGCCGCGCAGAGGTTCGAATCCTGGGTCGTGCCAAAAAGTCTTTTCTGACTATGTTTGTTAACTATTTTTCAGAAATTGCGTAGAATTTTACATGGAGAAACTGCCTATCAGACCTTCACAACCCAGTTACCTGGGTTATAACACGATACCCTTCGTTAAACCTACTGTTAACGACTGTCAAAGATCTTTGAAAATGATAGCCCAAACCCACAATTTAACATGCCTTCCGAAACACAAAGGAACTCGATGTTTAAGATTGTCACATCCATCCACAGAAGAACCTCGGCAAGCATAGATTAACCTCAGAGATCCGCGCGGCCGTTGTTAACTAAGGCACCAGTCGGCACGACCTCCTTAAGGTATTTTAGGATACTAAACCATAAAATTACTTTTAAGAAGGCAGAAAGCGATATAATTTATTAGAAAAAATACAATTCTACAATACAGCTTATACCGTACTGTATTTGTACTACAAAAAGCTCCTTTCCCCAGACATAATCTTAATAAAATCGCGAGCCACGGCCAAGTCACGGACACTAGTTCAAATAAATTGACAACGTCATTATAATTAATGAAAACTTTAATTAAAATATCTATTAAACTAATAACATTTGCGTAGGATGGTTTCATCTAATGCAGCCGGTGCAGCATCCTAGTTTAACTTAGTTAATTTATCTAGTAGATAGCACATTAGTCTTGCTATTGATAAATAAATATCTTGAGAGTACATCATTGAGATAGCTAAGAGAGTTTATTAGGTACTAGTTAACCTACACAGCTACTCATGTTTAAAGTTTCATTTACTATAACATCCAAAAACAGGAAGATTTGTTTAAAAAAAAAGCAGTTAAAGATTTTTAACTTTGTCAATAATAAAGTTCGCATATTCATAGCCAGTTGCGCTTACGGTTGAGTAAATGATTTGTAGGTTAAGCTATATAGGCCTGGTCTTATGGGTCAGTAAATGATTTAAAGGTTAAACAACGTTAGACGTGGTCATTGTATAGATGGGTGACTGCTTAGTGGTATTTGAGCTGGGCGTCTCCGTGCTTCTGTAGGCCTGCACGTAAAAGTTCGTCCCGGTTGTTGTCTACTACGATAACAGTCTTTAAGCCATGTCAAAGACCTTTCAGGCAGCATGAACAACTTTAACACTAGCTTAACCACTAACCGTACAATAAATTAAAACTAACTTCGAAGTTATGTGTGCTATTATCACTTGCTCTAACGGTGAAGGTAAACATCGTGATGAAATCTTGCATGCATTAAATTTGATTACATTCATTGAGGCCATGCAAAGTCCCCAACCCGCACTTGGCCAGCTTTGTGGACTCAAGGCCTAACCCCTCGTTTGAAAGGAGACTCTTGCCCAGCAGTGGGGCCGACGCGAGTTAAAATAAAATCGTAATAATTAGTTTAATGTTCCAGAACCTATTTCCCACATTAAAACCAATAAATAAAACAAGTATTTATTCCTTTACATAGCCGTAACTTAGAAACACATTTTAAGAGTAAAATTATCGTATATGTAAGAAGTTTGTCACGGCCCCAGTAGACTGTATTATTTTCACACGATCCCTTACGACCGGTTTCTGAACGTATAGAAAAATAAATTGAATAGAATACTCGCTAGGTGTTCAATTTGGTTCCGCAGGGTTCTATTCCCGGAATGCCACCTGTGTCATTTAATTGTTTCATGTTTTTTTGTAGATATTAAGTTAAGGAAAAAGTGTTCCGTAGTATTTGCCGAAGATTAACAGGAGAAAATACTAATTAAATTTAAGAACAGATAGACTCAGTTATTTAGGTATTATACATGGCAAAAGGGTTAACAAATTAAATTACTTTTTTTTAAATTTATTTAATGGGTTTAATCGCTGACAGTTGGGTCAAAACATTTTTGAAATCGATCTTGTTCTAGCCATCGTTTTTACACAGCACCCTCAGCGTGTACACTAAGCCTTGATTTCACTACTCTTGGATAACTATAAGATAGCTTATCACATAGAATTTTGGCACCCGCTTTCATATATTTGTTGTTAGTTTATTTAACAGATAAGTTATCTGACACTTATTCAAGCTATTAAACTGACCCTAAACTAAACTTTCAAACGTCAAAATAAAGACTGTTGTAGTACTTTCTCGCTACATTTATAAACATAGAATACAGTATCCTTCATGAAACTACTTTTAATTTTAACCCTATAAAGTAAATAATTGCTTCGAATAAAGTCCTGGAGGCCATTTAAGATCTATCTTAAAACGAGTATCAAATTACAGTTCACTTATATTGCAATTGAAGCATTACAGTCTGAACTTATTAAGTAATGACAATGTTGCAAACTAGAATAATCGTCAGTTGGGGATCTCTGATCAAGTGCAGCACTAGGTTGGCGAGCAAAAAGACTGCGAATAGTCTAGCTGAGAGCACCGGTGTACACTGTAAGATAGGCTATGGAGAGATATAGATGTAATTTATCGCTTTGGACTTGTGATAGTTCGGCGTGGTGATGATAAGTGGGGGAGAAGTTTGATTGATTAATGCCTTGTCCAGAATTCGCCGCGATTCTTTTGCGCGTATTTTGTGCGAACGTTCTATCCACAAGGAGCTAACCTAAGCTCCGCGCGTATCTTCAACTAATTTATTAATTTATTAAATTAATTAATTCGCGGCGAATTCAACCCTTCTGGACAAGATCTAAACGCTTGTGTTAATAGACTGTTATCAATTCGGATAGAATACTCGCTAGGTGTTCGCATAGTTTTAAGAAGCTTTTTTGTATGTAAAACGGGTTGTCAAAACTGTGCTTGCAACTTGATATCGAAGGTGTGTATTAAAATCTGAGAGTAAACTCGAAGCGTTAGTAAGTAAATAAATAAATAAATAACATGGGTATGGGATGGATATGTTTGTCGAAAAGAGTAGCAAACTATAGATGGCGAAAAAATTACGCTTATCTTGTGAACGAAAGTTTAGGGTAAATTAAAAGTTTTCTGGTATTTTTATCGATTGCTGGAGCCAGATATTTAACTTTTTTATTTTCTCAAAACCCAAACTTAGTCAAGTAATCATAATTTAGATAAATACACGGATTTGATTATGATGAGAAAAGATGCAGTCAATAAATTTAATGCTGATCTTTTAAACTTATTATTCAAGTTATTTAATTAGATTAAAACCGTCATTTTTGTACCCCGGATGACAGACTACAAAGATATTGTTTTATTACTGCTAGAAATTATAACCAGCTCCATAAAAAAACATCCGACAAGCCTGCGTAAAACATAGCAAAACATAGCATACACATTCACTACCGCACAAACCTAAACTATCGGGTGCTACCAATGTTTACAAATAAGGTACGTTCGATCGTCCGTTTGTTCAACTCGCAGTTTTATATCTTATTTCTCTTGTTACTCTGCCTTTAAATGACCAACCATCTTGAAGAAAAACAAGTCATTACGTAACAAACAACTGGTTAATAAGTTGAAGAGAAAAAAGTCGTTCTTAGAAAATTGTTTAGGACCTCCTAGTTACCTATGCTATTAAATATATCCTTTAAGAGTATATTACTGTATAAGGATGGTCATTTATAAATGCGATGTTTTTGCTATTTGAAAAAGAATATTATTTGCTGAAAAATGGCGGAACAGCTTTTTGAGGTGAATTGTGATTCGAATTTGTGACTTCTATATTGAATTAACATTCACTATCGCTGCACTACTGGGTATAAACTGTTCTTTGGACAAACTCAGAAACATAAATGTGTAAGAATAATTTTAACATGATTTCACGTTCGTTAAGATCGCATAAACATCGTCAAAATGTCAAATTGTATACAAGTTTCCTAAGAAGAAGAAGTTTTCTAGAGGCGCTTATCAAAACTTCAATATGATTAGATTTTCTCACACAAACGCGATGGTAAAGTAAATTCATGTCGAAACACTACACTCAGCTGATTTACTTTCCTCGGGATATGAATCTAAGACCTTTGTACCTACTGCAGTCACATTCACTACAGCTAAATCACGAAGTGTAAACTGTTATTTAACGCTACAGATTATTTAATTATTTAATATAATACTTAAAATAAAAATTTGGATAACACAATAACAAATGATCAAAGCTGTTTCACCACGTATCAAAAATATCAATATTATCCGTTAATTTTCGAAAAAATACAAATGAAATGCAGCTTGTGTTCGTAAGTTCAGCGTGACATTTAGAGGTCGTTATAATTAATATGGACCTTAGCTGACCTTTGACGGTAAAGGGGTAGGATGGTAGAAAAACACACCAAATAACTGACGGTTTATAAGTATGGTACTTACAACCTTTTGATAATAAGACGTTTTATAGATAAACGTGTTGTGTGAGATGAAAAAAAATTAAAAAAATGTTTTACATGAAAATCTTTGACATTGAAAAGTTATAAATAATGTGGATTGATTTTTTGATACCCATTACTGTCCCACTGCAGGGCAAGGGTCTCCTCCCAAACGAAGGGGAGGGTTTAGGCCTTGAGTCCACCACGCTGGCCAAGTGCGGCTTGTGGACTTTGCATGCCCTCAATAAATGTATTTAACAAATTTTAAACATGCAAGGTTTGCTCACGATGTTTTCCTTATATGATAAATGTTTGTGGATGGAAAGTTGCTACCAAAAAAAGTTTTAGGTTCGATTCCCTGATTTGAGATAGACCTTTATTTCAATAAATAATCCAAAACTATTCTACTGCTGGGTAATGAGCAAAAAACTTGCCACTTTGCTTGCCTTAGTTTTTACGACTTTATAAAAATAAGCCGTCCGCAATCCGCATTTGGTTCGGTTGACTCAACTTTTCATTTCGTTAAGAAACCTTTTAACCAGTAGTATGATAGTAATAGTTATTAATTAACTAATTAAGTTAAAAGTCAAGTAATTACCGGGTCTTAGTAAATAAAGCAGGCAACGCTATTTATTGCTTGAACTTTCATTTTTTTACAACAAAAACCACGCTAGCGTAATTATATCAAATACCCAGTTTTTAAGTCTTGGGAATAGAACATGAGACCTTACGATTTAACATTTTCGACAAAAAGTAGTTAAGGTATTAACCTATAAGTAAATATAACTATTAATATTGTTGGCCAGCTCACACACGGTCATTTGATTCCAAACTAAGCAGAGATTGTACTATGGTAACCAAATAACTGATAAACATACTAATATACTTCTAAATACATACGTACATACTTATATAGATAGTCAACAACCTACCAATTTGATAAGAACGAAAGTAACTCTGTAGTCTGTTACGCTTTACGGCTAAATTGCTAAACAAATTTAAATGATTTTTTTTATAATACATAGGTTTACATACATAGATTAAAACTACTGTTCTTTCTTTTCATAAGGACCAACACGTGTATATATAAGTCACAATAAAAATAGGAAAGTGATTGTTGTTACGCTTTCAGCTAAAACTGCTGTACCGATTGAGATAAAATTTGGCAGGCCTATAAATCATATACCAGTAAAGAACATCCTTATAAAACCCACTGAAGCCGCGGGCAAATGCTGAGTATTGTATAAAAAATATAACATACCTTTTGTATTGATTTCGAGATATCATGACACGATAAGGAATCAAAGATAAAATAATAATATTGTTATAGATTTTATATAGCTTTTTTTCGAAAGTCTAGTCGTTTTATGGTAGTTCTTTTATTAACATAGATAAGGTAATCTTTTAACTAATTAAAAAGCTGTTATAAGCCCATCTTCACACACATCTTAGGAGTAAAAATATAGACTTTAAAAATACATCTAGCCTTACCTAATCCAGTCTAAACAACATATCTTGAACCTCATGACCGATGTCAATGAATCCCACTTATTTTATCGCTAACCTTCAAGTCTCTAAACAACATTCCAACATAACCACACGTTACGTGAACAAAACTGCATTAAAAACTATTGCTAAACCCCAGGGAATCGCGTTTTGCGAACTTACAGACTTCAAAGGAAAAAGAAAGTCTGTGTTTGTAATTTGACTTAACGTGCGCGTTAACGTTTGGTTTCTTAAGGGTTGTGGAAAGGTTTCGAACAGGAACGCCGTCTGGAGTCAAGTTTAGGAGTTGGTGAGTGCAATGCGCCGCTCATGCAGTTCTTAAACCGGTTTCTAATCGTTGTATTTCGCCGCTGCCGATCGAGCTTTGTGTTCGAGAAAAAGTTAGAATAACTTCAATGAAAATGTTCTAAGTTACTGTAAAGATCATCTTAGGAACGTTACAAAATATCAATCAATCTACACTTAGTTATAGTATAGAGAAATCTGTTTATTTCTCATAAGTATATTCACACAAAAATGCAGAAAAATATGACATATACAAATTTAAATTTACTACACTAATTCCACTTACTTAGTTCACGAAAATTATTAAAAGAGAACGAAATCACGCCAAAAATAACTCATCTTTAATCAAATCCGTAAAAGTTATAAAACTCTTTGTAAAACTTCAGTTACTTTAAAGATATTTTTCAAATTTAAAATATCAATCAAAAGCGTAAGTTGCACTTCGCACCTATCAACAATTATTTCTAATTGGGTGGCAATCAAGAATGTGCCATTTCATGATAACTAATAATAAAATTTTTATCATTAACAATTAAATGTCAAATTCATTAAATAATGTAAAATAAGTTTTCATGAAGGTATTTAATTCAATTAAAAGTACACTTTTTTATGCTTAATATAATATGTCTATAAAATATAATTAAATTATGTTTTTTTTCACCATTGTTAAATATGGTATTTTAAAATAGCAGGCAATGTAGACTAAGGGGCATTCTTCTACAAGAAATCGAACCTCACTACTCTTTATCGAACTTAGTTAGATCTATCGTGATATTTGAACCAAGATCAAAACTTATTCACTTATTTATTTTTACTGCAAACCCACTTCAAAATTTGTTCGGTAGTTTTCGAGTTCTTGCGAATAAACAGACATACACGGCAATAGACTTTGTTTTATCATAATGAACACTGATGGGCATTGAATCTTTTACCAATGACGGTATTACTTCATAACTTTTGCACTAACGTACCACTATAATTGAAGTAAGTATTTTTATATGTTTAATTTCCAAATCTTTAGATTTAATTTGTCTTCAAAGTACTGATTGAAACTAACACGGTGGTCGTACTTTACAACGTAATCAAGCATTTTAAAAACAATTAGAAAGTAAAGTACCAATCAAACGAACTTTCGGATCGATCAATTATAATCGGCTTATAAAAGTACATATATTATTTAAATAAACTAGCTTATAACTTTGGCTCTACGACCATTCCTGGTTTATACTTTAATTAATTGTAATTTACGACCCTGCTTAGTTTTATCCAAATCGATACAGTATTTTGACGTGAAAGAAGAACAGATAAACGTAATTTGACATAAATTATACATTAAATATATTATATAAATTATTTATTATAAAAATAATACATTAAATATATTATATAAATTATTTATTATAAAAATAATAAAGGTTTTTATTAGAGTGAGATTACTCTGCTCCTATATACATGTAGCGTTATGTTATATAACCTGAAGATGTCATGTTTCATGTCTATCATCATACAAAACACGGGATTCCAGAAATTTCGACATTCAAATAAACAAGCATTTTTTAGGGTTCAAACAAACCAAAACCTCCTTAATTTCATTGTTTACTGTATTCATGAACTTACAAATGTATAAATGCTTAATTACACTCGCACAGAAAGTTAAAATGAAGACTGTTAAAAATCCAAATTCCAACATTCGTAACTTTTCCTGAAATCTATTTTTATTTTACACAAACTACGAGCAAGCGGCGCCGCAGGATTAACTAACCAGTATATTACAGGTAGTTATCAAAATATAAAAATGGTCGTAAACGTTTGTTATAAATTAATCGTTGTAGCGCACGGTGGGAGCGCACTTTCGCCTGCGCCTGCGCATTTCTCTCCAAGGACACACAAACCTGTCCGGTTGTACCAACTGATATTTGAAGTTACTTGTGTAGTTAGAAACTTCAGATTTGACTTTAATTGCTTAAAAACACTACAGTTTTCCGGTTCTTGATACTATGAATAAAATTGTAGCATTTCAAATACTGTAATTAGTACTTACAGAACCTAAAAACAATTTTGCTACTTCAGATGATTACTACGATCTATCTTACTCATAGTTGCGATTAAGATATCAGTAAGACAGGGTTACTATTGAATACTGGGGTTACTTTAAAATTGAAAAAATGGGCATCTTTAAAATCAATTACACTATTTGAAATGCCACAATTTTGTTCACAGTGATAGTAAATTCCAAGAACCGGAAAACTGAATTCGTCGCTAGCTTTTTATGCGAGCTATTTACTTTATTTATATAAACAAATTAACCCTAAGTTTTCCTAAAATAGCCCCATTTTATGGTAAGTCAATTTAACAAACTAATGCAGTAGCGCAATTCTGTATAGTCTGTACTGTCGAGTATTGAGAGTTTGACATTTAAAATGAACTGCAAAAATAGTTCTTACGACGCCCGTTAGAGGCGCTGAACAGATTTTCATACAACATTTGTCGATGACAAGTCGGTTGTCAATAATAGTAGAGAATCGAGCTACTGATTTTCAAATACTCGATGACAAGGGGGTGTCGGTAGTCGATAGTTCTAGAGAATTAAGTTGCCTGAACCACTTTGACCCAAACGTTACCGAAGTTTGGGTCTGCACGATTTATTTAGCTTATAATTAATCATTTTTGCATTTGCCTAGTAATAATAGCTGCATCAAACAGGCCCTCGTCAGTTGCATAAGCGGGCGATATACTGATAAGTATTCCAAATTCTGAGTTTTATAAACCTTCTATAGCTGCAAACATTGCAAGCAAGGTTCTCTTTTAAGTTGTTGGACTACGGTTACAGTCACAATTAGAGAAAATAGGCACAATCTTAATATATTTACAACTCAAAGGTGACTGATTGATATAGTCATCTATCAACGCACGGCCCAAACCACTGGACGGATCAGCCTGAAATTTGGCATGCAGGTAGATATTATGACGCTGCATCCGATAATAAGGATTCTGATCAATTCTACCCCCAAGGGGATAAAAAAAGGGATGAAAGTTTGAATGAAAATTCTGTCCTGAGTCACAAACCACGCAGACGTCGCGGGCAACAGCTTGTTTCATAATAAATAGAAAGACTTATAATCGAATGAAATATTAAGTAAAACCAACGGGAAAACGTAATTACGAAGTGCAAGCACTCACAGTATCTGTAGGAATTAAACTCCTCCTTTTTTAATAAGTTGGTTATATCAGTAATTGACTACAAAGTAATGAAGAAAGCTAGGTTTATGTGAGATGGTCACAGGTGCAGTTTAAACCCTGATTATAACATAGTTAACTATAAACTAGTTTTAGTTGTAATTTGTATTATAAGAGTTGGTTTTTAGGTTTATGTACCCAAAGGGTAAAAACGGAACCCTATTACTAAGCCTCTGCTGTCTGTCCGTCCGTCTATAATAATCAGACTGTATTTCATAAACCGTAATAACTAGGATGCAAAAATTTTCACAAATCATGTGTTTTTGTTGCAGCTATATCAAAAAATTAAAATAATATACTAAGGTGGGTCCCGTACAATAAACGTGCCTATTTCGTATTTTTTTTTGGTACGCAACCCTTTGTCCGAATCGTACTTGGCCGGTTCATTTTCTACAATTTAAAATTGTTAGACTTTTATTCATTACTAGCTATATTTTATATATAACTAGCGGCCCACTCTGTCTTCGCCCGGGATAACTTTAAAAAAGTATACATCAAAACATTCCCCGAAAATCACTATCTATTGGTTAACACCGCATGAAAATCCGTTCAGTAGATTTAGGGTTTATAGCAACCAGACAGACAGACGCGGCAAGGGCACATTATTTAAAAATATTGTAGGTTTAATACCTACAATATTTTTTATTTAGTTTAGTTTTTTTTTTGTTTAGTTTTATTATTTATTCTATTTTTATTGAAATAAAAAAGGACTACTCGTGTACTAAGAATTACTCTAGAGTCGCAAAGACTTACAAACACACAAACAACGGATACAAAGTTCAAAATGCATTTCTAAATAATTAAGCATCTAGCAATACAATTTGCAACATTTTAAAATCAATTCTGATCTAGGTCCAGCGAGCAGTTTTGCTAAAGCCTAACATAACATCTGTGTAGCATTTGTTCCGCTCGGTAATTGAACTCTTGTCAACTAATACAATGATGGCAAGTAACAACCTAATTGCTTGCTACTGCGAGTATGAGATACCAAAGTATTTTCAACTATTTTTTATCTTGTCATCGTTTATGCGAAAAAGTAAATACAATATCTCATAATCATAACTCTTTTTCTAGCGCAGTTGGTAAAAGAAAATTATGAAGTGACGAATGCTTTATTTTCTCAAGAATTCAAGCAATGGAAACATATTTTTCAGTTCAAACAAGTCTAGTAACCATAAAAATTCCACAGTTCCCCCTTGGACAATGTGAAAATCATTACAAATCAAAATGTTGGACAATAATCACGTCGCAACGAACTACCTGACGTGGTCTCCGTCGCTAACGCAAGAACTTGCGGCCGCCGAGTACCAAACATAGGGCTGCAACTCTTTCACATATGAAAATTTTATGCCCCAAGCAAAACCAGACCTTCTCACCTAGAGTTTGAGTTTATTTTAGCTTCTTTGTGATATGGTTGTTATGACCAGTTGATGTGTAAGGCTGTGCTGGTCAATAAATGTATGTAAAAACGTCTGCAGACTCGAACGGCATTCTTGTGTAGAGACGGTAGGATGTTAGGGACATCTAAATGGTTTGGATGCTGGAGTTTGCGTGGTATATGATAGGGTTTGTATCAATCAGTTGAGAGATGGTTAGTCATGATGGTTGCTACTGAAAGATTTTTGAGGTTATGTGCTTTTCCGAGATTTTTTTTACACTTAGTTTGTGTTACTGCTTGCAGTCTTTAAGTTTTACAATTATATTTTGCAAGAATTTAGTCTTAAAACTATTGGTTTAAGTAAGTTGATATCATAAATATTAGTTCTGTATTACATATGCGTTCCTTTAGTTTCAATATACTTATGCATGAAAAATGTAAATGTTTTTCTATCTGAACCAGCATTGACGTAATTACTGAAAATGGAGATGTAAAAAATCAAAAGAAAACATACTTATTTTTTTATAATAAAGTACCAAGTAAACAACAAATCTAATTAAAACAAAACCATTAGAATATTTTACATCCAAACCTAGGCATAATAAGCGCACGCGTAGCAATGCCTGCCGCCATTTTCTTAGTTTTTAGCTATCCAGTCTCGCAGGCCCAATTTAACACGGTTTCTAACGTAGAGCTGAGGTCTTAGACCCTGTTTCAAGACGAATGGGGCTCTAGAACACCTTATAAGGCGTATGTCAATTTATTGAACGCACCCGATCGCAAGTTCCCGCGCATTCGATTCCAAGATGGCGTCCGCGGCCATTTTTTTTCACTTTTTGTCATGTTTTAATATATTTCTGTTTATTATTAGATGCTAGTTACGTTTTATTTTTGTTCTAGGATAAAGATTATTAATTTTAATTGAGTAGTAATTTTAGATTTGATATTTTTTTGTTTAAGTTTGCCTTGATTCGTAACTGTCGAAACATCAGACAATATAGATAATACATTGTTTTTCCTACTGGTCAGTGGTCAACCAGATGAAGAGAAAGATTTACGTAATACTGTACCTACTTTTGTATTTTTTAGTACCTATTGATTGATATCCTTTCTTCATTCCCAAAGGAGACTTGCCGAGTTTTTCCTAGCAACGGAAAAGTAATTAAATGGATTTATTATTCATGATAATTAATAAGGAAATTGGGATATATTGTCCAAAAAATGTTTTGGTACGGTATTTTTAAATATATTTATTTATTGAAGTGTAAAAAGGTGTATAAACTGTACAGAATTTATAAATAAATCTTTAGACCATTAAAAAAACAATTCGATATCTTCCTACGCGATAGTTTGGAATCGATTTAAGATCGACTCGTCGTAAACATTGATCATAAAACTAAGCCGTTTTAGCTAAACGATTGAAATCTAATGCCCTTTAATTTTCAACTAAAGAAACTTTAATAAAACCTCTAATACTATTTTCTGAAAAAGATTGAATCCTTTTGTCCTTTGTTTTTAAGTACCTACTATAGTCCAGTAACTAATTGCAGAGCTTTGTATGTAAGGTTCACGAATAGCAGAGGCATAGGTACAACATGTAGATATTTTTTGACACATACTGAAAAAAATATCTGGTTAGCAAGATAAATCTTGCATTCTAAGGTTGTCTGATAAGATGTCAGACTATAAGAATCCATTTAATTTATACTATATTATCAAATAAGTTCTATAGTAAACGACAATGTGCGTAGCGCAGTATTTAAGATAGTCACTACACGGCTACTACTAAATCAATTTCCACACGAAACAGACAATTTTGAGATCCAAAAATAAAAGTTTCAGGTCTGTACTTTGTGACTTTATGTCCGTTGTTTGTATGTTTGCAAAAGTCTCTTAGACACAAGGCAAAGTTTAAAAAGAGCAATTGTTTTTTCAAATAAATGGTGTTAAAATCAGCGCGTCCGCGCCGCTGTGTCGTGGAGTGTATTACTCTAATTGCGTGAGAGTTATTGAGCTTATAATAAATAGTAACCTGTCTTTACACGCTGTATACGTTTGTTTATTTTAGAACACCTTTACATAGTGTTTTATGTGCGGGAAAGTTATTTTATAGAGGCTTAGACTAGACAATTTTCTAACCGAAATTTATGGACTCGTGGCCCAATCCCTCCCTCGTTTAGGAGGAGACCCTTGCTTAGTAATCTTTTTTGCTAACAAATGTACATAATATAACGCCTGTTATACTCCAAGGTTTAGACAGAGGTGTACGGTCTACTCTCGTTACGCCATTTTCTATGAAATAGGGGGCAAGCCTATTGCCATGCGGGGCATTGTTTCATACTTTGTATTTAGAATTTTGCAACTAGGTATACATTGTTCTGTATTTAGTCACTGATATCTTTTACAATCCAAGCTGTAAAGTAAGAAACTTGTGGCATTTTACGTGTATTATTTTTTAGAATATTTTGTAAAGTCTTAGTAGAGATAACCTGTGTTTGTAGAAAAATAATTCGAGATTTCATGTGGCGAAATCTACAGCGACAGAGTCAATACTACAGCAAGAAAACACATCATAAAAAAGGTCAATTTTCATAAAAAAATCATAATAAAAATATACTAACTAATTCCTACCCCTAACGCATAAACAGTCTTATAATAGTATAGAAAAATAAATGTAAAAAGGCATACGAAACTCGTCTCAGGCCTCCATGTCCTGCGAAGGCCTGTAGAGCCTTAGCTCAATGTATTCACGCATGTATTATTAATAATCTAGTCTCATATAAACAGCTATAACTTGAAACTTATCTGTGGATAACGTCCTTATAAGGGAGAGTATACAATTGTATTGAAAACGCGGTTATGTGTTTATTAAGTGAATCGAAGTGTTTGAAAAAATATTTTATTTCTAGCTTCATAAAGTTTCTACCTTCTTGAGGTTTAAAAGTAAACTTTAGCTTTATCCAGGGGAGCTATTAGGTATGTATCTCCGTTGACAATAGATAATAATGACAGTGTATTACATACAAATCCACTCAGTAATATTTGCGAAAACGTGTATTAAAAATTCTTGTACATTGATAAAAAACTTTCGGATTTATCATTTCAGTTGGACGAAAAACAACATTTAAATCTTTTTAAAACTCACTTTTGCAATTTTAAACTATAATTTTGCTTCAAGAATCATCAATTAGCTACATAGTAAGTTATCAGCTTTAAAGAGGGGATTCTTTGCGAAAGTGGAATTTTCGTATTATGAGAAATATTTGTGAAATTGCCACAACCGCTGGGTGTGACCGCAGCACTCAAGATTGTTACGTTTTGAACAACAGACAGGCATTCTAATATAATTGTACACTGTCAATGTCCTAAACGACGACTTTAAGTCTTGTTACAAAATAAATTCTATGTCTTTTACGCTATTACTGCTAAACAGTTGAACAGGCTTTCAATCAATTTGAGCTTCCCTATGAGGCCGACATAGCCTTTTGTTGGATAAAGGCCTTGCAAATAAATTTGATAAAAAAATAGCAGTAACATTTGAACACTTTTTGGGCATCTTTTATGTAATAATAATACTTATATAGTGCTTGCCGGAAAAGCGAAAATGATATCTATAAAACTGCGACTGTGGGGTATAACTTTCGGGCTTAAACAACTTTGACAGTCGACAACTAACCATAGGTACAATGAATAAATACCTATTTGATAGTGAAGTGTCTTTTTATTTTTCTTGAAATTTCCATAGTAAGTTGCGCTCACCGGTCGGTAAACAATCGCTTGACGCGGTTATTCCATAGATTGGTGACCGCATAGTGGTATTTGAACTGAGCGTCTCCGCGCTTCGAAAGGCTGGTATAAAGTCGATCCCGGTTGTTGTCTACTAAGATAACAGCCGTAAAGACACGTCAAAGGCCTTCGGGCTTGAACATCTTTGACATTGGGTTTTGTATCTGCGGTTAAATCGCAGCGTTTCTAACACAAGTATACAAACCCTCTAAGAGTCGGGTACATCGTCCACCTTAGAACCTGTCTGTAGCAGTTATTAGAAGTTATTAAAGGGCGTAGTTTTTACTGTCGCCGAGCTACCAGATTGCGCTTATAATTGCATGGCGCGTGAGAAAAACATCACCGCGGGTTTGAACCACTTCACTTTTCGTAAGGATACTGCCTTTTGAGATGAAGTAGCTTATTGCCCATGTGTCCTAAAGTATCGACTATGAGTTAGCAAAATTTTATCTAAATCGGTTCAACCGAAAAAGTCCTATAGTTCGAAGCTTTAAGAAGTCTTATAGAAATTTGAGATAGTCAAAGAGCATTGAATATGTTTCAAAATATGGTCAGTCACATTACCAAATTTTACCTTAATCGGTTCAGCCGTTTAGTTATAACGCGAAAATATACTTTTTACAGCTATGGTTAATCGTTCAGTTTATGCTATTCCCAGTAATTGTCACTGACTGTATTTTATCGTAAGTTATAGCGCCTAATATAATTTTGATAGCAAATAGATTCAATTAAAACATTTAAATCACAGTAGCGCTTACACAACTAACCTCTCAGAAGATTTGTAGAAATACAAATTCTATCTTAATTAGCAATCGATCTAGTGTCAAAGTCATATCTAGCCGCATCAAGGCTTTTGACTTGGCCAAATTACTCAATTTGTTGAAAAGGATTTGGCAGGGTCATTTACATATTAGACAGATTACGTAATGGTGTTCAAACTAAGTAGAGCTTCAGGAGGCATTTCAAAGAACGGTCTCAGCAATTGCCTTTTGTTAAGCCTTGTCAAAAGCTTGAACATTTTTAACACTATAATCCGACAACATCGTAAAGAACCTTGGTATGCACAATTTTAATTGAAATTCTGTGTATTTCCATTATAAAGTAGCCGTCAGCTGCACAAACAACCATCAACTAAGGTGACTAATGTTCTAAATTCTGAATTTGGTATACCTCCGCCAGCCGTGAACCTTGCATACAAGACTCTCTACTAACTTGTTATACTATAATGGTATTTGAACTGAATGAAGGCTGTAAAGGCACGTCAAAGATTGGTAAAAGCTGTTCTGTTCTATTAAGCTAAAGCCTTTGACCCTAGGTTGGCCATTAACCATACTTAAGAAAGATTGGATAGCCCTAAGGTCATTAACCTCTCCGGTCGATTATCCGTGACTGCATCTGTGTAATATATAATATCATATTGCCATTATAGCTCATCTTATTATAGATGGAACGTTATAGGGTCTAACCAACAATTATATACTTATTATATATAAAAGTAAACAAGATTCTTTTACCACTACTACTGGTAGTTTAAAGTTGTGTAGTTGACTTAACTATAGAGATTTACTACACTAGCCTGAGTCGAACTTTACTGTAATCTTTCCATTGAAGGTAATTTATGTCAGTAAGATCATTGATCAGGCAGGATCATAGTGCTGAACGTGATCAGTAATAAAACAATATAAGACGCGACATTAAACAAACTGTTTTAAAAGACGAAAAGCACTGGCTAAAATGGTGATTTTTTATTATCAGGTCACTCTTTTCTGATTTAATTTGGTACTGAACTTGCTACATACTTACAAAGATATATTTTTTATTTGAATCTTTCAGAAATGTCTTTTACAACACTAGATTTGCGTTAGTGATTGTATTAGAAAAAAGAAGATTTACTTAGTTACACACCAAACGTGGGCCCTACAGAAGAGAACGAAAGATCGATTTAAAGCTTTGAAGAGACTTGTCTATGCTTTATTTCGTTTGGACATTTCCTTCATAACGCTAACTACAATAGTTAGAACACATAGTACCTGTCGATACCTGTTCTCTGAAGCGACAAGCAGAACATGTCTGGGCGAGTGGACGTTATCAATAGAAGATTACTTGTTGCTTTGATAAAGACTTGTTCATATGTAGTCATAGACTCACACTACCTACTGGCTTTAAAAACTTATAGTAAGGGTAATATTATGCATCATCTAATGTGATATCGGAATCATTGTTTCTTAGTTCCTGCTTACCTTTACTTTAAAACAGGCGTGATTTTATGTATGTATGTATGTAACATGATAAATTAAATTACAGGCAGTGTGTTATAACGTGACAGTTAGTTAACGATTAGGTTCAGTGCACTAAAACCTTGACGATTGGATTTTCTCCATTTTTTTTTATAACGCTTGTTATAAATGTATACAGTGTATGAATTCCTGTGCAATAGGGACCGAGCGTATTACTATGGCACGTTAGTTAGTATTGAAAAATAATTTGATATAAATAAAATAAAAAAACATTTTTTTGCCTGACCCTGACCTGGGAATAGAAAGGAGAGACCTCATGCCGCCCACCCAGATACAGTATTTATTAATTTGCTATTTTTTTTTATTTCATCCCATTCTAAGCAGACAACAAAGGCAGACTTTCTTTATTATACATAACATATACATTCTCAATTTTTATTACATATTAGCACCTGCAAGACTAATAGATAATAATTATCAAACACAATAAATATTTAATGTATGTACAATCGTTACGCCTGTAGTGATAATATTAGCATTCGGTTAAAGATTAGCTAAGTGGCTTTTCGTTGCAAGTGTTAATTAAGGATAGTGGGTAAACTTACTGAATACGAATTAGCTTGTTCGATGTTATGGTGGCTCGGCTTAGCCTGGGAATGCCTTAAGGCTATTTACTTTAACATATTAATACTTAGTAAAGAATAGGTCTTTTAGTATATGATTGGTCGGGAACTGTCATTATCTTAAAGCATACCCATACATACATCAAATCACGCTTACGTCCCATAGTTACAGAAGAGACTAGAAAATAGATGGGAGTAGTTGCAATTGATTTTCAAAATCGATCTTTCATTGTTCCTTAGCTCGAATAGTGCAATTCTACTAGTCTCTACAGCTGTCCACAAATCCCTTTATTTTACAATTCATATTTTTGACTCTAATATTACTCAGGAAATTAGGAAGTGATATAACTCTATCTTTTGTTCGTTATGCATTCATGTGTATTATGTGTAAACTGCTTCACTGGTTGTAGTAAAATTTTGCATAGTAAGTAAGTATATTTTTTAAAAATCTACTGTAAAGCTAAACCAAGAGATTATTTTATCAAAATTCAAATCCTGTAGAGTTTTCACAAAACATTTGCTTAATTTTTATAGTTTTACAAACCTTTTAATTTTAAGAAGAAAAAAGTCTACTAAACAGTTTTTTCCTTCGCAAGATCATCATTTAAACCCCAGGCTAAAATTTTCAAATATAACCGCAATTTAAACTCATTCACCACAAACAGGTTTATTTAAAATTGAATGATCAAGTGCAACCTGTTTGAATGATAACGCTATTATTATTAACTTTCGCCATTCCCCCCTCGCGGTGGCCAAGCGTGACGGTTTTTATGCCGTGCCATATAACGTGCAGTGGGAGTGAAGGTCATGCTCGGGAACACTGCACGTCGGTCATTAGGTTAGCTATGTACTTTAAAACGGTTGAAAAGCACATTAAATATATTTTTACTATTCAATTGTAAAAATTTACAAAAAAAAACTATAATTCTTGCAAAGAATCTTGTAGGAAATAATCTAATTGGCTTTGTGGTCTGAGAGATTGTCTAAGACTGATGATCACGAGGTCTTAGATACGTTTCCCAGATCAACAGAAAGCGTTAATAAGTTTTTGTGATTTCTGTTCAAATATCCCCAATAGTTGTTTGGAAAAGTGCTCGGTTTCGGACAAAAAGCCCGCCCCCTTTTGCATTACAAAAAGTAGTGTCTATTTTATATACCTCTGCCTGTGCCTCTTGGTGTAACCGTCTTGATATTATGACCGTGTGTACGTATGTTGTTCAAATCTTGGACTAATAGACACAATTTTTAACAAAGAGTCAAGCACGTGGAATATATGAAAAGCTAAAGACTTCCCGAAACAGTCAATATTTATTAGTTAATAATAATATCAGTTATGGCTTATGTTCAAGATACCAGTAATTTTTCTAATCATTATTTTATCCAGTCACCTGGCTTCGATTACCTTAAGATAGTTTATCGCTCGCTAAAGTAATTGACAAAATTACTTTATAATATAAAATTCACTCCCTTTTTTTCACCTCTATCCATAGTAACAAGCTTTTTATCCCCTTGTTTACGTACAACCTTAATCTCCAGGCATAAGTCTTATCTTTAGACGAGACTCTACATAATTTGTGTCTCTATTTCTTAAAAAGTATCTGTCGTATTATTTCTGGTCGTTTCTATTAATTGCATAATGGTTAACTTCAAAGTTTAAAGCTTCAAAGAAATTTTCTAAGACCGTGATCACAAATTGACTGACGGCCAATGTGACAATCCCAGACTAAAAAACTAGCTGGTAACTGACCCGGCAAACGTTGTTTTGCCATATAAATAAAAAATAGAAGATGTTGGCCGATTTTCAGATCTACTTAATATACTTCAAAAAATTTGGTAAAAATCAGTAAAGCGGTTTAGGAGTAGTAAGGCAACTAACATTGTGACACGAGAATTTTATATACAAGATTATACAATGCTAAGTTAAAATGTATTTGAACAGTATCAATGAATGCTACAAAGTACGACTGTAGACCTATTCTTATCCAAACGGATCAGACTGTAACCTATCTACAAAAAATCGTCTTTTAAACGAAAAGTTTCTTCTACAAACCTGTAATTTTCGTAATATGTACCATCACCGGTAAGCCTATTCTCGTTTAAAACGAAACAAACAAATTTTTCGTCAAAAAATCGTATTTTAAACGAAAAGTCTCGTCGACTTAGCTTTAGTTTTGATAATATTCTCGATAGCAACTCGATAACAGAGTGGTTCGTGATCGCTGAGCTTCTCGTAATCACTGCTAACTTCCTGAAGGCGATCCATCAGGCGAGCCTGTTCATAAGTTAGCAAGTTTACGCCGCAACGTAATTACGATTTGTCATTTACATAGGAGTCTAGAACTGGCAACTTGGTACGCTCACACTCGTAGCTGGGTGCGTGTTACACCGTTGTGTAATATCAGACTCATTCTTGTTGTAGCGAACGAACGAATGTTTTAAACAATTATTGTTAAAATGGTGAGATTACTATTCGGGTTTTTATGTAGACGTTTGCCCAGTAGTGGAACAGAAATGGGTAAAATTTATTTATTTTATTCATTTATTATTCTGTCTTCATTTATAATTCATTTATTTAAAAACGTTTGTAATTTGTTAATGATAATTTATGGCGATAATTTTCTCTTAAGTAGGTCTCATTCGCATAGGTAAGTAGAGCAATTGTTTGCTCTGCATTGCAAAGTTGATAGGGACAATGTAGCTGTTTAACTGGGAGTAACATTCTGTGTAGTATTTTTTCCTAATTATTGGTATATAGAGATAAGAACTTTAAAAGATCATCTTTTTCACATCTAGAGAGCATATAAAATAATACACGTTTTAGTTATTGCATAGCTTAAATAGTTTATATTTTAAGAGCGAACAGGAAGAAAATACGGCCAGTGTGTGAGATAGTGGGTATCTTTCGGCTATTGAATTAGATTTTTGACAAACTTCTTACATTTCTCTAGTGAACTAAAAACTAATAATAATATTGGCATGAAATAATGTTGTATTTTGTCAATCTTTAAACATTCTCAATACTTTCATAGCTGATTTCAACGAACCTGAGCCTACTACAATACCTAATGAAATGCCTTTCCTTTATCTCAAATAATTCGGTGTGAGAGTCGCCCCCGCAGCTGTGTGCGGTGTGTACTTAGGCCGCACACACACGCGCGGTTACGTGAGCGCACATAATAAAGGTGCACGCACACCAGCGCGCTACGGGCAACGTCCCTAACTCGGCTATGTGTACCCGCCGAGCGATACTTATGTTTTATTTATACTTTCTTAGCCTACAGGGAATGGGGAGAATGGTGTGAGTGCGTTTTGTTAAGCGTGAGTTTTGTGTTGGCATTTTTTGTGTTTTTGGTTGTCTAATAAGATAATGACATATTTTTGGACTGATAAGTATGTAATAACTTATTTGAATATTTAAAGCAAGGTGACATTTTTTTTGAGATATTTATATATAACCACTTTAAATACTACAAAATGTAAACCGTCTAGAACTCACAAAACACCAAAATTAATTAGAAAAATAGTTATTTAGTCTTTAAAGGAAATGCGATATTTTCAAGTATAAATAAAATATTTTGTTCCTTACGGGAATCAATCACCGGATCCATTCCATGTGCGTTGTCAAGTGATTATTTTTGTTTATCAGATACAATGCGGGAACATTGTTACACCTATAACCCTTTGGGAACTGGGGTAGCAGGTGTGATTCTCTATAAAAGTCATTATCAATGATCACAGTGCCTAATGTTATAATTTTATAATGGCCTGTTCGTTAATATAACTTAAACCTAGAAATATTATATTTCTGACTAGCTGACCCGCGCAATTTCGCTTGCGTCACATAAGAGAGAATAAGTCATAATTTCACCCGTTTGTAACATTTTTCAATGGTACTCTGCTCCTGTTGGACGTAGCGTGATGATATATAGCCTATTACCTTCCTCGATAAATGGGTTATCTAACACCGAAATATTTTTTCGAATCGGACCAGTAGTTCCAAACAAACAAACAAACTCTTCAGCTTTATAATATTAGTACAGATAAAGTTTGTTGATTACTAAGATAGAATTACTTATTTGTAAGTGTACTTATGTGTACTGATTAGATATTTAAATGAATAAATATTATTCATAGTTTTGTTTTACTTAAGAGCTCTACTATTTTGTTTGCATTACACATTTTTTCGCTCTCTGCAATACGTTACTCTACATCACATATAACAAAAATCATAGTTGAATGTGCCATAGAACCATGCGCGTCCTCTATATAAGGCTTTAAAGCATGATTTTTTCTAAATTCAAATACTATTTACCAAATATACCGCAGAAACAACATTAAGCAACCAATTGGACAAAATCTTAAACTAATACTTTCAAATTCCAACAAGAAAACTTTCCATTACAAAAAAAATACAATAAAAAAAACTCAAAATGTCACTTGCTCCATTTTCCCTTGACATTCAACATCGGCATTAGGAGCTGGGCTGTGTCACGTCTCGGTGCGTGTGTGTGCGTGTTTGTGTGTGTTCGTGTGTGTGTGTGTGTGTGCGGCGCAAGCGCAGGTAACTGGGAACGTCTGCGCGAGGGTAGGCGGCCATACCAACGTGTTATAATCTCTTAGAAGATTCTTAGTAGCATGGTGCTGGGTTAGGTTAGGAAAATTTTAAAGAGTTAGGGGTATTGGGATTGAAGTAAATTTGTTTGAGATTAGTTTGGTTCTTAGGTTGATGGATAGATAGTTGGTAATAGTTAGTAGCTGGGAGTGTGATTAGAAATAATGTAGAGTCGGAGAAGCGTACGCAGAGCCGGTTTTAGTTTCTGTTGAAAAGAATGTCTAAATAAAATTAAATATAATAATCCACTCGAAAACGACTTCTATTATCGCGACGGAGATCGGAAGAATAAAAAAAAATCGCATCGCCAAAAATCTTACAAGAAATTAATTACAGAAAAAAAAGAAAGGGGTGTGCTTGGCCAGTGTGCGCGCTGACGTAATTTCACTGGTGGCGGGGCTGCGTCCGCGCAGTGGCGGCCGAGCCCTCGCGCGTCCCGGACGCACGCGCTCCCCGGCTACATCCTAACCTAACCTAACACATGAAAAAAATATCGCCACAAATGTCAAAAAAAATTGCAACGAATTACCAATTTTATTTTTTTAATGTGCCGATATTTTCTTCATCGTTCAGTGTTGCCCACAACACCGGCCGGTGCACGTGTGGTGACGTCATCGACCTACCCGGAGGGAGCATGTAAGTTTTTTTATTTTATTTCTAATACCCTTCTAATAAGTTCCTAGTAAGCCGCTTGTTATGTAAGAATTTTAGAAAATATTTTTGAAACATCTTTTTTGTATTTTTTTACTTTGCAAGTTCTTTAAGCTTTTTCAGCAGGTTCTTTTTACTATTTTGATGAAAATTAACAATTTTTATTCATATTTAAGTAACAACATTTTCTCCGGTAATTCACGAACTCACGAAAGCATTATCATTGAGATGAAAGTAAAAAAACATCACTTAAAGAAAATGTCATTCTAAATTTACACTTACTAAGGAAATACTAGTAATAATCAACTTAAAAAAAGCATTTCAATTTATCATAAAACCTAACATCCTATTTTTAATAATAACCAACAATTAACACTAAAAAACAGCCAGACTAATCTTCAACAAAGCCATAAACTAACAAAGAAAAAAAAACAATTTAAAAAGAGATTTTCCCGGCATTTTTACAAAAAGAAACATGGCGGGCAGATTCCACGTCACTAGTGACGCTCGGCCTAACCTAGGCCAACATAGGCGATAGGAAACATAGGTCATTACACTCAGTCATGGCCGCACACTTTCCCGGGACTACAAATATTCTCGTTTCGTCTTAACTCGGAATTCTAATTAGACGCGCATGTGCCACGGCGATTGTGTGCATTTTATTGCGTTTGGTATAGAAATGAATTTAGTAATGTTTTAGAATTGTGTTTAGGTATAAAAGTTTAACAAAAAACTAAATTAAAGATCTCTTTTCATTGAATAATCCTATAATAGCAATAACACAATTTATCATTAACTTAACAATTTCAAATTTTTTATAAGCATTTTTTTTCTTGTATAAAACATGTGTTTTTTACAGAATTACCATCTAATTATGAATCAAAAATTAACAAGTCATAATTAAATATCTCTATAAACTAAAGTCTCATTTACAAAGTATATCTTTTAATCAAAATAGTCACAAATTCTTTTCATATAATATCTTAAAAAGTATTCTATAAATCGAGTGTCAGCCCTAGAGTTGCGTTAAAAACGGTTTCTAAGTCGTCTCAGGCGCACTCATAGTTGCATGTTAGCGTAGGTCACTGGCACGAGCTTTCACGATCGTTGACGGAAACAGCCGAACACGGCCGAGCGCTGACGGCCACTGTCAAACGATAGACGTACGTAGTAAATGACTAATTCATTCATAACTACTATGTACTTTATATTTGATGTATTATTCAATGAAGTATATAGACGTATAAAAAGTATTTTTTATAAAAATGTACGATTTATTTGAGTTTTGGCATCGATTCACCACTCGAGCACATGGTTGAATTTTTAAATATTTCGTTCGTAAAAACGTCTTATATATGAGAACATAAATATATTATAATCAGTCTCAGAATAGCCACAGAATACTTACATTCATTGCTGAATGGTAAAAATTATCGTAGACACAATGCAATGTCATGACCAGGCATGAAGGCAAGCCTATGCTGATATAACAAAGTACAAATTTGTTATTTCAGCCCTATCTTGACGCTAAAAAGGTATTCTACCTTAATAAAATCATATAATTTATAATAATATTCCAAATCCCATTAATATTATATGTAAGTATGTATGGATGTTTGTTACTCTTTCACGCAAATGCTACTGAACTGATTATGATGAAATTTGGTATATAGGTTGTTGGTAGTTGAAGACCCAGAATAACACATAGGCTACTTTTTATCCCGAAGTTCCCGAGGGGATTTACACGGGAAGGGTTTCCACGCGGACGAAGTCGCGGGCGGCCTTTAGTATTAAATAAAGTTCCAAAGCACGGGTGATAAAACTTTTATGTAATGAAAGATTAAAATATACACGATAAAGTGTAACTCATTTTCTACAACAAAAATAATATGTAATTCAATTAATAAATTTAATCTCTTCAATGGGGTGCCTCTACATTTAAAGCAGAGCTTATGAGCATATCAACTTACTAGATAACCTGGCACAGAAATATCTCCTACTTACTTATGACAAATCTAGCCACATATAGATAAAAATTAACTCTACCATAAAAAATATTACACTATTAGCAACATAACATGAAACATTCAAATAAGAAAAACGACACATTATTCAAATATATTTAGTAAAAAGAATCATCATGCCTAATACATACTCTACCATCAAAAAATATAAGCAGAAATACATGAAAATTACACCAACTTATAGTAATAACATTATTAACATGAAGAGTGTGCAAAAAGCCGGTTGCTCTACCAACCATCAATAATTATAATGACAAGCCAGCTATTTATGTGATTCCCAGGGAAAAAGTCTCGCAATATAATAATATACAGTCGCTATGTAGAGTCAATGTACCATTCACCTTAAGGTCTTACGCCGAAGTACTCGTGTTCTAAGAAAATGTGGAAATTATGTAGTTTCTCATGATTTACACGCAAGACTCTACCTCTATAGCAATTTTATAAAAAAATCTTTGTACTTATTTAATTAACTAAAAGGAATAGCATTTTCTTTGTCATTTTTGTTAGAATTTATATTAATTTTGTATATAAATGCTGTTTGATGTCAAATTATTTATTTTATATTTAGTTATGACTTTTATCACCTTATGTAACTAATGCAAATTGTAGATAAAATGTGGAAGAGTCTCATTTACAAGATTATGCGAAACTCAAGTAAAGGTAATTCTTAACTTTATCTAACTTGTCCTTAAATATAATGCAAAGTCGTATAAAGGAGGACCTAATACCAAATGCATTATCTATCAGTCAACCTTTCGCTTAAATACCAAAAGTCTAATGTGTAACTTCATAATCCGATGAACGTTTATGCTATGTTTCGTAAACTACGAAATTAATAATTAACTACTCAAGAAAACAAAAAAATATTCCATATGAATATACCTTTACACAACAACCTATTACAAATTTCAACTCTAAAAAAGCCTTAAAAGATCTTTCTTTACTTTTAAAACCTTTAAAATCTTTCAAAAACAGTAAGTATTCCACCCGTCTAACCCATCGCTAGTAAAAAAGCTATCACAAAGGACCACGTAGGGTTACATCTGACCATAAACTATATCAATTTGTCCCCTCGGCGAGTGCAGGGAGAGGGGAGGGCAGGCCCTACCTGGTGAGGTCACAAATGACCACCAGACAGGTTTTTTGTGACTATAGTGATGCGACACGTCTGGAGTATCAGCTGTTTGGATATCGATATCGATGAAATTGATTCAGTTAAGTCGGTATGAAAGGAATGCTTCTTAGTTTTACGTATAAGAAGGAACAATATTTATAAAGGGATTTATTTCGCAAATTTTACAATCAAGGAAACCTATTTCAATCTTAAATGTGTTCTATTCATTAATACAAAATTACAACACAAACACATTTTTTATATTAGGTCAGGGAAAAAGTCTTCGCATTATACTTAGTATGTATAAACTTGTAATAAAATCTCTTTGGCTTCAAGAATCACAAATGAGTACACGGTTCATTAGGTTTTTCAGTGAGCTCGTGAGGTACCCAAATATCGAGCTTTTTTGTGTAGAGAAAAGATTTTATTACAAGTTCATACATACTATAAAGCGAAAAGACTTTTTCCCCGACCTAATATTTCTAAGTTTTAGTAAGAAATCTAGAGACTTCTTGCTTTGGTATCATTAAAAAATTATGTTCCAACCAAGCAGTGATTCTGCAGCAGAATCACTGTAGATATATGTAAATGAAATCGTTATATCTCAACCCCAACATATTCATAAAACAAAAGAGAACAGTTGATATCTCCTAAGACATTTAACTTTAGAGGTAGTCCATCTAGAGTACCCATTCGAATAGCACCCAGCTTAGTCCACGGAGACTCAGCGTTTTTTTTATACGAGTTTAAACGCTATTGAATAGATAAACTACCGATAAATGTACCTCAGAAACCGGAGGTAAATGGACTACTTCAACTTTTCTGTCGATGTACCTCAAAATAATATTCTATCGATACATCGACATGTATCACATCCCTACACCACACATGCCGGCGGCAGTTCACTGCCAAGGCCAGCTCACCCCATGCCCTATAAAATACAAACATTATGCCCTTTACAGCACAGCCCTTTGACGCTCCATTGAAAGAGAATTGATAAAACAGTTTTGAATTCAAAACATTTTAAATAAAGGTTTCGTATAAATGATATTATTAGAGACTTTTCGCACCTTTTTGAATAGAATTTTTGGTTTTTGACAGGACCTGTTTTGGTTGACGACGAAGTTTTTTTTAATGCTAAGCCGTTACGCGTGTTGCTATATTATTTTACACGTTGTATGAACTATAACGGGCCCTAAATGTAATAACGTATTTTAAAAACGTCGTTAAGTAATTTTAAAAGACGGGTACCGACTCTATTTCTTGGGTCTACGATAAAGATACAGGAGTATTGAAATTAGCTTAAAACCTCAAATGTTAGGATGCATCTTGACAAAGTTAGTTAACTAACAAAGTTAGACTATCAAAAACCAGGATAAACTTTGAACTAGCCATCAATCTAAGGACAATAGCGATACGAATCAATCGTTACTCGATTGGTGTGCTAAAAAACTCAACGGTATTCTGACATTTATTTAAATTTGTACCACAAACTAAAGTTATATCATTTAGTTATGTAGCTGTATTTATATTTATTTATGTAAACTTGCTAGAAACTGTCGTATTTGTTTGAGATATCAAAACTTACAAATAGTACAAAGGGTTAGGACAAGTTTTCCATTATCATATAACTTTATTCATCGAATACTTTAAATATTTTGGCAGATGTTGTATGGATATTTGTTATTTTCACTATATAGTCTATATACTATATACTTATCAGTATGAAATAATATAATTTACGAAGAAATTGGTATCAAACGGTGGAACACTAAATGAACCCTCAACTTTAAGCAACTCTACTGAAAATTATTGCAAAACTCTATAAGTTTTGAAGTCATTCTCACATTGACCGAAATACCGATCATTATTTATAATTCAATAGAGTTTCTGCATTCGCTGGTAAACTAAATAACTATTTAAATAATTCCGACTAATATTCTAAGTTAGTATTAGTAAGTCGATACCCAAACAAGTAATAAACGTGTGTTTTGTGTGACTGCAACACATGGCGGATGTCCACCACACATGTCTTAAGATATGTTTCAGTTTATTGTTACAAAAAATATATTACTCGTGAACTTTTAGGACTAGGCAGAGGTATACACACGTTAAACTAAGCCAAATTTCGCAATAAGTTAAGTAATACATAGTCAAAACGATATTTACTTCAAAATATGTTAGACTAGAGGCCGCCTGCAACTTCGTCCGCGTGGATACCCTTCCCGTGTAAATCCCGATCCGTTGGGAACTCCGGGGAAAAAAAGTAGCCTGTGTTATTCTGGCTCTTCAGCTTCACCTATATACCACATTTCATCGTAATCGGTTCAGTAGTATTTGCGTGAAAGAGTAACAAACATCCATACATACTTACATACATACATACATACATTCTCATCTCACAAGCTTTCGCATTTATTATATTAGTAGGATTTTAGCTGAAACTATCATTCTTATAAATCGAGAGTACAATTTTTACCGGAATTTATTTCAGTTCTAGTTTCGTGTCGGCAAAGCCTAAAAATATTTACATACATCGACCTAGAAACTTGCGGTTTTCGCTGAAAACAACTATGTTTAGCGACTTTGTATATAGGTTTTTATACTGTTTAGGCTTGAAGATAAAATAGCTTTACCTATTTATCAATAAAGGCTAAATTAATATAGAAAATAATACTGTTTGTATTTTAAGGTTTAAAGGACATTACTTATTTCAATTACCGATAAATCGAGAATAGATTGTTACTTGAGGTTATTCTTTTTATAAAACTTTTATTTTTCATTAGCCTTAATTTTAATTACAAGATATAATTATAAACTCGATTAGATTGTTTTTTGAGTTTCATTTTACTATCTTTAACCTAATGTCGAAGATAGTAAAAAGCACTACTTCTTCTTCTTATTTGGTCTCTTGGTCTTTTCTAACTATACATACATAAAATCACGCCGTTTTTCCACAGGGGTAGACAGAAGCCAAATAAATTATAAAAACAATTTATATTTTTTTTTTCGAAACTTGAGCGTTTATACACCTTTGCCTACAGAACTTACACCTTTAATATAAGAAGCATTATAATATAAAGCATATTGTTCAAAATAAAATAGCCTAATATATCCTTTTAAAACAACATTGTACAAACATACTCTACAAACTAATGCCATCTCTTCACGATTGTAACGCAACAAAGAGACCTCTTATAGAGATGGGCCGTGAAACCGGTACCAGTCGATACAAAAAAAACTATGTAGAGTACTAAACGGGTCCCGAGGGTTTGAACCTCGGATACTTCAAGCTTACGTTTATTGTAGAAGAATGAATGTAGAGTAATGAATTGATATCTTTGTTCAATGGAATTTTGTTAGATTGATAGTCTGCTTAGAAGAGTGTTAGAGGAATGGAATTTGAATTTGTAAGGATCGTACTAAATGGTGTTCTTTGGTCTCTGCCTGCTCCTATGAGAAAAAGGCGTGGTGTTATGTATGTTTTGAATTTAACAAATGTGTTGAAACAAATACTCTTCCATGTAAAATCTACTGAATTGATTTTGTTGAAATGCAGAATACTGATGGTCTCAAGTCGAGATCAAACTAGTTGATTTAGTAGTAGCTAGTCTTAATTTGACAGCCAATCCAATGTCGTATACTGTATATTATTAGTATCTATTATTAAACCTGTATGTGTGTAACGCATTTTCGGCTAAACCGCTGAAAAAAAATTGATAACATTTAAGTCTGGATGTAGTTAAAGATTTGGAATTAAACACAGTCTTTCTTTAACGCTTTTACAACTAAACTACTAAACAGATATTGATGGAATTTATCACGGATACAGTTTAGAACTCGAAAACAAACTAACTTTATTTTAAACTGTTAAAACAGAGATAAAAATCGCAAGCAAAACTGCAAACTAGTTAATAATATTTTACTTTCAATAAAACGAGCTGCTTATTACCTTTACTGACCATAAAATTACTTATATTAATATAAAATTTAATAATAATACTAGTGTAAGAGTCTAGTGTAAGTATCGTGTTGTAAAATTAATAATAAAAGCGACCACACGGGCCGTAACTATGGGATATTTATTAAACATGTATTTTTTATCTTAAATAGGGTACACTGGTTCTACCTGGATATTTTTAAAGTAGAATAAAATGTGGGTGTTTGTGAATCTTGATAAAGCTTTTTATCCATCCATATATTTCAATAAAAATCTTTTGTATTACAACGACGCTTTGAATCTGAAGAATCTGTTAGAATGTCATAATTATTGTCAATTTAAGTTGTGTGGGAATTGAAAAATTTGTATTATGTTACAACAAAACGTCTATTAGGCACTTGTAAGTTTATAATGCTTAAACTTGGCTTGATACGCTACCGCGTGTCTAGATTGTTAATTTCATATTTACTATGTTAAAGGAGATAGGTTATATTAGATGCAAGCTGGTCCACATTAGTAGGGTAAAACAAAATATATTTTCAAGTGTAGAGATTGAGAAAGACTGTGTTTAATAACGTGAATTTTAGTATATCTGTGCTAATTTTCATTTAAATCGGTTTGGAGGTCTACCGGCAAAGTACAAAGTTTGGAAGAATGGATTTGAGTGTTTAATTTAAAACCTTTTGTCACACACTTAGATAAATTAATATGTATTAAATAACTGCATTATTTTTTGCTACTCAATACCTACTTAATTCAAGATTAGATTCTAACAGACATATTACTGCATAACAGTCCAAAATTTCATGTTATCTTTACAAGCTGTACAAAACCTGATTCTGTAGATATCGATTCTGTAACTCGGTCAAATTGAACAACACTATAAGTTATCATTGATTTGACTAGTAATTGATCTAACAAGACAACTTTGAAGTCTAAATGTAATGAAAATAACTTATGTTGTACTTTAACTTATTTATTTGAATATAGGACAGTATTTGTATTAACTACAGTCTAAATATCGAAAAATCTAAATACATATAACTTAAACATTGACTGACTAACATTGTGATCTATCAACGCGCAGCCCAAAACCATTATGTATTTAAAGAGAGTCTAATTTATTAAATGTGGGCAAAAATTGCTAGTTATAGTACTTAACGTTACGTCAAATTGATTTTATGTAGAGGCTGTTTTTGATCACCCTATGAGTATTTACTCGAAAGCGAGAATTTTTAGTTGTTTAAACACTAAAAAAGTATCTAATCTTAGTGATTTCAAATTAGTTCACACACTTTCAAAATGCTGACTATATTCTATGTCCTATAACAATCGATTCAAAATCACTGTCAAAACTCAAAATCAATATTCAAGACGGCCCAAAAACTATGCCTTTTAACCCTTCACCGCTCGAAACCAGAAACCAGTTGGACAAAAAACTCTATAATAAAAATATTCCCAATGGTCCTTTCGGTCAATAGTACCGGCTATTAGCGTCTCCATGTTAAAATTTAAAACGTTTACCGTTTCTACACGCTTCAAGTGATGCTCTTGAAGTTCAATGGGAATTCCTAATCGGTTTCCCAGTTGGTGGTTTGCTATTAAAGTCGTGTTCGTGCACGTTCGTTTTTGGCGTTATTTTATTACCAAACTGAGTATTGAGACAGAGTTACTGAGTACTTTTCCTATACCTCTCGAAAAAATAACTTTTTACGTAACTTTTTTAGACAGAAGTTACTCGGGTAACTCTATAGTAATACAAAAAGACTGTCGTAGCTGTATAATGGCGTATAGTTTATCTTTAACTAGCTGACCCGCGCAACTTCGCTTGCGTCACATAAGAGAGAATGGGTCAAGATTTTCCTCGTTTTTGTTACATTTTTTATTGCTACTCTGCTCCTATTGGTTGTAGCGTGATGATATATAGCCTATAGCCTTTCTCGATAAATGGGCTATCTAACAGTGAAATAATTTTTCAAATCGGACCCGCAGTTCCTGAGATAAGCGCGTTCAAACAAACAAACAAACAAACTCTTCAGCTTTATAATATTTAGTATAGATTAGTAACGAATAATTCAAATAATGATTGTAGACAAATATTAATCGCACACAAACTTAAGCACTACAAGGTACTTACACTATATTGTATACAAGATACTTATATACAACTATATTATTCTTGAATTGTGAAAGGTAGACATCTGATACCGATCACCAAAGTCTTTTTTCACATTCGTCTTAATTAACTTTTCATTGAAATAAAACATTTCTCCGTAACAAAAATCATCATAAATAATATCATAAAGGTGCTTACACGATATCCGTATCCGTAACGATGGCATCTAAAGACATGCATCAAATACCATCCAATGGGAAAATTGAAACAATAGTGAGAGCCGTCCCAACCGTATGCTAATACACGGTAATTAACTGCACTATGATATATAACAAGAGAAAATATACCTTATATTATGTATCGTAAGGTCGATTTTTGTTTGTGAATGTCTAGTGAAAAAAATGATAAAAATGCTGTCTACTATCTTCCATGGAATGGCTGTAAATCTTTTGTAATTATTTTAGCGACTTGTCGTGTTTATAACAGTTAATGTTAGTTGTTTTAATTGTTGAATATTTATTTTGTTATATGGGAATATTACTTAAAAAGATAATTTACTTTCTTGAACACTTCAAGCGATTTTAAGTCTTTGCAGTGTCGAACAATTTTGATTCAATTTTTTTCAACAATGTCAATTTTAACACTCTTAATGCCATTTCCTTTATGTTGAACAATTGATTACAAGCACATAATATAAAATCGACAAAATAATATTCAAGAAACAAGAGTACAAAATTATAATCTCTTAACTTTAATAAAATTACATTCTAGACAATAAAAAGCTGTACCTAAATTGAAAACCACAAACACAACAATTATAGATATAGTTCAAAATCATTAATTTCAACTATATTTATAAAAATCATTGAAACGTCACTTTGACAGTGACATTACTAAACTGTCAAATGACGTCACATTTCTACAAGTAAAGTGACGACGTACAAGATGTTAGTATAATGAGTTTGACCCGTTTTTACATGTGTTAACATCGTCACTCGGCAACTGTCAGTTACGATGACAGGTCATAGTGAAATGTGCAGTGTGAATGGGCCTTTATGTTCGGATATAGAGATTTTGGTTATAGATTTTTTTAGTATTGTGTTAGGAAATGTTTAGCAGATTTTGAAATTATGAATTATTTTCCTTGCTTATAGATTTTAGACATTTTAAGAAGTCTGAACAAAGTATGTTTAAAAATGACATTAAATACGTTTTGTTTTACAAAAATGGAAATGAAATTCGAAGAATTAGTATCTTCACCTTTAAAATTGTGTTCGATAAGTTGTTTTTGCAGATATAAAAAATGTCTAAGATTAAAAGTTTAAGATCAGCGTCTTAGACTTTAAGTAAACTTACCTATCCGATGTCATTTTAGTTAAAGACACCGTAATTAAAAGTAAAGTAAAACACATTAAAATATACATACAAGCAGGTAATTACTTTCTTCTAAAAGTCCCAGATTCACCAATTCTGAACAAGTATCTGATAGCTTCTTAATAGGATTTTTTATAAGTTTTTTATACTAGCTTTTAGTCCCGATTTCACCACCTATAAATAAGTAACACTTAGCTACACACATAGCTTATCAAATGGAGCACAATTCTTTATACATTAACTATCGCTTTATCTATCAGATAGATTATCCACTTGCGAAACTAGCCCTAGGTACCAAGTTCGAAGCCCAGTTCGTTCAACTGCTAGTAAATAATGAGGAAGGTAGGTTTTTCCGTAATTCCTGGAAGATTAATTGATAGTCGATTGGCACGTTGAGCTGCCAAGTCGAGACTCGTTGGAAATGTTCAGCATTCATCAGATACGCACTTGTTTGTATTAGATTATGTTACTTTGATGTTTGATACTCGTAAAGCTTTAGTAATAGCTATTTGTTAAATACATTTATTGAGGGCATGCAAAGTCCCCAACCCGCACTTGGCCAGCGTGGTGGACTTAGGGCCTAACCCCCTCTCTCATTTGGGAGAAGACACTTGACCTGCAGTGGGACAGAAATGGTTTCAAAAAAAATATCTACTGAAATGGACCGTGTCCAGCTCGTAAATTTGTAACAGCAAAGAGTATAGGAAAGCTGTGAATTAAAAAAGAGGGTTTAAAAATGTTGTCAGAAATGCAAAGACAGTTTTTGTTTGAGTTGTGACGTGTATAGTGTCTGTAAATATCGGAGCAAAAATTGTAGTTGCTATTGAAAATGTAATGATTGTCTACTCGAAGTTTGAGATACTTTCGCTGATAAAAATTGTGCTCAGTTTTGTGTATAATCAAAGTGGGATCACTTAAAACGTATAATTTTGGTTTTTGACCCACTGTTTCTCTCAAAAATGTTGTAGAAAACTTGTAAAGTTATGGAGTCAGTGGACTTGATGAAGTTCGTAACTAACTGAATTAGATATTCCATCACATTAAACTGCAAACTGCAGCTTGTTTGAAGTAATTTTGGATTGATTTAATGCTTTATACTGTTTGGCTATTTACATATTATACTAAAACAGTTTGCTTCGATATACTAGTGAAATATGTAGTTCGAAAAATTTAGGCCAAACTATGTGTACTTAATAGTTCATCGAGAACATTTATACTGTGATGTATAAACTATTTTCAGGGATTTAAAGTCACTTTCATCATTAAAATTAAATTAGTTTCACCACTTGAATCATTTTCCTGAGGTAATCCTATGTTGTAATGCAGGTTATAAGCTATCATAGTACCAAATTTTATTAAAATCCGTCCTTTGCTTTTTGTGTGGAAGAGTAATAAACATACATACATCCATTCTCACACACTCATATTTATCTATACTTACATATAACAATTGCTGTTCGTTAGTCTCGCTAAAACTCGTGAACAGCCGGACCGACTTGGCTAATTTTGGTCTTGAATTACTTGTGGAAGTCCAGAGATGGTGTAAAAGGTGAATAAATTTGAAAATGCGCGGTATTAAATAAAAACAAGAAAGCGTGAGAGGAGCTGCGCGGGTCAGCTAGTAATATATATTTATACCTAATATAAGTAAGATGAGAATTTCAGGGAAGACTTCTCTTATACAAAGATATTCTTTACAAAGTATAGTAATAAAAGTTCCCTATTAAGGTATTCAAATTTTACTTTAAACGTCTACAAGTCAACCAAAACCAACAAGGCGAACTATCTCAAAAATCTTTGGTATAAAACATCAAATAACCGCCCAAATATTCGAGAGAGCTAACAAGAAATATTTCAAACGAGTTTAGCCAAAAACTGGTAGCGTCCGAAGGACATACTTCTAATATTTGAACCACACTTGAACGACAAACAATGACTTTAGGAAAGTGAGAAAAAAGTGTACAAAATCCCAATATGTGGTTGGAATGGGAATAAGTTGGAATAATATATATTCATTACGTATTCCAAACGCGGCGTTAGTAATAATAATAGTATGGGGTTGACTTAGGGCTGTGTCTAATTAAAAATATGAATTGATTTGAATTTTTAATTTGTTGTATTGTTGTCACAAGTGGTTTGATTCTTGTTTAGTGTGGAATGTGGTTATTATTATGTGGGCGGGTTCTAGGCGGTTAAATGTGTGGTCGTAATATGAACTTTCATTAGTTCGGAGTATTCATACGATTTTCAGTGAATGAAAGGTTTTGAAATTGACATGGCAGGTGCTTTAATTTAATTGAAAATGGTAATAAATATCTATTTTTTCTTTGAAATTGATTACAGAATTGAAAATAGTGATAAAAATATCTACTTTAGAAAAAATGCAAGTATTATACATGTATTTTCAGCATAGTTACAAGAAATTTGTAAGTTAATTAAGAAAGTATTTCGTAAAGCTATTTTGGATGGAAAATAATATAAAGGTTTCAATCAGGTTTACAATTTCAACTAGTACAAAATGTGCAACAAGCGGCATATTACATCACTAGATTAACACTTAGAAAATGATAGATATTAAAATACTAGCATTAAGGCTAGCATCGGCACTCGTCAACAAAAAGCTCATAAGAGCTTTACAAAAAGCTGACACCCCTACATGATCCAGTTGAGCAAACGACGCGCGCCGTTGCGCCTGCGCCGCCCTCTGATTGGCCGATGCAACTCGCTGCGGCGGGCGTGCGAAAGAGAAAAAAAACCTACAGTAATATGTATTAGCGGTTGTGCGAGCGAGATGGAAGAATGCAGTCGACGGATGTGAGGGTTTCCGATCGTTGACTTCTCTCAAGGCCATGGCAAGTTAGTTTTTGTTGTGTGTCATCGTAACGCCTGTAATACAGAATTGTGACCTTCACTGTACTTTCTTTTGAGGTCGTTTTGGGGACATCGCTGTGGCTAATTATAGATTGATTATTGTGTCTATAAATAGATCAGTGATTGAGATTTTGTTGGCCTATTTTGGAATTTAAGGGAACTTTTTTAAGTCGAATGTTTACGAACTTAAAACTTATTTTATGCTTCGTAACCAACGCTTGAAGCCTATCTAACAACAGATTAGGAGTAGTTTATAACATTCGTTAAGTCATACCTATGTTGTAGTTTGTACCAACATCTAAAATAAATAACATTTACATACTTTGCATTAGGAGTCCAAAATGTTCTTTAATTTCAAGTTTTTACCGGCATTTAGTTTTATCCAAGACTCTTGGGTCGATTCCCGGGTACAGCAAAGTAGTATGAGTGTTTCCTAATTGAGATTCTAATAAAACACAAACGTAGTTTAGTAACGTGCTCGGTATACTTATGGCAATAGGTTCACCCCCTATAACATGAGACTAATATTCTTAAAATCGAAACGTGGGTGTATTTCATACACCTTTGCCTACACCCTCGGGCATAACAAGCTTGAAGTCTTACCTTAGGGAGGCAGTAAATGTATATTTATAAAATAAACTATGCCAGACATGTGATAACGAACTTATTAATTAAAAATATCAATAAATATCTTATTAAAGACGATATCCATTCATAATATAATTTAAAACCTGAAGCTGTGACTTTAATTGTGGAGTATTTCGAATATTTAACTCAAGGGCAGGTTTTAAATTAATTCACCCTGTATAACCTGTTTTAGTGTCCGATAAAAAGGACTTTTTAATGCGTAGGACTTTTCTAATAAGAATTTCGTTGATATCTTACTAACAGTAAAAGATGTAAACTTTGTTTGTAGGGGATAATCTCGAAAACTGTAAAACCGATTTTGATAATTTTCTATGAAAATTTTAAATTTTAGATTTAGTACTTAGGGTATCGTTATTCTACGAAACTTCGTGTGCAAAAGCTTGTTCTAAAAACAATGCGAATACAAGGAAAAAAAAATAGTTATCGACATACGATGTAGAGATACTTCTCTACTAATACCTAAAAAAAAACTTTAACTCACAAACGTGAAAAAAAAATGCTCTACATAGATAACTTAAAACTCTACCTAACATATTAAAACAGTACCTTTCTTACTCTACTCTAAAACCGGTAGAGTCAAAAGTGTGTTACACTCTACCTACGTCGTCTCTATCAATAAAAATGTACCGGCGTTTACAAGACCTACCCCAATTCCGGTCTCTACGAAAATAGATAAGTTATGTAAACAAGATAGAGCGGCTCAGGTCAATGGAGTGTTATCTTAAAGTAGAGTTTATTAAGACTGATAGTGTTAGTTTAATTTTTGTAGACTCTAGCTGTTGAAAAATTGATATTAGAGCCTTTAGAATTGTATCGGTGGTAAATTTAATTAAAAGTTAAGTAAATTTTATCGCGTTTTCTACAGTATAATAATATACTCGTACTAGCGATGAGCGTGCGTTTGTGGTTTGAAATTGCTTGAAAAAGTAGTTCTTACGAAATACCCTATGGGTGTTGATCAGTTTTTCATACAAAATTTGTCGTAAGCTACTCGATTGTCGATAGTCAACAGTAGTAGATATCCTCCAAGTACCATAGTTGACACGATATTCGGTTCGCCACTACCTATACAGACTTTAACGGTTAAAGAAAGATTCGTAAGTAAACTTGCATGCTTGAGAATCTTGAAATGTATACTATAGGCTAGCAATATTTAAGGCAGTAAAGAAATTACTAGTTGAGCTATAAGACGGTACTTTGTTTGGTGTCACTTTGTAGACTGAATTTATCTGAAGCATAGGTCAATTATTATCACAAGTTCAGCGTGATTTGATTTTAAACTTGAAATTAGGCTAAGCTTTCAATTCCTCCTATGTTTAATTTTGCTCTCTGAATCAGACCGTTTTACATATGATATGGTTTGTAGAAAGATTCTTAGCCCAGATTTTAGTTTTTTATTAAGTTAATTCTTTTACATGTTATAACATTGCACTCAGAAACTTTGTAACGCCACGTGCTGTAATATTACAATAGCATATAATATTTATATTTAACATAATATATACTATGATATAACGCGTCTCCTGACAGGTTTACGTAAGAATTTAGATATAATATTATAGATAACACAGTACATGTTATTATAACAACGCATTAGGTATTCAATTGTATGGACTATTCGATGATTCTTGAGATTCCTATGTTTATATTCAATGGCTAAATTCCTAACTATTAAAATCATCAATGTTTTAAAACGTTGTTAATTAGTTGATTATTCCGTTATATCATATCGGACCTCCATATAAAATACGATAGAAGTCTGCCTAGTCTTTCTTCCAACCATGTTTGAGTCGGCTTCCAGTCTCACCGAATACAGCTAAATAACAGTATTTTACTTGAAGTGACTGTCTATCGGAAATCCATAACCTAGTTGCCTGGGTTATAACACGATACACCTTGGAAAGACTGATTGTCAGACTTTGAAGCTTCTGATTACTGTTAACGACTGTCAAAGAAAAATGACAGCCAGTACCCACAATTTAACGTGCCTTCCGAAACACTGAGGAACTCGGTATGTACCACTAAGATCACCCATCCACAGACCAACCTCAGCAAATGAGGGACATTTAATCGAGAGCTAAATATAAAAATTCAGTCTTAGCTTTACAAATCATCTCTAAGGTAAAAACTATATAAAAAAATGCACTTTTAACTTATCTGAATAGTTGCTATGGCAATCAGGACCCTATGTACTTAGTAATAGGTGTCAAAAACATACAAATATGCAAGCAATGGCCCTGTGAATCCGCCTACGCGAAATATATGATGATTCACTATGAAATGCTGTCGCCGAGTTAAGGTGAGAGCACATTAGAACGTTTTATTGTAACAGACGTCGCCTTTGACATAACGATGACGATATTGAAGGCTAGTGTAATGATCGAATTTAGGTAAAATTTTCATCGGAAATAGATTCAAAAATGTTTAGAAAGTAGTAAATAATTACAAACAAACGAAACTAATTCCTGAAGTCTTTTCATCAAATTATAGCAAAATTACATCAGAAATTGTTTTTTTAAGAAAGTATTAAATTGCAATAATTGTAATCTGCTTACAAACTGATTTCAAAGATCATTTCACCAGTAAATAGAAAAATTATTATCAAGACTACATTTTATCCTAGAAAAAACGAAATAATGACTTTCAACACAGACAAATTGATAGGCAAAAAATAATATAGATGTTTCTTTCTCCCTTTTTCTTAATTTTCTCTTGAATTGGAATAAAGAAACATTCCCAATCGCATTCGTCCGTTACAAGTGTCCTAATGTATCTAAATCTTAATGACATTATCTTACTGTCATTCAATATTGCCTGTAACCTACGTCACTGCTGTAACCTGAGTGGGTCAGATAAGACGTGATAGTGACCCCCAACACTGTGGGACCTTACCATGGGAATAGACCAGTAGGTAACTGTGAAAAAGGTTAGATAGGTTTGTTGAAACTGGATCATGTGCTTTTTTGTGTAAAGAGTTAACCGTATTTGCACTCTGGTAGAAAAGCAACTAAATTAAGAAAATATATTTAAGCAGAATAACAAAGATTGTTTGTCCATATATTACTAATACAACAAGTGATAAAGTTGGTTTTATGTTTTGCTTCTACGGCTAAACTGCTGAGCCAAATTTCATGTCTGGAGTTGGTGAAAGGTTTAATAATTAATCTAAATTTTAATTACAAAAAAGTGGACGAAGCCAAAGTTATACGCTAGTATACCTATGCAAATGACGCGCTTTAATCGACTCGATCGATTTTGACATATTTATTATGGTTTATGAACCATAAAAAATAGGCTAGGCTATAAAGTTAAAACCTTTCTTTTAACGATATTTTTTCTAATTTCAGGTTTTACTTCTTTCCAAGAGTGAAATGCATCAACTACTGACATCGTTTCTCTAACTAGAAAAGTGTCTAACAGAACCTGTTGTCTGTTGCTATGCGAGATACCGCTGAGTTCAGATAAGTATAACTTTTTCAACTACAGCCAACTTAACTAAATAGAAGCCTTTATATTTTAGCTATCCTACTAATATTATAAATGCGAAAGTTTGTGAGTATGTATGCATGTATGTATGGATGTTTGTTACTCATTCACACAAATACTTCTGAATCGATTACGATGTAATTTGATACATAGGTAGCTTAAGGCCCAGAATAACACATAGACTACTTTTTATCCCGGAGTTCCCGAGGATCGGGATCGGGATTTACATGGGAAGGGTTTCCACGCGGACGAAGTCGCAGGCGGCCTCTAGTCTTTCATAAGTCTTTCTCTTTAGAACTTTTGTAAAACTCTTCATAAGCAAAGTCGAAACTTAACTTTACTCTTAACTTATCTCTAACTTAAATACTTTACTACAGGCAGTATTATTTCACTTCTTTTTATTCTTTACCTATACCTATAACTATCAACCTTTCATCTTTCCCCTCCGTTAATTAGTGCAAACACTCAGCAATTCATCCAAGTGTTATCTTCATAACCTTTCAGATTGAATTAGCTCATATAATAAGCTCAAACAAAGCAGCCCTACAAGCCACAGACTGTAGAACAGGGCCATGAATACAAACGAATGCAAAATGGAGTCCGCGCTTTTAGTTTCTTTTTCAAATTCAAATAGGCGGGCCTTGTGCAGGGGTGAGCAGATCGCGTTCCAGTTACCAATGCAGTCTAATTTGATCCTAACTTTTGTTTTGTTGGAATGTGACATTGTTTTGTCGTTTTACTTGGTTAATTCTGTTGTAGTTCTAATTAGAATTTAGGTATTTGACTTTCTGAATTGCCGACATACTTTCGTGTTATTTTTGATCTGAATAAGTCAATTTAACGTCCGAAATTTTGCAGATTGTGAAGATTCCTTTATTAAAAAATGACACAGTTTAAGGTTTTTTTTTGTCATTGCGTCGCTGTTGTTCCAATTCTTTAAATAGTTATTGGTTATGTTGGATAGCATCTGTTACAATGCCCGAAAGATTTGCTAAAGGGGTCAATTTCAACATGGAACAAACGTTATGCAGTAATCGAAATACTTATATCTTAGAGTTTGTATATGTTACGACTGATCATCTAGTTCTTTGTAAGCAAAACATTTAAAAATGTGAAAAATCATAACGAACGGATAAACATGTAATCGTAGATTCTTCATAACTCAATCAACTTGTATCAAATACACTCATTACTACCTACTAATAAACTAATTTTCAACAAAGTAGAAATAAAAAGCCGCTTGTTTTTATCCATGGAGAGTGATAGTCTGTGCACCGAAGCGTGTGTTGCCAGCGGAAAGAATTAGTTCGCGGTTATAGCTGGCAATGCGGGCCGATATCTTAGAATATTACTTAGTTGTTTATGGTTTTAGGGGGAGTTCGTAAATGTATATCCGTTAAGTAATGAGCGAGGGTAAAGTTATAGGTAGCAAGGTAATTTTTTGGATGGATAACCGCTGGATGATATTTTGTGGGTATCGTTTTGAATGCTAATTCAAAATCGTCAATGCTTGTTTTTCCAAAATAACAGAATAAAATACAAATTAATGTAAGGTACTTACCTAATTTGTAGTGTAAGGTGAACGCTAGTCAGTATTGCGCTGCAGCAGGTTCAAATTCCGTCCGAATCTAAGCAAAAGAAATGTATTTTTTAGACTATAAACATCATTTAATAAATCTTAAAAGGAATAATCAAATAACTTACTTCTATTTCATTCAGGAAAGCAGACCGAAGCTCGCCAACCACCACACACCAAATCAGCAAAAGTAGAAGACACTACAATCCACAAACGCACTTTAGTATCCACAAAATTCGTCACATTCTACGCGTTTCTTCACAGTTCTAGAAGACAACACTATGAACAATATATCAAGATGCCAACACATTATTCTGGAGTATTCTAGTTCCTTCTAGAAGATCTCCAGACGTACCTGGGCTTGGTAACTCCACCACCGTTGGCTGTGCTCATTCGCCAACGGGGGCAGAGTTCCTATACCTAGTTGCGATGTACCACAATACGAAGAAAGAAGATGATTGCAAGATTTGTGTACAACACATTTTTTTATGTATTTTAACTATTTAAGATATATTTTCTATGATAATGTGAAATAGTAGGTCATATTAGAGATATAAAGGTGCAATTTTTGATGCCTAGTCTGAGGTATCCAAAGATAACCGCATAGTTTCAAACCACGCTAAGGCCTACCCGTTTTAATAGGTAGCGCAAGGATCGCTACTGCAAACGTACCACGATTGAAGTTAAGTACCCACCGCCCGATCGGGCATTGTGCATCAAACTCCTTGCTTGACACGTTTGCATAATAATTTTAGTATTCTCTAATGTAAGATTTTTAAAAACACACTTGAACTGTTACTATACTTTGTCATTGTTTATTTAAACATACCTATGTATTGTTTTAATTTGTAGTTATATCATCATCATACGTTACGTTTTAAATTCAATTACTTAGGTATTATTTACGTTTCTACATATCTATATAGAATCACGACTACATCTCACAAGGGAAGGCATCAATCAACACTTATTCACATATATTTAATTACCTAATTTCCGGCGCACAAATTGAAACTATTATCACTTAGCACTATTGTAAACGGGTGCTTTACGCGACTGATACATTAAAATTTACAGCACCTTACTTGTTACCCGACATTTTGACTGACACCGGTACGGTGGTCACGGGCGGACTGATGTTGCTAAACGTCATCTCCTTGTGACGTGTTTCTACGACTACCCTCACTTGTCTTCACTTTTTCTAAATTGTGCGAAATTGACGGTACTTTGACACATACGACTAAAGACACTGTCACACTGGTGTATTATGTCATACCGGTGATAAGTTACACTTGCTTATAACATAATTCCAGGTTGATGATGTGTTGATATTAGTATGACTATTTTAGCTCTTTTAGCTCGATCTAGTGGTAAGCTATCGCTGATTTGTTAACGTGTCTGTTCTTAATGTGTTTCTTGACCATTTCAGCAACTTGGTTTGTTCGATATAGGAAATACCGCGTCTATTAATACTCCGTAAACTTAATATCACTCGTATATACCTAAGTTATGTGTTTTAGTGTCTACATATAAGTAATTATTTGTAAGTTGAAAATAAATATATGTAGTCGCGAATTAAAATCGTTTATTGTAAATATTATTGAGTGTGAATAAGACATTAAGTAAGTATTTTTTGCAGTTCAAAATATGGGATATAAAGACAACAAAATAAAACAACACATACTAACAAATCTTTATTTTAACAACATCTATTTTATTAAAAAATCAAGTAGTATTTTTGTTGTTTTCTATTTTATTACAAAAAGGGTAATATTGGCAAAGCGTTTAATCCTGGTACACACTACATGAGCTGCACTAGCTCTGCGCTGTCAGGCAATATGTATACAGCCTAATATGTTTAGGTCTATATCTAGATAGTCTATGATCCTACTTAACTACTGATTAAAATGAAAATATAGCTCTGGCATTAATCGGTCTAGCCGGGCGGCAAAACCAAATATGTGTAGAGAAATTAACCGAAACCGAATAGTGACACTCGGACCCGAAGAAACCCGATCAGCAGAATCTTTAAAAGTGCAGTAATTGCTTCGAAACAGCTTTGTTTTACGATAAATACTGCCTATCCGAATATGCACCGAGTAATTAGAGGACTCGTTACAGAATATCCAGGCAGTTGCTGAAATACTCGACTCAGTTTCCAGGCAATCACAAAATTATTGATTGCCAATCTCAAAAAAAGTAGTTGTTGTAATACTCGACACAGGATTCAGATGCCAATGACAAAAATATAGCGAATGTATATTCAGTTTTCGGTATGTCCAAGTAAAAGTTCTTTAAAACGTGTTCAGAAGGAGTGAATTTGCCGCAAATTTGTTCACGCGTTACCTTCTCGACAAGGTTTTAAGGTTTCACGAAGATACACAGATAGGAAATACATTTAGTTACTTCAATTTGACATTCAAAAACATAATATATTTTATTATAGATTCATAATTTTAATTTTAGATAGTACACAATGACAAAGATATATTTTATTTAAATGGAATACTATATAGCACAATATACGTAGGTACTTTAAAAATATCTATGTGATTACAGTCTTTAAAACTTAAGTTTATCAGGATTATAGTTTTATCGGAACCATTTCTTTAAATCGTAATATAGTCCAGCTACTTAGTAGAGAGCCTAGGCATAAACGAATTATCTAGATATGAATTCATTATTCTGTATATGACGACTCTAATGTCAATGAAATATGGTTAGACATTTAACTTGTAATAATTTTTATTTATTCCTTTATTCTTTTTCATATTTCAGTGTGTCTTAAACGTCATCGGCCGAGTTTGGCGACAGCCATCTTCAATTAAATAGTATGACATGCCCTTTCCTCTTGTGTTAGTTATTCCGTGGTCAGTTGCAAAAGTCTGTGGGACACAGATATTCTAGATTCTGAATTTTATTTACTTCCGCCACTCCCAAACTTTGCATGCAATCCTCTCTACAAAGTTGTTGGACTATAGTATAAGGCATAATCTATAACTATTTAAATATCTCTTTTAATTAGGTAGTTATTAAGGCTTGCTATTTAAAATTGATGTTGAGGTTAGAAAGCCAATGAGATCGGACGATTATTCATTCATTCATGACATGAATGAAATGAATGGAAATGAATGAAATGAAAATGTTTCGAACAACCACTTGAAGCCTTCAAACGGAATTAGGCGAAAAGGTACCGAAACAATACTTTTCGTTCGTATTAAATTCTGTTATAGTTAAGTTTACAATGCTTGCGTCCTCTCACTGGCTTTCTGTATAGTTAAATTTTACTTATATTAATGCAGCAATGATTACTAAAATACATATCGTTTTAAAATCTTCGATCTCACTATAATATATCAATGAAAGAAATATAAAAAATACTTTTACTATATCTAATACTATATACAAATTGCCTGACCGCGCCTGTATTCTGAGACAATATATTATAGTTAAGATAATGTAGGTATATAAATATAATTTAGTTTTTACATTAGTTACTTATATGAGCTATTTATATCAGTATATAACAAGACATAGACTGAATATGGCTCGGTGCCTTAGTTAAAACGTATGCCTCGTTTAGCGATTACCTAGATTTTAGTGATTGCCTGGATTTAAAAAAATGTTTTTAGACAACTCCCGCATTAAGAAGTGCTCTTGTGTCGCGGGGACTTTTACAGACTTACAAACAACGGACACAAAGTACAATCAAACTCGAAACAATTATTTGTGGATCGCACAAATAATTCTTTCGGGAATCGAACTTTTGACCTCCCGATGGACTGGTAGCGGACCTAAACCACTACGTCACGGAGAATTATTTAGGTAAATGTCTTTATCCAGGCAAAAACAAAAATCAAGTAAACGCTTAAGTGAATTATTAAAACGAAATGTAGCCTTAAAATGTGTTTATCAATACTTAATTTAATAAGTAGATATAGTGTCGTTACTTAAATATGATATTTTGTCTATAATTAGATAAATAGTTTTTATACTAACTTATAGTCAAGTGCTCGTTACCTCCATACAAGTTGAGAAGCCTCATCAAATACCTTTTATAATACCTCCTAAGTATAAGTCATCTAACAAATTTTGGTATTTTATTATTATTATATAAACGTACATAATAAACCATGATCTTAATGTCAGTGTTATTATTTAAAATAAAAGAATAATACATGAATTTAACCCATTAATATCCCACTGCTGGGCAGGGGTCTCCTCCCGTAATAAGGAAGGGGTTAGGCCTTGAGTCCACCACGCTGTCCAAGTGCGGATTGGGGACTTTGCATGCCCTCAATAAATGTATTTAACAAATATTAGGCATGCAAGGTTTCCTCACGATGTTTTCCTTCACCTTTGGAGCATAATAATTACCGAGTAATAATAACAAAAATCAAATCATTTTAGACCAAAGGGAGAGCCACAATTTGTCAAATCGCTCTCCTGTAAAATTACTTTAATGTCAGTAGACTCATTATACATAGGAGGTATTGATATGGATCCTATACTGTATAGCATATAGTACCTATACATATAAATTTATGTGATACATAGAAAATAAACCAAAAAAAAAACAATCACAAAAACATCTACCTTGTTTTCACCACCCCAATAAATAATAAAGTCTGAACTAATTTTAAACCCTAATAGACAAAACAGAAAAGACTCTTTCACACTAAATTAGTGATTCGTCAATGTGGACGTTTTATAGAAATGTGTACGTTTGATCAACGTATATGTCCTAATTTTGACTTCGTTATTGATGTTATACATAAGTCACCTTTACACACACACTGTATCGCACGTTCTTAGGAGCGTACAGGATTACGCACAGGAAAAATAGCGCGCTCTTCGCTCGCGGACTTGACAGATGATCGCGGTGCGTGGTCATTCCTTTCCCCTTACACGAGCGCTCTTCACGTGTAAGTATTCTTTCATGCGCGATAGAGTGTGTGTGAAAAGGAGGATTTTGTCATGAGCGACTTTTTGACGCGACACTTTGCCAGAAACGCATCGTACGCGGTCAAAACAAGGACCTATTCTGACATAATATGCAGCCATAAGTGACGTGATGCTTACGTATTTTGACATACCGAGTCACATCGCATGCATTAGTCACCTTTACACACACGCTCTATCGCGCATGAAACAACAATCGCGCGTGTAAGGAGAAAGGCCACGTGCCGTGCTCATCTCTCAAGCCCGCGAAGAAAATCGCTCTCTCAGAGCGCGGGTGCGTAATACTGTACGCTCCTATGAGCGTGCGATAAAGTGTGTGCGTGTGTGTGTGTGTGTAAAGGCGGCCATTGCATTGCGTACGACATCGCTCATATAGGACATCGGGTCACTTGTGGATTGGTTCAAATCCTCATGTTCTCTCGTTACAGCTAGGCGACAGAAGTTCACTCTAAAGTTTACGTTGCATTGTTGCAACGTAAACGCTGCGTATAGTGCACGCAATTTTTCTTTGTGTAACTAAATCCTAATTCTTCGCCTTCTGGGCAAAGATTTAGTGCTATATTCAGACACACAAAAAGGAACGTACTATAGGCCGGCAACTTAGTAGAGAGCATTAGCGTGCGCGTCTATCTAAGAATGTTTAGAAATTCTGTGCATTTTGAAAAATAAGTAGCTGTATCAGACACCGCAAAGGCCTGTAGGTCACTGATATTCTAAATCCGATATTTTTTAGATTTATTTCTTCAGAATCGTACGTTGCATACAAGACTGTCTACTAAGTTGTCGGACTATACACACTAGTATAAAGAAACAAAAATAATAAATAAAATGACAAAAGTAAACTCCATTATTTTGTGTTCATATGTTTTAATCACAGCTTATCTAAACTTGAAGGCAAACCTACAAAGACACCTCTCGAATATTATATGTACCCTAATAACATATTCTCACTGAATTTAAATACGGATTATATAAATATATTATAGTTAATATACTCTATTAATACGATTATCGTATGTTTTAGCCACCATCTAAATTTTACTGGAGTGGCGATTTAATACAAAACTCTTTAAAAAAATCTATACTCGGACCATTACAAACGTGCGAACTACATACATAAAATGTCATTTATCTCGAACCGTGTAGGTGCAAACAATTTCGCGTATAAATTATGGAACTACATCAGTGTTGTCTTGATGATTATTATTTTGCTTATGACGTAGTTCGCACGTTTGTAGTGACCCTAGTGACAGTATTTAAAACTTGAAATCTAGTTTACAATATTAAAGAACTATGATGTCCATTATTATTGAATTCAGTTCAAGTATTACTATATTTTATACCCATAATGGAAAGAAGACGTAAGTTGTGAAATTATCACTACATTTTATGACTGTCCTTTTACAGTATTACATGAAAATATGGTATTTGTTCGTTACGTATACGTTCTTAAGCGTACACGCATATGCGTATACGCTCGTATACTTTGTCAAAAGTTCCAAAAGAACTCACAATAATTTGTATAAACAGAGCTATAATAAGAATGTCATAAGTAATCTTTATATTGACTGTAATTTACGCCCTATTTCCACTATACCACAGTTATTTTTTCTCTTTATTTTTGTATGTCATTCGCCACTACAGTAACCACTTACCCACACTACCAGAATCAGAATAACTAAATAATGCAAAACACAAACGCTTTATTCACAGAAAAACCCACGAATCAATACAAAAATATACAAAAAAGAACTGAAAATCTTGGCACCATTTCATTCTTGCACAGAAACATAAGGGAAATAAGAGACTGCGCGCACTTGCGGAATGGCGACTGAACGACTAATCGACTGAACTATTGAGAACTGTTGCAAATAAAACTCTCTCTCTTCTATGCTATGAATACTTCGCTCATAAAAAAACAATCAGATGAAGGAAACGAATAGTAAGGTATATTTGTTTGTCCATCTTTCTACTCAAAACGGCTGATTTGATTAAGATAAAATAGTTTAGGAAAGATTATAGGTTTTTTTTAACCCATTACTGTCCCACTGCAGCCACGCTCAGTCCACTTGAGCCCACCACGCTGGCCAAGTGCTGGTTGGAGACTGCATGCCCTCAATAAATGTATTAAACAAATTTAAGGCATGCAAGGTTCACGATATTTACGATTTTAGACGATAGACCACAATACTTTTCAATAAACCAATGCAGGCGAATCCGTGGGCATAAGTTAATAATTTACTATAGAAGAGTCACGAATTAATAAATCATCAATTTAGTAAAGTCGGTTAGTCGCATAGTCGCCACACCGTGCCCACAGTCGCCCAAAGACAACTCCGTACTAACAATAATATGTAATAATGTATGTATATAGTAATATTTACAAATGACTGTGATGATTACATGTCGGTAAGACCGCGCCACTTCCGTATAAATATCCTGTCTACGTACGATACCTGTAAACAAAAAAAACATTTTAAGGTCATTGTATTCCTACCAAAGCGTAGTCAAATTGCCTCTATAATGCGGTCGATAGTGTAAGCTACGCATGGGTTTCGGGTTCGAAACCCGGGTCCAGTCATAAAAAAAAAATCCTGATTTTTTTGTCCAGAAATTGTCGGTAATAGCTTAGGGTTAGGAAATTGAGGTCGTAGATCTCAGTACCTAGGAGTTAACGTGAAACCATCGGTCCTGTGTTTGAACTCTCACTGGTCGTGTCGGTTATCCGTCATACTGGACTATAAACCTAGAAGGCTACTATAGAGTAGGAATGTGACTATGCACGTCCGGCAGTGTCGGTGGAGTGGTAGCGGCTAGCTGCGGTGAGCCTGTACCGTGGCGGCTCATCAGGTAAGTGATCCTAAGGAACACTACTACGATTTCTGGAACGCACTCACGTTACGCAACGGCCAATTTAAAAAAAACTGGCCAGACAAGTATAGTTAGGTTATTGTTATTATATTGACAGGGGGTCATGTACCTATGTGGGCCTGCAGGCGGGCGAGTGCAGGTCGCGGTCGGAGCCGCCGGCGAAGCTGATGTTGAGCAGCATGGCCTCGAACGGGTCACTGCGCATGCGCTGCTGGTTAGCGGCTGCTGCACTGCTACTGTCGCGGATCACGCGGCTCTCCTCCTCACCATTCTAAGACAACACAAAGCGAAAATTGCAGCCTATAGCTCCAAGATTTGTTACGGCATAGGCAACTACTCCAATCTAAGAGCCCGATTATCGTGTACAGGCGCCGCGAACTCAGTCGGAACGCGCGACGCACGGCACCCATACACCTATAAAGGCTGCTCCACACAGTGTCGGTACCAATACCACACCGCTACTACCGCTCGAATGCGAGGAACGAACTGACGCCGGCGAGCCGCGTAACCGGTACACCCCGGCACACCCGGCGGCCATGCCGCTGGCACTGGGTGTAAGAACCCTAAGGCTTACAAGTATTTATCGATGTCTAATTCTGAAAGTATCTGCCCTTAACCATAGAGCTAAAATAAATCTGAGTGCGGAATTCAAAATTGCATTTGGTTTTTTTGGCAAAAAAATGATTACTCAAATAATAATTGAGAGCCCAGTAAGCATAGTAAACTGTGACTTCAAAGAAACGATATTACCTACTCACTTCCGAACGAATCAAAAATCAAATATATTTTAAAGTGATCCAGTTCAGCAATAATAATAAAATCTCAGTATTACCTCGGGCCGTGGGCTCCAGAGTCTAACAACGGTCTCGATGCCGCTGGTGGCGAGGAGGAAGGTGGAGGGGTGGGACTGGATGCAGTTGAGGATGGAGTCGTCAGCTCGCAGGCACCGCACGATGTTGCCCGACTTGCGGCACCAGATGAACATGCTGCCGTCGTCAGACCTGCGAGGAAAAACATTATATGAGTCACTCACACTAGCTAGTGCCTACTAATGTACTATTAGGTACGGAACCAGTAAATAAAATTGCATGATCAAATTGATGATGATGATCGCATGATCTAATGTAGACCAAACTTTCTCTAAATGATCTGTGTAAGAGCGTGCTCTGTGACAAAAATATTTGTACGCAAACGAAATTGTGGGTTTATAGTTTATACCCGTTTAAAATATTTTTTACGAAGACCCTTGTTCTGAAGTGGAAATAAAACAGCCCAATAATGAGTAAGTTAAGTTCAACGAAAAAAAGCTTGAAGACTTAACTGTAAGAATTTGCTGTGAAGAATTTATTTAAGGATTTTTGTTTGTGTGTGGTTTAGGAAGTGTCTCTTTCCTGATATGGTGGATCTGCTGGTCCAGGTGGCTGGTGTGTATATATAAGTGCATACAACTCACCCAGCAGCCACGTAGCTGGCGTCGGGTCCCAGGAAGTTGGCCTCCTTGATGTCGGTGGTGGTGTTGCAGTGGCCCAGGAACCGCTGCGAGTAGTCCAGCGCCGAGGTCCGCAGCTGGCGCTCCAGGTGGCTGGTGGCCTGGCTGTCCTCATTATCGCCAGTCGCTGGAACGAAAGATATGGATAGAAGTACACTTTGAAACGGCCCTATGATGGCAAGATGGTTCTAGAAAAAAATATATATGTCTACAAAATCCTATATGTTCGTCTAAAGATCTTTAAAAATGTACATACATAATATCACGCTTGTTTACCTGTAGCTGGAAACAGAACTACACCTACGTTTCGTTATTAATAACATTAGTCCCGTGTAATAGAGGGCGAACCTAGTGCTATTACAGGACACGTTATCAAACACCAGGTTACTTAATGAGATTAGAAGACCGATAGCACTTTTCCCGACCGGAGAAATGAGTCCGGGACCTTTTGAAAAGCAGTCGAATACACTGCCGACAGTGCCACTCCTGCAGTCCTTCTAAATTAATAATAATCAAATAAAAGTAAAGTAATTTCTAAATATAATACCTTCATCAGGTTGCGTCTCCATATTCTCCAAAGCGACATTGATATCCTTTTGCAGCAGGAACACGGCGTGACTAGTGGCGTGCCTGGGGAACTTGTCCTTGAAGTACAGGAGACACTCGTGGGCCTCCCGCGCCTTCTTCAGGTCCATGAGCCCCTTGGCCAGGCGGAAGTGGGACTTGACGTGGGAGGAGTCCAGCTTGATGGCTCGGTAGCAGTCTTTTATTGCGGCGTATGTGTCGCCTGACCTGTGGGAAAAAAGGTTATATTTAAAATATTTTTTATAGTTTCATATTTTTGTTAGTTATGATGGAAAGGTAATTTTATTATCCTATATATAGGCCAGTTTCACAGTTTGTGATTTACGGCAAGTTTCTTTATTATAAGTAACAGCTGTATAGAGTTAAATTAAAGATGTCAGTAAATTTTTTTCTTAGCGAATTTAAATAAATGCCGTATAGAAGTCAGTGGCTTAAGCTGGTAATTTAGGTATGTGTGAAGAAATTAGCCCTTATTATTAGATAAAATATGATAAATAAAGTGAAAGCAAATATAAGATAAACTGTCAAAATTCCATTTCATAATTTATCTTATGCTTTATCCAGAAGTAGTGAAACTGGACGTTATCTGCTGTTTGAGCGTTACTGTTTTAAATCTTGAATGTTTTTTTCTAGTTATTTGACGCTTTTCGATTCTACTCATAAGATTTGAAAGAAAAATATTGCTTTATAAGGGTTGTTCCCCTTAACATTTTGCAAATCAACGGTTGCTGGGTGAGCCAGTAACAATAAATAAATATATTATGTACCATCCACGTCTCATGAGCGCGGCGGCTCTGTTGGAGTAGAGCATGGCACAGTCGGGGCACAGAGCGATGGCCATGTTGTACAGCTCCACCGCCGTCGGGTAGTTGCCTTTGTTTACCAGGTCATTGGCCTGAAACAAACAAACATACAAATTATAATATAAATATATTTGTTATTTTTGGCGCGTGGTTAGTTTCAGCCTCGTACGAAACTTAAAGCATGAAACTTGGTGTAATCAATGCTATTACTTAAGATATATTTAGATAGGATAAAAGCTATGATAGCCGAGTGGTAAAAGTCGACACCTCTCACACAAGTGTTTGACGGTTCGAATCCGATGCAACACACAATGACTTTTCGAAGTTATGTGATTGTTAAAAATAATTATCAGTTATTCCAACGGTGAAGGAAAACATCGTGAGGAAACCTCGCATGCCTGAGAGTTCTTTAGAACAGTTCTTGAAGGTATGCAAAGTCTTTATCCCGCACTTGGCCAGCGTGGTGGACGCGAGGCCGAACCTCTCCTTCCTCTTGCCGAACAGAGCGGCAGTAATTGGTTAAAAGATAAGCTAAGATAACTACTGACTAAAGGTTAAGGGACGGTTCACATCTGACGGAAGACGCGTCGGGCGTAGCCTAAATAATATGGGATTGGCAACGACGCATCATCGGTTGAGTGTGAACGGTCAAGTGTTTTTCTATATATTTGTCTGTTCTGGCGTTACGCGACCGATAATACGCGACGCATGTTCAGATATGAACGTTTCCTAAAGCCGGATTAATAGACATTATATCTTCAAAAGTTATATAGTTATATAGGAGCTCGTGGCTTAGTTAACAACAACCGCGCGGATCGATCTCTGAGGTTAAGCTACGCTTGCCGAGGTTGTTCTATGGATGGGTGACCATCTTATACAAATCGGGTTCCTCCGTGTTTCAGAAGGCACGTTAAATTGTGGGTCCCGGCTGTCATTTTCGAAGATCTTTGACAGTCGTTAACAGTAGTCAGAAGCTTGAAAGTCTGACAACCAGTCTTACCGAAGGGTATCGTGTTATAACCCAGGTAACTGGGTTGTGGAGGTCAGATAGGCAATCGCTCCATGTAACACTGGTATCCAGCTGCATCCGGTGAGACTGGAAGCCGACTCCAACATAGTTTGGAACAAAGGCTAGGACAAAGGATATATTCCTTACCATTTCCTTAAGCTGTCTAATTCTATCAGGCAGCTGTAGATTGGGGTCTACAGTGCCGTTAGTCGGGTTAGTCCCGTTCTTAGCCTGCTGCTTGCCCTCGCCCTCCCTGTTGCCGTGATTGTGTTGTATTATGAAGCTCTCCACCAGCACCGGGCGACGGGCCGAGTTTATATCGAATAGGTACACCTGAAATAAGGAAGAGGCAATTAAAATACATACTAATAGTATTCTATTTTAAAAAACCACAACTCTTGCACTAAGAATTGCTCTGGTATCGCCGGGACCTTTACAAACATACAAACAACGGACACAAAGTACAACCAGAGCCGAAACAATTATTTGTTGACCGCACAAGTACTTCCCAACGCAATGGTAGCGGCGTGGCGACCTAAACGACTGCGCCAAGGAGGCAGTCAAAATTAGGAAGGGTGAATTGAATTTTTTATACTTAGGAATAGAACCTAGTGTCAAAGTCGTTCAAGTCGCCCGAAGGCCTTTGACGTGGCTTATCTTATATAACAACTGATACTGAATTTTTACGATATTTATTTATTAATTTTCATAATTAATTGATTTATGCGTGGTAGTCAAAAGTACTAGGTTACCTGTTCAGATCCTAGGTTGACTAGCAGTTCGTTGCCGTCGTTACTGAACGCCACGTATGTCGTCGCCTTCTTAGGGAACGTGTGCTCGTTCGGCTCCATCGATAAGTGACCTGAAAAAATATGAATTATTTAGTTTATCTATTGTAAATTTATTGGACAGCAAAAAAAAACATATCTCATTGAAACATAGATGACAATCAGCTGAATTTTTTTATTGATAGGTGAATGGCGAATCTGCATCATTTATTATGATGTCGATTTTGTGACTGTATTTTTTTCGCATTAGTAAATAAATTAAGTACATACAAAACTAGCAGTAAAATATGCAAAAGTTACCCGGTGCGAAGTAATGCACAGCGCCCTTAGGTATATTGTTGTCAGGATCGCCGTGGCCGGCGCGGGAGCAGCGCTGGTTCTGTCGCTCCCACATCGGACGAGACGCCGGCGCGTTCACTTGCGGATCCATCTGGAAACAACATGTTCAATTACTAAAAACAAGTTTTCAAGTTGTCAAGCCGTGAGTTTCTTGCCGTTTCTTCTCACGAGCAACAGCTTTTCCGAAACGGTGGTAGATAAAAAATATTTTGACGATTTCAAATACTTGTTGAAGTTCATGAAATAAAGAATATTTGACTTTGAATTTGACTTTGATATTACTATTAAAAAATAAACATAAGCCATTACTGTCCCACTGCAGGGCAAGGATCTTCTTCCTAACGAGGGGTTAGGCCTTGAGTCCACCACGCTGGTCAACTGCGGGTTGGGGACTTTGCATACCTTCAACAACTGTTTTAAAGAACTCTCGGACATGCAAGGTTGCTTCACCATGTTTCCCTTCACCGTTGGAACAAGTAATAATTTATTTTGATACACACATAACCTCGAAAAGTTGTTTTAGTGTTTTGCCTCGGGTTCGAACCGTCGACCACTTGTGTGGGAGGTGCCAGCGTATACCACTCGACTATCACTGCCCTTTACATATTATATTTATTTAAGTTTTCTGGTTCGGTATTATGGTTAACAGAATATCTTTTATCAAATTACAATTATGAGTAAATTTTTGAGACTAACTAATGTCACCACATTTCAGTCTGCGTAAGTTTGACGTGCACGTATACGCGTAGTACTCGTACGTATACGTATTTCAAACATTGTCTAACATCAAGCAGTATATTTTACACATATTTCTTACTAAGGCGCATCAGTTTTTCTTTATTCATATAGCATAACAATGGTTATCGCTCAGGAAGGATAAAAGATAAATCTTTTCACATAATTGACGATATTTCTCATTATTTGTTTGTTTGTCGTATGGTTAATGGTCAACCTAGTGTCAAAGTTGTACAAGCCGCCCGGGAGGCGGGCTTTGACGTCGCTTAACGACTGTTATCTTAGTAGACAACAACCGGGACCGACTTTTAACGTGCCCTCCGAAGCACGGAGATGCCCAGTTTAAATACCACTATGCGGTCACCCATCTATGGAATGACCGCGCCAACGGTTGCTTCACCCACAGATCGTTTACCGACCGGTGTGCGCAACTGGCTATGGGCGCCTCTATTTCTCATTATTGTCTGGATCTAGATGTGAAGTCAAACACATCTATCAAACTAAAATGGATCGCACAATATTGTGCAGTTAACATGCCTATGATATTCTACAAAGCGTGCTTGGTAAGCATTATTTTCAAGTTTACTATTACACCATATTTTTTTCAAGGTTAATTTTATTTAGGTAGTATGAATAGATAAGTTTGATTACTATCTTTCAGCGTTTTAAAGTGATAACAATCTATCACATAAAAAATAAAGCATTAAAAGAGGTCATGAGAGTCAGCTCGACAAACTGAACCGACAGCTCCCGCACTAAGTGCTCATTCACGTTGACTCGCGGGCGCGGTGGCGGGCGCGGTCGCGAAATATCAAACATATGGCGATGTACCGAAGTGTTCACGTACAAACCGTTCGCGCGGTCTAAGTCGCGGGCGAGCTAGCGGCGTCGCGCGCGGCCCGCGTGGCGCGCTCGCGCCAATATCAAACAAGTGAAGATGTTCGTGTGTGTTCACGTCGAACTAGCGGTGGCGGGCGCGATGTCAAGTAAGATCAACCAGTTTGAGCCAGTTTGAGCCAAACGCCCGCCTGGCGGCCAACGTGAACACAAATCGCCACGTCCCCGCGCTCGCGACCGCCACCGCGCCCGCGAGTTCCAACGTGAACAAGCACTAAGAATTGCTATTGTGTCGCGGGGACTTTTACAAACATACAAACAACGGACACAAAACTTTACCTTTTGTAAACTTCATACAAAGTATTTGCAATAGACATGTATCAATTATTTCACCGTTTCGGAAAAGCTGTTTATCAAGCCTAAACGATACGATGTTTATAAGTAAAAAAAATAGATATTCCAACCCCCGGTTTCTGAGGTACATTTAACGGTAGTTTATCTATTCAATAGCGTTTAAACTCGTACAAAAAAACGCAATCGAATAGATAAACTACCGTTAAATGTACTCAGAAGCCGGGAATAAATTGTGTTCTTACCGCAAGTTTAGCCAGCTTAATCATCCTGGTGTCATAAAGACGGACGTAGAAGTCGTTGGCGCCGACCGCGAGCTGGTACGGGCGGCGAGGGTTGATGGCCACGCACTTGGCCTCGGCGTACCGGCCCAGGTGGTTCAGCAGGTTCACCACCACGTTGTGGGAGTCCGGGTTGCACTCGTGGTTGGTGCGGAGATCATGTTGACTGGAAGAAATTAAAATATCTTAATAAAAACCAATTTTAAGTTATGATATCAAGTGCAAAGTTAACCAAAGTAGCCTTTTTTCTAACATAGGCGCTCATAGCCAGTTGCGCTCACCGGTCGGGAAACGATCTGTGGGTTAAGCAACCCTTGGCGCGGTCATTCCGTAGATGGCCGCATAGTGGTATTTAAGGTGGGCGTCTCCGTGCTTCGGAGAGCACGTAAAAAGTCGGTCCCGGCTGTTGTCTTCTAAGATAACAGTCGTTAAGCCATGTCAGGACGGCTTGAACAACTTTGACACTAGGTTGACCACTAACTATACGACAAACAAACAAGTAAAAATTAAGTATAACGATTATTATCATACTCACAGTACAAGTCCATCTTCAGCCGCGGACCATATAAGGTGTGGGTTGTCTGGCGCGCAGGCGATCCTCTTGACCCTGGCGCAGTGGCAGGTGCACTCCATCAGCGTGGAGTTGCCCTGGATGCTGCGCGTGCGCACCGTGCCGTCCGCCGCGCATGTCGCTATTAGGTCGTCGGACAGGAACTGGAGAAGAATGACCATTAATTATAGTCGTAGTTCTTTTAATCAATTAATCTATACTGCTTTTACGTCAGACTAAATATGACATTAGGAAAAATTAAACAATTAATCGATGCTGATTTTGTGTCAGACAAAAATCTAAATCTCTTTCTTTACCGTTCTGTAACGTTTTAATTGCTAAATCGATTTTCTACAGCCATCTACGCAGCTTAATAAATTCAGCCTATCTACAAATCAATCTATACATTGATGAAAACTGTAAGAAAACTTATTCAATATTTTAAAGATTAAAGGTAAAGACTTTATGACATTTTTTTAACCCTGTAGGACAGTCAGCCCACAGCGCGAGAGAGCGATTTCAATTTTAAAGCGAACTAATTTCACATTACGTGTTTTTAATTTTACAATTTACTGTAACGTAAGAAACTCCAATTGCATAATAATCAGACATATAATTTAATTACATAAACATACGTTTATATGTGTTATTCAATGACATAAATGCTGGCAGATAGTCATTCAATAAAAACCACTCAGTTGGCACCTACATCAATACGTATATTGTACAAACATTTTATATTTAGCTCAGATCACATAGCACTAATATATAAGAAAACGGGACAATTGTATTTCATCAAACGGGAATTGAAGTAATTTAGAGAAATATATCAATAGATTTATTTCTAGAACTATCCTAGGTACAGTAAAGTATGATGATCTGTATTTCAGTAATATTTTTTTCTAGGTTTAAGGGCTTCAACTTATCAATTTTATATTTCTTATAACCCTTATAAGAATAAGCATTCATACATAAATACATAACTAGTTTTTGCCCGCGACTTCGTCCGCGTAATTTGTGACTTAGGACAGAATTTTTATACAAACTTTGATCCCCTATTTTATCCCCTCGGGGGTAGAATTTATTAAAATCTTTTCTTAGCGGATGCCTACGTCAAAACATCTGAATTTATGTCAAATTTCAGCCCGATCCGTCCAGTGGTTTGGGCTGTGCGTTGATAGATCACTTTGTCAGTCAGTCACCTTTGAGTTATATATATTTAGATATTACGCCTATTAAATGTAAACTGACGAAACAAGTTTATTGTGATGCAAATGAAAACGCCGGGAGGGGGCGCCTTTAAAAGACGTACACAGATCATATCGGTCATGTCTTGAAAAAAGGTCAGGTACGAAGTATCGTAACCTTTGGTTCTGAATGTGAATGAGGCAAGGAAAGTTTGTAAGGATCGTACCATGAGGCGTTCTTTGGTCTCTGCCTACTCTGTACTAGCTGACCCGCGCAACTCACATAATAGAGAATTTTCCCCGTTTTTGTAACATTTTTTACTGCTGCTCTGCTCCTATAAATCGCAGCGTGATGATATATAGCCTATAAGCCTTCCTCGATAATTGGGCTAACTAACACTGAAAGAATTTTTCAAATCGGACAAGTGGTTCCTTAGATTAGCGCGTTCAAACAAACAAACAAACTCTTCAGCTTTATAATATTAGTATAGATGAAAGTAACTCGCATTCATGCACACATAACGTCTCCGTAACGGCTCAAACATTATATGCAAGCATATAGTCATAAAAACCATAGCACATGAGTGACACTATGACTTGCATACGCAATGACTAACGTATACACCCGTACACGCACGTACGTACACACGTGCGTCAAACGGCACACGCGCGCAATGTAATAGACTAACTAAGACTTCAGTAGTTATTGCTAGCTTTAGTCGCAGTAACAAGTTAAAGAAATTAGCCACCTGTTTACATATGCTATGTCAATTTATATATTTTTCTTTATTTCATTCATGACCTTAATTTTTACGGCGGCATACATAACTGGCCACACGTAACCTACATATTTTTAGTGGATATTCTGAATAAGTGGTATAATTACTAATTAGAAATACTAACTTTTCAATATTTTAATACAAAATCCTAGCATACCTTTGAACGTTTCTTAAAAGTCCTTACGATATACTAGATGTCAATGGCCGTAGCCTTATTTCATTATGAAAATAATTCCTACTAATATTTTAAATGCAGACGTAACTGTCTATCTGTTTATTCTTCAAGCCTAAACCACTGAACCAATTAAGATGAAAATTTGTATAGATATAAATTGAAATGCAGTTAAGGACATACAAGTAGTTTAGTTTTAATCTTGTAAAACGCAGGGGAACGGGATCTGAACAGGTTATAAACCATATAACTATAGTCTACGCGAATGAAGTCGCGGCCAAAGCCAGTAACATTATATTTATTAAATACATAAATAAATAAAACTAATTCCCTTCAGCATGAGTCAGCTGGGTTATCAACCGTTATCAGTGAATAAATAAACATTCTCCCTTATCATTCTGATAATTATGTTAGGTACATTTTGAAAATCCAGCTAAAGCCAGCTATTGAGGGTAGTAGGTCAAGCATTGGATACATGTGTCTAAATATGACGTACTTAGTAAGTCTATTTTGTAATTGAAATCAATCAATAGAAGGCTCAACTTTACCATTATTTACTTTCATCGACAATACCAAGAAAAACGCAACAGTGTAGTCAGAGGTGTAAGAAATAAACCCATGTTTCGCCATTTGCAATGTTAGTCCCATGTAACAGGGGAGAGTCTATAGCCATATAATGAGCATGTTACTCTAATTGCAATATTAATTAGAAAAGACCAATAGTAGTTTTCTTGACACGGGAATCGAACCCGAGACCTCATGATCAATATTCTAATACACTATTACCATTACCCATTGGATTAAATTTAATAAAGTAATTTTATATTAATCTATATCTAGGTGTACAGCCACATCAACACAATCATCCATATTTTTGGCAAGCATGGTGGAATCAAGGTGGAATCAAGTCCCCTCCCTCTTTCTAGGGACACTCGCCCAGCAGTAGCGTCATAATAGGTATTAGAACTTTTTTACGTGAGTACATTATACATATTGTATTACTGTATGTTTTCAGTTCTTTTGTACGCAATAAAAATATTGTACCTTAATGAAGCAATGGTAGTGTTGGATATTCTCAATTATTTAAGACAAAAACAATATCTTAGTCATTATTTTTCTCATGATGTCATATTACAGTAGGTATAGTTGCCACCAAATAACTTGAACAAATTAGGTATATCATAAGTAACGATTTCCAGGTCCGTTTTGAAAAAATAGCAGAGCGTGACGGCTAGGGCTATAGCGCTTCGATCGCTTGTTTGGTAGAACAGTCAACCCAGAGTCCTCTTCACTGGGTCTACGTTTAGTTTGCTTTCTAAAGTAAGTTCTTGTGTTCAAGTTATTTGGCGACACCTATATAAGAATTAGAAGCGTCATTATCTGGTAGTTATAGGGTATTTCCCAAAGGTTATTTACTATAAGTACAAAGCACATATAAATATTATGTCTCATGTTTCAAAGTTAAATCATAGACCATTTCATATACTTTTATCTAATTGTGGTTTATACAAATGCAGTCTCCAACAAACACTTGGCCAATGTGGTGGACTCAAGGCCTAACTCTTATCTCATTATGAATGGACACTTACCCAGCAGTGAGACATTAATGAGTCACATTTATTTATTTTTACAACATTAAACATAGTCAGCAATAGCCTCTCTATCATTTAAAAAAAAACAAATTGACCAACAGCAATGGTTTAACTCCTATGCTTAAGCTTATAAACGATCTTTGGGTTACGCAACCCTTGGCGCGGTCATTCTATAGATGGGTGACAGCATAGTGATATTTGAACTGGGCGTCTCCGTGCTTCGGAGGGCACGTAAAAAGTCGGTCCCGGTTGTTGTCAATTAAAATAACAGTCCTTAAGCCATGTCAAAGGCCTTTAGGCGGCTTAAACAACTTTGACACTAGGTTGACCACTAACCATACGATAAACAAACAAACTCTTTTGCTCTATACCTTTATACTCAAAATAGTCACAATGTTTTCCCATTTGAAAACAGCTGACATATGCCTAAAGTCAGATAAAATAGTGACAGAACTAATATTGATTTTATGCTTTGTTAAATTTCACAATAAAGATAATTATTATAATGGCATTGACTAAGAAGAAACACATCAGTATGTGTATTATTACAAAACTTGAAATACCTATACAAAACTATTTAGGACGATTTCTCCAATTATACCAAAAATAAATCGGATAAATGATCAGCAGCCAGATACATCTATTGGTATAAATATATGCACTTCGATTTAATGAGTAATCTCTCCTTTATTCCGAGATAAGAACCTTCAACAATAATGGGACATTAGGGACAGTAATGAATTTAATATATACATATATTATATTAACTTGTGCTTGTCTTATCTATTGCAAAAAGGGACAGGCCTATAATAGCTTAATAGACAGATAGACAGATTGATATTTACTAATTAACTTAAGTATCCAATCTTACAACTATGGAGTTGAAAGTATGACATTTTCTTATTGACTTCCAATACAAACATACAATGTGGCAATCAACAAGATTATATTATTCCTATTGGATCAATTAGTATGTGATTAAGGTCCAATTTTCCTCATTGCAAACTATTTTGGTGAAAATATGGATATTAATAATACTACAGCATGTTCTAATGCAACAATGAGCATGAAAATAAGCTATTTTTTTTCATTTTCATACCACAGATTAAAGAAAAATAACTAGCTGAAAAAGAACTGGCTAAAAAAATTAACATATTTCTTGTCAGCAATTTTATAAGTAAAATTAAGTTGACAGTCTTATTTGCAGCAAAATTTATCAATACTAATATAAAACCAGGAAAAACACATACAAAGAGGCCTTTCTTTGAACATTAGTATAAATAATGTAATCATGACTTGGTTATTCCAAGAAGGCAAATGGAAAAATAATAAATGTAAATGAATTGCATTTAAATGCATGAATCATTTATTTAATATTGCATCAGTAACTGCACTGATTATAATGATTACCTAATCATCTGAGTTCATGATTATATACTATTATGTGTTAAATAATCAATCAGCTGTACACTAGAAATGTAATGACATAGCAACAATTATCATAACAAATTGATGATTCTCACCTTGACAGAGAATATGTTGCCAGTATGTCCTGTGTTAACATTCATCAGTTCTTTATAACGATAAGGATCCCACAGGATCACGTGAAGATCATCTGAAGCTGAAGCCAGTATCCTAAAATCAAATACATTCATTTATTGTTCAGTTCTACTGAAATAAAGGCATAATTGTATGTTTTTCGTGACTTACGATCCATCGCGGTTCCATTCCAGGCAATTGACGCACCCCCGGTGTCCATGAAGCTCTTTTTCAAGGCCCAATCTGTCGATCATAGGTCTCGTCACCGTGAGTCGGGCCTGAAACTTTCTGTCGATGTCGCCGCGCTCCCGGGCCGCTGTCAGCCCTATGGTGCCACTGGCCCATGCTGGTTCCTCTCGCCTACCCATTTCTACTAACTATCTACTCAATATGTCTGATCAAGCATCACAATCAGACAATTCATCAAACTAACTGCGGCTCGATCTATTAATAGGGTACAACATTTCACTGCACATTACTTTGTAATACGCACAAATCTTTTAGAGAAAATAAGTAATTATTCAATGCAAATTACACAATGAACAAACAAATACAATCAACAAAAAGCTATATTCTCCGAGAGAAGATAATTTCTTACGAAAATAAAAGTGGAGCTGTCAAACAGCTGTCACCGAGTTGCCAGCATTTTATTCTCCGGTGAAGGGAAAAATTGTGCAATGTTTCTATTTTTATTCTTACATATTTTGTCAAACATATATTTATTTGGACATCATGCCGAAAAATAATTTAAATATCTGAACACTTCACAATGACAGAAGTATCACAATTATTTGTGATAATTCATTTAATTTTGTGAGATTTCTTATTCATAATTAAACACTTTACTAACGTCAAAGTTGACAAGACTTTATTATTGCTGTCATTCAGATGTACACAATTCGCTGTGTTTTCTATTTTTCGTCACTTTTTGATTACAAAATCATCCTCTACAGTTAAACACAAATAAAACAGGTACCTACTCAATCTTTATAAATTCCTCCATCCAAATTTTAATTTCCATATCGAGTTATATTCCAACGTTGAAGTCATTTCTAACCAAACATTAATTAATCTTTTTACAGCTTTCACGATGGGTGAGCGTAAAGGGCAGAACCTTTACTACCCCCCCGACTACGACCCTAAAGTCGGGGGGTTGAACAAGTTCCTGGGGACTCATGCACTTCGCGAAAGAGCTAGAAAAATCCACATGGGGATTCTTATCATTCGTTTTGAAATGCCATACAACATCTGGTGTGATGGCTGTAATAACCACATAGGTATGGGAGTGAGGTATAACGCTGAGAAGACCAAGGTTGGAATGTATTATACCACTCCGGTTTACCAGTTCCGGATGAAGTGTCATTTGTGCGACAATCATTTTGAAATTAAAACTGATCCTGGGGTAAGTCAAATCTTTTATTTACACAAATTCAGAAAGAGTGTCTAAGTTCTATGACTACAGCTAAAATCTATCCATTACTCTTTCAAGAGAAAACTGAAAGTTATATTTAAATTGTATTTAGTTAGCTCTACAACGTTAATAAGCAGTTATGATTGTGTATAGTTCATTCAGTCACTTTATAAAACACACTGTCATGTTGTATTACGTAGTAGCCCAGTTGACACAGATTTTGTCTAAATATTATTGGTATTAGGTAAAAGACAATCTGAAGTTTAGGCTTACATTTATATCTAGCACATATAAGTACATTTATTCTTGAAGTGACCAAAGTCATTCTAAAAACATTATTCAAACAAACTCCTTACAATATTCTCCTAATATTTCAGAACTTAGACTATGTAATAGTCTCCGGAGCAAGACGTCAAGAAAACCGCTGGGATCCAACAGAAAATGGCCAAATTGTTCCTGAAACGAAAAAGACGCAAAAGAAACTGTTTGATGATGCTATGTTCAGGCTGGAACATAAGACTGGAGACGAGGATGCTGCTAAGTTAGATAAACCCAGGCTCGGGAGACTGGTGGGAAGGAATGAGTCTGTGTGGAAAGATGATTATGAGGCTAATTGTTCTTTGAGAAGGAATTTTAGGGTAAGTTGTATCCTTAATAGAAACTGCTCAAAAAAAAAGTCTACTAAATTAAGACAACAGTAGTTGAAGAAAAAAAGAGTTAGATGGACTGTGAAACTTTTTCACATTCAATTCTTATATAACACATTGGGAATGACAATACAAAATATTTTTGTTTTTATTTTCATTCAGGGTAAACAATAACGTGTAGTTACTATGCTATCAGTTGGTAGTATTCTACAAATTAAAAGAATCTTGGCATAAGTTTCACTAATATAATAACACACATATTTTTAAGTCTAATTTAAAATTCAAATTTACAGAAAAGAAGAAAAGAACTAGAAGAATCATCAGTGAACGATGGTCTTCTTCTCGCCAAATCTTCGCTAGACATACACCTTCTTCCAGAGAACGAGGATGACAGAAATATGGCCTCCCTCCTCTCACTGCGACCTTCTAGAACTATAGAAGAGACACAAACACAAACAAGAAGTAAAATCCTTAACACCCCTGCTTTACCAAGTTCTAGTGGACTTCTAACCAGCTTTGGAGGGTTGAAAAAAGAAGAATCTTTGAACAAAAGTGCCACTTTAACAAGGAATGCTTTAGGAATTACGATTAAAAAGAGTAAATTAGAATTAAAAGATAATGTTGCCAATGCTAAAAATGATGAAAACAGTCCTACAGTTACGGAAGAAAATGGCGACACTGATGGACAGGATAGTACTAAAGATGGTGATGAAAAAATAGATGAAGTGAAAAGTAAATTAGACAATAAAATATCTTTAGTTGGTGATTATAGTTCTAGTGGAGAAAGCTCAGAATAACGAACATGATTGTGAGTGAAAATGAAATATCTTACTTAAGAATGATAATATGCAGCAGTATCAGGGACCCTAATTCAGAGTGAGCTTAGAAAATTGGCCAAGCTTAAACCCCAGGCTCCTAATAATAGTTTATTATGTCCCTGCCTTTGGTTAAGCTGTGCTAAAGAGATGGGAAAAACCTAAGCCTTGTTTAACTGGACTGACTAGGTGAGTCGAGGATGTATTTGGTATTATTCTAACAAGAATAATCGATAGACTTCTGTAGGGCACAAGGAGATTAGAGAAAGGTTTTATACAAAGTAGGTTTGCACAATCTGTATAGATTTTGTAGTAGACCTGTCGTTTAACGAAAAATATATTTTGTTTAAAATTCATCCATTTACGGCTTCCTTTCTAAAGCTAACGTCGACTGAGCGTACGTACACGTCGCACGAAAGCGTCATTATGCCGTATCCCGTAGTACATCTCGTAGTGTATATTCGGCAATATTCGTAGACTTGACGTACTTGACCCACGGCAATGTCAGAAGAAGGGCAGCCTAAAGGGTTCGCGTTACGACAGAGATAGGAGACCGAGATCGGAAACTGCGACCGTTACTTGGCTATAAGTAGGTAAGTATTGCATATGAAACAATTCGCAAGTGACACAGATCATAAGTAAATTTGCGGTCTTAGTCTCCGTTCTCTCGGTCTCTTATCTTTGCCTTAAGATAATAATATAAGCTTTGCAGGATTCCTTTTACCAATTGCTCAGCAAAAAAGTCCCTCCACACAAAATATTCTACACTTGTACATTGTTAACTTATAAATAAAATAAAAGAAACACTTCAAATTCATTGTTTTATAATTCCCATTTAAAAAACATCCACATTGGTTTGAAACGTTCGATGTAAGCGTGTGTACCCTTACTGGTTGCGTATAAAGCCGACTTTGTGATACCTGTCTGTGTTCTGTTACCAAACCTACTGACAAATTAAGGACACCCTATAACCCGTAGAACAGGATAATGATTGACTATGCCAAAATCATACGAAGACCTTAAAAAAGTGTCACTTGGAAAAATATTTGTAAGTACTAAAAAGTCATTAAACAATTTTCTTGATCATTAATGAAATATATTATTATTATGTTTTTAGTAGTTCTCTATTTATTAATTGATGTTTCTTAAGTTGATTGACGACTTTCGGAATTTATTAGCACATTAATTGTCTGGACTCTCTGAAATCGATAGTTATCTTACAAGGCTGATTAAATATATTACATTGTAGGCTTAACCTCTTGATTTATCTACAGATTGGTTTTAGTTTAATTTAGATACCTACTCTTTTAGTCTCTTTTAACCCCTATGGGAAATAAACGTATATTTATGATTTTTGGTATAATCAATTAAATGAACAAGTAGCAGGCCATTTTTAGTTATTTTCCTCAAAAGTAAAGGTATAGGGTATCCTCGACATGTCAATATGAAAATGACACGTTATTTTTGTGCATCATGACAATTTCAGACTACAACTTTGATACACTCAATACATACAAACAAAGTCTCCTATATATTGACATCAAAGTTAAGACATTCATAGTTTCACTCTTCTGTACCACTCGGCGGAAAAGGAACTTATTTGAACAATCCATCGTCTTTAGTGCCAAAAAGTCATAAGTAGCTTTGTTTTCTTTATTTTTATGACGTTTTGCCACGGAAGATGTGTCTTTCCATATTACAAAACATTTGCAGATTTTAAAGGTTTAAGCTTCAAATTAAAGTCCACCTGGCTTAAGCCAGGAAAGCAGCTCAAACTACATGCTCATTTTCTGTATTTTTTTATTGTAGTAGGTCCTATTTTAAATCTATTAGTTTTGAGATCCGCTGAGTAGAACGTCATAAGTAAATAAAGCAAAGTGCAAGATTGATACTATTGAGATTTAGAGCGTGGCTTGCACTGCCTTTTTCTCGTGAAGCCCGAATGCAACAGCTTTATTTCCTTAATGATAAACGAATGTGCAACTGAAGTAACTGTCCCGAACTGCAAAAATACGCTATTTAGTTATTGGTAGCTGGCCTACTATATAATAATATATATATGACAAAACCGTCTGGTATTCTTTGGGGGACTTAGGTGTTTATTATACCACAGAGAGGCATTTAATATAAGTAGTGTTTATTTTATGTTAAGTGTGTTCCAAACTTGCACTTTCCTTGATATTTACTTATGTAAGAAGAGTGAAAAAAATACTGGTAGGTAACTTATAAATACCTACACTAACAGCAAAAATGATTATCATATTATATTTAATTTTAACAAATAACAAGCTTATACTAACGAATACATAAAATTATATAAATATTATGAAAATATTTTCAACATTTATTTTTAAATCAGTGAGTATAGCTATTAGGCAATATAAATTGCACTGTTTATTATAATTTGCGCTAGATGGCGACACTTGCGCCCTTTACTACAAATATGACATATCGTTTAAATATGACACTCAATTTATTTTAGACGACAATTGATTTAGTATATTATTACAATATATTAGGTGATTTAGGTCTAAAATAGGGTAAATAGGGCGATAATGGACCTCTCTTTTCTGTCCTAAACGCCTATACTCATAGGCAAAACATTACGGTTTTATTTTGCTACAGTGTAAAGCTGAATAGTTCACATGGAGCATAGGGCGATTATACTGCCATCTACCGGCCATAATGCAATTCGGCATATATTTTATTTTAAAGAAAAAAGAGATCCATTAATTGTCTGTGTCTAATATAGTATGTTACCCACATCGTAGTCCCTCAAAACGTATTTATATTATAGTGATTTAATTGTCATGGCAGCATAATTTAAGCCGATTTTTTTATTTAAACAAAATATATAAATTGTATTATCTACAGTGTACTCAGTAAGTCATCTCATACCAAACGCTTATAATCGATACAGATAGAAGTTGATACGAGAGATGAAAATGTAGTTTTATGCACTTTTATTGGTTATAGATGTTTCACTCCTGTACGCAAAAGTTACATACGAAATTATGAAATTGACTCACTGTATTACACCGTAGTACTAAAAAGCTTGCATTAAAATGACTAATAGTGATCGCTAGCTATAAAATAACGCTTAAAATAATATTGCGAAGCTGACTAGTTATCGAGATCAAAATATATTTGACTATACAATATCAAAAGGGCACATGTCACTTCGAAGTATGAAGACTTACACCCTTTAGAAATCGCATAAATTTGAATTATAAATAGTATTTTTTTTTGGTTTAATTATTGTCATAAGACACGAGGCTGAGATGTTGATATGTCCCCTGTGTATAAAACCAAAGTATTTAGTAAACGATTTGGTTATTTCTCGTGGCACGACACGGCACGGCAGGTTGATGACGTAAAACTACGATGAAGATTATCAGCGATACGATATTGCCGTGTCGAGGTAAGTTTCGAGCGGATCAGATTTTTTTGCAGAATCCGGGTCAATCGCAGTTGTATTTCTATGGAAGAGTTCATACAAACATTCGGTTTTAAGTCCCTAAAACCGAATGTTCGTATGAACTCTTTCATAGAACGAACGCATGAACGCAGCGTTACATTGTAACTAGGTACAGGTGTCGGCAAACAACTAGAACAGTAGTAGGTGCTTTAGGGAAGGTTCATATCTGACGGAAGATGCGTTGGGCGTAACTTAATTTGTATGGGCTTTGCACCGACGCATCATTAGTTGAGTGAGAACGGTCAAGTGTTTTTCTATACATTTGTCTGTTCTGGCGTTGCGGAACCGATATATAATACGCGTCGTATGTTCCGTCAGGCAAGAACCTTCCCTTAGAATGCTAGCTGACCCACCCTCGGTTGACTGTTCTACCAATTGGGCGAACGAAACGCAGTCCTGGCCGTCGTAGCTTGCAATTCACAGATCTAGAAATCGCTTAATACGATGACGTAGTGAAAATGTTCTTTAGTGCTCATTCACGTTGACTCGCGGGCGCGGTGGCGGGCGCGGTCGCGAAATATCAAACATATGGCGATGTACCGAAGTGTTCACGTACAAACCGTTCGCGCGGTCTAAGTAGCGGGCGAGCTAGCGGTGTCGCGCGCTCGCGGCAATATCAAACGCGTGAAGATGTTCGTGTGTGTTCACGTCGAACTAGCGGTGGCGGGCGCGATTCACTCGCGACGTCAAGTAAGATCAACCAGTTTGAGCCAGTTTGAGCCAAACGCCCGCCTGGCGGCCAACGTGAACACAAATCGCCACGTCCCCGCGCTCGCGACCGCCACCGCGCCCGCGAGTTCCAACGTGAACAAGCACTAAGTGTTTGTCGATACCTATACTTAGTACTTACTTATGACGATAATAATATTCTGTGATGAGACTAGACCGTCGTTTGGACTTATCTAGCCAAGACGCGATTTTCGTTTTGTTTTTATGACAGTTACAAAATGTTATCGCGCCGTATCGTGCCACGGTAAATTTAAAAACATCAGTAAGATTTATCAAAAAACTGAAAATGTTTTATTAACAAGAAAGTTCCCTGTTATATTTATTTATCGTTTCAAAGTTTATAAACACTTAGGTATATTGTTTTGGCAGAAGGAATATTGCCCTAATGTATGGATAGGTTTATTTCTATGATTGTATAAGTAATACAATCCTTTTACAAATTACATGAAGAAATCATTTGTAACTTTTTGGACTAAGAATTCTTGTAGATTGTTAAAGAACGATAAATGATTTCTTTAACATACTATAAAAAATTGTTTTCTTTTTTTGTTTTAACAATGATATATTTTTTGCTACCTAAATAACGGATTCAGGCCTTATCCCTGTCTCATTACCAAAGGAGTCCTGTTTAATTTTCTCAACTGAAACCTAATTTTTTGGAGCATCTAAACAGAATTCTAATCAATGTTTTTGTGTGAACATTTTTCAAGTTTTCATTTTACTTATACAAGCATGTTTCAAATATCTTAGTACTCATGTCGCAGCAGGTATATAACATAGGGTTTCAGTTCTATTCCGCGGCGGGACACCTCTTGTCCTCGAGAGCCAGGATGAGGGCACACTCCATCTTGTTCTTCAGCCACGCGAGCACCTCAGGGTCTGATACTTCGATTATCTTTTCATCTGTTGCGAAGTAGTTTACTAATTCGTCCTGGGAAATATACAAAAATAAATATCATCGAAATGAAAACGTACATAAAAATTCTTCAAAGCAGTTTTTGAAGGTATGCAAAGTCAACATACTGCAAAACTTGCCGCAAGAGTTGGACTCGAGGCCTAATTTCTTCCTGACTCCAAGAGATCTATTTCTACCTGCGGGTGGTTAGGTGTGGTGGCACTGCTATTCCCACTTAGGCTGAAAACTAAGCGAAACCAGAAACTCTTTTTTTAAAGCTGGTTTGTTTGGTATCCCACCAAACTTTAAAAAAGAGTTTTGTGTTAGGTTCTACCCAACATATTTTTGGATCTACATCCAAAAGTGGCTACCTGTTGCTCATGCTTGAAGACAATCATCTACTTCGAATCCAGGACCTCGTATGCTAAAAAATAACAATACTCATATATTCTACCTACCTGTTTAATATTCAGTACTAGTTTATCATCGACTACTGCCGGTGCTCCGATGACGTCATCCAGCTTCACCGCCCACTCCACGTGCCATGACCCACTCGCGCCACCAGCTCGCACCATGAATATGTGTCTATAAATAATTTGATGTCATTGAAGAAGAGATAACCAGAAATTACGGAGAAAAACATCATTTCTGCGAAATAAGTCTATCGTCATATCACCGCCAGCTATTTTGTGTTAATTGTAACTTCAATACTGTTGAAGTTTCACAAAACCACAGGTAGTTTCTTTCAGCATGAGCATTTGTAGGCTAATTTTTTGTAGTCTTCCTCAATTTTATTCCAAGGGAGAAGAGCAAAAACCCGCTACCTCTCTGTCACAAGTCGGGTTCCTTACTGATCACCATTATGTAGTTAAATACAAACCACACTAGCATATTGATACTCACTGAGAACTAATAAGCAGAGTGCAGTTAGACTTGGGTCCGAGATGCGCGTGTGCCATGTACGAGTCTGTGTCGGCGTAGTGTCCTCGACCCAACAGTGTTAGCAGCTGCAGTCCTAGCGCTGCGTGCTGGGAGTATGGCCGCACACCCTGGAAAGTAAAAGATCGTAAACGACATCTAATTCAAGTACAAATAATGTATTTTAATGTTATGTTAATTTTGCCATACCTATATTTTTCTTTCTTTCCACTTATAATGTTTTCCTTTTTCAAAATATAAAGATTCGACCTTCCTACCGGTTTTGTAGTCTTATAAACAAGTGGTCATTGCAACAAATTACACATAATATATAACCTCTTGCCGATTTCCCATCTAATCAATTACAAGAGCTCTACATGAGTCATAGAATGGAAACATTTTGGCGTGAGATCCTGGCCTATTCGAACTACTGCAGCTTCCACCAAGTCATTCCCCATAGCTGTAGTGCCCGACAGTCACACCCTACCCTACGACCATTGACGCGCATCCATCACTGCCTAAATTTCCCTTTAATATAATTTATCGACTCAAGCTCATAATCTCTTTCCCACTCACCTCACTCGCAGCACAGTGTCTGGGCAGCCTCCTCCTGGCCAGGAGTCGTCCCCCGCTGCGCTCCACGCACGCCTTCAGAGCACTCTCCGCGCTGTTCACGTTCAGTTGACGAGACAGGGAGGCCTTGGCCGCTTCCCGACATACATCTGATAAGTACATTATGTATAAGTCTTTTGTAAGGAGTAGAGGTTCCTTTTTTTTGCGGGGGGAAAAATCCCCTGGGATACCCAATTTTCCTGGGAGGGAAATCTTGGGTTATATGGTGATACCACTAAAAAACCGCCCCGGTAGCCGAACATCTGGTGCGGCGATGGAAAAGCCCTGGGCCATAAAAAACTTCACCAGTGAAGGAGTAGAGGTAGATACCTAAGGTAGTTAGGCTTAAGCTCCTATCTGGTGCTTTGAAAGAGAAGATATCTACCTCTGATTGTACAGTTTTAAGCTAAAAGCAAAGGGTTTCCTAAAGGAAGGTATTGTCAAATGGCGATTTTTTACCATTTGTAAGCGGTTAGCTGCTTCAACTAGTTGCGCTTTTAGGAGATTCTATTAAAAGGGAATCCTCGATTCCTACAATAAGGAGTTTTTGTGGGTTCCTATTGCAGTTTTGCAAGCTTGTACTTAAGCGTTTTTAAATTGAAATGCGTTTCAGTTTTCAGCAATGGTTTTACAACCTGCCCGATCACTCAGGTACTTAAACTTTGGCTTTATTGGTAAAACAATTGAAATTTTAGTTCTTGAGACGTGGCCGTATGAAGTTTGTCGATTTGTGTGATTGATTTAGGTCAACGGTTCACTAGGACTCACCCCTTTCTTGATTGCTACACACAACAAGTGCTTTGTTAACTACCTACATACTTGACCTGGCTTAGGCTGTGCTTTGAGTAAGTGATTTTAAAGCCCCACAAGTACCACGAATTTTTCCAAGTGTAAAGTTTTGTAATATGAAGTAGATAAGGAGTGAGTTTTATACTTAGAATCCTGTTTAAAATCATAACAAGTATAGATGTCGGTTTATCAAACGGTTAAAATGTTGGTGTGCAGGCAGGTGTCTAAATATTCATGCAGATACCTCTGTGTTCGATTATAATATCATGCACTACAGATACTCACTTCGTACAACAACACAGTCGTCATCTGCATCCAGAGGACAAATAGAAACATATATCATTATATCTACTAAAACATAGAACATTATGTTGTAAATAAATAGTATAATCTATCCAGTGAGACCCTAACTTATTTGCCGAGTGTACCAACATGGCGTCCATAACAGGCACACATCAATAAATTGGTCAACTCATTATCAAATTGGCCCATCAGGCTTTAACTGCGGTACACCAGGTTTTATATACCATCAGTGTACAATTTGCATAAAAATTCATTCAGTAGTTATTCCATTGCTTCTTTTCTTCTTCAAACATAGGTACTTAAGCTTTTAAAATATTGAAAGTATACACTGCCTGAGAACTTTTGTCACTGGATAGACTATGTTGATTAATATTTATACAATAACATCAAAACATGCGTATGATCGAATAAATTATCGGCCCAGAATACATCAAAAATACTGAAAATGAGAATGTGATATTCAAATTCGAACTAAGCCGATACGCCTTCAAAATATCTAGAACAAAACATGCTTAAAACATTTAATAATACTTATTGAATACATTAAAAAGTATTGAATATCATAATAACTATTCCACAGAAAAACATATAAAGAAAATGTTAAATTGTTTGGGAAATCTTACCGAATGTCGGTCTAGCGACGAGTGCGGTTAAAGCGAGAGCGATGCTCGCTGGGTTGTTGCTGTCGGCATCTATCACCGTGTCTGGGATGTCGTTGCTTAACTGGGGTACTTCACCTATTTGGTATTACAAGACCTTAAACCTTTTGACTAAATCGTAAGATAAATTGAGATAGATCTAGATTCGTTTGATAGATAATTTAAAAAAAAAATGATTTCACTTTGATGATTCACGGATTTAAAAATGCATCTTAATTGAGCTAAGAAAAAATATCTGGACCCCATATTCTCTTCGATAGAGCCTGTGTGTATAGAAACTACTAAGTAGGTAGTATCAGTAAGTCTTACTGATGTTGTGAGGCGCCCATAGCCAGTTGCGCTCACCGGTCGGTAAGCGATCTGTGGGTGAAGCAACCGTTGGCGCGGTCATTCCATAGATGGGTGACCGCATAGTGGTATTTGAACTGGGCGTCTCCGTGCTTCGAAGGGCACGTAAAAAGTCGGTCCCGGTTGTTGTCAATTAAGATAACAGTCGTTAAGCCACTTCAAAGGCCTTCAGGCGGCTTGAACAACTTTGACACTAGGTTGACCACTAGCCATACGATAAGAAGAAGAAGACTGATGTTGTTAGATTAGTGGTGGTCTAGAGAAACTTTAAAAAAAAGACAGATTCCAATTTGAATCATGAGAGCATATATAGTACTAACTGTTTATAGAAATAGACAGATATAGTTACTTTTTATGAGATACTCATCATTAATAATCAAACTAACTAATTTTTTTAGTAGTTTATTCATTATACTATGCTTACCAGGTTTCCTCCTAGGGGTCTGTGGTTTAGGCAGATCGTCGAACAGAGCACTAGTCCTGGTGGTGGGACTGGCTCGAAGACCTAGTAACGCTGCTGCACCTTCCTCCAGCCTTGTAGACACGTCTAGCACCTTGCGGCCTAGACATGAACCCTGGACAGATAAATATTTGACAATGATGTCTGGGTTTTATGGAAGGAGCATACAAGTATAAAGCTTTACTATTATAAAAAAAAACATGGACTCAAATTCTGTCTTTGTTTAGTTTGTATAAAACTATCTTTCAGCTAAATATGGATATGAGTTGCGTAGCAACGCACCGTGCAGTGTTGAAGAATGATTTTTGCTTTATATAAACATTTATTCGTTGTATGCTTAGTAATAAAGCCTTTATTACCGAATCAGAAGATATTTTGATTGGTTTCTACTAAATAATATCCCGCAATTCGGTGTGCCTCTTGGCATAGGCCTCCTCCAGCTTATGTAGTATGCTTAGTACAAATTCATAAAAAAACAAAGGGAAAATAACATTAATTATTATCAGTTTAATGCAATTGGTACTCCAATACCTTAGACCCTAAGACCTAGAGCATTACACTACTTAACTGCCAAAGTATAACCTAACTACAAAATCATATATCATGACACTCACCAAATAAGGTTCATAATACTGTTTAAGTCCCCTGCTAAAGTCTCCTATATGGCTGTAAGGGTTCCCGAGGATGTTGAGTCCTAGCACCAGGACGTAGAACTGCTGCACCAGCTGCGTCCAGTAGTGACGGGACGCCATGTCGACCACTGCTGTTGCCGTGATGGGCGCGTTGCGGAACTCCAGGTATGACATCCTAGAATTTTTTTTTTAGGTATAGTTTTAAATCATCAAAGTTATCTCAGGACCCTTCCTCTATATTTCTTCCTTTCTGAGTAACAGATTCAGTAATTAATAATTAAATCTTTATTTTTGTATCAGATTGTCGCTTGTATGGCCTGATAATACCAAAGTTAAGTAGGTCTGTTGTCTGTGTCTGTAGTGGCTTTTATAGATTTGAGATTCTGGCGCTTGAAAGGCTTGTCTTACCCTACAAAAGTAAAATTGCCAACTTACCTTAAAACAACATCTTTCATATCACAAAGCGAAGACCCCCAGGAATTGAACAGGTACTCCAACAAATCACTATTGAACAACTTCGGCCTATTCTCCTTTTTATTCCCGAACCTCGTCCGACTTGGACTGTTGTTCGTCTCAGCAGAATATCCTCTAGAAGACAAACTTAGTACCAACTTTATCGGAGAAAGGTGAACGAATTCAAACAGCACGTTCTTTTGTGCATTAATCTGGCTCTTTATAGCAATTATTGGTAAAGGCATATGGACTAAAGCCAAGTCAGCCCTCAGCCTTACAGCTGGTTTCTCTTCAATCTTCCAATGGTTTAGAATATCGAAGACGTAGTTTACGAAACCCCGGTCTAAATTCACGCAGTACTCTTGAACGAGGACCTTTAAGTACTTATAAACATCCTGGTTTAAGCTCGGCCTATGTTGTTTTAAAGCAACAATTTCTATACAAGGTTTTAGCCCTCGGGTGGACCTGACGTCACTTGGTGTAGGAGCAGGGTATAGCACACTAGGGAATACGGCTTCATGAAGCTGGTTATCAATTTGCAGTCTTTGACATTTCAAATGGCAGTATGTGTAAGTATTCGATTTTCTTAACTGCATCCAGACACCAGGGTTATAAGTCCTACGAAGCTCAGAAAAGAATGGTTTCGTCATTTGCATTTTCTCCAAATCTATATGAATGTATTCCTTCAGCTGGCATTTCTTTTGTTCCGTTTGGTACTTGTCTTCGATCCAGGATGTTAAATCTGGTGATAATTGCTTCCATTTATGATTGACGTTGACTTCCCATCTTGGCAAAGAATCCGTCATGCTGACATAAGCTAGTTCTTTGACTCCAACATTAGTTTGTACACAAACTGATAAACTAACTCCAGATAATGACATGTAGACTTCGTAATTGCTTCTTTCTGAGTTGATTCTCATTCTGTACTGGGATGCAAGTCTTTCGTCTTGCGCTAAAGCGAATACTCTTTGGTATCCATCCATGTAAGATATCCAGTAAACAATTACTTTGTCCTTTCTCATCTTTTTCGTCTTAGAATGACTTTCAGGCATGTCTGAACTGTCAGAGTCGTCACTGCTGGAGGAACAGGGTTCGGGAGACTTGGGAGTCAGTCTTTTGAGGGTAGATGACAGTTTTGATGTCACGCTACTAGTCGCTACTAGTGTTGAGTGTTTCACTGAGTGGAAACTTACTTTCTCTTCGCCGTAGCTGAAAAGGAATTTTATCAGTAAGGTGATTTGGTTAAATTCATTCAGGGTATTTATTTATGTTTGTCTAGTAAATGAGGATGGCAAAAAATTTAGTTTTATAAAAAATTCTTCTATAAAATTCGTGAATAGCGTACTAATTAACAAATCATGAAGTTTAACATTTAATTATTAAACATTTTACGTCGAGTGTTTTGTAATTGAGTCATTTTCAACTTACCCATCCTGTCCAAAATCAGCAATGAAACCCTTTCCTTTATTATTATAGATATTCCACATTAACTTCCTATCCTTGGCCGGGTCATCCCACGTATAAAGCATGGACTGATAGGGGCTCAGCAGCGCCACTTGCCCCGAGTCTACTTGATGAAGCTTCAGGAAGAGATCATCGCAGAGGTTTTCGATGCGGACTGGTGAGTCTCCAGGAGTGTAAGGCTTGAAGGTGATGGTGAAAGGTCTGTCTGTTCCACCTGTTACTTCTACGCAGATTGCCGTCTGCAAAGAGATTGGTTATTTAGGACATTGCTACTCTTTATTATTTGTACACAGTTTTGCTTGATAAAGCCTCTTTACAATAATTAGTTTATTTGTTAGTTTATATAATTAATTAGGGGATTATTGTTCAATTGATGAAGTATCTTCTTAGTTATTGATTGTAGATACTTATTTCCTAAATAAGGTTTAATTTCGTTATTTCTATTCAACCGAATGATATAATATTAACTTAGCGATTTGGGCCTAGTTGTAGGACAGAAAAAAAACTGGGTTAAACAAATATTGAACTCATAACATTACATTTTCATATACAGTTTGTGTGTGACGCGTCTTTCCAAAACATTCAGTTAAGTAACGAAAAAATACACTAATTGTATGAATAAACACATGATCATTATGTTCTCAGTAGAAATAGGTCAGCTTGACACGTGAGTAGTAACACAATACTATGCGATGTATTTGCTACCAATTGCCACTTCCCACAACATAGAAACGACAATATTTATCTTTGGCGACAAATATTGAAAGCATACTAACACATATCCGTATAATACATCATTATCAAGTGAAGCGGCACATGAAAGTACATACGTAACGGTTACATCACAGTGGACGTCGCCGCGGGACAACCACTAACTCAATTAGCACTTATCTACTTTCCTCTCAAGTTTTATAAGACCGACACACAAACTTTCTCTCAGTTTTCAGCTGAACTTACAACGATGTTGTTCAATACAGTGATTTTTGTGACTTTGTCAGTGTTGTGTGTGAGTTCGGAGATAGATCAGAGTCGTAAACATTTGAGTCAGTACACGCGGGTGAAGCGAGGAAAGTATTATTCAAGCCCACCGTTGAGGTTCTACAACCGACCTCCCATGGCTATTCCTATAAAAGGTCCGTTTTCCTACACTCCACCGCCGTTTGTGTCTGACGATGACGCTCCGTACCCCGGGAGTAGACCGTACAAGGTTAGTAAAAGACCTGCCTTACCTAACGATGGCTTAGCAGACGATGACATTACTAATATAGTACAACATTTATCGAAACAAGACTTAGATAAGATTCTAGAATTCGCTCAAGAGAAACACCAGAATCATAATAAATACAGAGACGTTCACAATACGAACGAATATAGCCGGCCGTTTAAAATGGAAAGTAAAATTCTTTACAAAGGAAATACTCATGCAAAATATGAAGAACTACCACATTATAAAGAAGAATCTTTTATCAACTATGTCACTCAGACGCCGTATGTAAAATCTACAAGAGACGAACATCCTAGGCGACCAGCTGATCATGAAGATACACCCAGCCAAAGCCAATGGTTCAACATAGACAACACAGAACACAAGAGAGAGCCTATTGGTTTTGAAAGTTTCTCACCGAGCCACTCATTAATGAACTCTGAAGTGCCAATTGACTTTACCGTTTCAAACAGTCATATAAAGGAGCCGTTTCTAAAAGTATTCGCAGCGCAAGAATCTCCTTTAAATCAAGCTGGTGTGGAGAGTTTATCACCAAAGTTGGCGTATGAGAATCTGAACGGTCCAGTGAGTTTGCCTATTGCGAAAAACCCATATTTCGTTGATAGTGACGAAGAAGAGAAGCTACCTCGACCAGTTAACATGAGAGCAGAAGATTTTGTTGGGTCTTTCACTCAGAATGTACCGAAAGTGGCAGCACTGGCGAGCTCGTATGATATTGAGAGTTTTGGAGACTTGCCGCTGATGGATTACAGTTCTAAGTTACATGATGTCAGTTCGTATCATGTCCCACATTATACAGTAAGTATTTAGAAAGAGAAATAACATAATGTTACATTAAAATTCATATCTAACTATCTTATATATTTTTGTCAAAATTCATGTGGCAAACGAAGTACACGAGACGTAAAAGACGCTTTTAATTAAATGAAAAGCAGAAATTACCTAACTAGAAGTAAGCATTTCGAAGTTACTTAACTCACGAACGGAATATGTGTTTGAAACTTTACTTACAAAAAATCACCAAAAGAACCTTTAAACAAGGTCTATTCTTTAAAGGCCCATTTTCCTAAAACCCTATTTCCTTTTGTTCCAGGTAACTCAACCAAAACCGCCGAAATCCGCACCACCATCTCCACCCATCTCTTTTTCATCATACTCCTCATCATCATCATCACTCTTGAAGCCATCACCAGCAGCTGCTGCTATAAAGGAACCTATTTATGAGCCAGCACCACCTGCCTCTGCTGCCAAAGAACAGAGCGATGCTCATTTGAAGGCGACGAAAATTTGGTCTCACAGGTAATTTTGCGTTGTATTTGGTTACATCTCTATCATATTCGATTCCTAGTGCTTTCCCTCAACATGATTGTATGCGATGTTCTTAAAACCGTGTAAACGGATTTTCATGTGATATTTACGATGTTTCGATACATGCGCCGGTTTCAGTAGATTTTTCTCACAGCAAAAAAAGGAGAAAGTTCTCAATCCTGTTTGTTTTTAATAAATTTTCTAATCCAGATTATAAACTATCTGCCGCACTAAACAAAAGGCATTCGATAGTTTTTGCAAAAAACAGTACCAAACAACCATTCATCCATTCCCACTAACTTATCCTCTTATTCAAAAACACACTATTCCTGAGACCTAAACCTATTTTAGTAAAAAAAACTACTACGATATGTTTTCTCTTTCTCATTTCGTGAATGAAACTAAACTCTTAAAAGCCTTTCATAACTTCATGTATTTTTATGAATATGGCGGTTAGTTTTTATGATATTCAGGATTTTAGGAAAAGTAGTACCTAGTAGTTATTTAGGTTTTGTGTAAATTGGTAATTGAAATAACGATGATTGTTATAGACGTTGAAGAAAATGTGGTTCGAAGGGCGGCTATATCAAGAATTGTGGATATTTTATTCAGATTTGTTATGATTTTGTTTTAGGTCCAAAGGTGCAGCATACACGCTGCATGATGATGGAACCTTGTCACCGGAGAGACCGAGACCTAAATTTAGTTATTAAGTAGTTTGTATTTCATAAATATAAGTCTTCCTTAATATTATAGCGAGTTATTTATGATATAAATATGGTGTTTTATTTCATTTTAAATATCTTAACTATCCACTTGACCAAAGTAACTTCGGCACTAGGTATGTAAAGAAATATGTGATCGTGAGTTGCGTCTAACTTTTTCATAAGGCTATACTTCTCTTGCTGAAAGCCTGAAACGAAGCTATTCTAGACTTTGATTTTAACTTGATGCCATAACTTTTAGTGCTTACCTACTTTTCCTAGGTGTAGTAAATTATCATATTAAATAGGTAAGCAGTTATTTTGTTTATTCAGTCTTATAACAATAATCCAAGACAATAATTGATCGTAGCAATCTATAGTGGCGGAATTGCGTGTCATTTATATCATAATGACTTCGCTATCCGCTAATCGCAAGCTACATTTTGACATAGTTAAAATATCATCAATAAGTTTATAAATCCACTTACCCCTTTATCCATCCTAAGCACTGTAAAATGATTCTTCGTGATCGGGAAGTGTTGGGACACGACAGTAGAATCCCTGTACTTGCAGTGCATCGACATTGAATCAGTCTGAGGCCAGAATGGCGTACATTGCTGCGGCGCTAGGTCGTTCCACAGGTCGGCCGCTTCATTCTCTTCCATGAAACGTAAATGACGCTTTGTGTCGTTGTAGACTAGGAAGTAGGGGAGGAGAGTCACGATCTTTGTTAGTTGTGGACATAGTTCAGAGAGGGTTACCTGTGGGATAAAATGATAAGAGGTTACTTTATTTGAAAATATATGTTATATTGTTACACAATACGCATTTCCAAAAGGTATTCTCAGTTGAGCTTCTTATGGGATTTTAGAGTAGGTTATGAAACTACAACAAAAATCACCTATCGTTTTAACTATTAGTGAGTACTTTCCGCAAGATAAAATAAAGAAAAATACAGGTTTAATTGAAAGATAAATTGCAGTTGTCAATGACACAAAATCTATAATGTTTACAAAGGTACCTACAGTAGAAATCGAACAGGGAATTCAATATTGAAATACCGAATGCTTTTGAAAGAAAAGTTGTTACAGTAGTATAGTCTCACATTCAGCAGTAGCCGGTAGTTGGTCCTCCGCTCAGTGTGCGGGCACACGACGAGCCCGGGCGCGGCGGCCGCCAGGCGCGCGGCGCGCGACCACGCCGAGTGATGCGCGCGCACGCGCACGCGCGCCACGCGGCGCCGGGCGCGGGCTCCCGGGCTCCACAGTAGAGGCTCGTCTGTTACTTCGTACCATGTGTCTGATTGAGCTCCCTGGTACAACAATAAATTTGCTATTAGATATACATACGATTGGGAACATTTCGAAAGTGTGCCATTTAACAATAACATTGCTGTTAAATAAAACAAGATATTAAAAACTAATTATATTTTAAACTAGGTAAATCAACGTAAAAACACAAACAAAACTTATTTGTATAGTAAAAACTTTCCCGTTACTCAAACTTCATTCTCCAAAACTTTCCTATCAATTACCAATAAAGTTATGCAATAATGTCGTCAGACTACCATGATTTACTTTACCCAATTGCACAGCACTTACCTTCAAATCTCTACTTTTACAAAACTTATCCACCTCTTCTCCTCAATTAAACTTCACATAAAAATCGACGGCACTTAACATCCTAAACATCTTAATAATAATAGAAACAAAGCTTTACCTTCATCTGCAGCGGCAGTCCAGTCTTGTTTATAAACCAATGCTGCGCGTGTAGGAACAGCTCCCAGCAGTCGTTCCTCTCCACCGTCACACACACCAGCACCTGCTTGTTGCCGCCCTCCGTCTCGCACGAACTGCTCATCGTCACACTCTTCTCTGTCACGTCTATCGTCAAACAAAGAGTCTTTTTAAGAACTATCCATTAAAGGCGAAAGCTAAATGTGAAAGTCACACAAATAATACTTCTGTTGCAATTTTTCTTTATTAGCTTTAACGAATAAACGGTTCTTTTTTAGTAACTAGTTCATTAAGATCTAAAAGACTGTGTAGGTTTAAGGCAAGTTATTTAATTCAACACTTAAACTAATACTAACTAGAAAATCTGAGGGGAATAGTAAAACATTTTAAAAAATTGATGTTGTAGGTAAATATTTTTACACAATTTTGGGATTACCACAGCTCTGCGCTTTATGAAGCATACGATTTTACTACACTTACCTGGTGACAAAGTAAAACTTCCAGTCCAAGGCAGACCCATATAGTGCATATCTATAGTGATCCTGTGCGGCTGCGTGAGCTGCAGCGTGTACGTGTGCGTGCGCTCGCCCGCCTCCACGCGCACGCGCCAGGCGGCGGCGACACACGACACGTCCGTGGCGTACGGCAGACGGTTGTAGATGGCCAGCGGGGGGACCACGCGGATCAGGTAGTTGGGGATCGAGCGACTCACTTTGGGGGACTGGATACCTGACAGTAAAATGGTATAGAGATAATTATAGTGATAAGACAAAAATAGTTATTAAATGTAAATAACAAGTCTGTATGGGAAAAGAATCCGTCTTTTATTTCCTTATCCAGATTAATTGTTCTAATGCTGGGCAAAGACCTTCCCCTTTCCATCCAAATGATTCTATCGGCGGCAAGCTTTGACCTGATATTAAATGCGTCCAAATCATCTCGCCATCTTTGTTTGAGTTCATTATTTGTCATATATAGCAACGAGTACTTTATCCTAATTAAAAGAATTATTACTTCGATGCTATTAAGTTTCTCTCACCTTCAACTGGTAATATCCTCATTGCAAATATCCTCTTGTCATCCCCAGCTTTAGCAGGACAGATCATGTCTCTTGGAGTTCCCACGTCGTTTGCCAGTTCCATCCACCAAATACCTTGAGTGGCTGTCTGGTAACTCCTAGCCAAACAAATAGCAAAGATTTACTGTTAAGTTACTGTAACATTTAAATCTTTTGTGTAGGACCTAAACTGTTCCCTTGTAAAACTCCAAGTAATACTATAACAAGTATTAACACTTAGTAAAAATAAGATAAACAATTGAATCATTTATACTTCTTTCATATTTTAATGCTGCGATTGAAATATATAGAACTTTGATACTCTGAAACTGATTAAGCGACATAGTTAATTGAATCTAACGCTGACGTCAAATCAATCATAGAAAACAGTTAATTTATTCGAAACTTCAATTATTCCTTCACATCACATATAATATATTTCACAAATATTTAGAATAAATAATATTTCAAATAAATAAAAAAATACTGTGCGGACGTAAATGGTAACACCTTACGACACCCAAGAAAAACATACACAGATCAGAAAAAGAGGCGTGATTTTATGTATCTACTAGCGGACCCGACAGACGTTGTCCTGTCTTCACGTCTTTAATTTAAAAATTTTAAACTTTTTTTAATAATCTAAACCATTCTCAGATCCCCTTGAACACACACACAAAAAATTCATCAATATCGGTCCAGTCGTTTAAGAGGAGTTCAGTGACATACACACTTACAGAAGAATTATATATGTAAAGATGATTTTAAATCCAACTCACTCAAAATTCGAAGGCAGCAGGAACAATTTACAATGGTACGCAATATACAGCGGTACGTTATACGTCTCCTGCGGTGCAATCACCGCGAGGCGCATCTTGTCATCGAAGGGGTTTGTTAGAGAACCTATCAGTTCTGCTCCTATTGCTTGCAGGTCAGTCTTCTTGTAGAACAGTTCTAGGGCGTAGGAGGTTTCGTTGCGGACCTAGAAGAATACTTCTTGGTTATTATTATGTAATTGAAGTGATTCTAAGAGACGATATGGTAGGATTATTTTCATATGAGTGACGTGTAGCCTACTGTAGATTTTTTGCAAGATAGACTTTAAGTAACATGAACTTAAGTTTAATTTAACTGAAGCAGATACTTGACTGTTTTCAAGTAAGTTAAAAATAGTAAGCGTCAGTTTCCCAGCTCTGATAAGTATGGGTTAACTTATTAAGTGAAACTATAGCAGTTGTTGCCTATAAAGTGCTGCTATAGTTTCAACTCACTCAATCCATCGGATAGGTTATGTGTCACTTAACCTATCTTATGATTCTTGGCTTTATAATATAGCAATATTTTCTAGGCTATTACCAAACATTGATATCATCATTGTTTTTGTCAAAGTTAGAAATGAAGAAATTCCTTAAATTATCTAAACGTACCTGCAGTGGAGATCTAACAACAATCTTCTTGTTGTTGTATTTAGACGTTCTTTCAACAACGATATAATATCTTGTTGAGTTCTTGCTCGGGTGTAACACGTGCATTTTTGATACACTGCGTTGAGGGCAGAGTATCTGAAAAAAAAACATTTATTTCTAACCCGTTATAATCTCATAGAAAAGAAGAAATTATTAAAAACCTTCATATTGTTGGATAAAGAACTCTATCAAATATTTTCGAAATATGTAGCGTTAAATAAGTCTTAGTGACAAATAAGGGCCGATGAATTCTGAATTGATAAAGTAACTTTGTTTTATAAAGTACGAAATAGGCAGAAGAGGTTTTCATACTCTGAAAAGATGTAAAAAATAGTTAAGACAATATATTAAGGAATGGGGGAATATTTCCTACAGTAATATTTGTCTAGTGATATTAAAATATAATTAAGTTGTTTACAGTAAGATGGTCGAGGTCATGTAGTCGAACGGTGAGTGTCATATCGGTGAGCGCGGTGCGCAGCGCGCTGGGCGCGGCGGGCGGCGCGGGGGACCAGGCGCACGCCGCCTGCTGGTACGGGGGACCGGCTGCGAAACCTCCCTCGAAACTGTGCCACAAGAAGAAAAGTCTAATATATAAAATTCTCACAGTTTTCTTTACCGTACTCCTTCGAAACCGCTTGACCGATTCTCATGAAATTTAGAGAGCATATTCAGTAGGTCTGAGAATCGGCCAACATCTATTTTTTGTGCCCCTAGGTGACACTTTTTTTTACAAAAACAAAACAACGTCTGACGAGTCAGCTAGTAACACATAAATTACAGAAATTTAGAGGATATACAACAAATTTTCTAAAGTTAAGGAACGTTAAAGGACAGTTTACTTTAAAAGCGTTTTTATACTTGATATGAAAATTATCAGAAAGCACGTTTACTATTCTGAATTGTCTATTTAATAATAAAAAAGAAAGAGAATGCCCATAAAAATACCTACTCAGATAGCAGTATTGATCTACAGATTTAACTTTCATCTAATATAGATTTCCTATAGGATATTCATTTATAGGAATTATTTTAACTAATTCAACTTACCAATCCCATTCATCACTGACATCGGTTATTTCACATTTTGGTTTAACTGGCGGCTCATCCAATAAGTCACCAGATGACGTATCGCAACCTGAAATTACATCCACTTATAAATCTGGACTATTCCTTAAAAACAATTCCTTAACCGCCTCCATGGCGCAGTGGTTAGGGACACCACGCCGCTACCATTGCGTCTGGAAGTCGTGGGTTCGATTGCCACACGAAACAATTATTTGTGCGATCCACAAAAAATTGTTTCGGGTCTGGTTTCTTATTGCGGGAGTTGTCGTTTAAAAAAGAAACTTTGAACAAAAATGTTTATTTTTACCTGGTGTACTTGGTCGACTAGTATCCACATCATAATCAGCTATCGCCAATATTCTTTCATTACCAGCTAGATCAGTCTCAGCCTTTGTCTTCAAATGTACTGTTGACCCAGGACCTATAAACAATACATATTGATATGACTTTATCTGAAAGAATACTAGTAAATTCTAATGTTAACGCAAGCTTGCGTATTTTGATATCAATACCTCTTAGAGCAGATACCATAAATATCATTTTACAGAGTAGCTTTTAAAGTGCAAGGTTTAGGTTAGACTCTATCTTAATTTTATTACCATACGTAAATAGCTTAGCTTCATTTGCAATATTGTTCTCGTGAAAAGATTTCCTGGGGAAATATGTGAGTATAATTTTTCCGTGCGGAAAAACTGCACCTACATATTATTGTGTCCTTAATGTCATCAAAGTACAAAAAATATCTTTAGCGTAAAAAGTAACAACTAAACAACATCAGAAACTTCAACTATGATAATATTACTTACCTATATCATTAACCAGCAACAAGCCACTCTCTCCTGTCACAATGGCAGTAACGACGGCAGTTCTGTCAGTGCAGGCGGCGGCCAGGTCCAGCAGGCTCCTGGCCCCGGCCGGCGTGACGGTCACGTTGAGCAAGTCGCGCGCCTCCACCGCGATGTACGTGCACGTCTTGTCCACGAAGCTTTCCACGTCTAGGCCGGAGTCTACGCTGTCTTCGCGGACTGGGTCCTGGTGAAAACGTTGAAAGATAATTATGAAGATTTCATTGAACGAAACATTCATAATAAATAGGTAGTGCGATTTTCTTTAGTCGGTATTATTGACTAGCAAGCATTTGACATTTAAGCGCGATTTGTGAAATACGCAAAGCGCATGGATTCGTTTTTAAGACGCAATAATTCGTTGATATCCCAATAACCAATTTTCACCACTCATAAAAAGTTTAGCTTATTAAAATGTAAAAAATTACAAACTTCACTAAAAAAAACACTTTTTGTTTTTGTTTGGCGATTATGTCATAACCTTCTTCACGAAGTTGTTATTATAGTCCTGAATTTCACTAAATTTTTTACCAGTTCCATGAGCTTTAATATACGTTTTAATCTCATTTAATCCTGCATCACAATAGTTGTAAAACTTACTTGTAAAGTAACAGTCTTATGTTCCGTCTCCTTCTTAGTCTTGACTTCTCCATCAGTGAACGTGACGGCTTTCTCCGTCTCCTCATGATCACTGCCAGCTTCCACCTCACTGTGTTCCGGCGCTGATGAGTCTTCGTCGTTGCTGCATTCTTCCGCACTTGAGTCACTAGACAAGATATATTTTGCTTTATATTTGTTCTAGGATAGCAAAACATACCTTTAATATTGATTAAGAAATTTTGCTTGCAATGCTATTGCTTGGAGCACTATATTGCAAGAATCGATGAATAAGAATACTTCACAATGGTCCTTTTATCGAAGAGAAGACCATGGTGCTATCGGCAAGCAATATGAAGATTGAAATTTAATTTAACACCCTCGAGCGGAAAAATCTATGTTTGAAGTAATTGTAACAAATATTCTATTTATCTCCCATGGAAATCAAACTTATTTCCTTACAGTAATTTATGAAGACCACCTTTGTACCTTACTACTACTAATAAACACAAAATCTGAGGATATCCTACATTTAAACAAAAGTAGTTACTAAATCCATATTTAATAAACCAAATGTGTTTCAACTTACTCAGTAAAAAGGTGTCCAATAGCCGTCGCCAGTTTATCCATAAGTCCGCTTTCATTCTCCGAATCTGATTCATCGGCATCCAGTAAACCCAGGAAAGACATATGACCTGCACTAAAGTCCACATTATAGTGCTTGCTCTCCCTTCCATTAGGGTTCCTTATAAAGGTCATCTCGTTGTCCGTGTCACACTCATCTGCCGACGTTTCGGACTCGAAGCCGTTGCGTTTTTTAGGCTTTCTGGATTGGTCTGAGGCGATTGAGGAGTCTGCTTCCGTTTCTTGCTGGCTTGAGGAGTCTAGGCGTGATGACATTGGGTAGGCTTTGGCCTGGATAAAAAAATTGTAATCTTAAAATGTATGAGTTAAAAGTAAATTGCAAGATTTTTAATAGATTTTGTGTAAAAATGACGATATTTAAGTCAGTTTTAGTACTTTAAGAGCTAATTAACACCCTGGGATGAATCAACTTTTACTCGTAGTACGAAATTGAAACATAAATCTTTCCTTAACACACACGCTACATGAAATTACGAGACGAAAGTACCAGAAGAAATAATTATTGATTTGGAGACCTACTCCAAACATTATTCGCTATGAAAAAACCTGTGATAGTTGTACACGAACACACTATCTCAATGAGCATACAACACAACAAAGTTATATAAAAGTAAAACTTACCTGAAACAGCGTAGCAGTAATCTCCCAAGGCCTGTACACATTTTCAGACTGCACGACAGGTTCTATGAGCGGCTCCCACGCGTCCACTCGTTCATTGTAGCAAGATGCTAGGATACTGAGCTGAGCTGAACCGTGCAACTGGCCTGACCAGTCGTGAATTGATACTTCGGTTTTCATCTGGATATAAAAGAGTAATTGTTAATCCCCCGTGAGTCTATAGGTGGCTTAATGTAATGAAACAGTTTAGTCATAGTTATGTTCCACTGGTGTTCATGGAACGAACGAAGATTGTGGCGAAGACTGTCTGACAGCGAATGGAAACTTGTAGCAACGGATTAGACTGGAACTAGCCCATAGGAGTGGCCCATTCAGAGCAAGCCTAATACTCAATAATCTATGGAGTTAAATACATATGTAAATTTCTAAGAAAATGTATGAAATCTTTAAGAAATCGGGGGGTTTAAAAGCTGTTAAGCTTTTAAACTGTCCCTTGTCAACAAAACATCTTCCATCTTATTCTCTTTCATAAATAAGCCTTACGTATTTCAACATTGACCAAATTCAGCATCCGTAACTTAACAGATCATCACTAAAAAACTTAATATGCAACGGATCATAAAGGCGATTGAAAATTAAAGGTAGATTAAGAGGATACCTTATTTGTTTAATATTATGTGTGTACAAGTCGCGAGAGTTTTAGAAAATCTCACCTTACACATCAACACAGGTACTCTGACAGTATGCTCCATTTCAAACATGAGTCTGATGCACGGCACAGTCATGAGGAAGCTCTCCGTAGGTCTCACGCAAGGGTACTTCGGCTGCGGGTAGCTGTCAGGGCTCAGGGTCACGTAAGGAGTCAGCTTCTTTGGACACCAGAGGTCCTCGTCCTGTTTCTCCGCTTTTGGATTGTAGGTCGCAAAGTTGAAGAGTTCTTTTTCATCAGGGATCGTCAGTTCGGAAGTTATTTCTTCGATTATATCTAGTAAAAAAGGGATATAATTTATACATAGAAGTTTTTGCTAGCGAAATAAGTATGGTTCGTTTTAATTTTGTATTTAGCCTGTAGGTAAATCTGCAATAAGGTCTAGAGGTAGAACTTGTTTTTAACAACTTAATCGTAAAACAATATATTATATGACCGTAATATATTATTGCTATCAGAGATACATATTGATACATAATTATATTCATGTGATAACAAATCAAGATTAATTGCGCAGTCCTGCCATAAAAAAGGGTGTTAAAAGCATATACAGTAAGGTTAACCTTGGTTTTTACAAAAGTGGTAGTTAAATTAAAAGTAACAACAAAAAGACAAATAATGATTTACAGTCAAACTCAACTCACCCATAACAGTATGTACAGTAGTAGCAGCGATATGTACTTCAATCTCTGAAACACCCAATTTAACTCTCACACCTTCCTCAATATTCTTGAAAGACTTCGAGAATTCCACGTCACAAGGTTTCAGCACCACTTGAGGGGGGAGGTTCTTCAACTTGGACTGTAGTTTGGACATCACTTGGAGACCAGCTAAGGAAACGACTAAAGACTCGCTGTTGGAGTGACAGGAGTAGTCTATGAGGAGTTCTGTTCGAAGGAGGAGTGCGTGACCCTCGGTCTTGGTGAGGTCTGTGAAGAACATGATCTCTGGTTGCCGGAACTGGATGGATATTGATAGACCTGGTTGTTCTTCTGATACGGAGTTTGCTGTAACAAAAGTAAATTTATGCAGACGTGTTTTTTTGAGTGGCAATTTCGTGATGCTTTTGGCATGTTTAAGACTGGTGTTAGCTTATTATAACTCTTGAACTTTCGCGTAGCATGTGTAATATATAAGGTTAATAGGTTACGGGAATTAACGCGAACACGCATTTAACTTCGAAATGCCTAACGTTTTTGCGCAGGTTGCACTCCCCGTGGTCACAGGGTGGAATCAGCTTTATTTTTTTTTATTTTATTAGTACCAACAGTTATAATATCGATCGTATTTCAATATTGCAAAAAGATTTACATAATAAACGCCAAAGACTGCCTTATACGCTATCACAGCTAAACCGCAATACCGATTTTGATCAACTTCATAGTATGGGATTAATTTAATATCCCTAGAAAAGTAAAAGGTTCTCTTACCTGCAGAATAATATCCGCTAGTAGAATCACTGGAGCTGGGTAGTCTAGCTGCCCTGTTGTTGTTGCCAGGCTTCGATGGATGCACGTCACCCACGTAACCGTGGTTCACTACACCACCTTCCATTGTCTTCTCACCTGATAAAATATAACGAACCCATATTAAAGTAGTTCAAATAAACAAGAAACTACTTAGTCTTTATTATTTCTTAATAACTAGTTTTTCGATGTACTCTCCGAGATAACTTACCTTCGAGTTCGAGTTTATTTCCTTAATAATTCTAAGAAAATAAAAAAATATAAGCCCAAAACAAAAAGTGTATTTATTTTTTTAGTTATTTTTCAAATTCAAATTAAAATAATAATTATGATCGTACTTCCTTAAATAATTATGTATAATAAACCTTCAAGCCAAGTTTAATACAATACATAATTACTGATTCTGAAACACAGTCGTTTTCGAATCAAATACAACTTATTACAGAAAATCACTTTAATACACCTCATAAAATAGGCAATTTTCGTCAAGACATCTAGAAGCTTACCAGGCATAGCATCCAGCAACGTCCTGGCCAGCTGCAGCAGGAACGGCAGCGCCAGATTGACCCTGGTCCTGTCCACCCTCACGTCGGCGTGCCTCGCCCCCGCGCCCGTGACCCGCAGGCTGGCGTCGATGAGCGGAGGACGTCGCACCGAGATGCAAGCGTCGTGGGCGCCTGATGTACCACCTTGCGATTGGAATATCCTGTTGGCATTACCTTACTTAATACGCATGTTCTTTACAAACAGGAAAATAAAGATAAAGTAGAACTGCTTAGCTACAATGACACAAATAGAAGATTTTGGGGACCCGTTAGAGTAAAATATGTTTTTACTTTAAACTCTTGGTTGTTTTTCTGAGGAATGCAAATTGACAAAGTCAAGGATCAGAAAAAAAAATCCCACTTCTTACATACCATCCATTTTTAAAGTCATTCTTAAGTTTATTGTTTTTTAATAATTAACTCACAATCTGATCCCAAACTAAGCAGAACTTGTACTATAGTAACCAGACAGCTAATAAACATACTTAAACGCTTGTAATTAACTTACATAGATAAATTTACAACACAATACACCAAAAGGAAATAATTGCAAAACGTTCTACTTACCTCTTAATAACAATACTTGGATCTGGTCTAATATCCTCCACCAGTAGACTCTGTAGACTAGCCTTGAGCTCCAGGCTGCTGTCAGAACTGTACTCTAGCTGGAAGGTCGCTTCTCCAGCAGTCAGCTTCGCGAGACCATGATTCAAATCACGTACAGGAGAGCTTAGTACCTCGTCCATGTCGGAGAATAGTTTTAATTCTAGGCCGTCTACGACGAACCTGGATAAAATATTTTGGATTAGAGTTCATAAAAAAATATTGTAATTAATTAGTAGGTTAAATTACGATAGACCCTTCAAGAAAAATGATTTATGAAATCTTAAACGACATTTTCCACACGTTACTGTAAAAAATTTTGCTATCATACTATTTTTATAATTATTCATACAAGAGTCTGTATGTTCTCACGACTAAACAATCAAACCGATCTTAATGCGTAGCGGCAGGAAATATTGAAAATAGAGCTACGTGTGTTAGTTAGTATAAAAGAAGTTACATTATGAAAACAGATAGAACACGATGAAATGATAAAATTATTAAACAAAATTAATTGTCATTAGAAGTCACAAACCTTATGACTGCTTCTTTTCTAATAGGCTCTCCTTGTGCGAAGAAAGCTTGTAGTTTTTTGACTGAAGAGTCCGATGGCGCTGAATCTACTGGTGAACTTGGTACTATACTCCCTGCAGACAAAAATACGAATAATTGAAATTAGTATATACAAAATCAACGTAGTCTAAAACAAACTTAAATCGTTAAACACAATATCATGAAAATCACACAATAACCTGGTCAAATGGCCTCACAATTTAGTTCACAAGTTAGCTCACGACATCATTTGCCGATTTTTTGCCTAGAAGAACCTAACGCGTTGTTCTGAGTGAGCAACGAATACGACGCGATGCGACGCAACACGACGCGACGTAATGCGATGCGATGCTACACGTGACAAGTGTCCTACGTGATTTTGATTCACAAAAGTATAAATTTTACGGTGGTGAAAAATACAACCCAATCATATCGACTCTTTACTCTACAACTCAACAAAATTCAATTATACTCCCTTACCAATATAGTGTCCCTCGCTCAAGTTGTCGGTCCAGACGGCCAGCACGGTGGCCAGGTCCTTCTGCCCCACGTTGAGCAGCACGGGCTCCAGCGCCACGTCGGCGTCGAGCGCCAGCAGCTCGCGCGCCCCGCCCCCGCGCGCCAACTGCTGGTAGCACACGGCGCGCTTCATGTCGCAGCGGATCGATACTGGCTCCAGGATCGGCTCCTGGGAGACCATGATGAGAGGAATGTTGAGTTTTGTGTTTATTGCTTTTTGTTTAAGTATGTTTGAAGGCTTTCGAGAAATGAAAATAAGCAACTGAAGTGAGTCCCGTATTGATTTATTGCTATGATGTCATAGAAAATTGCGAAATTAATATAATGTACGCTGCAACATTTTGTAATATTCTTCTTAAAAAGTAAATGATCACTGATAGATTTGATGTTTTTTGTAGTTATTTTATTTTAAGGAACTATCTAAAAGAAATGACGACGAATTTAATTGCTTGGCGATCACGTTCTAGACTAACTGCGGACGATATGGTTTGCTGTAAGCTTTCTGTAGGTCACAAGAATGTATCTATTTATTTAATACTTCATTCATTTTGAGTAATAGAATCTAGTAAGTTTACCTGTACTTCCAAAGTTCCAGCCAGCGTCATCACAGCCCTTGAAAACGTGATGTTTACCAACTTGATCAGTATGTTGTCAATAATAGGAATCTGGTGAGGACTGCTCGGCTCCTGACCAGTGTTTAATTGCTTGAAGAAGTTTTCTATTAAAAGATCACCTAGGAAAAACAAACACTTTTATAAGCACTTAACGTAAATTTTATTTGATTGAAGACATATTTTCAAAAGTGTAAGTCATCTGGTTTCCCAGTTACTTACTTAGAGTTGAAAATTACAACTAGAAACATTTCTAATGATATTTTGCATGCAGTATAACTGTCCTTTAAATGGAACAAAACTGTTAGTATAGAAACCTTAATATTGGTATTTAAGAATTTAATTTTCATTTCTAAACTTACCCATATTGAGGACTAGTAGATTTGGAGACGAAGGTTTCTGCGGCAACAGTAAAACCGGAGCATGGATCTATAAACAAACCAACAACATTATAAAAGCCTTCACTGTAGTGAAGATACTTAAAACAAATACGAATTCATTGACCCAGTAGTCAATTTAATTTTTAATTTTTTATGTTTTTTTTTTCATTTTTTGTATACTTCACTAACCCCCGGTTTCTGAGGTTCATTTAGTAGAAGTAGTTTATCTATTCAATAGAGTTTAAACTCATATAAAAATAAACTACTGTCAAATGTACCTCAGAAACCGGGGGTAAGTTAACGAAATAATATTAAAATAAACTTTTAACAGGCTACGTTACTTTTTTCGTGACTTATGTTAAAATTGTAATATACAGACTGAAACATTTATTTATTAGGCACTATACTATATTTGTATATTAAAATGTGTTTTTTACATTTCATAAAGAGTAGCCGATTTGACTGTAGTCAAGTACCCAATTGTTGATGTTGTTTGTTTTTTATTGTCGGCCATGGTATTAATACTAGCTGACCCGCGCAACTTCGCTTGCGTCACATAAGATAGAATGGGTCAAAATTTTCCCCGTTTTTGTAACATTTTTTATTGCTACTCTGCTCCTATTGGTCGTAGCGTGATGATATACAACCTATAGCCTTCCTCGATAAATGGACTATCTAACACTAAAATAATTTTTCAAATCAGACCAGTAGTTCCTGAGATTAGCGCGATCAAACAAACAAACAAACTCTTAAGCTTTATAATATTAGTATAGATGACGTCTCTTAAAACAAGTACACTTACTTCTATAACAAGGTTTAACCTCGTGCTCCAACTTCTCATACCCTGAGCTTGTCTCTCAGCAGCACGTTCAGCTGCCAAAGCTGCCTCGGATGCTACTGAGCTTGGAATCAATGGTTCGAGGAATTGCTACAACATGAAAGATAGATCGTAAATTCGTAACGTTCTTTTTAATGGGAAATTTACTCTAAACCATAGTTGAGATAGGAAGAAGGCATGATTTTATATACGTAAGTATGTATATTTTTTGTACTAGAATAATTTGTGAGCGAAGTTATCTTTATTATAGAACATGATATGCACATACCTGTTTTCGGCTAACTTTACTACAGATAAGTAAAACGTTCTTGCAAATGGTAGAAGAGTAAAAAACAGACCAATTTTCAAAAACCTTAACACAACATGGACCTTGAGATTTAGTCTAGTTAACTTATCAGAGTATAGGCAAATCTTAAAACATTAATTGTAAAGGAAAATAGATGTTTCCTAGATCATACCTGTAAATGATGCAGCACACAGCAGAACACCACCACGTGTAGTCTCCCGACATACACTCGTAGTTCACCATGCGCCTTCATAGAGTGCGTGTCGCTGGCGCCGGCGCCGTACAGCCGTGCCGCCGCGCGGACGTACTTGATCTCTAGCACTTTGTCTTCGTCTGGCCATACCAACTGAGAGAGAGAGAAGAGTTTTAGATGTGAGACTTAAAAACAGTCGAATCTTTTAAGCATAGCTTGCGCGTCTTATGTAAGTGACAGACGGTTCGAATCAGAGACAGCATAGCAATGACTTAGAAGTGTTCTTTAAGAGAAGAATTAAAATAAATAAAAACCTATATTCGACATACTGCTTCTGTTTCGACCGCTTTCTCCAGAACTCCTCATTAACCATTAGAATATAATAATATGACAATTCTTAATGGTTAATGACGAGTGATGGAGAAAGCGGCATCAAAAGATGAGCTACTTCTCTTCTTAATTTATTCGAAGCAAATAGTAGTTCGTGTTTTTGATCATTTCAGTTTATTAGTCGGCACTATTTTACTTTGCTGACTGCTAAAATGACTCAAAGTATTTATTAAGGGGGGCCTATAACGCAATGAAAAACCGTAGTATTTGAACCCTTACCTTAGGATACAACGTAGCTTCAGACAGGTCATCCAAGTGTAAAGAGCTGAGGTACAGCTTGAAGATCATGCGGTCATTGGCGCGGAACACACAGTCGCTCTCCAGAGATGATAGTCGCATCTCCAGCACCGAGCACTCCAGGTGACACAGCTTTATTGAAACTGACGATGCTCTGGATAAAAAGAGGGAGTAGGTAATAGTGGTGTGTAAAATTCAATATATGTTGTCCAAATATGAAAAAAAGAAAAAGAAAAATAATTTTAAGAATTTCTCGTGTTCAGCTATTCGAAGCGAAGATATTGATAGAAAGTTATGTTTATGTACACTCACTTGAGGAAGCTTATAATGTTAATACAAAGTAGTAAAGATATACCTAGCTCGTAATCAAACTCCAAGCGGTATTCAATAATGTTCAAATGTAGATTAGATAATGCTATGCACTTTGCCTGACCTGAGAATTGCACCCAAAATGTCGTGAGCAACAATTACGTACACTATTGCACGAACGATAGTCATAACGTGTTGCGTACTTTCAATAAATAAAATCTGTCCATGAGGTCTAAAAAAATGGTAGAATAAAATTAAATATTGCCCGCGCCTTACCTGACTGAATAACTGAACTTAGTAGCCCCAGGTGGCACAGGTGGATCAGCTTCGGGCTGCATCATGTACTCCCACAGAGACTTGGTCTTCGGCACCACCACACTCTTCAAATTTAAGGCATGCCGGTTCTGGATCCTGGGAACAAAAGGCAGGCTTGAAGAACTGAAGACTGGTGATTACTTTCAGTGGTATGTAGAAGGAGTTTAGTTTAGGAATGTTTGTTAATCAATGACAACAAAACTCCTAGATGAAGTTTGGTGCAATTTGGTACACAGATAGTTTATAGCTTTGATTACCACAGAAAAACACTTTCATCCCGCGATTTGCACGGGCAAAGTTATAAACAGAAGCTAGTAAAGTAATGTGTTGGAATTTTTTGAGTCTCTTTATTTGTGTCATATGATTAACATACCTCTAGTTGTAGGTACATACAGACAAGCAAAATACATATTAGAATCATACACAGAGCGGAAGAAACGAAAATCTTATAAAATATACTGTTAATTAAAAAGTAACGCCCTGAAAAAAACATCACAATCATGGTCATTGCTTTTAACATTTTTTTTGTAAAAAGTACACTATTGTCTACATAAATACATAACAATAAAAAGAAATACATACACACATTCATAAAACGCAATCCACAAAAATAACACCTTATCAAGTGCCGTGTAATTTAAAAACAGCATAACACAACCAAAAGTACAAATCCCAAGTGTAGAAGAATAACAAAACATTGTCTTAAATAACACATCAGTGGTCTACAATTTGTCATTTGCAGCTACAGTGCTTGGGAGTGTCATAACATCTTGTTTCTTGTGCATCGGTGCTAGTGCTGCAAGAACTCGGAGAGAACAGACCTTCAGTGGGATCCACATGACGCTTTTGTTACTTCAAGTTAGAATAAATGCGTCATGTGAACCCCAATGCAGGTCCTTTGGGTTGTGGCTTCAGGGTGCTGTAGCTAAAAAGGGAAAGACATTTAAAAGAGGCCGGGTCTACTGTTGTTTAACGAAATAAGAGTATTTGATCACATTTCGTATGATTGACAAGATTTTAACTCAGAAGTTCAGAAATTTTGTACAGTAATATTAAGTGTGTTCAGTCGGGTACAAATGTTTATAGACTAGTTTTTTTTTTTAACTTTTCCAGTTCGCTGACCCCCATTAAATTAGTAACAATTTCAAGGACTACTTGAACGACAAAGAAAAAGTATTTTGCTGGCAGCAAAATAAATGAATATGCAGCAATTTGCTGCATAATTAGTCCGCTTTATTATGAACTTCTAATATTATAAGATCACGGGTTAAAATATACCGGGCTAGGATATCATTATTAAAAGAATGTGTTTACAAAATTTCGTCGTTTCGAACAACAAGAGTAGACCTAGACGAGGTATAGTGGAAACAAAGTATCTCAAAGATATTTCATCAGTCAAGCGAGCAAATATCGGTAAAAGTGGTAGTGCACATATTCTGGACAAAGGTACATCATATTATATAATTAAATAAAACACAGAATTTTAAAACAGTTTAGATTGCTGTGAAAAACATTATATTATAAAAAAAACGCACATTTATTTATAGGTATAACGAAACATACTTAAAAATATAAAGAAAGGTGTTCGACATTTGTAATCAAGGGTTTATTAGTTTAGTAGTTTTTCGGTTTCATCACTTCCGAATAAGTATTGATTCGCTCATCGGTTGAAATGGCAGTTACTTTCATACACTTTATCTAGTAGATAGGTTATCTGGCTCTTATTAATTACCAGTATCAGTTTCAGAACTTACTTACTTTATCTTATGGATGTAACCACAGCTGCAAAAGTGAATGAAACTGCTCAAAGTCCACTAGATAGAATAGCGGATACAAATCCGAAGGTAATAAAACTTAAAAGGGACGTACACATTTTGAACACTGGCGTAATTGGTTCAAAACAAAGCAATTAAAGGCACTCATGATACAGATTACCGAAGTTATGAGGTAGTCCATCTAGAGCACCCGTTCGAATAGAACCTAACCTAGTCCACAAAGAAAACCTTTTATTTTTCACGGGGTGAAAAATCCCTTCGGATACCCGCTATCCCAAGGGGAGAAAATAGCAGGTTATGTGGTGATTCCACTAAAAAGCCGCCCCGGTAACCATCCGTTACATGCGCGACTGAGAAAACCCTGGGAAATAAAAAACACTCAACCTGTCAACTGTAGGTGAGTAAGGCTAGGTGCTAGGTCAAACGGGTGCTCTAGATGGACTACCTCCAAGTCATGATTGTAGTCCTTGAAGTGACATGACCAAGGTGGCAGGTAGAAACGATGAGTAGGTAGTGACGGCAAGAGATCCAGATAACACTGACGTTCTAAGTGATATAAACACCAGCATTATTTGAACTTTGCCAACACTATGGCCTGCAGTCTTTTCTGATGGTGCTAAAACCTATGAGAAATACACATAAATAAATTATTAGACCAATACAGAACCGTTGATAACTTTTACTTCTCCATTCTATTTATTTTGTTTCTTCTTGATTTGTATAGCACGCATTGAATAATTAAGCATGTCTGAATATAGAACAAGCCGCTGCGAGGAAATAAAAATAAAACCACAATTCTATAACCTGAAATTTAAAGTCACAGAAAACTAATCTAAAATTCACACATATTTTATTTAGATTATGTTATAGTCGTATCTTATGCTTGCAGATTCTTCAATGTCGAAGTCTATGTTGATGATGCAGCAGCTACTGTTATGTTGTTGTGATACAGTCAAGTGGTACAACGTCGCTTCTCGGTATCAGTAAGTAATTACCGCGTAGCGACGTTGCACCAACTGCCTGTACCATGTGACTCGATCTGTGATGATACAATGGCAAAAATGGCGAAGATTATACCACACATTAAGTATAGAGTGCTGTGGTGGAGCTAAATTATGCACAGCTAATAATAGAAGATAAACAAAAATGAAAATTTCTAATGCTTCTAGATTCTTCGATGTTGATGACGTAGAATCTACGATGATGTGACACAGTCAAGTGGTACAACGTCGCTTCTCGGTATCAGTAAGTAATTACCGCGTAGCGACGTTGCACCAACTGCCTGTACCATGTGACTCGATCTGTTATGGTATCATGAGAAAAATGGTGAAGATTGTAACACACATTAGACATAGTGTGATATTGAAGAGCTAAGATATGAATAGCTATTAAAACAAAAGAATAGATTAAAAACAAACATAGTACAAAATAAGTTCCTATGTTTGCAGATTCTTCTATGTAGACTGTATTTTGATGACGTAGCGACTACTGCGATGACGTGGTACAGTCAAGTGGTACAACGTCGCTTCTCGGTATCAGCAAGTAATTACCGCGTAGCGACGTTGCACCAACCGCCTGAACCATGACTCGATCTGTGAAGGCGTTCAACTGGTACTTATGCTGAATATTGGTTGAAGAGCTAAAATACGAACAGCTAATAACACAGATTGATAGGTTACAAACAAAAATAGAGGGAAATCAAAAATGTTATTTTGCTGGCAGATTTTTCTATGTAGACTGTATTTTGATGACGTAGCAAGTACTGTAATGCTGTAGCGATACAGTCAAGTGGTACAACGTCGCTTCTCGGTAAGTGAAATAATTACAGCGTAGCGACGTTGCACCAACTGCCAGTATCAGGTGACTCGACCGCTGATGGTATTAGCGCTATGATGAAAAATAAATCATGTGGAATAAAGTAACTAATGATGGGGCTAAAATATGAACAGTTAATAAAACAGACACAAAAGATTACAAACAAAAATAGAGACAAATATAAATTATTATGCTTGTAGATTCTCCAATGTATCTTGATGACGTAGCATCTACGATGATGTGATACAGTCAAGTGGTACAACGTCGCTTCTCGGTAAGTGAAATAATTACAGCGTAGCGACGTTGCACCAACCGCCTGTACCAGGTGACTCGATCTGTGATGATACCATGACAAAAATGGTGAAGATTATATCACACGTCGGATATAAGGTGCTATTGAAGAGCTAAGATATGAATAGCTATTAAAACAGAAGGATAGATTAAAAACAAACATTGTTACAAAAATAAGTTCTTATGCTTGCAGATTCTTCCATGAAAACTCTATTTTGATGACGTAGCGACTACTGCGATGATGTGGTACAGTCAAGTGGTACAACGTCGCTTCTCGGTATCAGTAAGTAATTACCGCGTAGCGACGTTGCACCAACCGCCTGTAACATATGACTCGATTACTGAAGGCATTCAATTGGTGGTGAATATTGGTTGAAGAGCTAAATTAATATGAACAGCTAATAACACAGATGGATAGGTTACAAACAAAAATAGAGACAAATAAAAAATGTTATTTTGCTTGCAGATTCTTCTATGTAGACTCTATTTTGAATACGCTTCAACTACTGCGATGATGTGACACAGTCAAGTGGTACAACGTCGCTTCTCGGTAAGTGAAATAATTACCGCGTAGCGACGTTGCACCAACTGCCAGGACCAGGTGACTCGATCTATGATGATAACATGGAAAAAATGGTGAAGATTGTAACACACATTGGACATATTGTGATATTGAAGAGCTAAGATATGAATAGCTATTAAAACAAAAGAAAAGATTAAAAACAAACAGTACAAAATAAGTTCTTATGCTTGCAGATTCTTCTATGTAGACTCCATTTTGATGACGTAGCATCTACGATGATGTGACACAGTCAAGTGGTACAACGTCGCTTCTCGGTAAGTGAAATAACTACAGTGTAGCGACGTTGCACCAACTGCCCGTACCATATGACTCGATCTGTGAAGACGTTCAACTGGTACTTATGCTGAATATTGGTTGAAGAGCTAAAATATGATCAGCTAATAACACAGATTGATAGGTTACAAACAAAAATGGAGGGAAATAAAAAATGATATTTTGCTTGCAGATTTTTCTATGCAGACCCTATCTTGATGACGTAGCATCTATGATGATGTGATACAGTCAAGTGGTACAACGTCGCTTCTCGATATCAGTAAGTAATTACCGTAAGGCGACGTTGCACCAACTGCCAGTACCAGGTGACTCGATCTGTGATGATACTATGGCAAAAATGGTGAAGATTATACCACACGTTAGTTACAGTGAGCTATCATATGAACAGCTAATAATTAATGAATAAAAACAGACAAAAAAGATAACAAACAAAAATAGAGAAAAAATCTAAGTTATGCTTGCAGAATCTTCGATGCCGAATTGTATCTTGATGACGTAGTAACTACTGCGATGATGAGGTACAGTCAAGTGGTACAACGTCGCTTCTCGGTAAGTGTAAAACTACAGTGTAGCGACGTTGCACCAACCGCCGGTACCAGGTGACTCGATCTATGATGATACCATGGCGCTAATAGTGAAGATTATAATCCATACTAATATTATAAATGCGAAAGTAACTCTGTCTGTCTGTCTGTCTGTCTGTCTGTCTGTCTGCTACTCAATCACGCCTAAACTACTGAACCAATTTGCATGAAATTTGGTATGGAGATAGTTTGATACCCGAGAAAGGACATAGGCTACTTTTTACCCCGGGAAAATGACGCATTTCCCGGGAAAATTCAGGTTTCGCCACCGAAGTCGCGAATAATCAATATTATAATGACATTGAATTAACAAGATTCCGTTGTCATGGCAACAGTTTTAATGGCGGATATGCTTTAGCGCGAGTTAAATGAGATATAAATCATTTTGAGAATATTTTTCGTGAAAAAAAGCATATTTTGTTGTTAAGGAATAATTAAGCTTTGAATTAGTAAAAAAAAATCATTCACGCGAGCGGAGCCGCACGGGTCAGCTAGTATAACATATTTGAATTAAGGAGCTAAACTTTGAACAGCTAATAAAATAGGATAAATATTAAAAAAGGTTACAAGTAAAATCAGAGGAAATAATATAAGTTCTTAAGCTTGTAGGTTCTTCAATGTTGATGACGTAGCCACTACTGGAATGCTGTAGCGATACAGTCAAGTGGTACAACGTCGCTTCTCGGTAAGTGAAATAATTACTGCGTAGCGACGTTGCACCAACTGCCTGTACCAGGCGATGCGATATCTTCTGATAGTATTAATTAGTGGTAATAATGAAGATTATACCACACGTTGGATATGATAACAAACTGTAAACAAAATAATAGACACAGGATCAAAATGGAAAAAAAAATGAAGAATTTGTTTTCAAAAGTACAGGAATACTTACGTAATAATTATGTATTAATGTTGTTGTAGTACAGTCAAATGGTACAACGTCGCTTCTCGGTAAGTGAGTAACTACAGAAAAGCGACGTTGTACCAACTGCCTGTTCCAAGCGACTCGATGTCTTTTGGTGATCAAGATGAATCAACTACCTGTACTATGTGACTCGATCGCGCTCATAATGTACATGACAATATTATAATGCAACGGGTCTTATACGCGATTGAAAATTTAAAGGTTAGGATACCTTATTTGCTTAGCAGCAGTCACTAAGCAGCCACATCAGTCAGCTCGTGACCACGGTCGATGTAATTCGATCGAAACGTCGGGCAGCAAATAAGGTATCCTAACCTTTAAATTTTCATTCGCGTATAAGACCCGTTGCATAATTGCATTATAATATTATGTGTACTAGTCGCGAGAGTTTAAAAACGTTAAATGTACATGATATTACCCATAACACACGGAAATAAAGTAAAGGAAGAGCTAATCAAAAATGTATATAACAATACGAAAGAAATACTTACGAAATAAGAATGAAGTATACGATAATGGTGTAAAGTTGTCTTATGTTGTTGTAGTACAGTCAAGTGGTACAACGTCGCTTCTCGGTAAATGAGTAACTACAGAAAAGCGACGTTGTACCAACCGCCTGTACCAGATGACTCGATTTGTCTTGCGATGAAGATGTCGATACCCGACGAGCTGATTAATTTAGCTATTTTAAAATAAGTAAATGTAGATGTAATACAAAGACTCTAGACCATATACAATATTTCAAATACAATTTCTTGCATACAAAGCAAGTCTTATAATTACTTAAAAACAACTAAATTTAGCAACAACACACGAATTATGTTTCATCGCGTCATAATAAAATATATGGTCACATAGTTATCATGGCGGAGTGCGACACCTAAATTGATCACAGGCAGATGAATGCTGAAGAAAGGGAAGACGGGTATTAGACGGTTGCCTTTTTTTAAAGTCAACTCCCGCTCTAACGATTGCTTTTGTGTCGCAGGAACTTTTACAAACCTACAAGCAACGGTACAAATAATTGTTCCGTGTGTATCGAACCCGCGACCTCCTGACGCAATGGTAGCGGTGTGGGGATCTAAACAACTGCGCTACGGTGGCAGTCAACAGCCTGTTTCTGCCAGCCTATGTTGCAACACACAGCAAATATGCTATGCAATAGTTATCCAGAAATACTCAAAAAGTAATAGGAGTAAGCAACAGTCTAAGTTCATCAGTAAATCCAACTTGAAATAAGATGGACTTACTTGTCGTAGATGTACTGCAGGTATTTGACGAGGGTCCTGAGCGCGAGCGCGTGCAGCAGCAGGGACAGGTGGCCGAGGTCTGCCACTAGCGCTTGCTCCACGCTGTGGAAGTGGGAGCGGAACTCGGGACAGTCGGCTCGCACCTGGGAAAATGATTGGTTCGTTACTTGCTTTGATTTAGATAATATTTTAGCTCTTTGTTGTGGAGTACATTTTGGTAATGTCATGTGTAAATTTCTTATGTTTTTTTTGTAACTGGATAGTGGACACTTTTTAGAAGGAAATCAAAAGATGTGACTCTCAAAATGGGTTTATAGTACTTTGTCGTGAATTAAACAACTGCTACTATTTTGGTTTAACATGTATCAAAAGTATTCTCTGATGAAAATACGATACTCTGATGCCAAACACTTCGAAAAACTTAGTTAATTCTAAAAATTTGATAAGATCCTATAATTATTTTTATAGAAATATACATTTTTTACTAAACTGACCTGCATAAAATAATTTCCTTACCTTCCTATACAGCAAATTAAACAGTTCCCCAGAACTGGTAATCAGCTCCAAGTACTGCCCCGTGCTGCTGTGATGCTGCTTATCAGTCAGTAGCACCTGACTGACGGACAGCTGGACTGCAGGCCCGAACTCCATGAGAGCCACGTCCAGGCACACCTTCGTGATGCTTAGCATGATGTAGGGCTTCTCCGTTTGGTCGGTGGAGCGGGATAGGTTGATCACGATTTCACCTATACAAAAATATTTCCAAGCTTATATTGCGTTTAGATTTTTTCAACCCATTACTGTCCCACTGCTGGAAAAGGGGCTCATCCCAAACGAAGGAATTCATACGTTGTAGTAAAGATATGCCAGTCCATTTGCTGTTTTTTTCTTGTTGTGAGCAAAATAAATGGTTCTGCGCTTTTAATGATGACAAATGCTCGAAATTTTCTAAGCAATCAATAAAACTTGCCAACTTTTATATCTATACCATGTTATTATTTGGCAATTTAGACTCTCAAAGCAAATTGCTGTAATGAATAAAATAAACTATATGTTAAGGATTGACATCAATTAATTCAAGTTCGATAAAACGTAAAAAAAATGCTAGTAAAAAGGCAAAATCTTGCTTAAACTACTTACCGACAATAAACCTCAGCAGCGTATTAATATAATTGGAAGGCGAGACGTTATCATCAAACCCGGGCAGGTCCACGCTCCGCGCGTACACCTCCATGTCCTCGTCGCTGTGCTCTGATGCTGCAGACGCCTGCTGCGCCGCCTGGAAGCCCAGCTTGGCGCCGTCCCTGTCGAACGTGGTTTCTGCTGCCCTGAAGGGCGGTAATGGAGTTGAGATTTTGTTGTAAAATACGATCTAGGGTATATTCAGAAGTTCTTAGACTCAAGTTGAAGCATTTTTTGCCAAGGTTGTTGATGTAAGATAGTAATATTTAGTTAATAGTGTTTTCTTAAACTATGCGTGTTGTTTTTAACATAGTAAATCAGCTAGATAAAATTACTCTTTTTCATTTTACCATACATAACGGAAAAATACTTTGATGTTTAAAGAAAAAACACATTACCCTAGAAAAAAACATTCATGGTAATCTTACCATATACCGTTATAAGGACCCAACTTAAGGATCGTGTACTCCTGGGTGTTGCTTACTTGCGCTGCCTAATTTAAGGACGTTATATTATCAATCTTTAAAACAATGACAGAATACTACTTACTTATTCCTACTCAAATAAGCGGCAACAATCTTCTGTCTTAACTTGATCAGGTCTTCGTACTCTGGGTCAGCCGTGACCCTGTCCATCACGAGCAGTTCCACCAGGTCTGGTTCCTCTGCATCCTCGGTGTAATCTCCAGAGTCCATGAACGAGACCGGCACTGTGTTAGGTACTGGTACTGGTAGGTTGTCGCAGAAGTCTAGGAGGAGGCCTATGATACGGTCTGATAGGTTCAGCTTGAAGCTTGAGAGGGAGATGTTTAGTTTATACCTGTTGAAGGAAAATAATAACTTTCAATGGTGTTGGTCTATATGATTATAAAAACAAGAAGACACTGCTTGAACGGTAGAACCCTAGATTAGTTTAGAGTCAAGCGGCCGGTGTCTCTAAAAATTAAAAAAAAAAAAAATTAAAATCATACTACAATTAGTGATTTTTAATAAATTTTAATGGAAAGACCTGATGTTTACAGAATTTGTTATAGTAACACTGACTATTCCAGTTGGACTGGTGCTTAGATACATTACTACAAATCATGGAAAGCAAACATTTAAATATAATAATTCGTAAAGCTACTCACTTTGGCAATAACTTGTAATCTTTCTTGATACTATTAGAGAAGACCACTTGCATCTTGATCTTTGGTATAAGATGGAGCTCGGAGTCTGCATGACGTCGAGACTCACGCCACGGTTCTGTCCATTCACAGAATAGAACCTGGACAAACAAGATAAAGACAGGGTAAATATATTGACCATTTTGAAGACCAATCTGCAGTAACCACCCCTTATTTTATGAAATCAGATTGATTATTTCTTAAAGAGAGCCGATTTTCTAACACAATTATCTATAGACAGCTGAATATCTACCGAAATATTTTGCGGCAAGAATTTTTATATCTTGTACTGCAAGAAACATCTTTTCCCAATTTCTCGTTACTAAAAAAAAATTGAAGTAGTTTTTGTTACCATGCCAACATGATCAAATGTTTAAATTCAAAACTTTTTGACTATTTCAAGAATAAATGCATACAAACCTGACAAGAACATTCAGCATGTAGCCTGTCATACAGTCGTTCTTCAAGCTCCATACACGTGGCGTCTTCCAGTGTCAGGTTAGAAGGCTGCAGGTCTGACTTGATGATGATGCGGCTGATGTCCAGGATCATTACACGACCAGACCTGATGATAAGACGAGTTAGTTTTAGTAACTTTTAGCTAAAGGAGACTCTTCGAACTAGTGCTCTTTCAAAGTAACAAATGATTTCGGGATGAAGATAAGTTATAGCACAGATAAATGTAGGTAAATGTAGATTCTAAAGATTGTTATATTCTCTTATTAAGAAGCAAATACCAACTAATGGAAATAAAAATTGTTTAACCTGCCTAAAGATCTTATAAAATGGATTAATTAATCTCCCGTCAGGAAAAAAGAAAAACTTTAACCCACTGCATATCACGTACACGTTCTCCAAAGACCCACCATACGATCACCCATCCAAAGGCAAACCTCAACAACAACCGCTTACCACCATCCAACCCTTACAAAATGTTCTCACAACTTACTTGTGCACACACCCATGTTCCGGCACTAGCACGCAGGGTCCCTTCACGTCCACATTCAGGTGGAACACCTTCCTCCTGCTGACGGCATACGCCAGCACGGATCGGCTCACCCCCCCAGCTCTGATGACTGCTTCAGACACTTGCGCTGCTAACTCCTCGGACGTCATTGAGTGAGTTTGGAAGAAGTTTATTAGTTCTGTGAAGGAGTGCTGTGGAAGATACAAAACTTAAGTAAAGTAAAATAAATGAAAATCATTGACTGATACACTGTTGACCCAGCCAGCCACGGAAATGGTGTATGTTCAGCCTTAAGCTGGACGCCCTAAGGCTGACATGATTATGAAGATGATAGCCAAGTAACTTACTTGTTTAAAGTCCAAGTCAAACTTTCAGATATTTCTCAAATTAGCTGATTAACTTGTGTGTCGGTAGATTTTTTTGAGCATTACATTATTCTTATTCTAATCACCATTTGTCGAACGAAAGCAGAAACTTATGCAGAAGTTTTACTTTTATAAATTGCATGTTACCAGCATTAAGATCATTTTACGTACCTCCACGTAAACTAATTCCACAGGCTCCATAAGACAGCACAGTCCATAATCAGCTTCAGTACTACAAGGGTTCTTTTCAAGGTCTACTGCCAGCAGGTTGGAGCTGGTTACGCCAGTTCCTCGCTCCGGAGTCAAGAGAGGCACTAGGTCTCCGTCCGAAGTTACACCTTCGATTACTACACTTTCTGCTCGAGCTGATAACTGTCAACAAAGAATAAGTTGAATGTCAAACTAAGTTTGCATTTATGATGCGTAGGTAATAAACGTTATATTTGTTAGGCTAAGTAACTAAAAGTTAGATAAAATGCCTTAACTGTCGCCATATTTTGATGAATGTGCCAAAATTTTTTTTCCGAATTTAGAAATGACAGAAAGATATCACAAATCCTTCGAGATCGAAATCCACTTATCACGATCACGTATAATTTTAAACTTTGTAATGAAGCTATGAATACCTTGTAAGCTTTAGCCGAGGGTCTGGTCTCCAAAGACGCGAGGAACTGAGTGAGAGTCACTACCAGTACTTCTTTACTCCTGTTCATTAACGTCAGTGAACAGTTTGCTAGTGTCAGGTTTATTTTATGTTCTGAAACAAGATATTTTATAACGATTAATGTATTTTTAACAGCATAACTTTATTTTTCTCATTTGTTCTTATATTCTTAGCTACTTATTTATCGAAATACTACTAAAAATGTCCATACACGTAATCCAAGATCTTTTCGTTTCAATTCCTAATGATTTCTTAGTACCAAAAAATCTGATACTATGTCATATAAATAGTCCATCCTCACCAATATACTGCTTCGATTTATCCTGCTTCGGCGCTCCCTCCACATAGCCAATCAGTTCACAGACCCTCTTCTTCTCAGGGCTGGACAGATGGCTCCACAGCGTCTTGCTCCTCTCACTCTTCACGCACAACTCCACGTGACTCTTGGACTCTTCTGCTTCACTCTCGGCTGGAGAACTGGTGGGCCTCCACCAGTCAAATTCTGTTTCTACTACTTCGATTCTTTCTGGCTCTTGAGCTAGCAACTAGGAAAGTGTACAAATATTAGAATAATAAGAGTTTACGTGCCAATATTTCGAATTTTAGAGACGTTTTAATACAAAGACTTTTATTAAATAGTTAAATAAAAAATTCCTCGCTAATGATATTTATTTAATGTGTTGGCTTTTTCAAAACTTAACTAACACTAGAAAGACTGCAATTATCCATATACAGCTAATGGATTTAGACAACAATTTTACAAGCCTACCAAAGCAAATCCTTTTGCTTTAATTTTCTAACTTACACTATTTTTGGGCAAAGGTTATACTTAAAATCCTATACCATTTTTTTTTCTAAGCCAACCTTTATTTATTTTAAATGCTACCACCAAAAAGCTTGGTTTCTAAACTGTTGACGAAAACCTCACCTCAAACTTAGCCTGCTCCCTCGCAATAACAACGGACACGATGGGCAGACTGTCCTCACACTTCTGAAGGTCCAGCTTCAGCTCTATATCATTAGGACTCCTCAGAGTGCTCTTGTAGATCTGTTTGTAGGAGTTGTACGTGTCTCTGTGTTTCTTGATAGCGGCCCACGTGTAAGGACGGACTCGCTGTTCGACGACCACGTTGTAGGCGTAACGCCACCATTTTTTAACGTCTTTTGATAGTGGTACCCCTGGGTGAAGGTGGCGGTATTTTCTGAAACAATTTTTTTTGTTGTTAAAGAAATATTTGTAAAATGAGGCTAAGAAGAAATTTGACGAAATGGTAAAACAAAATTTGTAGGCTTTAGGATCTCGGGCTAATTAGTGTTTTGTATATTTTTTACTAGCTGACCCGCGCAACTTCGCTTGCGTCACCTAAGAGAATTGGTAAAAATGTTCCCCGTTTTTGTAACATTTTTCGTTGCTACTCCGCTCCTAATGACCGTAGCGTGATGTTATATAGCCTATAGCCTTCCTCGATAAACGGGCTATCTAACACTGAAAGATTTTTTCAAATCGGACCCGTAGTTCCTGAGATTAGCGCGTTCAAACAAACAAACAAACAAACTCTTCAGCTTTATAATATTAGTATAGATAGCTTTTATTACGTCATTTTTTTATTTTTCTTACATTTATTTTTTTATTAGTCGTAAGAGCAACTTAATATCTGTGTTGCATATTGGATGTACTTTACAGAAAAAATAAGCTTAATCATGTGTTACTCAAAAAGATTTTAAGATTTTTTTATAAGAAGTTTCTGAATTGTATTGCATTCAGATGCAAACGAAAAACTTTAAAGGTATAGTGTTCCGTAATATATATAATAATGATGTAACAAACCCATTGGTACCAATTTCACTCACCTATTCAACTTAATCCTGGCAAAAGAAGCCAGCAGATTGTTAATAGACAGGTACTGTCGCCGTGATAACTGCAGAGCACTGTCTTGCAGCACAGCATCCAGGAGTAAGCGAGGAACACGAGCTTCTCCTGATCGGTTGATCAGCACCTTCACTTTGCAGGTCACTGGTTTTAGCACTGAAATAAATAAAGACTTTGTTATGATATGTTTTCAGATATGTTAATTAAACAAACTACAGATAGTCAGTAGTTATAGACGGACAAAAGTTAATATATAACTTCGACGATTACCCATAGGAGTTAATGCAGTAATAGCAGCTTATATAGAGCAGATATTTACATAAAAATAGGAAGGTTTTAATTTTTTACATGTAGATTTCTTACTCCCTGTGTAATAGTAATAGTCAGTCGAAGAATGAGATAAGGAAATAAGGGATTGGATCATTTTGACGGTACGAAATGTCTCTAAAAATAACATACAAACATAAACACGCCTTTTTTCCATTGGTAAACAGAGACCAAGGAACTCTTAATCAAGAATCTTCAAAAATAAATACCTACAATACTTTCAGGCTTCAGACAGTAATGGTTGGTATACATTTCTACATCTTACTAGGATGGTAACAACACCCAAGTAACTGGATTGTGGAGGTCAGATAGGCAGTCGCTCCATGTAAAACACTGGTATCCAGCTGCATCCGGTGAGACTGGAAGCCGACTCCAACATAGTTTGGAACAAAGGCTAAGCGAATATATACTAGGATGGTAACAACATGTATATATCGTTACCATTCTACCATCTAGTATACCGTATAGCTGCAAATAGCGAATGAAAAGACTAGTTCTATACTCACAGAACTCAAAATCCTCATGATGCATAGAGAACTTATCCAAGCCAGTCAGCATATAATGTTTCCAGTTGTAATACTGCATGGGAGTAATATGTGCTGTCTCATTGTCGTCCAGCGCCGTTGCTGTGGGGTTCCAGTAGGCGGAGAGAGACTCCACCCTCATCATCTGGTATACCGTGGACGCGTTTGCGGGAGTCACGCATGGCTTCCATTTACTGGAAAAGCAAATGTGATGATGGAAAAATTTACAATTTTGAAATGTTGTACCAACCAAGAATGCTTATATTATTGCTTCAAAATGATTTTGAAGATAATGAGTCTGAACTACTGTTTTTTTGTTGTTTTTAACTTTAATTAGTGTTGTGAAAATTGCAGATAAATCTAAAGAATAGACAGTGTGATCAGTTTACTAAAAGTTCCCAAGATCAATTTATTTATCGTCGACACACAAGTCCCACCATTGATTTACTACTAAAAAAGGCGTTTGTAAAGCAGTGAGCTAATAGTAAGATCAAATCTTGGACAAAAGTTGTATATAAGTGATCATACAAATCAAGATCCAATTGATAAGACCATTGTTGGACAATTTATTCAAATAGGGAAAATTTTCCAATACCAGCTTTACATTTTACTTACCTATTTGTAGTCTCTATAGACAAGCTCTGAAGACATAGTCCACAGGCTAGTGGTCCATCCTTGGAGCTGATGGAGTCTTCATATCTCACGTGAACATTCCTGACGTATATCTGTATGTTGTTCACGATTGCCGTGAACAGGTGCTCGAAGAAGTTCTGAGGACCTTTGAGGACCTGAAAATCAACAGCATAGGTAACCATAGGTAATAATAGAAATTAAAATTCATTATCCAAAAATGGTATACAAAGTAAGAATTTAAATAACGAAACGCAATTATTTCGAAGAAAACTGTGTATAAGCTAGAACTTTTCGAAAATTGCCTAAATAGCTAAGCTAGCTAACAAGAAGTCTCGATTAATTGAGCAAGAGGCTTTCTTTACAAATTGTGGTAAATTTTTGCCTTTAAAACGGTGTGGTACGTCAAAACTACGTATTTGTCGCAAAAAAATATCTTGCAAACTACTTAAAATAAAAATATCCTGTAGTTCAAAATAAATAACAACAACAAAATAGCATATACTAAATAGTCCTAACCTCACTCTCCGCCTCTAAATCCTGTAATATCTTCCTCTTAGCAGCTCTGGTCAGCCGCTTCTCCCTCTCAGGGTCGAAGTAGCTGTTAGATATAGCCGGCCCCACCAGCACCAGTACATCTTCAATGTGCACTACAACGGGTTGTGTGTACAGACCCGTCCATGGGATCTGCAGGCCGATGCGGCCAATTGTGCCGATTTTTACGTCGATTGGTAGGTCGAGTTCGTACTGTGGAGGGAATAATTATTTTTAGGTTAAGCAATACTAAAGTGCTATGAGAATTAAAAAGGAAAATCTAATGTTTTAGAAAAATAACATTAACGTGAAGAATGCTTGCTGTAAACCGAGAGACAAGTTTCATGGGAAACGAGCACATCGGTGCATTTGAGTGCAAATGTGCACCAATAATCTTTTGTAAGAGAAAACATAGGTTTTATTCCAACTCTTTAGAGATACACGAATTAAAACTAACTAAATCTTTTAAACCCAAAATTTTATTAAAGCATCGTCTTAGTAACTAATATTTTTCCTAAACATCGACCATCGAACCAAGCTTTGACAAAATCTAATATTAAAATCTTTTTTAAAACACATTTCTATTAAAACTCCCAAAAAAATCATATCAAAGATCAGTTTACGAGTCCTTACCAAAGCCTCAGGCTTAAGCTTGAGATCAGTAAGATTGACATTGCCGGAGAAGATGCCCACGTTGAGGTTCTCAGTGTCCAGGTCCTGCACGTATTTGCCCAGCAGCCGGTTCAGGATCCCGGCGACCGCTCCCTCGAACATGATGACTGATGTTTTTGATCAGCTGGAACAACAATCAACATTATTAATGCTGAATTTCTAAAAGACATTTAGACTTCCCTATCCCGCACTTAGCCAGCATGGTGAGCTCAAAGCCCTTCCTTGTTTGGGAAGAAACTCCTGATTAGGAGATAGACAGTCGTGAGTTACAAAAAGGTTTTAGCCTTGCTACACAGGTATTCAATTCGGCATTAATCGGCCTATCTGGGCGACAAAACCGAATATTTGTAGATGAAACAGTACGGCACAAGCCGAACAAGTAAGTCGAGTTGGTTTTGTAACTCCAATAGCTGTTCACTACTAAAGATTAGAAGATTTTAAGATTTTTTATTTTTTGTGGACGTTAATGTATCTATATAAGTATGTATTTAGAAGTATATAAGTATGTTTATCAGTTATTTGGTTACCATAGTACAAGCTCTGCTTAGTTTGGAATCAAATGACCGTGTGTGAGTTGTCCCAAAAATATTTATTATTTATTTATAAATATTCTAAGTTAAATATCAAATCCCATGCGTAGTATTGTTTGTCTAACCTTAGTATTGACCTTGAAGTATCAAGATGAGGGATCATGCTGTTACATTGTTAAAAACACAATAGGAGTGCCAGTAACACTGTATTTCAAAAGATAAGTATTGCATGTCATAACTTTAGCTTTGCTTTTGTGTAAAACTGATAGAGAACTAAGCAACATTCGATATTTTTGCAGTATAACAAACTGTGCTATTGAGATAAAATTAAAATAATATAAATTGGTAACAAAATAATTAAATAAATCTAATAGACGGTGTCCGTGGCGCAATGGTTAGGTGGCCACGCCACTACCAATGTGTCGAGAGGTCATGGGTTCGATTCCCATACGGAGCGAATATTTGTGATCCAAAAATAGTTATTATGGGTCTGGTTGTACTTGGTGTGTTGTTTGTATGTTTGTCCCCGTGACACAAGAACAATTTCTAGTGCGAGAGTTATCTAAAAAAGTACTTTACTCGACCCAGAAATCGAACCCAAAACAGCAACACTACCACTCAATCTACAGAAGCAGACAATTCATTGTAATTAAAACCCATTATAATAATTTACAAAAAATAAGGCGTGATATTATTTCTTTATGTCATATATATTATTTACTTATTCTAGTGTAAACTTAAACATAATTGCTGTAAAACGCGTATATTTGTGGTGTCAATATTCAATAGCTCAAAGGCTTATATCGATTAGTTCTAAGAATAAGACTCGATGTACAATCGAAGGAGTTTCAAACAGTCTGTAAGTGTGGAACTTGTTAAGTGATATTATACTTTACAGCTTTCAATAGAAATGTGATAATTATAGAACAGTTATTAAGTTCTGCTTGTATTAAAAAGAATGAATAATGTTATTAAAAAGAATTATCGTACAGTGTTAGATCTGTCAATAGATGAATTAATGTCATAATAAAATGTATGCAAATTCTGGCAGAAAAAACTAGTTATATCTCGAGATGTGGATGTGGATCCTTTTCGATATAGAGTTCAATTTCCAATAAATAGTTTATAATTTGGAAAAATTCAATACAATTTGAAAAACGCAAACAAACAAGCTTTAAACACTTTCAAGTTGTTAAAAAAAAACATATTGTTACGTCGATTTTAATTCTTCTGTGAAATACATTCGTTCTTAATAGAAAATATTAAATGAGTCACTTTTATTTACAATCCCCAAACATCAAAGAAATTCGTCCCCAACCAATAAATATGGACAACACATCTATTTAATTCTTTATCAAAACAATAATAAACAAAACACACAACACATTATCTAATTTTTATCTTATACACGTACATAACTCGACACGCGACACACGACACGACGTCCTCCCACGCACTCGTTCAACTAATCCCTTTAGAAAGAACAAACATTGTATAGAAAACAACCCAAGATTGAAAAAGAAAAAGATTGGAAAAACTTCAAAGAATCTACTAGATTTTTCTTGCAATATGTTGACGATAAAAAATATATTTTCCATTCTCTAGTTTTCTTTTTTTAGAATTGCTTTATAGCTAGTAGTGTAGGCGGTGTTTCCCCGGAAAGAATGACAAAGGTTTATCAATATGTATTTTGTTAGATTGAAAGTAAGTTGCCAGTTTGTGTAATAAAGGCAATGAACGAGTGTTGTTTCCTATCCATACTAATATTGTAAATGCGAAAGTAACTCTGTCTGTCTGTCTGTCTGCTACTCAATCACACCTAAACTACTGAACCAATTTGCATGAAATTTCGTATGGAGATATTTTGATACCCGAGAAAGGACATAGGCTACTTTTTACCCCGGGAAAATGATGCATTTCCCGGGAAAATTCAGGTGGCGAACGAAGTCGCGAATATTCAATATTATAATGACACTGAATTAAGTAAATTCCGTTGTCATGGCAACTGTTTTAATGGCGGATATGCCTTAGCGCAGTTATATTAAGAGATATAAATAATTTTGAGAATATTTTTCGTAAAAAAAAGCATATCGCTACGACCAATAGGAGCAGAGTAACAGTAAAAAGTGTTACAAAAACGTGGAAAATTCTGACCCATTCTCTCTTATGTGACGCAAGTGAAGTTGCGCGGGTCAGCTAGTATTCTATATTTCTGAAACACAGTTGACTACGACCAAAATTAGTACAGAAAGCACTTTTTAAAACTGAATAAATTATTGTTTAAAACCAGTCTCAAACTTCATTATTCACAGTGCTTATAAAAAACAAATAAAGTACAATATCATGCTTTTACCATAAACATGTTACTAGTCATATTATTAATAAAGATTTTTTCGTTACTCTCATCTCCAATAATGTTGACTAACGAAACTACATTTAATCAAACCTATTTCAAAAACAAATCATCAATTTATTAGACTCTCCCTCATTTCACAATATATCGCAACATTATTACTACTTATTCATATAAAAAGTGAGCAAATTACCTTGTTATAAAGGCACTATCCCATCCCAAAAACAGACTAAATCTCGTTTTATTTTGCACCTTCATACGGCATATATAAAAGACGTCAATTCGCTGGAGAACAAAATCAATAAGCATTTATCAATAACTTATTGTCGACGCGGACTGATCTAGTAAACATATTATATTAATTTGTTATCACCTGTTATCAGTGATAACGTATCAGTGAATTGTCGATGGTACTCGGTGATGTGAGTAATTTCGTGTTACCACGTTTCGAAATTGAGTTTTGTAAATAAACAACGCGAATTTTGCGTTGTTAGACTATTTTGATCAATATTTTGTTAGATCAATACCAACCTTCAATTTTAGTTTGAGTGTTAAGTGTATGTTTTATTGCAGACTAGCTGACCCGCGCAACTCTCTTGCGTCACATAAGAGAGAATGGGTGAATTTTTTCCCCGTTTTTGTAACCTTTTTGACTGGTACTCTGCTCTTATTGGTCGTAGCGTGATGATATATAGCCTATAACCTTCCTCGATAAATGGTCGATCGATAAATTTTTCAAATCGGACCAGTAGTTCCTGAGATTAGCGCGTTCAAACAAACAAACTCTTCAGCTTTATAATATTAGTATAGATTATAATATTAGTATAGATGAACCCAAGCTATAGTCACACAACTTAGTAAAGAGCCTTGTGTATAAGATGTGCAGGTCACGGCAAAAAAATGGAACATGTTATTCGTAGACCTATGCAGCGCGCGGTTGCCTGCTTGCTACAGTTACTTTTAGTTGGCATAAACAATATACACATTTATCTTATTTATTCTTTTCTTTTAAGTGGTTGTATTAGAGTAGAGAATCAACAATTATGTACACACTGTCACTTTTTCAAAAGCATTTTTATCAGTGAAGTTAGTGAAATGACTACTGTATTACCTTCAAAGTAATTTAAAAATGTTTATGTATTGTTTGTTGAATAATAACAATCATTAAATTGATATTGTGATGCAAATATCTACGATTGGAAATGTGATGCTTCATTTCGTAAGGTTAATAATCAACTTGTACTATAGTGCCTAAGTTCCGAAGCGAAATGAGATATGAGTCAACGACAGTAGTGTACAGGCCTAAATCAATAAACTACCTTGAGATAAGGATAGATGTAGCCTAGCAACTAAAGATAGCCTAGATATTCTTATTGATTTCTACATCAAAACAGATGTTAGGACACATAAAACGAGAACATATTAGGACTGACATTTAATCTTATACTCTTTAAGACAATAAAAACTAAGGTTTTTGTTTGAACGCGCTAATCTCAAGAACTACGGGTTCGAATTGAAAAATATTTTTATGTTGAATAGTCCATTTATTGAGCAAGGCCACAGGCTAAATTACATCATGCTATGACTAATAGTAGCGGGGCAGGGATAAACTCGAAATATAAGTAAGTTTATAATCAATACTTATTTACACATCAATAAAGCTGAAGCTCATTTCAAGGTATAATCACTTCGTTTAGCAAAGGAATTAACGCACTAAGTGGAAAAAGTTTGCAGAATCAACCCCCAAGGGTATTATACAAGGATGAGCAGTATCTATCAACTTATTTTATAACAAAGGCTTTGAAACTCTAATGGTTCGACTTTGTATAATGAAGCAGTACTTTGTAGTAAATGTTTGTTTTGAAAGGTTATAAATATTACGTTCATTTACTTTGTAGAAATTATCAAAAGATTTTAGAGATTTCGTGTGTAAAGATTTTCAATATGTTGATTTCCGAAACATAGGTTTTCTTTTTAATTACTTTGTGCTTGTTTGTACCCAAAGAAGTACTAAGAGTATCCTAAATTATATTTTGTCATGTATTTCACCGTTTATAAATCTAGTAATAAGTAAATAGGAAATACCGCGTATGTAACCAAACTACCATTCTTTATTGAGAACATTCCAACAAAAGTAATTTAACAAAACTCGAGGTTTGCTATTTAGATCTGCAGATGCACTCTGTTCGACCCGAGCTTCAGACCTGGGACCACGGGAACACCAGTAACAACAACAGTACTACAAAGGCAGCAAGGGCTGTATAGTAATTATCCAAACATAAGATAGGAACAAAAAACTCAAACTCGACAAGTCATTATTTTCAAGTCTTCTACGTATTAAGTAATGTGAAGAAGAAGAAGTAATGTGAAGACGACAATTACCTTTTGAAGTTCAAAGAAACTAGTCCTTTGAAGCGTAAGTAAAGTAGCTAAGTCGTTAGCTATTTATATCCCTATCACTAAGTTTCGAAGGCGTAACGATGATCCAATTCGATAGTACCTCGAACTAAAATATTAAGTTAAGATATATGACGCGTCGTATATCTGAAATAGACGACCTCAGTGCTGAGTCGATCGTATGAAATTTTTACATGTATCGATCCGGTCACGTAACGATAGAGATATAATAACTTCTTCATATTAATGCGAAGACATCAGCTGTCTCGAGCTATTCATTTTGCTTTACATAGCAAACCTTACTTACTATATATTGAATTTAAAAATCCTGAGAGCAAATTGGAGGAACTCTTGACTAAGTTACAACAGCTTCGAGAATCCATATCTCAGATTACGTTATGCTTGCCAAGTTCGGATGGTAGACCGTATACATGCCGAGCTCCGTGTTTTGGGCAGCACGTTAAATTGTGCGTTTCAGCTGTCATTTTCAAAGATCTTTGACAGTCCATACAAGTAGTCAGAGACTTGAAAGTCTCACAAACACTCCTACCGAGAAGTATCGTGTTGTAACCCAGGTAACTAGGTTGTGGAGATCCATGTAAGTATTGGTATTCAGCTGCATACGGTGACACTGGAAGCCGACTCCAACATAGTTGGAGGAACGGCTAGGCTGATGTATTAGAGCAAAATTAATCTCAACTATAGTCCAGTAATCTAATAGTCCCATTTGTCTACTAACTTCATAATATAATAAAACGATATTAAACATATGTTTTATCAAATACAATTTGTAAGGCCTTAATGTAGGTATTTCATGTATATTAGTTGGAATTTTCCACACAAGTTCGTAATGAAATCCGTGGACTCTTTCCACGGTATGTGGTCAGAATTTTAATGTGAACGTTACGTGAACACATTTCAGAAAACAGGGCGACTGAATAGAAATTGTGATAAAGTAAAGGATAGATAAGAGATTTTTTCTTACTAAGATGTGAGTTAGCAACAACAGAGACTTTTATCTGAAATTCAATTTCCTTCACTATTATGTTTAACTTTTAAAATAACTGGCCATAATCAAATTCCGCATTTAACATATTTAGAAGAAGATGGTGAGACATCTAGATGGTGCTAATTAAAAATTTAAATGTAGTTAAGCGATTTAGTTGTTTTTTTTGGAGTTGTTTAACTGTAGTGGCTATTTTCCGAATAAAAAGACAGTACTTCTATTTCTTTCAAGCCTCTTACAGTTAATTAGCCACAATACAAACCCAGATCAAAAGTAACTGCAATCGAAAACACAAATTACTTGCACCCAGTGACCATAAAGGTAGCAATATCGTAATTCATAAAGTTTATTTTGGTTCCGGAATCACGTTCCCTATATCAGTAGCATCTTTACAAACATGGAAATAAAAAAACCTCCTAAATTCTCAATGACAGCTTGTGTGTTTTTCCTTAAACGATTTTCCTTATTTGTGAAAAGTATAAGTATTAATGGCTATTTTTATTACTGGATGTGTCCTATAGATTTACTCGCATTTGTGGTGATTATTCCTCTTCAAGAACGAAGCGTGATATGAAAGGTTATATAGCTCACTTTAAAAATAGCCCTTTTCTACATAAAATTACTAACTATGCCCAGTATATCGCTCTTGATTATTATGATACTTCTTTAATCTTTCCCTAGATCGTAGCACGATATCCTAGTCCTCTTCAGAAATATACTAAGCTTTTCAAACATTGTTTTTTCAAATTCTATAGCCAGTTTCGAAAATTATCGCAGTATTTAAAACAAATATAAAGTCTTTTCACTATTGTTATATTTGTATAGGTACGTTAATAGATAAATATTTCAACATTTATGATAATAGTCAAAGTTTTGCTGTTGAACAAAGTCTGTTATAGTCGTAGGAGTTGTTTTGATAACCTATTGGATTTTCACCACAGTCACACCTACACTAACTTTAAATATAACTTTGTTTATTTACTATTGAAAATAATGTTTTTATTCCCATTTTAATCTATATCTCCGAATAAAATCACAAATATATATATAAATCAATAAATTACATTTCATTTCAAGGAGGGTAGACGTCAGGCAGGCGGTTGGTTGTAAAAATATCCGCCATATTCCCTTTACAGCATGTTTCTGAAAGAAAACATGTTCTGCCCACTGCCACCGTGGAATAAAGACAAGAAAAAAATACTTCTAAAATCATTAAAATGTAAGTACAGTAGTTAAAGTGTATCAGTCCCGTAAACAAGATATATGAATGTGAATGTAGCAAAAGAAGTTTGTAAAGATCAGATCTAAGTGGTGTTTACTGATCTCTGCCTACCCCAATGGGAAGGCGTGATTTTATGTATGTATGTGTATTGTAGCTATCTACTATGTGTGTAAATTCAGAGAAAAAGTAACAGATAATCGTTAATTCCCAGATAAACAGTCGCAAATCTAAAAATAAATACGATTACTCATTAAAAAATCAACATTTGTATAATGTATAGCAAATAAAACACAATTTGTGTTAACAGCCGAGCCGACGGACGGCCGAATTCATTTAGATGCTAATGCCACCGCCGGCGGTCCTCTAATGAAAATAAAAATAAATAGAATTGTAAATACTCGGTAAATTGATACGCAAATTAATTCAGTTCGTAGGTAATCAAAACAACAAATAATCACTAACGCACCTGGATTCTGTACAGTCTCTATACAAGCTTAAGTTTATTTATTTTGCTTTTATTGCTAAACGGTTCAACAGATTTAAATACGCAGAATTACAATTTAATTTATTTCATAAGACGGGTAAAAATCACAAGTTAAGATGCTTCGTAACAGCTAACAAAAGTTTACCAAGTTATTTATAGCTAAAATTCAAAGCTATTGTACGAATATCAGCACAAATGGCCTAATATCTCTTATCAACCCACAGATGAGAGAAGACCCGCGCCTGGCACAAGCTCTTATACGTACAGAAAAAAGACCTGATGTGGTTATATTATCAGCATAAAAGCAGTCACTGCGTGGGTCTGGCCCATCAAGAAACTAGCTATAATAAAGGACACCTCTATATTTAGCAACACACTGAACACTATATTTTTGCGTACCAGTAATTTGGTAGCTTGGTGTTATCTACTTTTTCATGCAAAAAGAGAAAACCTAAATCATACTATCCAGTCTTTTTCCCATGGAATATTATATTCCATGGGAATATAATAATATGTAGATAGAAAAGAGTAGATAGAAATAGAATATAATATGTAGATAGAAAAGAGCAAAGGTGCCCAAAAGAACTAGTACAAAAGAATACGAAGATAAAGCCTTAATTAGAACTCCTTCACAGTAAATATCCTACAACTTCAAAGGCGAGCAACAATGCCATAGAAAGCCAGACAGACGCCTTAGTAGTCAAACTATTCAAGATGAAACAGGTCACTGAACTATTAACAGGTAAACAAGACAAGTAATCAAAGATTGTATTAGATATCTGATACGATAGAGTAAAACAATAACAGTCGCTAATTAAAAGGGCAGACGTAACAATAATATTTTTCTTTTTCGATACAAAAACACTATAATATGATACTCTAGTTCTTGCCCACAGCTGCCTTCGGGTTAAAGAGATTCTTGCATTTGATATTATAGTACAGGTTTTAAACTATCTACGTGCTACATTTCATAAAATCTATTCAGCAGTTTTTACCTGAAAAGCTTTAGGAAAGTTTCGAAGGAACGATTTCACTCAAAATGTACACCTATTTGAAACGAACGTTTTCGAAGCAGTGTTGAAAGACGCATTATTTATCTTCAATTTCTGATGTACTTTTAGCAGTAGTTCTCTATTCATAGAGATATCATCATAATATATCTATGAATATCGTCAATAAGGTTTTATTTTTTTTTTTTTTTTTTTCTTTTTTAAAAGACAACTCCCGCACTAAGAATTGCTCTTGTGTCGCGGGGACTTTTACAAACATACAAACAACGGACACAAAGCACAACCAGACCCGAAGCAATTATTTGTGGATCGCTCCTGAATAATTGCTCCGTGTGGGAATCGAACCCACGACCTCCCGTTGCAGTGGTATCGGCGTGGCGACCTAAACCACTGCGCCACGGAGGCAGTCAAATTAATAAATAATAATAAATTAATTGAAGGAAACGCTATTGAATAGATAAAATACCGCTAAATGTACTCAGAAACCGGGTGTGGTTGTAAAGATTCATAAAGATCTAGTTTAATAAAATATACCAATTGATAACTTATGTTATTAGGAATGAGATAATCACTTTTACAGCATACACTCTCAGAACTCTTTTGGCGTAGAGCTTTCGTTAAGAAAACAAGAGATATGGCGAGTGATGACAACGTTTTAGACATTGAATTTTAAAACAGGCCTCCATAAACTGTTATAACATCTAAATATACATACCTACACGAGTCATAGAACCTCGAAAATCTATTACCTACCATAGCTTTACAGCGAATTATATTCAAGGTACGAATAGAATATCACAAAGACACACGCAATGATCATATCGTTGAACAACATCAAGTATTTGTTCAAACATTGTATTACAAATAATATAAACACACTACTATACTTGAGGAGCTCGTGACTAAGTTGGTAACAGCCGCACGGATCGATCTCTCAGGTTTAGTTACGCCTGCCGAGCTTGATCTATGGATGGGCGACCATATTATTATACATACCGAGTTCCTCCGTGTTTCGAAAGGCACTTTAATATGGGTCCCGGTGTTTTTAAAGATCTTTGACAGTTGTTACCAGCAGTCAGAAGCTTGAAAGTCTGTTAACCATTGTTACCAAAGGGTATTATGACCCAGGTAACTGGATTGTGGAGATCAAAGAGGCGTCGACTCATGTAAAATAGCGCTATTCAGCTATGCCCGGTGAGACTGGAAGCCAACTTCAACATAGTTGGAAGAAAGGCTCGACTAATGATGACTACACGATATCGAACAAATCTTATATCATACTTCTGATTGCTTTCAAAGAATCAGAAGTCAGTAACTCCATTACGAAGTATCGAGACTTCGTGTATATACATCTCATTCAATTTACTTAATATATTTCTATATATTCCGACAAATGGATCGCAAAAATACAATTTTAGGGCAGAATCCCGCAAAGTAACGTTAGATTCAATTATATAAAAGGAGCAAATGTACTTGCTTTGATAAGAATTGAATTTTGTGAAAGAGTAAGAAATATTCGGTGTAAACAATAATGTGTTATGTATCGTGATTGGTAAATAATGGTTTGGCATTAATCCTTGACAATAAAATAAAAACATTAATGTAATATGATAACTAGTTAGCTTGTAGTAGTAATTTCATAGCCGATTTTTTTCTACAATCAAAACTATCTCGATTGTTTAAAAATAAGTCTACGACTCTATTTGTGTTAACAGTGGACAAGCTATGATGTATTTGATACCCATATCGGGTAAATGTCATTTGGAAGGGAAGTTCTCAGAAGCAACCCGGATTGTAGTAAATGTCAATTGACTCTCTATTAAGTAAGCCAGCTAGTAACTCCACAGTCTACAGTAGAATGAGTGAAACTGTGTTTTATGCACACACTTGGACACAATAAACAAAGTCCTTTAACGCTGGCCGGTTTCAATAAAAATAGCCGCCGTAGTTGGATATCAATTAGGAAGAGATTATTATTAACTCTACAGGCCGCAGCACAAGATATGACTTGAGTAAAAGTAGATACAAACTTCCGCAATATTCTTCTCGAACAAACTCCAGTAATATCTAACTTTGTCGTACACTTATGTGTGTGCAACAAGGCTTTATAGGAACTAACAACCTACATAACTAAACGTAAAAAACACTAACCCCCAGTTTCTGAGGTACATTTAGCGATAGTTTATCTATTCAATAGCGTTCAAGCTCATATAAAAATGACGGTTTGAATATATAAATCATAGCTAAATGTACCTCAGAAACCGGGCATAAGCAATAGCATATGTTATGAAATACCTACGAAAGGGAATAAGTACTGGTGTACGAAAGGGAATAAGTCTTTGGAAAGGAGTTTGACCTCTACCACGTGAGGCAAGTTAGAAAGGCCACGTGAAACCGTTAAAGTGAGGTAAGTCACGTTGTAGAAGGAATGAGATGAAACCTGAAGAATTATCACAATGCACTATGAGGAAATGAAAACGAGACACGACTACGAAAAGCAGTGAAAATAATGACAAAAAGGTTTAACTGATTTGAAAGATACATCTACGGAAACGTATTGTAAGTTTTCATGGCAAAACCGTTGAACTGATTTTGATAGTATTTGGCATGGTTAGATAGTTTAAGGTCCGCGGTCAAATATAGACTTGTTTCTTAAAACTTGTTTTGTTGATCGTAAGCTGCACGTTATACATCATGATAATGGAGAAACTTAGGCAGACACAACATTCAGCAAAATCCTCAATAATGGGAGAAGAGCTACGAAAATGACCTTTAAAATATAAAATACCTAACCCCCGATTTAGTTTTAAATTGGAATTTGTTCATACACTCGAATTACTTCTAATTAGGATGTGTTAGAAGAAATTTAATCAATTTCCGAATTAATTACCGACCCCTCTTTGATCACTGAATGGCAAATTCAATTATAATGTCAACCTCCATTTTGTAAGTTTCATTAAAATGTTTTTCTCTGTTAAATCTTTTAGATGCCTGTGATTAGAATTCTTTTGCCGATAATCAATGCTATTTTTAGGCTGGAAAATGTTTTAGAAAATTCTCCGACGGCATTTTGGTATTTAGTTACAAATTCTTTTGGATAAAAATTCAGTTCGTTGCCTTTCAAATATTTATTATTCAATTCGTATAGACTTGGGAGCAAACAATACCAATTGCTAATTAGGTGTAAGACTGATTGCGAATGTTTAAGTTTATTAAGTAAATAAAACACACGTAATAAATATTTTATATATTCCTTGGCTCGACATATTTTACTTGCCTAAATAAGTTTCAGTGAGTGTCTCATAAGATTTTCTTCAGAACTCATAATCTATATGTTTCTTCTTCTGTCTAAATAAAAATGGCGATTCATTTTTAAGCTAAGCGAAACACACGAGAACGGCTCGTTATGTCCTATATTATTTAAGATACGGCAAACGTTTTTGTAGATAAAAAAAAATAATAAATACGAAGAAAATAATAAAAATAGGTAGGTACTTAAATGTGAACAGAGATTCGCTAATAACAGCTAAACAAAGAAAGATCACTATGTAAAAAACATCCATAAAAATCAAACCAATTGCGATAAACAAAATGTTTATCACAAGTCTCAATATTAAAAATGTTGTTTATTTTTATATAAAACTGCGAGAAAAGCTAGCCTTAAGGGAAACCCTTTATGGAATTAGGTCACGTCTTAAAACTGCCAGCTTTCAATATTTATTAATGAATTCTGATTACTTTGCGCCTCGACTTGTTTACTTCAAGCTATTTTTGTTATAAGAATCTGTATTTTTATTATTTTGAGCGAAATGTTTTAGAAGCGTTTCTTATTTAAGTAGTCGTGATGTAGATTTTTGAGGAAATATTTTTAAGTGAAGATTATTTTGCGGAACTCTCTTCGGAGTAGTTTTATACGTTGATTTGGTATAAAATAGAATGTCTAAAATATCTTATTTAGACATGGATATCAATTACCTACGTTAATATGAAATTACACATGGGTTTTTAAAACGATTACTTTAATTATTATGATATTATATGACATAATCAGTGTGAAACGATAATATAATTTGTCTATAGACATAACTTACCGAAAACGGAACGATTGTCTAATAAACATTTTACCCAAAAAACAAAAAAAAATGACTCACATAGTCAAATATCGAAACCCAAAATACCAATTTCATTTTGAAACTGTAAATTCATCTATAATGTATAACAAACTGCACATATTCCCATGTAAATAACTTGTATATTTAAATTAGAGGTTTGTATAATAACGCGTTACATTGCCTAGAACACTGACACTGTTTGATGTGCTTCGTACAATATTGAACGCAATTGATCGATCTATTTGTGAAGTTTTCATGATTTATTCAGCGTGTGCAAGGGTTAAAGGTTGCATATTGATGTTTAAGGAAGATTATACGAAGATTATTATCTTACTTTTGTTAGAATACGTCGTTGAAAAGAGTCGGAAAGATATATCTGGGAAATCGCGCTGTTGCCGTGACCAAATTTTAAAGCAATACATATTATTCATTTGATATTTTATTGAAATATCACGTCTATTAAGGTCGAAGGTATAGGCAGTAGTGTATAAAATACACTTCCTTCGGGAACGAATATTATTGGTGCCGTGTCGCGTTAAAGGTCGAAGCGCCACAACATGTACTATTAAAGGTGATGTAGATCATCACCTTTTTTATAAGTACCTACTTCTCTTCTATTAATTCTTCTTCTATTATTCTCTTCTATTAATAGGAAGATAATGAGGTTAGAACCTTCGCGAAAATACGTATAACTACTCTAGGTATTTCCGATGTAACAGTATACAGGTAGGAATCTTTAATAAGGCCTTTAAATTGAAGTGCAAGAAAAACAAATTGATTTCGTACGTACTTCGCCGGCAATGTTTTTATTTTCACTTTATTATTATAGAGGGCGTCCCTATTGCTATCATTGGGAATCTCCGTATATAATGTTTTTTGTTTGTTTTATATACATATTAATTATACCGGTAAAATCTTTGACAGTTACCTATGTACTCTGAATGTTAATCTATGAATTTAACCGTGGGTTTGGCTGTCAGGGTTACCGGTTTATTTTTACCTTACCGGTAGCAAAATAGTCACAAATATTAGTAGAAATATAAGATAAAAGTTTATAGAACAATCGCACATTTTAAGCGTTTTGAAAATTACATACCAGAGCATCTACTGGGATGAAGATTTACGCACTTATTGTTAGTTGAGCAATGGGACAAGATCCCGTAATGGCTGACATCGAAGTAACATCAATTAAACTCCAATCAATGTACAAATCAGATAATATCGAGATTAAAGGTCATCAGGCAGGCGCAATATCTGCCGAACACAACTACACGTAATTGTTATCACATAAACCATCCGATTCTATTAATAGATATCACTTATACATAATACGCATCCCGCAAAACAAAATGGAATCCAATCGATAAACTGCATACAATATTCCAGAATTAAAAAAAGGATGAATCTCTGATACACGAATATTCGAGATTCCAAATTCGAATATGACATCACAATTAAAAAGAATTCGAAATCCAACATGGATGCTTAAAATTATTGATATGGTAATCAAAATGTGCTCACCTGGGTGTAATTACATTTTTCAAAATGCACTTGGGTGTCCCGAATTGATGGATGCAATGACGTCAAACAGTACACGGCACCGGGGAGGGACAGACTGATTTTGACAGGTGTCAGAGGGCGCGCATCGGACCCGCGCATGCGCCCTGAGCCAGTGGAAAATTATCGGGCGGGAAAGCCTTGGGTGGGATACGTTCGATACCGGAGCGGATGTGACGTGGCACAGGAAATTAAAACCTTTTTACACTGGAGATTGTTTCATTTCAAATGTTGGGATTAGTATGTTTTGTTATTGTATTATATACTGGAACGATAATGTTTAATCCATTATTATAAATAAGATATTTAAATATTGATGGGTAATTTTAGTAGGTAATAGTAATATTGGGTTTTGACAGCCGTTTAAATGATGAATTGATGATTATGATTGATTAATGATCAAAAAGTAAAACGATAAAAGATGATAATATGATAGTAATTAGATTTTTTTGTATGTTTTATAACTTATTTTTAATAAACTCTGCGAGCAAAAGGAACGTAACGATACCTGTTGCGATATCAAGGACATCAGGCGGCGTGTAATTTTTGCTATATGGCTATAGAATAGATACTCCAGTAGAAGTCCTACGGAATTTATTACAATTCTGCTTAGTTTTAAAATGGTAATTGGTTAAATGATTAAAGTAGATTCTAATACAAGGCAAATGAAGCAGTTCAGGATTTATAATAAAAGGAGTAATTTTGATTTAATAACTAGGAAGTTAATTTGATACTATCTCCGATAAACCTGACTTTAACACCATGGCTGGCATACCTAGTTGATAACTCGTTTCAAAAATTATGAAAAACCCCATTCCTTTATCACAGCTAGGAAAAGATTTCCTCCTTGGATCTACCATGCTAGCCAAATGTGAGTAGACGAGTGTATGTCCCTTCTGTACTGTTTTAAATAACTAATAAACATGCTATATTTCAATTTTATTAAGCTTTATTCAGCTAAACTTACAGTATCGGCATAATGCAGGAAGAATGCATTCCCCGTTTAATCAAATATTTTATTATAAGTAGGTATACGAGTTTTAATTAAAACCAACAAGCTTTATTTAATGCAATATATTTCCAAATAAAACAAGCTTGTTTACTCAAAAGTTTTCGGAGGAAAGCCTTCAAAAAGTTTCGGTAACAACAGGATTTGACAAATTAACGACGCCATTTCGGAATAACAATGTTTTATTTTACAAACATATTTACCGATCTGAGATATTCTAATATTGCAGGTTAAACTAGCTGAAACTGCAAACTGACAATGTTGAAACGTCAAGAAAAAATCGATCCTAACTTACAAACTTTCGTGTTGCATGTTTCAGCCTGTGACCATGGCTAGTGTAATCTACGCCGAAACGTCTGGCAATTCAAAGGATAATGCATGTATAGTATCTTTATCTATAAATATAATAAAACAGTAAACTGGTGCCCAAAATAATTGATGAGAGAGGGTCAAGTCAGGTAACAATTTATTCTGAAAAACGGGAAAACTACCAAGCAGACGAAGTCACAGGCGCCCGCTAGTTACATGATAAACTTGATCCCGGAAATTCCTGTACAATATTACATAACAAATCATTATCACAAGACCGTTTTAAAGTTATATAATATTTTATGCTGCTGGCGCCGCAGGTACAAAAATATAATAATTAAATAAACATTTAAAAGACATTCAGTGTTTTGTTTTATGCTGCTGGTGCCGCAGGTCTAGGTACCCTGTAGCAGGCGTTGCAGGAGCCGTAAGGTATAGCTGGTGCGTAACAGTCGCTGGGACAAACAGCACAGGCGCCGGCAAACTGACGAGTGTACACACAGTCCGGTGATGTGCTCCATTGAGATGCTGGGGTGTTCTGGAGAAGAAAGTCATTGATAATGGTGAAATCTAGGCAGTAAATTTGAAGTTTTTTGCTAGTGGTTTCTGACTGCCATCTACTTTCATAGTTGCAAGTTTAAGAAAGCTAACTTATGTTCTTTTATGGATTACTACTCTATTTTAAATTAGTTTTTTTTAGTCTCAGACTCTTGACCCACACTCGCTTTGACATTAAAATGCTGTATAACATGACTTTGTGGCGCGTCCAATAGTGTATACGACTGACGCCAGTACCTGTGTATTGAGCACACACTTGGATTTTATACAAAGTCCTGCACAGTTCGTTAGCTTCAATGAAACGGGCCGCTGTAGCCGAATATCAGCCAGGAGGACACTATTACTGTATAAATAAAGTTGCTTTATCATGAAACGATAATTAAACCAGCTCCGAAAACAGATCCAAACACTTCACTGTGGTCTTAAAACTTTCTTAAAATATCTTTGTTCACGTTTATCTGTTCATAAAAACCATCAATTCCTCAAGAGCATGTTAGTAATGAAATCCCTTATTCTCACCTGAACAAAGCTAATAAGTATACAATGCATAACATCATAAGCTGGACAATTGAGGATCACCCCCTGCGCCGGCAAGTCCTGAGCCAAGCAGGTCGGTACCGCGACGTCGATGACTGGCTTCCATTCTGGATGGTCCTTGGCCAGCTGGTTCAAGTGAGCTGTGACTTTAGCCCTGTCAACTTTGCCGGCGTTGAGCCATTTGTTCTCGTTGAAAGCGCATGTCACTCTAGCACACTGAAATGGGCAATTCTCAGAAGGGTGAGTTTTAGCGGTTTTTCATCAGAGAACGTATATAAATGAATAGATTTTACTATCGATAATTTTTATTTCTACGTAAACGTAAATTATCTATCGAGGCCTACGTTTAATGTATCATTTGATATTGTTATTAAAATAATAAAAAATAGAATACAGTCGAAATCTAATTTATATGGCGTGTCCTAACGTGAAATTGATCTAATTATGGTTTAAAAAAATATTGATTTCTTAAAAAAATACTGAATTTATTCATGTTCATCGGTACTTTGACTATTTAACTATAATTTCCAGTGTTGTATTTTTGGTTTTATAATAAACTACAATAGTTATGGAAGTTTTAAGAATGTCCGAGCGCATAAGCATAATTTATCTGGCCCATCTTTGCGTTAACTTCCCACAAAAACCGTCGCTTGCACAGCCGGTGAAAGCTCCTGGCCCGCTCGCTGCTAGTCTCCTCCGTGTTTTAATACCATGACCACGTTTCTTTGCTGCTCCTCGCCAAAATTATACATGATATCGACTTCGAAATTGGATTTTGTAAGGTAAGTAAACTAATTTTTATGGTCGTATTTTTTTTACCAATATTGACAGAATATTATTCACAAAACACATCAGATTGTTTCATTGGGGTTTTACAACATTATTTTCTTTTTTTTATTCAATAACTGTATTAAAATAACAAGATAAATGGATTTTTATGAGAAAAACTAATAAATCTGGCCCTAATTCACCTGGGTTTCTCTGGCGAATTTGCACCAGATAAATGAGATATGTCCCAGGTAAATTATGATTTCAGTAAATTTTCCCTTATTAATGACTAAATTATTGTTTATTTAAGTTCTAGATCAAAGAATAGGGGAAAATAAAGAAACAGACTACAGAAGAAAGACTTGTTAAAACGGTGAGCAGAGAGAAAACAGTATGAATATGTTAAAAGTAACCAACAGCTGTTGAAAGATAAAGAAGAGAAGGATAGACAGATATCTCAGGTACAAAGGCGAAAAAACTATTGAGTATTGAAGAAATATCATCAAGACAACAGATAGTGTGAAGAAAAAGATGTAGAAAGAAATTTAAGGCTTATTATTTAAGGAAAAAAGAACAAAAGAGAATCGCTATTTTTCTGAAATATTATACTCATCCTGAAAATAAATGATAGATACTGCTGGTTACACCGTTGTCTTCATCAATTTTGTAAAATTGTCCAATAAGAAAATACCCATTAGATTTACAAAAACGATAAAATCTATACTAATATTAGAAAAGTCGAAATTTTGTTCGTTTGTTTGTTTGTTTGAACACGCTAATCTCAGGAACTACTGGTACGAATTGAAGATTTCTTTTACTGTTGGATAGCCTATTTATTGAGGAATGCTATAGTCTATATATCATCACGCTACGACTAATAGGAGTCGAGTAATTCATAAATTAAATCCAATCTGAAAAAACATTACGACAAGTGTAGAAAAAACCTGAAAGTAATTAAAATAGTAATTGTTTGTGTCAAAGAAAAGTAAATAGTACTGAAAGAAAGATAATAGTTAAAACTAGAGTTGCCACGAATAGTGAATTGGCCGAATACCGAATACCGAATATTCGGCAATGCGGTCGGCCGAAGCGCCGAATATTAGGCCGACGAATATTCGGCACGAAATTCATGCTTGACGGAGGCGCGTTAGCTAGATTAAGACAAGTCGCAACCTGCTTTCCTCGTTGCGTAGGCGCGGCAAGCGACGAGGGGTGGAGCGGGGTGCAAATAAACACAACACATCGTAGGCGAGTATTGTTTCAATTGCGAGTAAATCACGTCACGGAACGCTTTGTCAGTGTAAAAATAATACATAAAATAAAACTTAATTACTATTTTGCTAAGAGGCTAGCTTGCTAGGAGCTAAGAAGGCCGACCCATACAAGTGGTGGTTCGCAAACGAAAAACAATACCCAAACCTTTCGAAATTTGCTAAAGTGTATCTTTCTTCTCCTGGAAGTAGCGTGTATAGTGAAAGGTTATTTTCTGAGGCTGGTATCATTTACGATGAAAAGCGTAATCGTTTTCTACCAAGAAATGCTGAAAAGCTTGTTTTTATTCATCATAACTCACCATTGGTTAATTTTAATTACTAAAGTGTTGTAATTTTGGAAATAAATACATAATTTTGAGTAATATGCTTGTCTTTTTTACATGGTTTGGTATTCGGTATTCGGCCGAATAGTACCTATTATTCGGCCGAATACCGAATAGCAAAAAAAGTGGCCGAATAGGCCGAATAACGAATAGTTACCGAATATTCGTGACATCTCTAGTTAAAACCCCTGTACACAAACATAATATAAAAAAAAATTAAAGTAGAGTCGAACTGATTTTGTTATATCGACCACTGATAATTATTATGGCATAGATAATACAAGTTCAAAATCCTTCCAAATCTCTTACAAAATATTATAAATAAGTAAATTATATGATCCTTAACATGTACTTGTCTTATTCAAGTGTATCTTGATCATATTTGTACGAGCTTTATAATAGTTTTGAAGATGTGAACTATTTTTACATTTCTCAACACTTTTTTCCGATTTACTAAGGTTCTTAAGAGTTTACCTGGAAGTGTTCTTAATTGTGACTGTGATTTATTTATTATAAGCCAAAGAAACGGCTGCTTGCGTTTTTTATTTCACATTTTTCTAATTTACCTGTGCCTTATTTCTCATCCACCTGGTCACATCTCATTCCGCTGGTAATCAAAAATTTTAAAACATTGTATTTCATTAACTAATGCGTCTACAGGAGGGCCTCCGCTATTATCGAGTATCTTCTTGAAAACGCTATGATATTACTGCGATATCTTCGCCAAAATAAGAATCTAAAATTTTGCCAGATAAATTATGCAAAAACACTTCATTTCTGAGAAATGCCCAAATATTAAATAGAAAGTAAGGAATATTGACAGAATAACTAACGGAATATTTTAATCAGTTCGTCGATAAAATTGAATTTTGAAAGAATTAATTTATTATTTTTTATTTTTTTGCTTTTCCAAAATATAGAAGACCATTAAAGCGTTAAAGTTTGAGTGTGTGATAATAACGTCGGTCTGTCAAATGTGCAATACTGTGACCCCTTCATTGTAGCAGTTATACCTGTTTTTTATTGTTCCATGATTGTAATAGCTTACAATCCCTGGGCTACTACGTACTGAGGTTATTCCAACTATTTCCAATTTAAATTAGAAGCCATTTATAAAAAAAAACAATTACTAACAAGACGGGGACTTGATTACAAGAGCACATACAAATAACGACAAAATCTGTAAAAGACAAAATTAATTGTAAGAGTAATAGAATAAAAAAATAAATAGGTACTTTTCGGTATACTTACTTCCGATGTTTGTCCTTTACATTTAGAGGTAACATCTGTTGACAACACATGAGGACTTTGCAGGCAGGCTAACATCTGATAAAAAGAAAAAAAAACATTCACTTGTTAAACGTGGCCAATTATTATTCCAATGCTGGGCAAGGGTCATCTCCCAGAAGAAGGAAGTGGTTAGGTCTCGATTCCACTGGCCCTGGCGCTGGGGTGGCTGCAAGATTACCACTATCAAATTAGTTTGTAACGATGAACATATCTAGAAATTGAGTTTATTGATATAGTCATCAAGAATACTAAGTACTAGTGTTTGTGTTCGCGACTTCATCCATGTAAAGTTATTTGCAGTAAAAAAGTAAAAGGTAACATATTTGTTATAAACTATCCGTGTACGAAATTTCATCAAAATCCTTCAGCATAAGTATTTGCTTAAAACAGCAATAAACATACATAGTACAGCCTTCCACTCAAATGCGCGTATTTTTAATATTAGTAGAATTTCAGGATTTTTACTTACATTATTCGGAGTTTCTCCGCAATACACGGGTTTTCCAGCGGTTTGGCCATGGCAGACCTGAAAAATTAACAAACAAACCCTCTTATAATCAATAAGAAAAAAATATGCTACCCGAATTTATAAAAAAACTATCTACTTAATGTTAATCACTATACTGGAAAGTTCTAACTACAGGGTCATTGACCGATAACTCAGATGAGGTAAACAATTTTAACACGATAATAAATGTAGGTACTTTTAAGTTAACGTCTTGAACGTCTTCATCATGACACGGTCCTTAAATCTCTTTCGTTTATTACCGTTTTCACCATAAACTAACCCATAGATAAAGGTAGGTACTACAAACGTATGAAACATCTATCTCAAACCATTCCTCGCCATGTAATTAGTGCCATAGCGTAGGTTAGGTATAGTTATTTATAATCATGTACCTAATTTAGACCAACTGTATAACTAGGTACCTACGAATACAAAAAACTTATCAATTTACTTTATCCATTTCGTATAACGTCACTGTGGTAGTTTTAAAAACAGTTTAACAAAACATACCTACATTTTAATTGACTAACGTTTTTGCACAAAGCCAAATAGGTACCTAGCTTTAAATAACACTTTAAATTAAAACTACTAACTAACTACATTGTTACAAACACAAAATTTATTATATCTAGTACCTACCTTGTTTACATTCATCTAGCATGCATTTAACCACATTTCAGAGTTAAAAATACTCAAGCAAACTTAGCACTAAACAAACAATATCTTTTTATCAGTTAATGAAACTTACCGCTACGGAAATAAGCAGAAAAACAGTAATTTTATACATAATCCACAAACGCGACGCACGTCAACCAAATTATGATTGTAATATAAGAATGATAGGACAGGTCAAACGAGTGAGGTCACAGCTCATAATAAGAATTCTTAATGATATAGATATCTCGCTATAATGTGTAGGTACCGTAGCCTTATTAAATATTCTAAGGATTACGCTCTTTGCATGCTAAATAGATGTTTAAGGAAGCTCCTGTCACCTTATTTGTGCAGTTTTGCGATATCTTTATAGGAGATATTAGTTTCCGTAGCTTTCTTAGATTTTTCAGACGTTTTCCAGTAAAAAATGAGCTAGCTGAGGCCATTATTGTGCCTACCTACGTAGTGAATTTTTTTAGTGTGTTTTAATTGTGCTCAAAATATAGCAAATTAATCTTTAGTTGGATAAGTTGAACAGGTCTTATCGTGTAGACAGGCCCAAATTAATTGGCTTTTAATAAATTTCATTTCAGGCTTTAATCATCCCGACAGAAAGTATCACTGTCTTTTTCATGGTGGTTAATTTATAACAAATTTTAATGTAAACAGATCTTGGTAAATAAAACTATTGGAATGTTCCTGATACTGTGTATTTAAATAATCATGGTACCTATGTACTTCACTGCGTAAAAAGTACCCCAAAACAAATATATTATTATTTGCCGTAGTGTACTTCCACTTTTGGCCCAGAGATGTCACTACTATACTAAAATACTTTAGTATTTAACCTCATTAATCTGTCAACTGACTGTTATAAGGAATATTTATTTCTGAAATTAATTTCTTTAAATTAATTTAGACGATTATGAAATCTTCACAATTTTTATTCAACACCAATTTCCAAACGATGCCTGTATGCCTGTAACCAGCAAAACCTTTTTAGTGTTTTATATTGCCAGCTTTAAAATTAACTGACTTAACATTCTACTAAAGTAAAACTGCTTGTAAAATCGATTATTTAGTTTATTTTACAATAATCTTGCTCTCTTAATTGTAAAAAGAATAATTTACTGAAATTATCAGCTTAAAGTTTAATCCCGTAACTTGCTTTGTAAAATTCATTCATGTCTATCGTAACGACCTCTATCGACACTACGCTGCAACAGCGACAAAGACCAAGATTTAAATCAGTCAGTAACAATAAATCAGTTTCTACCTATTACGCACGAATGAATAATTAAGAAACGCAGCCAGTTTACGAGCAACGTAGCAACATTTATCAGCCTTTAAGTTTTGGGAAAGTAAAAAATAATTAAAATTGTGACCAAAATCAAAGCGCTTACTTCAAAATGCCTTTTAATAATTTAATATTTTTGAAGTACCTTTTGAAACTGAAAATTGTAAGTTGGTGTTTGTTTAAATAAATAGCACACCGTAGAAACTACATATTTTTATAGTTGACTTCGATAGTTTCTTAACAATAATTTATTTTCCAAACTTGGGTCTAATATTCTTACGTTCAATAATTAAAGACGCCTCTGATCATGGAATGCTTCTTTTTTCTACTCTATGATCTGATTGACGTTCCATTCCAAGATGGCAGACATGCCGCTTGAGCCATGATAGTATGGAATCGTAGGATTACGATTTTTAGGTGTGTCTTTCTAAATATCGAACTAGAATGTCTCCCGAATTCTTGACTAATGTCTTATACGAATGTTCTGACGATGTGAAAAAACTTCCTCGCGTGAAGTGCGCTAGTTTTAGGTAACGTTTGTACCGGGACATATGTAATAAAACGGTGATCGAAATTGTGTTTTTCGGTGTGTCGTGTACGATAAGTATTCTGGTTTGATGTTAAATTAAAATGTGGAATATGATGTGCGACGTGATGCCCACTATATCGGAGGACAGTATCAGTCAAAGGAGTTCGCAGTTATCCGGTGAGGATGCGAACTTCGAGCAATTGATGGTATCTATGCTCGATGAGCGAGATAAGCTGGTGGAGAGCCTGCGGGAGACGCAGGAGCGGCTGGGGGACTCGGAGCTGCGGCTCAAGGAGGTGGAGAAGGAGCGAGACTCGTTGCAGAGACAGATCGCCGCCAATTTACCTCAGGTCAGTGACTTGAACCATGCTAGTGCTTATGTAAAACCGATATTATTTACGGTTGACAGTGATATAATGCTTGTACAAGTATTACAGCATTGTATTACTGTCAATTCAAGATATTAATTGTCTGTAGTTATTCTATCAGTAGGAATTTCGGAAACAAATCGCTTAGAACTAGTTTGCTTATCATTAAAATATTTTGAGGCCTATCATGAGCTTCTCAAACAGCAAATCATTTCACAAAGCCTCTATATGAACTGAGACCTTCTTTCTAGTCATGAAACATAAATATCTATCATAGTAAAATAGTAAACCTACTGTATTATCTATAGCTCATTCAAAGCAGTTTATATTGTAGTTTGTTTATATTATTCCATTATTATAAGCAATAGATAATGAGTGCAATCTGCTTTATCTATTTTAGCTGCGGTTTATGAATAAAAAGTTCTGTACTGAACAGTTTGAAATTAGAATCAAGAAGATTGGCTATGAATGAAGAACATAGATTAATTGAAGGTTTTTTTTAATGCTGAAGAGTAAAGTAGTTTGTATAGTGTACCTAATGTGCTGATTTAATAACATTTTGGGGGTTATAATTACATATTATAATAAATAAATTAACCACAATTGTCTGTCATTGATTAAGTAGTGTGTTTACTGTAAATTGGAATTATTGAATCCTTGTGATTTTTAAAATGCATTTTCATGAAGGCAGTTATTAATACATGCTGGTTAGAGAATGTATTTATCCTAGATAATGATGTTTATTAAAAGTTATTAGGTACCTATAGTTTGAATTGATAAATAAGTCAATTGTTTTGACAAATGGAAAAATCAAAGTATACTTTTATATATATTTTTTAGTATGTTGTACCTACTAAGTATAATATGTTACATAATATCACTGATTACAGTCATATGATTCAATTAGTATCTATCATTTAAATTCACGCTCAAGTAACTATTAGATAAAGAAAGCCTATTAACTCTTAGCCTGTGACTGGGTATCTATTTAATGATCTAAGATCTATGTGTGTGGCCTATTTGTGTTTATGTTACTACTCCTATGTTACTAGTATGAATGAAAGTTGGTGATCTTTTGAATGGATTTTCCTCAAATTCAGCAGACCGATAAGCAATTCCTAGGATGTTTTCCTAACAAATCTGTCCATGTTAGGTTATCAAGGACAGAAGTTTGTGAAAACCTAGTTTAAGATATTATTTGTAAAAAATCGTAAGCTAAGCCCAGCTGGGGCACAAATATTGTTAAAAAGAATTTAGTACAACCTATTAGCAAATCACTTTTGCCTATCTACAGTAAAATTAGTTTAACACCTGATTCAATATTGTTTTACATGAAATAACAAAAAATATTCTTAGGTCTATGTCCAGTACATTTATCTTCATAAATAGGGAGTCATTTAATTAGTTACCTACGTAAATAGGCATAAAATAATTTAAAACACAACCATCTTTATCACTGTTTTAATAAACATTGACGTAAGGCATATTTTTAACTACATTTTACTGTTATTTAGTACCTACAACAACCAGTTATTAATACCAATATTCTTAAGTACTAAATACATCTTTAATACAACGCAGATATTGTAACAATGAGTACTGAGCGACGGTGTCAAGGAGATTCAGACGTACTGCTCAGTCAGTGGAACAGACTACTATTTCATTGCTAAGTATTATCATTATTTACTAACTATGCAAACAGCAATGTACAATTAAATGTATGAATTTCGAAAATTTAAGAAAGTGTTACTTTTGCATTCTCGTTTAAAGAGTGATTTTTTGCGGAATTAATAAAATTTTAAATAGAAAATTCGTATAGGTAACTTTTTTGTATTCATTTGCTGTAAATTGATTTAGAAAAACTGGTTTTGTTGAATAATACAAAATAGTTCCTTTATAAATGTAGAAAAACTGTTTGTCAATTTTTTAAACTGTGTTTCTAAATATCTGTACTGAGGGGAAATTGATTTCTCAAAACCTATTGCATTGGTATGCTTAATTACCATTCCAATCATTATTATGTTAAATATATGATCAAAAAGTGACCTCTGAATAGTTGAATATTGGTTAGTAAGCTTATTAGGTAATTGTAATTTTAACAGTTGTTTTGACAACAATTTATTGATTGATTAGGTCATTTAGCACTTGCTAAGGTAGTTTTGTTCAACTTAACAAATTTTCTGTTAAGTATTTATATGCTTAATGGTAATAATCTAAGTTACCCAGTAATTTTAATACCTATTTAATTACCTAATTGTATGTTACCTAAGTACCTACCCATCTTCATTGATTAACAATCTTATAAGATTTAAAAGCCAAGGTGGAAGTACCTACCGACTTAATAGAAGTATACATCTAGTAAAAAATATACTAGGTAGGTACAAACATTGTACATAAACACAAGAGATTTTAATGAACTAAATATTTAACTAAAACATGTAGCAAGGCAGGTAGCAAGTTATGTTAGTGATAAAATCTTTCATTCAACACTGTTGACTACTGATAAAATTACTATGAAGATTGTGATCATTTGATAATAAATAACATGACATTTAGTTAAATTACCATTACAAGTGTATGAATACATTTAGTAAAATATGGGTACTATAGGAGCTAAGTTCTGTAAATAATTTTTTGAAAGAAGTCCACTTGATCAGCCTGATGGCCCAATCTCCCTATCGTTGTGGATAGTAGTATTAGTGACCCCATGCATAAAGGATTTTAATTGATATTTTTTGTTCCTTTTTATAATATTTATTTCAGTTGATCCACTTCCTATATAGCTACCTAGCCCTTATAGCATGTTCTGCATTGTTCACAACTATCAGTATCACCTACCTAGTGTTTGTATTTTGTTTAAACCTAGATCCTGAGAGAGATAGAAGTTAACTCTTATTATGAAAGGTTTAAAAGATATATCAGCTGTGAATGCCCTATCTATATTGTTTATGAAGCATCATTTATCCAATGTATTATTTCAAATGTTAGATTTTTGTCGATTGTCAGTTAATTTATGCATGTCGCATCAATATTGAAGAATCTCGATAACAAATACGAATATCGCTAAAATTCACGCCCACTTTCCATATGTTCGTTTGTTGCTATTTGCATTATTTTACAACAGTGATACACATTCGTATGGCTATGGCTAAATCCGGTATTGCTTAGTTGTTAAATCCGAAATTGTGGGTTTTTTGAAGGTTAAAGATTCTAAACGGCGCGGCGGCGGAATACCAAACATTGTTCCACAAACCTTCGATCGAGTAGTAGTTCTTGCACGACATTTGTGCTCATGCTTCTTGGATGGAACCCTATTAGTTGTGAATTCGATGTATGAAGTACCCAGCATCAGAAAACCTTGATTCCATTTTAATAAACTTGAGAATCATACCCTTGTCTTCTTTATCAACAGTCGCATCACTTAATTTTGTCCCAGTATAAAAGAGCATCAATATAAAAGTACGTCGTCTCGCACTCACGACGCGTATAAAATCAAATTATAAAATAAACATGATTTTATTTCAACCCTTATTTGCATGCAATTTACGGGCCCAAAAATGATCCATCATTTACGGGTGCCTTAACTTTATCGGACTTTTTAGTCCCTGAAAAATTATCCGGCATTATGTTTTATGATTTTTTGTTGTACAAGTAATTAGGGGTCTGACATTCGTAGCCTACTTGCGTTTGAAAAATGTGAAATTTTGCTTTGGAAGGACGGTTATCATCTACAGTCATTTATTCATTCTTATGGTTACTGGTCATCCTAGTGTCTGTTAAGGACGTCCGTAGTTTTCTTAATTTGCCATTTCGTCTCCTCAAAAGCACGACACGACGAAACGCCAGGCGACAAAGACACTCAGGTTAAATACCATTGTTCAACCGACCAATAACCACAATAGCTATGAACGTTTCTAAATCTGCAGCAAGTTTTTTCTTCCGTCGCATCGTACTAGTACCAAAGTCACTCTAATTTTTATGATGAGCTATTATGTTCATGATACGCTTAGTATAATAATCCCGTGATCATGTCGATATTAAACATTTTTATATGCAATGGAAATCATCGCTTGTCAAAAGAACCAATAATTTGAGTCTAAATGTCAATCGATCTAAACTTACATTATAACAATTGTATTGGAAATTTGGAAAAACCGAATGTAACTTTATCTTTGCGACAAATGAAATACCTACACCTTTGGCTAAACGATTAGCTTCTGTAAGTTAGGTAAATACTTTCACACTATGTTCGTCTGAAAAACTGCTCCTCCTTCAGCAATAGAGGTCTGTCTGTTTCCGATGTAGCTCAGCTTTAGATTTAGCTATAGAACTTCTGTTCTAACACCGCATTGCTCTTATACCGTTGCTCCAAAGGTCTTCAACTGATCGTTGTCTGTTTCGGGAGCTGGATGTAAGCACCTTAAGTTTGACACTCGACAGTTTCAAAACCACCACCAAAAGGCACCCCGATCAGGACCCCAGTTGAGTTTATACCAAGCATTTTCTCGGGGAATGACTAGAATTTTCCGCACAGTGATTTATGAACGTGTCCGCAGCAATTAGAGGGGATTGTCAGCGATTTCGCATGAATTAACCGTGCCTTAGTACATGGAGGTAATATTGTGGAATTTTTAAGTGCCAAGAATGTTGGCAAGTTTGTACACGAGCTTTGAACATTTTTGCGGAGTTTTGGTGAATGGGGAATAGGGGAAATGTTGAAGGTTTATTTTAATAATGATCATGGGCTGTACGCACTTTAGAGACGGCTTTTGGGTACGCTTTTCTGTTGTTTAAAAGGTCGTTTTAACAACGCCGTCTTAAGCGTGTAAGACGGCATGGTTAACTTAGCAAACATCACTTATGCTTTCTTTTTTTTGTCAGTTTTCGTCTTTTTCTCATATCTTTTGCGAAGCATAGAACTGTAAATTAATCCATGAATAACATGATTTCTGTAGTACCATCATAAGAATAGTCTAATGATTTTTGTGAAAACGTATCAACGCGTAATTGGTGGTATGTAATTCCGTCAAAACCTCAAGAATTTTTGTGATAATTCAATGCATTTAAAAATGTTTATAGAAAATTCGCCTAGAACCAGTAGAGGAAGTGATTCAATGATATTATTCAAGTTCTTAATATAGTAGATTATTAAACAATGTCTGGCGGTCCTAATAGCATCCTCAGAGTAATATTTCACGCGACATCCTGTTCCCGATACAGCGGCGCCCCTACATTCCCGTTCGGTAATCAACGTCTTCCTAGAATGTCACTACTGATTTACAGAAGTTCAATCTATTTTGGTCTTTTATAACGGTAGTGGGATTCACGCAACCAAAAAATACAACTGCTTGATTACAAGCGGTATTGTAATTTGGATTTTGTAGTTTAATCTACGTTTTACCTGCAAAAACGTTTAATAAAACATTTTTTGTTATTTACTGGTACTAAGGTTTAGTAAGTTTATGACTAAAAGCACAACCGAACTAGCTCACGCTGTATATCATTATCAAAATATTCCTTTACCAGCTTCTGTTCGCGATTTAAACATTTTAGGGATGTAAAGTATAATGCCCAAACTTCATTTAGTACCTTTTGCTACAAAAAGTACTGAACCAAACGGCCATTCACACATTAAAGAAAGCAAACCCATGATGGCTGTCGTTTTTACGTATTCCCACCTTCACAGCTGTATCATAAGATCTTTCAAGTATGAATTGATAAATTCCATGAATTTTCTAAACGCTCATCTCAAATATTAGTGAGGCCACCCAGAGAGCATCACGTCAAAGATTGCTTAACCTCGATCATTGTTTATCTATCTTTGAACGTAACTATGAGCGCATCGTATGGAGAGCATATTTGAACAACTTTCATATGGAGAACAAACTTTACATTTACGCACTTTATTTGATACCTTTTCGAATACTTTGACATTTTTTTTTACGAATTTTTGGTGGATTTTTGACCGTTTAGTAGGTGCTAAATGTAAATTAATCAAAAGAACCAGTCAGCCCGTGGCCACGATTAGTGTAACTCGATCGAAATGTTGGGTAATTAATAAGGTATCTTAACCTTAACATTTCCACCGCGTATAGGACCCGTTGAGCATCTTAGTATTATTAACCAAAAGAAGTTTAAAAAACCCTTCTTTGGTTGTGGTCGTTGGAGTTATAACAATAATATGTTATTTTGTACATCGAACCGACGCGTGTGGTCCGTTTGAGCTGATCAGATGCGCGTGCGCAGAATTATTCTTACTGCAGAAACGACAAAACACTGCAAATTCGAGCTAAACATAAAATTACACTCGAGTATAATCGTTGCTTTATCCTAACTTAATAGTTTTAAATTTGTAGCGTGCTTGTTTGTCCTTCTGTCATTTGAAAACAGCTGAGCCGATTTGCATGATATTTGACACACAGATTCACTTTTTCTACTAACTATTCTAGGGGAGAATCGTATAAATAAATACGCAGCCATTAACCGAGTAATAAAATAAGTAAGTCTCGTTTTAAGCTTGCCTCCTGTTTCTCAATTCCTCTTGTTGCTAACTCCGGTCAAAATATCATTGAACCCGACTAATGTGGACTAAAATTAGATAGTAGATAATATTTTGTAGTAACGTGCACCGTTTGATGTCCGATCGCATCAATGAGCGACTATTATTGAGAGTTCATTGTGTATTCACTACTCAATGAATGGGTCGAGTGATTTGTGTTTGTTTTAAATTTTAATTAAAGCTGTTTTTTATTGAGTTTGCAATCGACATTAGTTTCTGTAGTTAGACTGTAGTTTACGAAATTCTATTCAGACTTTGAAGAATTGTATTTCGAAGACACAATTTTTACAATTAAAAAGAATTTGGTTGCAAAATACGATGATGGATTTGAACTATTAATACCGTCGGGGACTACGAACACATTGCACTCTGAGCTATGCCTATGGCTTAGCTATGATAGCTGCTTCTCGAAATCTTTTCACGCTTCTGATATAGGGTTCGCGACACCTGATTGTTTTTAATAAGCTAACGCCAACATTAGTTCTTATCGGTATGAGTGAAAACTTCTGGATAATAGAATAGGAATATAATTTTCTCCTACACTTAAATACCTCTAAAGATCTTCTGGAAACGACTGACAGAACATAACCTACTTCTTTACCTTATACGCCATTAAAAGGTGTTTCCCTTAAGATTTCCATGGTATAATGTTTACAGCATTCCAGTCTCGACATCTGCAAAGCTCTTACCATAGCTTTGAACCGCTATACACTGGCGACTTGCCCATATTTGAAGTCTCAAGCTTTATGTTGTGTGACTTCTAGACGTCTTTGCGTCAAAGCCTATGATTTCTTTGAGTTGAACTAACCGACTTCATATTCAAAGGTGTAGGCAGAGAGTTTTGAAAACATCCACTTTTTACCATGTATAATGTCGGTTCCAGAAAAGTTTCCATTAATATTGCCAAATATTGGAACCAAACTCCGTGATCCCAGAAAGAAAATGATAAGAAAAACCAGATAGACATTTGTCCGACTCGAGAATCGAAACCGAGACGGCAAAGTCGGTAGTCTCATTCATCACCGATCGGATCACAAAGGCAGTCTAGTTGCCTTAATATTCTTATTTATTGAAAACAATTCCTAGAAACCTGACTATTACAGCCCCTATCCCTCCATGAAAATATGTTATCGGTTATACTATGTCGACATCGAGTACATTGCGCTCATTTCTGTTTTTACCCTTGGGACCGAGGCGCGATATTACCTATCGATCGGCAAAACGGTAAACTTTAAAACTATTTTCTAAGACCTAAGTTTTTTAAATTAGCGATAAACCAAGCCGCGGTTAGAAAGTAATTAACTAAGTTGAAGCAAAATGTCAGTTTTCTTAATTAGTATTTGTTCTAAGATATTGTGTAACGTTATTCAAGAAAGTTTAGTACTGTACTCTCTATTTTCTAGTTATATAAATATTTTATTATGCTCTTTTGTGCAGTTAATTTGTACGTGTACGGATTTCTTGCTTGTATAATTGTTGACATAATGTTTCGGTTACGTATTTGTTTGGTATAATAAGATGTATTCACGTAGAAAAGAATTTTGGATAACTAACTTTCACGTACAATATTAGGAAACAAAAACTGATCAGAATTTGTCAAAGTATCCATATAAGTTTATAATGTATCCTCTCTATGTATAATTAAAGCAGTGTGCGTATTGTATCATAGAAAAAAATGAGTACTTTATTTTGATAGCCACTATGTAGTACACTGCTTGTTAATTACCATTATTTTAGGAGAAAAGCACTGACTAACAAAAACTATAGTTGTCAACGAAGATGCTCAAAAGATACTCAAGCCTAGACCGCGAAGAAAATTAAAATGTTATGGTCCCATTTCATTTTCTGTGCTTCACAGCGGTCCACATTTCCTACAGACTCTTCATAGAATCTAATAAATATGAACTAAAGGTCTTTGTAATATGTGGTAGTAAATGTAAAACAAGGTTTCTATTTACACACTGTGGTCCCGAGAAATCGCCTCGTACGACGTAACAAGCAAACAAAGTTGAACAAACACTACACACACACGTTTTATATAAAACACACATATTCTATGAAGCCGCTTTGAATTTTCCACAAGTTTGTGACCAAACTGTGACGAAATATTTAGGTCCCTTAGGTAGGCTTTTTCGGTGGGTAGTACTAGATTCTCGAAGTAGAAATGAGTGGACAGATTTATGAAATTGCTTTTGCCGGCAAAGTTTTCTGGTAATCTAAAATTATTTCGGTTTTCTAGTATTAGTTATGCCTTTATTTTCTCAGCAGTGTTTGGAGGTAATTTACTTTGCTTTAGGTATATTTATTTCTACTTGAAGGACTTCAGTTAAATAAGAATTCTGGACACTATTCTTTAAAAATACAGTATTTTTTATGGTTCCCAATCATTACGAGACCTTGAGTCTGTATTTTGTGACAAGAATGACTATCATTATCAAGAATGACGACCTTACAGGGTTCATTTTGACACTATAACATATATGTAACACTTTTGTAACACATGAGAGCAATAAACAAAAAATTGAATTCAAATTCATAAGACTGTCAAAGATAATTAACAAGGCCACTTACCTTGCCTTTCCAAATTCGCTATATTCTTAAAAAGTATCAACCAAATGAATCACCTGATACAGAATATCAAGATTTGCTAGCTCATGCTCACAATAACATTTGTAAGATTTTAAATCCAAATCGCTTTATAAAATGTGGATTGTCACATTGATTCTCAGAAACTTCGTAACGTATACACAAACATCAAATGATTCAACATTTTCTTCGGACATTGGTCTCGGAAACCCTTGCCCAATGTCATGATCACGCCAATTATATTTATATCTGTCTTCTCCGCGCGATTCCGTCCTCATTGCTAGCTCTCCCGCAATCTATCGCTGTATGTTCATTAATTACTATGTCCCAGAAGGATAATGTAGCTATCCAGTGATGACAAAGATCCGAAAAATGATGCCGTTGAGACAGTTTGAAAAATAAATAAAAGAAAACATGTATGTTACATGTACTGCTTATAAGTTCAGGGCCAATAAAAGAGAATCTTGGTAAAGGAAATTATGATGGGTCGACAGTCTTGCAGGTCATCTACAAACAGACAAACTACCTCTTTGTCATGTTAAATATATAAAATAAACAAGGTATATGTGGTTGAAACACTCCACGTTGGCCGGCAGCCAGTCAGCGATATTGCGTGAACTGTGCAGCCTTCTCTGCTGACCCCTTTTGCACGTAATATTGCTGCGGATTCTTCAGATCTGCAGTTTGATACAGTTTTATCATTGTACTGGCTTTTTGCCCGATGGATAGCCCCAAGAACTGCAAAACTTGTGAACAAATATCAATTAATGTTATGTTGTATTCTTGATTCTACATTATTGATTTAGATTACATAGATGATTATTGGGACTGAGTTAGTTCTTTTCGCTGTTAGTCAAGTAGATCCAAACATAACTTGTCTTCAGTTTTCAACTTTAAACTTAATAGATTACGTAAAAAATAAATATCATTGGACAACTCACACACGGTTATTTGATTCCAAACTAAGCAGAGCTTGTACTATGGTAACCAAATAACTGATAAACATACTTATATACTTCTAAATACATACTTATATAGATACATTAACATCCAGGCTCAGAACAAATATTCGTGCTCATCACACAAAAATTTGTCCCGGGTGGGATCCGAACCCACCACACGCGGCTCCTCGGTTATTGCGGCGAGGTGACCACTTTAACCATTGCGCGATTTAAGCAGATGTATTTACAACTAGCTGAACCGCGCAACTTCGCTTGCGTCACCTAAGAGAATGGGTCAAAATTTTCCCCGTTTTTGTAACATTTTCGTTGTTACTCCGCTCCTAATGACCGTAGCGTGATGTTATATAGCCTATAGCCTTCCTCGATAAATGGGCTATCTAACACTGAAAGAATTTTTCAAATCGGACCAGTAGTTCCTGAGATTAGCGCGTTCAAACAAACAAACAAACAAACAATCAAACAAACAAACAAACTCTTCAGCTTTATTATATTAGTATAGATGTCAAAAGGTTCTTTCGAAATTGCACACTGTCTGATACACTACTCGAATCATTCCGCCAGTTTCATCGAAAAAGCCCAAAGAAAATTTCGTATTTATAGTCATTAGGTTATCCACTGCAGTCTATTTATTTAAGTCTGACCTTCACCTACTAATATACCGGTTAATGTATAGTAAATTACACCACTTGACACCATGCTTGTTTGTATTTGTACCGATATAAATGAGTTTGTAGTGTACTCACTCTGTGACAAGATACTGTTATCACCAGGCTTACTATCGATAGCCAAGGGATTTGATATAACTGCATGTCATTCGAATGCATACGATAAATGGTTGAAATTGTTGTTTTTGCGTAGTTTTTATATTAGAACCAGCAGATTCTTATAAAAATTTGGTCTTTACAAACAAAGGCAAAATAAGCAAATCTATGATAACGGCGATTGTCTGGAGTGACGAAGCAAGATGGGTCGATGGCAAAGTACAGTTTTTCAAAAAGCCGTGCATATAAATTTCAAAGGGCAGGGACGACTGGACAAACATGGTTTTAAAATGGGCAAAGTAAAGCTAAGGATAATGATTTATTTTTTATCGTATGGTTACTGGTCAACCGAATGTCAAAGTTCCATAGTCTTTGACATGGCTTAACAACTGTTATATTAAAAGACAACAACCAACACGTTTCGTGGCCCCTGAAGCACGGAGACGCTCAGCTCAAATACCACTACGCGATTATCTATGGAATAAACGCAAAGATTCTTAGCTAAGATTTTATTCACAATACAATTTTCTTAGAGAAATCTCGATTTATTTTTGCCAGAGTTTACGTCTGTAAAGCCTTAGCCGTGCTAGTTAGATGTTTTACGATAGGTAAGTCGTAGTTTGAGCTTAGTAAGGTCTCTCTAAGTTTCCAGTTATTACCTGTTAAGGTCACGGCGCAATCAGATGTCAGGATGTAGTTGCGTAAGAGTAGGTCTCCGCACAACAAAAGGTACTTTAGTGCGGAACTTCTGTATGGATTGTTCTTCTATAGTGTGTGGCATTTATAAATATGCTTTTGTTTTTTGATTCCTTTGAGAGTAATTCTGCCGTCGTAAATCTAAACACAGTAACTTCAAAATATGCGTTTTGAGAAAAACGCGGTTGAAGTTTAATGGTTAATTTTTGCTCTCATGAAGATACTAATTATTGTATATTATTTCATGCAACTTTTAATGTTAGTATATAGTTAAATCTTTGATTCTGTATATATATATATCTAGTATATTATTATTGTATAAATAATAAAATTAGATAATGTGTTTTAAGCTAGGGTAATAATATAATATTTTTTTCTTTTTTAAGTTACAACACGGTAACTCAACGGTTACTGTGTTGTAACCAAGTTTTACCTATTACTGTGTTGTAACTTTGTAAAGATATTAACATTAGGGGAATTACGACACAGTAAGTATGTACATACTGTGTTATAACTATGTTTCTTAGAAATACGTATAAAATCAGTAATACAGTAAATGAGATACTGTGATTTATTCAAGTATTTGTTGTTTATCTTTGAACAATATTTTATACGCAATCACAGTAACTGAAGAAGCCGTGTTATAATCAAGCAAAAAAAACAAAATGTAAACCTATTCACGTTAAAAAAACACAGTTAGTAGTGAGATACTGTTATTTAATTTAAAATAACACAGATACTGTATTTTTTATTAAAAAAAATGTTTTTTTTGTAAAAATACTGTGTTTTTATTTAATGTATTTCGGTAACTATCCATCATACAAACAAACCGAAAACTTTCTCAAATAGCCCGCGGTCTCCTGATTCCAAAGAACTAAACAAACTATAAACACAGTAACTTAAGTTACTGTGTTTAGATTTACGACGGCAGAATTGGACATGCAAGTCAGGCGATATGGATAATTGGTAAAAATGGGATAGGCGTTTGCCCAGCCGTCTGACTGACTTACAAATAAAGACTTGTCTTAAATAACTTTTGTACCTGTCTTCTTGTCAATATGTTAATTATGATATTTCTTTCATGAATTTTGTTACTTGTATGAGTGTAAACATGTTTCTGGGAGTACTGCTTAACAGTAGCTATTATGGGACTAAATCATAACTGATTATGATGAAATGACTGTTTTTGCGATACATTTTAACACTTGCTCTTAGATAAACGGTGTATTTTGTAGAAAAGGTTATGGTTTTCAAATGATAGGTAGGTACGAGTCATTCAAATTCAAATAAACGTGAACAAGCGATGGACCGTCAAACGTACCATTCAAATTCAATCATGGATTGACCGAGCATAATCGGCCATGGGATCAAAGTATCTAACCAATGGGTTTTCTATCACTACAATTTGATACAACAGGTCTTTAGTAAAGGTAGCTAAATGTTTTACCAGCTAGCAAAATATCTCATGGGGTAAGCAACCTTTCGGCGGATAATCGTTCGATAGGATAGACGTATAGTTGGACGTTAGTTAAGCGTTTTATTCTACAAAAGTTACCTAATATTAGTTAGTTTTTCTTATAAAATATGGCTATAACAATCCTCAAGCTAAAAGTCTGTTAGATAAATCTTACTTGTTAGCCTGCGAGCTCGGCGAGTGCATCCTACGCCGAAACTTTAGGCTTTTTAAGGTAAAATGCGTGTTCGCGTTAATTCCCGTAAATAAAAACAAAAATCTCTTAACATGGTCCACTACTGGTCAAGGGTCTCCCAATGTGAAGCAGGGTTTAGGCCATGAGTCCGCCAAACTGGCCAAGTTACAGGTTACTATAAGTTACACAAAAAAGAGAAAAATCTAGTTCAAACACACTTTTTTCGTATGTTAAATGGTTTTTGAGTCGTGTTTAGTAGTTTAGCGTGTCGCTATAGTAATTAGTGAAGCATGATGTGAACGAACAAAAGCAAACAGAACTAAATTGCTTAATGATTACTAAAACGCTCGTTTCTCTTTTTTAGTTACAGAAATAAACGTGGGACGGAAGTAGATAGTTTTGATTCTTATTTTTAAATAGTTATGAACTTCTTCGATATGTCGGCCGTTGACCTTGGGAGATGAACTTTTTTCCTCTGGCTCGAATACAGGCTCTGCAACGCCCTACAAAAGACCTTTTCACCAGTTAAGCAAAATTCCTTGCATTTATTTCTTCTGACGCTGTGTCAATTTTCTGGCGAAGTTCTGATAGATTTTGTATTGATTTCGAATAGACTTTATCTTTTATGCATTCTCAGTTAAAAACATCTACTGGATTTTGATCGGAGGAACGAGGAGGTCATAAAATTGAACTACTGCGTCCGATCCATCTGCGAGGATACTCTTCGTTCAAATAAAAATAACATTTTTGATGGAAAGAAAAGTGGCAAGTGTTGCACCATTTTGAAATCTTGATTAAATGCGCCAACTTTTGAAATTACTTGCCAAGGGTAGTGTAGTACTTTTTTTTTTCAATATGAAGCGTCAAAGTTAACTAACGATATTTTTGAAAACCATGACTCACTAAAACTTAACTTTTTTTATTAAATTAACAATGTTTTATGCATTAATTTGTTTTACGATTAATAGCATATTTATTAAAGATCACGAAATTAAAAAAGCACAGCGAAAATGTGATATTGATGATCACAGGACTTGAAAATGCGACCAAGGGTGTGGAATTTCAACTTTTTTGAAAAATGTCTATTATTGCTGAACTAAGTGATATGGATTTTTTTTTTTATTTTTCCTAGAACCGTTATGACTTGGCCTTTCATCCTATCTCGAATTATCGTTGAGTTTTGGGACACCCTGTATATGAAATAGGCGAAAAAAATATTATAATGCCAATTTTACAGTGCGACTTATAGCAAATAGACTTCAAAAATTCTGCCTTAAATTTACTGCAAGCTTTCCAAGACTGGTAATTAACGATTTAACTATATAAATGTATGTATAAATTTATATAGTTAAATAGACTAGTCACGGTGTACAATCGTATGTATCGTGAGACTTCACGCATGGATGTGTTGTTGTACGCTCCCGTCTGTTAAATGTGCGTGTTGTGTAATTGTTCGATGGGTCACGTCTATTCATAGGTTACGGATTACACCGGTTATTGTCGGGACACACCTTGTGATTGGAGTTTTGTTTAGGGTTTTGTTGGTGAAAAATTTTGTGAAACTTTTGTTTGTCAAAATGTTTACCTAACGATTTGGTTTGAATCTTTACCTAATTATCTATTAGCCCTGTCCTTGTAAGCACACAAAACTTAATGAACAATTTGCACCGATACAAAAAATTGTATATGGGGACTTGCTCTCACCCCTTAAATACGCTTGTACCTACATGGCCGAGAAATCCTGGAATGACTTAAGAGTTTTGTACATTGACTTACTTAGTGGGCTAGTGGGATTCTTGTTAAGTATTTTTTTCGTTTAATTGGCAGGTGGGCTATGTTTGTCAAACTAGAGCTGTCCCAAAGATGAATCTACTTCAGACATCAAATGTCTACTTAAATCATTGCTGAATGCAGATTTTGTTTGCAAAACCAAAAATATGATGAATTTTAGCAATAGTGTGTTGCTTATGACTTGCGCCATACGAGTGGCTGCGCCTACATCTAGTGGCGAATTAATCAGTGCGAGACAGCTTCTTTCATGCTCACTGACATCCTGAATATGACCAGACTGTGTGCAGATATTTTGTACATTCGCAGATTTATAGATAGGCTTTTATAGTGGTGATATGAATGTAGGAAAGATTTAGTAATAGGTTGTGTGTAATATACTGAAAACGTCACCATAACATGCTAGCCCTTTTTGCCAAGATTATTGCTTAATATTTGTTAGGTAATTTATTTAACTTGTTTTGCATAACTGTATACTTCTTTAGCTTCGTATATAAAAACAGAACACGTTCTGTGTGTTCTGTTTTTAATAGTTCTGAATAAACGTGGTAAACTTTTTTTGTTAGAGTTCTATCTCATAAGCTTCACACGAAGGATTCACAGGATGCAGAAATTAATGCAATATATTTAAGAATTTCTACTTTTAAGCAAATTTAAATGTAATTTCTATCTCGATGAATACACTGATCTGCAACGATAAATATCCCTCTTAGATTTTTATTAACATTGAAGCACCAACTTGGGAGCACAATTTTATGAAACTATTTTACTGTATCAAACGGTTTTCGTCAAACCGTACCTACTTCCTAGTATACGCTCTATAAATATGCCTAATGCTTATACATCTTTAAAATTATGTCTTATAATCGCTTCAGCTACTACCTTCCACCAGGTCTCAGTCCGGCAGATAATCAGTGCGCAACGGGCGTTCCCTTTCATGAACGTTCACTCGGATATTGTTACATGCTCCGACGTCGCGCCGTCGACCGTGTTGTGTTAGGTAATGGACGGCACCACGCTTTTGCTGATAATCATTTATATTATAATTAAATATTTAGATGATGTATGAATGGTGCGACTTTCTATCACCAATGAACTATTGCATCCCTGCACATAGAAGTAATCTTTCTTTATTATTTTTCATGTCAAACAGTGCATAAAGGCTTAAGAGACACTACGCCAGTTTTTATATTACTGGTAGGACATTCGGTAATAATATCTGGCAAAACAATTGGTAGCAGCGCTATGTTAAGGGCAAACAAAAAGTTACAACAATGTTGATTATTAGAAAGTCTAAAATTACCTAGTAAAGAAATTCAGACACCTCTATTTGACCCTCGAAGAAACAGACAAAATTAAATATTAACCTTTGTTTTACTAACCAATCTTCACGCGAATGCACTAAATACCCATTATTTCCTGCACTTAATATTCCTTTACGATTTTTTTGGTATAATATTCTTCAAGCTATAAAGAATCTAAGTACTCCAACCATTATAAGCTAGACAGTACTAAACATCGTCACGGACCATCAGCTCCATGGAAACTAAACAATGGCTGATGAGTCTTTTTATTTCTTTCCTCCAAGATAACGTAATGAGGTAGGCTCGTTCCGTTTGAACTCGGCGTTTGGCAAAAAGAGCCTTCGTGCTCTTTGATCCTGCTGTAAGAAAGTTTTGCGACAAAAAACAGGTTATTGGGAAAAAAGAGTATGTTTCTATTATGTGTGTGATTTGTACATGTGTTTGTGGACTTTGATTGTGAACAAAAAATGTTGGCTGTTTCTGTAGTTATGATTAGATGATTGTGTCAAATTGCTGAGTTTTTCAATAGCGATTAATTTCGGTTGTCGTCTTCTGTTCTGTTCACAAAAAAAATTAAATGAGGTGTTTTTACTTGCGGTAGTCTGAATTTCTAATTAGATCTTAGTATAAGATGCACTCAATGGGTAATCTAGACTTGCTGTAAAACTGTCTACAATACGATCTTCGTTAATGATACAAAAAAATGAGTAGTTTGAGAAATACTTTCACTGCAAAAATCTTAACTTATAAGTTTAACTTAACACTTTAGGTTGCTTTTCAGGCATCTTTCATTTTATTTTTTAGGTTAGCTCATTGAACAGGCCCGACTTATCTACCAATCAAACATCTCAAAACTCACGTCATACCTTTTCTTATATTTCATTTACTAACATAACTCCCGTTTGACCTCCATAAGTCGAAAAAAGGTAAAGGAAAGAGCCATTATTATATACATTTCGTAATCCTTATATTTTATTCGTTATGAGCGATTCTTGTTTCATTCATAATTAATGTGTACGCTAATGCATCATGGCGTATTAAATATGTATCAGTTGAAGTGTGCTGACCCATTAGTGGGTTGTTTTTGGGTGTTAGGACAAATGGGTGATGATTTGACCCTTCTGTTTTATAACTGATGGTTTGTCAGCTATATTTCTGTCGTTATAAGTATTGCTTTGGTGTCGTCTATATATATCAACTGGTGTATGTACCTACTTTATTTAGAGTTCTTCAAAAGGCGAGCATTGAAAATAGGGATTGAGATTGTAAAACTTATTCTATACTATTTCATAATTGTTCTGTTCTTTTTTGCAATTTGTACCTTGGGTCTTGGTTACGACATTTTTATTTGTGTCTTTACTAAGTTTAACAATATTTCTTACAAGATGAAGTGTTAACCTCTGCCTAGACAAAAATATTTCAAGTTAACTTCGTCTTGATACTTGCAGTTAAGGCTATAACATGTAATTATAGTACAATAACAAAGAATTACAGACATATGAAGCTCACGCTCCGATTGTTTTTGAGGTCAATATATCTTAGTGTCTTTGAATGATTGCTGATATTACTTCTTAGAAGCAGAACAAGGCTATGAACAGCAGACAGAATCATGAGCATTAAAACTATAATAAATATGAATCATGCACCAAATTACGCCCTTTTCCATATGACGGTAGGTGGAAAAACAAAACGCCACTTGCTACGTATTCTACAAACTCTTTTTGCATTATTGATATTGATACATCGTGTCATACAGAACCTCTGTTTTCGTCGGTCAAATACTACTTACCACTACCGATATTTACTTACTTACATTACCGATGCTTTAAACTGTATAATAAAAAGGACGTGTAGTTTCTAAACTGCTTGACAGTTATTGAAATGGTAAAGATTTAAAAGTAGGTCTAATTGGCTACCGTCTGAAATATCTTTTAGAAATATATCACTATTGAATCAGGGAAAATTTCCATAATTCTGGTTGACGCAGACGATATTCACCTTTGACATTTAAATCTAATTCCAGTCGAGATATTCATGGCGTGTGCTTTCAGTTTCTAAAAGATACAAAAACAAAAAGTGATGATATGATAATAATAGGTGGAAGTAGGTTAGTGTATGTCAGGCTGGATTTCAGACGTTTCAGAAGTACAATGCCGAAGATGTATAATTTAATAAACAAAATAATCTTCCTAATTTGACAAATACAAATTACGCCATTTGATCAAATTTGGCAGCAGGCTAGCAACAGCAACAGATAGTTTATAACCTGGGATTATGACACAAGACATTTTCCCCAAGGAAATTCTATGTAGACGAAAACGCGGGCAGTAGCCAGTAGCTCATATTCTAATGATTCTAGATACGCACCTCAAAAAATGATACAACAGCAAAAGAATCTCCATTTATGAAGACCAACGTTACCAGAATATGTCTAAATATTTTATTGTTTGTTATTAATATATAACAACATCAAATATCGATTATCGTCCCTTCATTGCAGTGGAGCAAGGTCGTTAACGTAATCAAACAGCTTCTAAACACATTTTGAACCTTAATTCTTAAAAAATATGGACTAAAATGCCTTGACAGTATATTTTTTCAGTTCATTTTCTGTATGCCGTAATGGTTTGTGTGATGAATGGGGTATTATACCAATCTTGAGGGTGCCATGGAATGTCGCCGGTCGAACTTCGCCTCTTCAATCTATTTGATAATGTCTTTTTTTAATCTTGAAGATTTTTAGCGAGATTCTGCTGAAGAAATGTTGCAATTTAATTAATGTTATTGGTTGAGTTATAAGGGATTTTTATGAAAATACGCGAAGACATCAATATTCTTTAATGCCAAGTTATTTTAGCTGAGGATTAGCTTATAAAGTGGAATTTTGACAGTTTAGGTTAGGCACTGTTTATCTACATTTGGAGCTATAAGGTAGCTTATCAGATAGAACTTTCACAGTTGTGTTTATACTATTGTTGTCATTTTATCTAGCAGATAAATTATCTGACACTTATTTCTAAACTGTAATACTGATCCTCCTTCTACTTTATCTGGCAAATAGTTATTCGATACTAATTAATAAGCTGCAACATAGTTTTTATGTTTAAAGCACAGAACATTAAGCTAGAATCCTTCTCATTTCTTACTCAAAGATCTTGAAATCAGGTACAATTTTAATGTAACATTTCATTGGAAGTATACCGAGTACCTTCCCTCGTCCTTTTTCTTAAGATCTGAAAGCACTGTCAGTAAGCTGACAGTCAATATGCTCAAGTAATATCGGTAATATCATTTCTCGAAAGACTCATTATTTAAGATGGCAGTTCGATTTATTTTTATGTTATTTTTTGATAAACAACTAATTAATTAACGGTCTGTTTTTATATTGGTGTTGATAACTACACTACAGTAGTAATCATATTATCTCTTTAGCTAATCTTAGTGACGTTTGTGTCGAAGACTCTCCATTAAGTATTTTGGTTAAACCACACATATAAACATTTTATAAGTATTGATTTGAAACTTTTGTCATAAAATAGTTTTTAATTATTATTACCTATCCATCATCATTTCATTCACTCGTTATTTCAAAGCTCTTTTTATTCAACTAAAATACAATCTCCGTGCCTATTTTTGAGTCCTATAGTAACTCAAATACGGTCCCACTAGTTTTTGAGTTATCCGTCTCATCCCCTAAAATCTCAATAGAACTCCAATTTCCTTCGCAGTTTGTTTAGCACATGTGAGGGAGAGATTCAGAGGGATATAGGTCAGAGTGCCGCGATCAGCCGCGAACCTGTTGCTCTACCACTGAGCCATTAAACCCGACATGTTTTGCACTCTTTAGTGTTACCGCAGATACAGGTGTTTTGAATGCATATGTTGTTTGAAATGGAAACCGTTTACCAAGCTACTTTGACTTCGAAAACGGTTTTTTGTCCCTGATATCTGTCGTAAGTCTATACTCTGGTATCTGCCCACCATTATGGGCGGAAGGCGTGATTGTATGTATGTATATCTATCGCATTATGCAGCTTGTAGAGTCTGAATTGTTACCTAAATCTGAAAAGGCGGCTAACTACAGCAAATTTTATGTTATGTGCTGCAAAGAGAATAGCCACCTTTACAAACACACTCTATCGCGCGTGTAAAAGCTGGCTATGACCTTACCTCATAGAAGATTCTTGGTCGCATATCTTTTAATTGACCTAAAACCCAATATAATTAAGAAAATCATATTGCATGTAATACAATTACCGTACTTAATCACTGCTTCTTTTATCATAGTGAAAGTTGCGTAAGAAACCTTTCTGGTGTCCTTTAGTCATATAAAAACACATGCTGTTGAACTTCTTAAACAGTTCATATTGATTAATGTATCAGAGATTCAGCGAATGTTTCGAAATTCTCACTTATTGACCCTTGCATGAACTGAGAAAATTTCTGTTCATTAGTAAGAATATTTAATAAAACTATTTACCAAGGACGAAATTTTCCCATTACGTGAGAAATAGAGGCTTAATTTGGTGAAAGTATTTTGGCGCCCGACGTGGGGCCGGTTCCTCGTATAGATCTTATAGTGTGCAAAACATGTAGCCTTTATGTATTAAAAACGAAACATTATCTGTCCTGCGAAACAAGAAAAAATAATTTAGAAACTTAAGTATTTATGCATAATGGATTCATCCTGGAAATAGCCTCCCATTTGGCTTTAATATTTAATAGGTGCGTAGATGATGGTGTGTTTCCGGACTTAATGAAACACAGTAAAGTAGTACCACTCTTTAAGAAGGGATCTAAGAGTGAGCCCAGCAATTTCAGGCCCATTTCCATCTTGCCTGCGGTTAGCAAAATCTTCGAAAAGGTCATATTAGAGCAGCTCGAAAGTCACTTTAACTCGAATCAGCTATTTCATGGTAAACAGTATGGTTTCACAAAGGGTAGGTCAACGATCGATGCAGGTATTTCGCTCGTCAAGCATATCTATGATGCTTGGGAGACATCCCAGGACGCCATTGGGGTGTTCTGCGATCTCTCCAAAGCATTTGACTGTGTCCAACATAATACGCTCCTTAGGAAGCTCCACCACTATGGAATTAGGGATACAGCGCTCAATTTACTTGCGTCATATTTGAGTAATAGGATTCAACGAGTAGATATCAATGGTGTTAGGTCTTCAGGTTCAGCTGTTTCTCTCGGCGTGCCTCAGGGTTCGATACTCGGTCCGTTTCTTTTTCTCGTATATATAAACGATCTCCCCTTTCAGGTGCAGGATTTATGTGATATTATATTATTCGCAGATGACACTTCTCTCATTTTTAAAGTAGATCGTTCGAAGTCCTGTTTTGTCGATATCAATAGTATTCTAGAACAGGTCCACAACTGGTTCACTTGTAATAATCTGTTATTGAATTCTAACAAAACTAAGTGCATTAGGTTCACTATGCCCAACGCGAGGAATTTAGGTACTAACATAGTCGTAAATAGGCAAACTATCGATTTGGTAGATTCGGCAACTTTTTTAGGTATCAGTCTGGATAGCAAGCTCCAATGGGGCACTCAGATAGCGCATCTCTCGGGGAGACTCAGCTCCGCCGCGTACGCAATCAGAAAAGTAAGACAGTTTGCTGGTGTGGATGCGGCAAGACTGGTTTACTTTAGTTATTTTCACAGCGTCATGTCTTACGGTATATTACTGTGGGGTAAGGCTGCTGATATAGATGTTATTTTTGTCCTTCAAAAAAGAGCTATCCGTGCAATTTATAGTTTAGGAGCGCGAGACTCCTTGAGAGAGCTTTTTGGGCAGATAGGGATACTGACGGTGTCATCACAGTATGTGCTTGCAAACTTGTTGTATATAAAACAAAATTTAGGGACTTTCGCAACAAATAGCGATAGACACAATTACAACACTAGAAACAGACACAAATTAGTAGGTCCCCATCATCGTTTACACAAGGTGCACAATTCGTTTGTAGGTCTCGGCATTCGTTTCTTCAACAAGCTTCCAAAGCACATCATGGATTTACCCCTGCCAAAATTCAAAGTTGCTGTTAAGGAACATCTCGTTAGGAAAGCTTATTACAGAATTGATGAGTATCTAAACGACAATAGCTCTTGGGATTAGTCGCTCGCTTGATTAGGATTCTTTGAAATTAGGGAACTTTGCTATAAATTGTATAAACTCAGTAGCAGTAGGTCTAAATATTGTAAAATATGGGCAATTAATGATGCAAATAGGTGATGTTACGTACAATTTGATGTTATTCATAAAACTGTCACTTTTACTTTTATAATGTTCACAACCAGTGTGCTCACTTGCTGCCCATATTCTTATTATCACATGCTAGTAGGTGCTCCCAACATACGGTATGATCAGAGACTAATAAATAACCTAGCTATGTTCATTTAACTTAATTGACGTTTAGTCTATATCGCTGATTGTTGGCAGCTCCTCGCATGATCAATTATTGTATCAACCACATTGTAAAACTTTTTGGCGATTGAAAAGAGTGGCCGTGAGTTTCTCGCTAGCTCTTCTCATAAGGCTCTACCCCCTTTCCGAGCTAGTGGTAGATTCAGTAATTGTAACGACTATCATAAGCGTCAATATTTGACCTAAATGAATAAATGATTTGATTTTGATTTTGATTTTGAATGCAAACTCAGTACTGATTTCTTTTTCTACCAGCCAACTGATCAAGCTTAATGCACTATCGCATTATTCCTGTAACATATTACTAATATGTATTTAAGAAATAAATGTGTGAGGATGGGTATACGTTTATCTAACTCTTACACACAAAAACTACTGAATGCGTTTTGATCTCATATAGTATTATATTTTAAATTAAACCAAGACACAGGAGTTTTTAGAACGGCAATTTTATCCTCGCGGACGAAGTCACAGGCAATAGCTAAAATAAAATTTAAGTATAAAGATTAGTTAACGAATTGTATTAACTCTGTGGGACAAAAGGTCGCCGGTCGCCGTCATGATAATTGAGTTCAGTTTCTAAGTAAACGGTTTGTTATTACGACTTCTAAATAACATCAATTAAATACAATTGGATACTGCTTGTTCAGTTAAAACTACTTTCACAATTGGAAAATTAAGACGTCTTGTCGTTACTTTTGCTGTGAATTATGTGTCGTTTGTAAGTTTCTAAAAAAGTATTTATAACTAAACTAGTTACTATCATTTGCATGTATAACGATTATGAAAAATTCAGGTGATTTGGTTTGATAAACCCAGTTGTTTAATTTCGTATTCCATGATTCATGAGAATCATGAATCATGTATTTTTCAATAAGTAGTCTAGGTTACATTGGATTTCCCCGTAAAAGATTCTTGAGTTTTGGAGATGTTTAAGTAAATGCCACAGAAAAAAATATCTACCTCATACTCCTGAAAACAAAAGGCAATTAGGCCCGAAAATAATTTGCGTCAGCCTAATTCTATCCAAAAGTCATGAGGACCATTTCTGCCCCAGATCTTCAAATGAAACGTGCCCTGATAGGCACGAGAATGTCATAGGGTAAATGGCGTCATTAAAAATCCAATATGGCCGACAGAAACGTAAAAAAGGCGGGAACGAGAATTCCTTTTTCACGTATTATGTGAGTGGGATGTCATTGGATTGGTCTTTTATAATTATTGTCATGATTATTTACTTTGGCACGTTTAGTTACCAGTTTTTTTTTGTGAACACCATTGACAGGCGTTACGGGAAGTCGGTATTTTGTGGTGTAATGTGAAATGGCATGTGTTTTTGTAAAAATCTGTTGATGGTTGCTTCTCCGAGGTTACGTCTGAATTAGGCGACAAGAAATAAAAGTAATCAATATATTGTATCGTTAAAATAGAATTAAATTGTCCAGTAAATAAGTATATTCACCAATTTCGACATGGAATCTAGCCATAAAGTATTGTTTTTTTACTTTCCCATCTGTTTGACAGTCTTATTACCACCTATCTTTGGGTAAGAGTCTTATGAGTGAGGGAAATTTATGATCGCAGCATTTGGCTCTTACTGCCTTTTGACTATTTATAAGGCATGGTTTAAAGTCACAGTTTAGTTATGCATCGAAAATTCAACGCAATATCAATTTGAGACTTAAAATCAATATGGTAAATTGTGTACCTGTAACGTTGGCGCAGTTTAATTGAATTTCACGTGGCTTCCCTTTGAAACGCGCACTTGTGCCTGATCGGAGCAATAACTGAATCATGAAATTTTCAGCTGAAAGATGAACGTTTTTGAACATTTTATAGAATTAGTGCGAGGTGGATCGAGTGATTTCTTCTGCTAGTAAGTTATGTGGGAAATCATACTTAGGACTGCAGAATTTTAATAGATTATAGAACTCAAGGGTCTCTTCGGGAAGAGGGAAGCTAGTCTTAAGTAGTCCTAGACGTGGGTAGGATACTTAACAGAATTGGTTTTAACATGCTTACGCTAAATTATACCAAAAAAAATAAAATAAATGTGCTGCCATTACTACTGAACTCAGCAGAGCAGGGCGAGAACTGTCATAGAGTATTTCAGACGTATTAAAAAGGACAATATTGAACAGCTGGTACTTCTCCACTACGTGCGAGATTCGTGTGAGACAAAACATACTGTTTTTATAAGCAGAAGCAAATGGACATGTTTTGTTTATTTAAAATTAGTATTTTTATAATAACTCCTTGAACTAACTAACGATTATTAGGTATAATGGTGTCTTAATAGCATTAAAGTATTTCTGGTAGCTATTATGTATATTTTATTTAATTTAAAGTTTTATTGAGAGCATTTCAAAAAAACACGAAAATGTAGCAGAAACCAGACAAGTGGGAACTGCAAAATTTAATGTGAACCAATTTTCGGATCATTTTTTTTATGTGTGATTATTACATAGTAATCGTTAGTAATTTGACGATTTGACAGATTAATGAAAATAACTATGTAGAAACTCTTAACAAGTCACAGAATGACTCGGTAATTTTAACTAATTACAGAGAAATCGGTACTGTACTCTAATAAATTAATTAAGTAAATTAGCGCAGGTACAGTACATGTTAACAAAGATCCTCGCATCTTACATGAAAACTAATTAGATTCGCTAACTAAGCCCTGAGGAATATACGGACTAGACGAACAGTTTCTTACTAATTACTTACAGCTAACATATGTGTGTTTGAAATTGATAACAGTATACTATTTTTAGGAAATTGTCTTTAGTTGATAAAAGGGATATTTATAAAATACTCTGATGGTTGCTCATCTGACTGCTGACCAAAAGGCCTCGGGTTCGTTATTGCCCTTTTTGATATGAAGTCTAAAATACGTTATTTGCGTTACGTGTCATTAAAGTACAAATGCAATTACCTGCGCACGGTTATTCTTTTCTCCCCTTCCACTAAAAATACACTTTTTATCATAAAAGTACTGAAAAATCGTCGCGGCGAGATTTTGCTACCTGAATACCTATCATAAACTTCGCAGTGAGTCCCCCAAGCCTCCAGCCTTGATTGTTATTGATAGAAGCTTCAGGGTTCATCAATCAAACGTTCAGTAGAATGAGCCGGGTAATTACCGATATTCACCAGATTTACACACCTTTTTTATACCCACTCCTGTGTGAAATATCGAGCAGCCTTTCAACAAACGCGCTCAGGTCTTAAGAACATTTTTCTTTAGATTTTTTTTTGTATTTTGAGGTACTAGGTAGTCTATAATAGAAATGCTCTTTTTGGGTTCGTTATTTTCTTTTGTGAAGACCACTAAGTACTAAGCTCTGTATAGGATACCCTAAGAAAGAAACCTAAGGCACTAAAAGAGTTAAAGTTATTAATCGATGGTTGAAGAAATGGGAACTAGCTTTGAAAATTGGATTTAAGACTTCGAATTTGATCGGTCATGAGTCGTATCTTTTTGTAACTGAATAGTGAGCATTTGGTACTAAGTTCTGATACCAGTTCATGCAGTGTTACAGCTTAATTTCATAATATTTATATATTGCAAGTCACAAAGTTTTATTCCCAGTGGTCCCAATAATCAAGCAATGTTGTTTGACTTTTTAGTCTCCATGTATCCATGGTCGAAGCGTATTTGCAATTATTAAGTTCTTTCTCTTCCATAATAAGCAAACTTAACCAAAGACTTATTAATTTTTCTATAACCCTACATCTACAACAAAAAACTACATAAACAAATCAATCAAGCAACCTAATAAAGGTATACATAATCATTTTACCTCGTTCCCTATGTACAAAAGAGGATGGGGTCCCCCGCCCTGGGCTCGGAGCGCTGTAATATTTACAGAAACACTCAACACCGACTCCCCGGTGTATTTCATAAGCTGTTTTACAGATTTATTTATACCTGTGGTTTTACATTACTGTGAGAAAAGCTTGAAGGATTTTCTTCCTTTTTATATCGACCTGGTTAAGATGGAAAGGTTGTAGATATTGAACGTATTCTAGGATCTTTTTTCGATTGGATAGCTTGATTTTTATTTTATGAGTAATTTACTGTAATTTATTGAACTAAAATTTATAACTTATGAGTAATTTAATGAACATAGTAAAGGCTTTAGTTTTACTAATTATTGTTCTGTAAATTGGATTAAGGGGTTTTGTAGATGTCAAACTATTACTTTCGACTGTCGTCAACCTATTTGAACCTATCGAGAGATAATGTATAAAAATTTGATCAGCGCCTCTAGCAGGTGCTGTAGAAACTGTTTTTTGAGGTACATTTTTAATGGTTACTTCTCGATATTCGATAGTACCGACTGTTAGTAGATAGTCGGGCTACTTATAGAAGATATAAGAATAATAAACTAATATTTAAATGTGAAAGAATTTGTTTGTCGTTCTTTCACGTTACAGCTGGTGTTCCAAATCGAAACAAAAAAACTCTTAGTCACAGATTTTTCCCTCGAAAAGACAGGTTATCTCTTCCCTCCTCTCGTACATATATCATATCAGCCTAGCCTTTCTTCTATGCTGAGGTCGGCTTCCAGTCTCACCGGATGCAGCTGAATACCAGTGTTTTACATTGAGCGACTGATACATATACATATACTATCATAAAATTAAAATACATATAACATATCTGTAGTAGTTCCACACAGTAACGGCATCGTTGTAAACGGTCTGTGTTTGTCTGGAGTGCGAGTTATCGACCAATCTATTTATATCGCCGCCGACTACACAGGACTCAGACGTAACGATTTTTATTTAAATACTGTACAGATTAACTGCTGGCTTTATTCGACATTGTATGCAGATATTTTGTGAGTGTCAAGTAATTATGTTCGCAAATGTAGGTAGAAGTGTATAAAGTACATGACGTATGTTTCGCTAAGTACAACCTACGTTTTAGACGTTTATATTTGTTGGTCTCTCTGGAAAAGAGGGAATATTATGTTTGTCACACTTGTTGTTTACTCCAGAAATGCTATTAGGAACAATGACATGTTAACAGAAATTTAAAAAAAAAATAGCATTTGTCCGACTTGGAAATCAAACTTTTAATTGCCGCAAAAAATGTTATACTTTGGTTGTAGATTGAACGTTAGAAGATAAAATGTATGTACATATGTAATGTACGCCTAATCAACATATTGCAAGCAGATCCGACAAACTGTCTATGAATCTCACGAATATTTTGTTCGGAACGGATATCAAACCCATGATCCCACTCCACTTAGAAAAATCTATGACTTTCGGACGCATTGTTAAAGTTAAACGCAGTAAAAAACGCAACAAACATAGTATTTCATATAGAAGGCAAAATGGTCGCATTTTGCCTTATACATTAAATACAATTTTTCAGTAAAAACACTCAGATTCTCTATTGAACTTGACCTAATGTAAATCCCAGTAATTATCGCTTTTCAATGGATTATCTACTTAATTATCAGTTGGTTTTAGTTTTGTGTTGATTATTCTGACTGTTACGTGAGAATTAACAGGTGCTTTTAATTATTGTTTTAATTGGTATTGTCTGTTGCGAGGCTTCAATTTTACAAGTTTTTTTTTTATATAGAGCATATAAAAATTTAAGATTCATGTCTCAATTCGTTTTGATAAGATAAGCTACTTTCTCACAGTCTAGTTTTCTAAATTTCATGTGGTATTAGGAAAATCCAAAAAAATGCATGCTAAAACCACATTATTTTGTAGTCTGTATGAAATATTTTGTGTTATAGAAATTTTGTTTTCTGTCTACTTTCCATTGAATGATATTTTGCCTATATTAATGATATTTTGCTTTTGTTACAGGTAAAACACATATATTTCGCTTCACATCCTTTCCAAATTAGTAAAAAAGGTGAGATCTACATAACTAAATTGCTAAACTGTTCTAAATAACACCCATCTGTTTCCAAACCTCGGCAAAATCACTTATCATTCAAAGATGCGCAAGCGCAACACTGTTGATACATTTCAATTGAACAATCCAATCATGTGCAATTACTTCATCAACAAATTGTATGATTTCATTGTGACAATTTATATGGTGTTCGTTCTATAGCGTTTATAGTTCTCATAGACGATGATGATTCGCTTGATTTTGTAGTAGCAATTTAACCCATGACTGTCCCACTGCTGGACAAAATGTCTGCTTGGCTCAGTCTTCTCAACTTTAATAAACCGTTTATGTCACAAAACTACTTATTTAGATATTAACAATGTTAATCAACAAGTTACTTATTTATGGTTGGTTTATTTTCACTACTTCAAGAATGCTTTTTTATGATATAAAAATCTCAAATTGCGCCGCTTTTATTTTTTATAAGTACTATAAAACTTAAATAGTCAGGAAAATATATAACTAAACATACAACTCATGTATTATTTCAATGTAAACTGGATATCATCTTTTGACACCAAAGAACACTACTTGCTGCGTTATCTATGCACTTGAAAATATATCATAGAAAGAAGAAAATTCGAACAACATCCATAATTGTTCTAAAAAATTAGAAGATTTATATAAAATACCCTTTCTCTCTTCTTCTGAACAGACTTGCTAATGTACTTGTATCATTATGAGAGGAAAACTTTTGTTGCGCCTAAGTAACAGTACTTAAACAGTGTTTAATACATCGCAGACATGACAGCTTGTGTGAGTAGCTGTCTGAATTATCGCCACCTGAAACTGAATGGTTCGAGTTGGGGAGTTTAACTTTTCACAACATTTTGGGAGATTTTAACATGTGTTCGTATTAGAAAACTTTTCGAAGTATCAGCTGTGTAGGTATTTTTTTAGTGTTATTGAATTTTTTATTTGTTGGTAAAGTTCACTGTTATTGAAGAATTCTTATACCAATGAAGGGAGTCTTAAAAAAAGCATTCATGGATTTTTTAAATGTTATAATTTAGAAGAGATTTAATTTTAGGCCGGTTTGACCACGTCTGAATGTTTCGTCTGAAAGAAAATTTGAACAACATCCGTAATTATTCTCAGAAATTAGAAGTACATATTACAAGTTGTTACATTATATTATTAGGACTACGAACCAAACATGTTATCAATTTCTTTAAAGCATTTCAAATGACAAATCTGTACAAATTAACTATCTACTATTATAATTCGTTTAAAAACCAACAATAAAGCAACACCTGCGACATTTTCACACGTCCAATCACATAATGGAGCTAACATCATGAATGGCAGTCCCACGGTGGCGGCGCGCGCGCGGCGACCTTGTCAAGGTGAGCCGGTCGTATCACACCTAGCACGGGAATGTTGGTGAAGGGCACCGTGATATATGGACTCGTGTTTCAACTACTGTGGTGGAATTTTTGATTTGATTTTGTGGAATTTGACAGTTAGTCTTGAATAAATGTCACTGTTCTGAATGAATGTATCATAAACTTTCGCGTTGCATGATGATTCAAAGTCAAAGTCAAATATGCTTTATTTCATAAACTTTAACAAGTATTTAAAATCGTCAAAATATTTTTTATCCACCAGTATTGTCTAATAGTATACGAAAAAAATCGTTTTTATATTGGTTTCTTGGATTTTCCGGCACATGCTGCCGTGTGGCCACAATCTGACTGTGGATTGTTTAGGAGACCTTATTGCGCAAGAAGGCAACTAATATAATTAAATATAAACACTTACTATCAAGAAGTTTATTAAATATTATTTTATAGCTATAAATCATAGTTCAGAAGCCTGTCAATACACTTTATATACTTGACAATACTTTATATTATATTCAATGACTCATTTGTCAGAATTATGACATACCAAGCGAAACGTGTATTTTCTATCAAATACCATAAAATATTATTTAATGCTCTTACACCTGTCTTTCCATAAAAAAATATCAGTTATTAAGTCACTCAGTACGTTTAAATTCTCAGCGAGTACGTCGCTAATGGAGAGACCGGCTCGTACCTGTCGGCTTGAGGAATTAACCATATAGGTATATATACCGAACATATTTAAGAAATGGCCAGAGTTTATCGATTTGTTGGTAGAAAAACGAATCGTATGGCTTTGGTGTATGTTTTTTTGATGTGCTTTCTTGTGTATGGTAGTTTATATAGTATTGAAGATGTTTAAATTTAAGGTTTTTGGCTTGCTTGCACATTTATTTGTTCGCGAAAACAAGCGTTTGTATTCTTCCTAAAAGGCTTAACTTCTTTAGCTAAACAGTCGTTCTAATTATTGACACTTCCATGGTTGATTTTTGATGTTATTTTTGTGCATCTAAAGACCCAAGAATGTTGTTTTTTATACTTATTAGTATAGTTAGTTAAAATTTTATTTAAATGTCATGACTTTCTACTTTTTAATGTGAAGCGATGACTTTTCCAATACAGTTTCTTTTCCATACTGCAAATCAACATCTAAATCTTATTTAAAATTGCTGTTTGATTACTATTATAGGATCATGGTTATCCAGAGGCGCCCATAGCCAGTTGCGCTCACCGGTCGGTAAACGATCTGTGGGTTAAGCAACTACTGGCGCGGTCATTCCATAGATGGGTGACCGCAAAGTGGTATTCGAACTGGGCGTCTCCGTGCTTCGGAGGGCACGTTAAAAGTCGGTCCCGGTTGTTGTACTAAGATAACAGTCGTTAAGCCACGTCAGAGGCCTCTCGGGCGGCTTGAACAACTTTGACACTAGGTTGACCACTAACCATACGACAAGAAGAAGAATGGTTATCCAATTTAATGTTACTCATTTTCTTTTTAATGTTATAACATTAGAAGAAATATACATAGTCTGTTTAACAAATCATACAACGCGATACAAATCTGATAAACTATATTTTATTTAACACATCTATCTACGAATGCATTTCTATTAAAATAGTTAATCTCTCGTAATAATTGAAGCGCGTCCGATAGCCCGCGCTCATCCTAACAGCTTATTATCGACTTCTCTACAACTGGTCTTGTTAACCAATCAACTATGTTAATTACTAGTTATATACGTAACTGGCAGATTTATTCAACGTCTTTAGAAAACATTTGTACATAATATCACGCCTGTTATACCTTTTAAGTCACGAACGAAGATGTTCCTTCATTAAAAATGTTCCTCTGTCTGACGCCACCTGAATCTTCTGCGTTAGATGGGCACAGGCCAATGATGATACCCGAAGGTATAAGCAACAGTGTTTTAAATATAACTAAGTATTGTCACTAAGATAGTAATCGAATGTACCTACCTAATATAGCAAGACTAGTCATTTACCGGAAACTTTACCAAACTCCAGGTTACTATTGAGAAATATTTTAATAATAAATTAGAAAAGACAAAAACGCGTCGCCCGACCCGAGAATCGAACCCGAGATACGATCATTTAACATGATGGCACACGTTTTAACCTATATTTCTTAACATTTTCGCATCAAATCGGTGTCTTTATAGAATGTTTAGAGTTTTCTCGAAAGCTTACTGATTTAAGCTTCATCTCTCCTCACTTTATCGTATACTTTCGTGCGTACTCGTGCAGAAACGTTCGTGCCTTCGTGAAAATATGTCCAAAGCATTTATTACATACGGACAAATGAAAGAAACGACTATAGGCTGGTTTCATTACGATACTTAATGATTCTTCTTGTAATAATGTATGTTGAAATTACTTTTTTGTTAATTCTTTATACATGGTATTTCACCCTTATATGCCTAACGTTTCGGCGTAGGTTGCACTCGCCGTGGTCGCAGGTTGACTTACTCACGTTGTTGTGCTTGGAAATCCTACCCTGCTAAATACCAACTAAGTGCTTTCGATCGTTTTCACGTAAAAAAAGGAAAAAGAAACACAGATTTAAGTGTATAATAATTGTTCGTATTTCTTCTTATAAGTAGCAGCAGCATTAAACAGGTGGCAGTCTTAAGACCGCATTTAGTATTCCCGGGGTTATTTAAGCATCCCTATAAATCCAGACTTATTCATACTCACAATTCCTTCTTCCGTTTTATTCAATTTATCCTCCTTCCTCTTTAATTACTTCTCTAGACAATCTACTTCAATATTTTTATTACTTAATTATATTTTCATAAGAATATTATTATAAATGAGAAAGTTTGTGAGTATGTATGGATGTTTGTTACTCTTTCACGCAAATACCGCTGAAGCGATTACGATGATTTTTGGTATGTAGATAGCTGGATACCCAGAATAACACATAGGCTACTTTTTATCCCGGAGTTCCAAAGGGATCGGGATAAACACGGGAAGAGTTTCAACTCGGACGAAGTCGCGGGCGGCCTCTAGTCGTTTTATATTTCACTTGTAGGATTTCTCATTTTGCGGAGGTGTGCAGCCTCCTCTACGCTCTTTAAAAGTAAATTATCTTCCATGAAAGCCTACAGCGTTGTTTGGAATTATTAATTTCTGAACATAATTTATATTCGTTGTAAAAGACAAACTGATTTACGGCCGTCTTGATTCTCGCAGATTTTGGGGCTAAAAGGCGTAATTTTGATAAATTCAATCTTACTCGCGGTTCGGTTTTGTAAACGACTCGTAATCGTTGCGTCAATCTTCCCGTCAGGCATTGAATTGTGATGTTTTGTCAAAGAAAATATGCCAGTTTTTGTAGTATTTGGAAATCGTATGACTATAATAAGACGGTGTGCATTATACAAATTATTGGCGGTTATCAGAATCAACATTAAACAAAAGCTATTTAAATATGACTAAAATATGGCAACTAGGCCAGTCAGTAGGCCAGGCTAATATGGAGACGTATTCGTATAGGTAACTTTAGCGCAGCTTAGAAATGTCAGTATTTCTTTATCTCTTGCGTGCTTTTGCCCTTTCAAATATTTTCTTTCTTTAAATCTTATTTCAACGACTGCCTCTGTGGCGATTTGTGCGATCCACAAATAATTGTTTCGGGTCTGGTTGTAGGTACTTTGCGTCCGGTGTTTGTATGTTTGTCAAAGTCCCCGAGACACAACAGTAATTCGTAGTGCGGGAGATGTCTTCAAAAAAATCATCTAGTGGTGAAATAGTTTTCAGTTCAACCAAAAATAGCTAGGCTAGTACGAATGGAAGCCTTATTCAAAATGTTATCGATAAAATTGAAATGTCGAATAAATTGCGCGCTGACCTGCCTTAGAATTTATCATATGGCTTCGGTTATTAATAGAGTTCACGAGTTCCGATCTTTGCCGTGAAAATTATGTGATACAGCTCACCATATGGTAAGGGAGCTTTAGCTAGGCGTGATTTTGGATCGGTGGTAATATTTGACATGAGTTTTTTCAGGAACTGTATAGTTATTCGTTTTACTTACTTTTAGCTTCAGTTTCGCTACTTTTGAGTTGTTATCGGTTAGTTTATTAAATAGTTTTTTTTTACTGTTGTTTTTATACATTGTTATTTATCTATTGGATAGGTTATCCGGTATTTATACAGAAGATATGTTAGTGGTCCATAGTCACAGTAAAGTTGGTCATGCATAAATTAATGACCAATTATAGCTTAGGCAATTATAGAAACACCACTTTTATATAAGTGGTGGTTAGGTTTTCTGTAAGCCGTGAACCTAACTCTAAAGAACTGTAAAAGGGAGATTGACAACCAATCTTTGGAAAGAAAGAAAGAATTTATACCTCGTTACGTCATTACATTAAACTGATGCGTAGGTTTACAAGCAGCTTGTCATATTTCTGAAGGAACAAATAAACCTGTGGTAACGCGAGCTCGTAAAATGTTTAATTCTGTATCAATTTTACGTGGCCGTTGACGTAGTTTGTTGTAACGCGCTGTTTTTGGAAGTTATTATTACATTGAACTGAGGTACTAGCATTCCTAAGTTTAAAATAAATCGCTTTGTAAGTAATGTATAATCTTAATATTAGTGTGTTAATGCAATCATTAGTACCTTGTTCTGGCAAAGTCTTGAATCATGATTGGGCTTTTTATTTTTTTTTTGATGCGACTGATATTTGATTGATCCGCTACTTATAATTAGGATAACTTCCTGAAAGTTAAGTGTTGCATTTTTAATTTAGTTGACGTTTAATGCTGATAAACTAAGGACGGTAATTAAAGAACTAGTCACCCCATTACTATCTTGTTGCTGGGTAAGGGTCTCTCCTCGGAATGATGGTGGGAGTTTAGGCCTTGGCTCCACAACGCCAGCCAAGTGCGAGTCGAGGATAATGGTAATAATCTGTATAGATTTTATTTAGGGTTAATTTCAATGACATTTCACCAAGGTTTTACAGAACTGTGATGACAAAAAGCATCACACCTCTCCCTATCCTTTTCAGAATAATACCCGTAATTTTACAAAAAAACTCCTCAAAAGTACATTCGTTTCCCTCCCCTTGGAAGTGATCATGTAATTTGTAAACAGTAAGCTTGTTACGTTCGTCACGACTTTGACGAGCTGTTTATGTTCCAACTTTGACAATGTACCGTCTTATCACTGGTGGGTACGATGTTTTACGCGAAAATGACATGTTTTTGGAGTTTTAAAAGTATTTTTGAAGTGTAACAGCTTTGCTATATAAGCCTTTTGTTAAGAAAAAAGAGTTTTTTTATGATTATTTATGTCTTTAGTCGCAGTTGCGTATACTGAAATTATTTTTTATTTTGGATTTTTGGATGAATTAAAATCTGAACTTAGGAAAAGTTTCTCTATATGGATTTTTGAAATGTGAGAGTTTTTATACAATCTTGTGATCTTACAGCGATTTTAACGTGAAAACCTAAACATGAGGATTCTATGTAGGATTTTCACAAATGTAAATTATTTTCCTTTAATAAGTAGTGCTTCTATTGATAGAATTACAAAATGTCATAAAACCATTACTTAAATAGGACTGCAAAATCACAGAATCTTAAACATACAAATACTTTGTACCGTTGTTAAATTCGGATCCGGTTTAATCCGTTTACATCCGTGGATATCGGCCGGTTAAGTTAATGCAAGTAAAGCTTTATAAAATTAATCGTTGGAGTATTAACGTTATACTCGGCTTCCGATGGTTGGTACATTGTGATATAGAGGAGGTAGACCTCATGGACCTTCGATGGGAAAGAGAGGTGCCGTTGCGCTTGATGTGGCAAGCATAGGTGTGAATATCAGCTGAAACTGTGTTTGGTTAATATGAATCTCAATCATCTTGAAACGAGTTTTTGTAGAGTGCGATTGGCATTTTCATTTCACATTTATTTTAAATCAAATTAATATTTTCTTGCCTGGAAATCTCAGCAACAATCAAGTGATAAAATCTCGGCAGAAGGCTCCCGTTTTAAAACGGATATATTCATTGCTGTGGGTATTATGTTCTTGATAGGTGCCGTGCCCGTATCCTAATTTGTTGCAAATTTAAAACAGGGGACGAATCTATGGGAATATCTACAATTAGTGATGTGAACGGGCTCTTAGTTATGAATGAGAACCGTTTATCCTAGAATCTATAAATAAAATATAAATAATAAACACTGATATTTCTGTGGTAAATACATCCTCTCATTAAAACACCAGTTTATCCTTGTACCGTGTGAATTTTACTCCGAGTCCAATCAATATTACCGTAGTATTATCCGTTAAATTATTATCTTTTACCTCCATGCTTGTTTGTGTACAGGATACTAAGGTATTTAAATATTGTAGGTATATTATACTGGAGAGTTTCCTTATGATGGGGCTCCTGTGTTTGCGTGGAAATCGAACCAACGATAGACCTAGAAGTAGTAACGTGTGCTTATAGTTATGTTACAGCGCCGCTGCAACTTATTTTTGCTTCAATGAGTAATGAGAGAAAAAAACAAGTATAAATTTAATCTATTATTGTCCCACTGCTGGGCAAGGGTCTCCTCCCGAAATGAGGGAGGGATTAGGCCTTGAGTCTACCATTCTGGCCAACATTTTTGGTCTCGTTTCGTAAAAAAACTACCAGACGGATTTTAATAAAATTTGACATTGAGAACTGAGTATTCTTTTTATATCGGTAATTCTTTTCACGCGGAAGATATCGCGAGCTGAAACTAGTTACTTATATTATTATGATGGACGAGTTACCGTGTAGTACAGTTACGTCCATTCGTGCAGTGATCATAATTTGCGTCAATGAGCGCCACCGATTACCCATTTCCCTGCAGTTATATCACTAGTTGCACGACAGGAAAACGATCATATTCTTAATTCTATGCTCTTGAGCTCCCGGGTTTGAAGACGAGGTGAAAAAATGGATATTACGTTTAAGGACTTCCTCAACAACAACAATTCGTAAAAAGCAAATTCAAAAATAATTGAATCGAATATAATTATTTTAGATTCGATTTTTTCGCTATCGATTTTGATCAATACTTCTACAACCCTAGTCAAAACAGTTTGACATTAATATTATTAATATAATAATATTGTTAATTAATATTGTTTGTTGATTATTGTGTGGATTTATGTTGATTTTATTGAAATTCAAGTAATTAAAAGAAGTGACACCTAGTAATGTTTACATATCGTTTAACTATTGATTTGTGTATGTTATAAATAAATGTTAGTTTCAAACCAGACTAAAGTAATTACAAGAAGTAATCTTATACTTAACATTGTATACTTACCAATTACATTGGTTCAATTAATGTTGATTTATTCTTATAATAATGTCATTAATCTCTTATGAATGAATAAACATGTTATATTATATGTACATAAAGACAGCATTTATTTCAATAAACATTCCCCAATTTTGAGAAGTAGCCCTAACGAGAAGTAGCCCAAGTGAGAAGTTGCCCTATTGAGAAGTAGCCCAAGTGAGAAGTAGCCCTAATGAGAAGTTGCCCTATTGAGAAGTAGCCCAAGTGAGAAGTAGCCCTAATGAGAAGTTGCCCTATTGAGAAGTAGCCCAAGTGAGAAGTAGCCCTAATGAGAAGTGGCCATAATGAGAAGTAGTCCATTAGCGAGTCGGTTGCCATAATGAGAATTAGCCCTAATGCGCCTAAACCGTTTTGCTGTGTAATTTACTATTGTATATTTTCGAACTTACTATAATCATAGGAGGTAGAATAAAAAAATGTGTGATCCATATTTATTTTCTAATCGAACTTACGACCCTCGCACCTAGTGATATTGTAGTGTGGTGTACAGTTTTATTTAAGTACTCTAAGAGTCGTTTATAATGAGTAAAGTAACATGTATTAAGTTAAGAAGAGTGATCTAGCTTCAGGATAATAACAGAAGCAGTGCTAATCACTTCAAGAACTGTTGTGCTAGGTCTACTATGTCTAAAAGCATTTAATTTTATGCTCGATAGATGGCACTGACTTCCATTCCACGAAGGTAAGAAAAACATCTACCTATAGTAAAAAAATCACAGATATAATACTCCGGTCAATTTAGACATTTGACCCACGACAAATTCAGGGGAAGCTGAAAATTCTTAAAATTGTTTAAATTATAATTATAAACATTGTCTTAAAAGTCCCAACCGATCCCATGTAAGGAAAAAATTTTAGCGGGGTAATAAGGTCCAAAAAATGAGTTTTTCGCGATTTTCTTAAAAACGGTAAGTTTTATCGCAAAATTACCCCAGACATAATTTGTAGATCAGGGAATTTCCTATAAAAAAGGTATCAATATTTTTTTCCCTAAAAGCCACCGCTTCTGAGATATAACGATGCAAAAAATTTCAAGCGTCATAAACGCACACGTTTCCACGCCACCTCTGAAGTAGTGTACTTAGCGCGTTTTTTTTAACGTGGTTTCCCCAATAGGCCTATTCCACGGGTCTGTTGTGATTAGATTTTGAAATTAATAGTTTATTCGACGGATTCGGAACCGTCAATCACTTCTTCTTCTTCCTCTTCTTCTTCCTCTTCTTCTTCTTCTTCTTCTTCTTCTTCTTCATCCTGACTATAGGTGAATTGTGTTAAAAGTGAAGCATCACATGTTTCTTCGTCAGTATTAAATGAATCCTCTGTTGTTGGTGATTCTACATTAGAACAAGACTGGCCTTGACAATTCGTACAAGCCAGAGAACAAAACAGCCCAACTTTTTTGCAACCACATTTAGCATTGCATCCTTTTTTACAGTTACAAAAGATAGTGTTGAGCAATTTTTCCGGCGCAGGTGGAAGCAAGGTCTGAATTGGTTCTAATATATTATCGACCAACTTCCAACCCCAATCTGTTGGGTTTAGTTGATAACCAAGCCACACTTGAACTTGGTAGTATACCCGAAGAAGATGTTGATGAGCAGAGACTGAGGTTGGAGGAAGACAAGCTAATTGTACTTGTTTCTTATTTCGAGTATTTTTGACAAAAGATGCATATCGAAACTTGTCTAAGCATAAGTTTCATTATACCTGATATTCTCAGAATAATACTCATGAGTATTTTATATTTTAAATGTAACTTAAAATCACCGACAGAAACATATTCTTACTTATATTACAGCTACAGAAAGTATATGGGTGAGGTACTTAGGCATATTATGACGCTCGCAATTTTTTGCATCGTTATATCTCAGAAGCGGTGGCTTTTAGGGAAAAAATTATTGATACCTTTTTTATAGGAAATTTCCTGATCTACAAATTATGTCTGGGGTAATTTTGCGATAAAACTTACCGTTTTCAAGAAAATCGCGAAAAACTCATTTTTTGGACCTTATTACCCCGCTAAAATTTTTTCCTTACATGGGATCGGTTGGGACTTTTAAGACAATGTTTATAATTATAATTTAAACAATTTTAAGAATTTTCAGCTTCCCCTGAATTTGTCGTGGGTTTACTGATTTTTTGGTCTAATTTGACCGGACTATAAAGTTATTTGTATAAATCCTCTCAACCAAATAATTAAGTTAGCGAATATTCCTTATACAGTATAGAATAATTTTGCCGTTGCTAACTTGAAATCATTTTCCACAACTGCGATTTGTCCATCTAGCGGACTACATCCGAACTAAATAGTTTCATACCACCCTTATCCCAGCAGGTTACGCGGCAAAGCCTGAGATACTTAGTAGTTCCACAACCCTACGATAGATGGCGTTACTTGTATCAAATCCCAGTTTCGCATTTGAACATTTGGTATGTGATATCGTTCTGGTTATTTAGTTGGTTTCCTGTAATTATTGTATTAGAAACGTAATATTGTGCTGTATTAAATGAATCCAAATCGACAAATGGGAAAATTAAAAGAAAAACATGTTATCCTCACTCTTACTTTCTTTATAATATTCGTTATTTACGTATATTAAGCAACTTTTTAATCTACCTTTACCCCTGGTTTCAGAACCCCAAGATTAAAACTCACAACGCCTAATAATATTTTCCCCAACCCTTTACCCCTTTCGTTAATCCATTGATAGTTTATCCCACAGATACAGATAACAGGTATCAACAGACATTCTAACATCATAACAAATAATCGCTACAGAGCCGTCAATAACATAATTATGTCATAATTACCTCGTCACTTTGTCGTTAATTACACCTGTACGACAATTAGTTGTAATGTTGTTGTTAAGTACATATTAATTATCTACTCATTAAGGCCTGGGAAAGTGATTTAATCGTGACTTTTAAAGTATAACGTGTATAAATAAATAAATAAATAAATATCATTGGACAACTCACACACGGTCATTTGATTCCAAACTAAGCAGAGCTAGTACTATGGTAACCAAATAACTGATAAACACACCTACTTATGTATTTCTAAATACATTAAGTATGTATATAGTATATAGATAAATTGAAATACTCGTGCTCATCACACAAAAAATTGTCCCGAGTGGGATTCGAATTCACCATACGCGGCGCTACGGTTGTTGCGGCGAGGTGACCGCTTAAACCACTGCACCAAACGTGCAGTTTAGTTTAATGTATTATTTGTTTCAATCTATTGAAATAAAATGAAAAATTATTCGCAGAAAAAGACTAAGACAAATACCAAGTATTCCAGAGCAAATATGTTGGGTGACGTAATTACAAACTATTTTTATTTCTTTTTTTACCTATTACTGTCCCACTGCAGGGCAAGGGTCTCCTGCCAAACGTCGAGTTCGAATCTGCAACCACTTGCGTGGGAGGTGCCAACTTGAACCACTCGGCTATCACTGCTTCCGAACTTAATCTAAGTAGTATTATAAATGCGGAAGTTTGAATGTTTGTCATTACCTTGCTTTATGCTCCCAATCTATAGTAAAGTTTCACGCGAACGAAGTCGCAGGCAGGTACTTGAATTACATAGGCAGAGCTTACGAATATAGTAGTTACAATATTTTAACCATCTTTTTGACAGCTTTTCCATACAAAACAATTTATTGAAAAAAAAAATCTCCTTGCGAAAAAAAATTACCTTAACCTTGCGCGTTGTTATGTCTAATAAACCACAGAAAAACAACAAGATTTCCCTTTTTCTTGTGCAAAATTTTATTAAAATACATTTATTCGTTTCGTCACGAAATGTATTGTCTTAGGAATAAGATTAAATAACATACAAACTTACAAATTTTCGCAAACATAATAAGCAATATGTGTCTCGGTCTAAATTTAACGACTTAAATATCGAAATAAATCAAAAATACTGCATGGTTTTAGCGCCCAATATAAATCATTTAAAACAGTGTCAGCTAAAAAAGTCAACGTTTCATAATTCTATAAACCGCTCTGAACATGTCTTAAACTATGTTCGAACATCGTAGTTCTACGCAGTTAATATATTGAACATTAATAAATTAAAATATTAATATATGAAGGAAGACAAGCGCTGTTTACGTTGATCCGTCATCGGCAGCTATCGATTAACGTAAACAACATTATAATTATTACATCATTCTCGGCGTAGTAACACATGATTTATTTATATTCCCCTCATGTAAAAACTGTGTATATTAACTTTAATAAAGATCTTTTAAGCGATGAGACTTCTATCCAGCGTATTTAAGTTTAAAAAATATTTTACGTGACGTCATTACGAACTAATCTAACTAATATTATAAATGCGAAAGTATGAATGTTTGTTATTCAATTATGCTAAAACTACTGAACAAATTTTGATGAAATTCGGCCCACAGATAGTTTATTACCGACTAGATACCTTGCTTTATGCCCTTAATCCCCAATCACCTTTTCACGCGAACGAAGTCACGGGTAGCAGCTAGTTCAATAGATAGTAGCCACATAACCAGTCCCTACGTTAAAGTAATGTAATAGTTACGATATTAATGTCTCCATAAGTAAAAAAACTAGCTTATAATAAAATCGGCCCTTATTCTTACAATAGTCGGTTTTTCTAAAGTTATTAGTATTTCTCGTAAACCTCTACTCCGCAGAAACAATCGTATAAGATTTTCTCAACTTATAAGTTTTGATTATACGTCTTGAACAAATTCAATATGAAAACACAGGATTATTCTCGGAACTACAGTCCCGGGAACCAGTGAGTCCTGGAGACAGTTATTGAGTGTTAAGTGGACACACGTGCGGGACTGAGTTCTTAGAAGGGAAAACAGTGGGGACACTGACTGACTGATAGAGATAAATTAAATTAAATTTTACGTCTTATTCCTTCCAGTCGGTACTGTCTAGTATCGAGAATTGGACATTTAAATTGTACTGCAGAAAATAGTTTCTACAACGCCCGCTAGAGGCGCTGATCAGATTTTTATACAACATTTTCTATAGATGTTATAGCTTCAGTAAATATAGAATTTGCCTTTATGAGGTTATTATCTATACTAATATTATAAAGCTGAAGAGTTTGTTTGTTTGTTTGAACGCGCTAATCTCGGGAACTACTGGTCCGATTTGAATAATTCTTTCAGTGTTAGATAGCCCATTTATTGAGGAAGGCTATAGGCTATATATCATCACGCTACGATCAATAGGAGCAGAGTACCAGTGAAAAATGTTACAAAAACGGAGAAAGCGAAGTTGCGCGGGTCGGCTAGTTTCTTATAAAAGCGCGATCTTTCGAGACTCATATCTTTGCACTACATTACAATTATCTAGGTTTCCTCCCGTAGTGGGGAAGAGTTAAACCTGGAGTCCACCACGCTGGCCAATTGCTCGTTGGAGACTTTGCATACCTTCAAGGTCTGTTCTAAAGATCTCTCAGGCATGCAAGATTGCATCACTATGAACAAGTGATAATTATTATTTGTAATGCACATATAACTTCGAATAGTCATGGTGTGTTACCTCGGGTTCGAACCTGCAACCACTCCAGTCTTTCGTGTTTTAAATCTACATTCCTGTTGAAAGAATATTCATTAAACATTAACAAAAACGTACTATGAGTCATTTGTAAAATACTTAACTAACGCATTCTCCTATTTTCAGGTATGTTCGCTTCCGTACAATGAATCAGCTTTCAACATCAAAGTGAGTATGCAGATAAATCAAACAGTTTTCAAATTAAAACAAAAATGTAAATGTTATTGTTTAAAAATGCTTTTAAGTGAATATCTATAAAACTTTTGTTGAGTCATAGGTGTTTCTAAATTATAAATATTAGTAAAAGTTCGTGGCTTAGTTAACAACAACGCTTGCCCAGGTTGATCTATGGATGGGTGACCATCTTATACATTTCGAGTTCCTCCGTGTTTCGGAAGGCACGCTAAATTGTGGGTCCCGGCTGTCATTTTAGAAGATCTTTGACAGTCGTTAACAGTAGCCAGAAGCTTTAAAGTCTGACAATCAGTCTTACCGATGGGTATCGTGTTATATCCCAGGTAACTGGGTTGTGGAGGTCAGATAGGCAGTCGCTCCATGTAAAACACTGGTATTCAGCTGCATCCGGTGAGACTGGAAACCGACACCGACATAGCTTGGAAGAAAGGCTAAGCTGACATATATAGTAAAATATTTTTAAAATTGGATTCCAATTTATTAGACTACCTGTTAACTGCTTTAGAGTCATGTTTTCAAAACCCAGTTTGATTTATGATCATTTCTATAAAATGATGATGGCGAAAGTATTGTCTCTAAATTTCATACAGGGCACAAAATATTCAAACTGAGAAAATTGCTAACAATCGAACTCAAGTTAAATCACATGGAATTGATAACATGACTAGTATGCGATTTTCTTCAATCTATACTTTTAAAATAAGTTTGTAGAAAATTGTAAAATTGGTAATTTATATTTTTCAGTATGAAAATCTATTTTGCGATCTAAAATCAAGACTAAATTGTAACACAGAAAAAATAAACATAGCCCATGTTAGACAAAAAGTAAACAAAATTTATATAAAAAAAAATCAATAACATTAATTTGGCAGAACGCCTGAGGGTCAGGCGACTATTTTTAAAAGCGCGCACGCATTTAGAGTTCATTCATTCGTCGGTTTAAATTTAGAACGTGACGTTTCCCGTTGTACTCGGTCAGTTGGGCGCGAGACGTGGGCGCGGGTGGACGTCTTGTAATTAAATACAAATGTTCTGTAAACGGTATAGTTTTGTTTTTGTTTCTTATTGAGAGTATTTTTGAAGTACTTTGCAGTATAGGTGCAATTTGTTTTGATTTTCGGTCTGTTTGTACTTGTATGTCTGCGTTTTGACGCCACTTCCTCTGATAACTTTTAAACTTTCGCGTCGCATATTAATTATATTATTAGAAGATGGGAAATAACGCGGACACGCATTTTACCTTAGCATAATGTTTCGGCGCAGGTTGCTCTTGCCGTGGTCGCAGAATGAGTCGCTAATATAATATATGGTAGTCATTTCCTCTGCTCATACGTTTGTATTTCAAATGATACTAGTTTGACTATGTACCTTACTGGTCCTTTCTTTGACCTTTGTTAGTCCAATTTTATTTTCGTTGATCCATTCAATAGGTAACCAATATAATGGTATTCCAAATAAGTGCCCCTATGTATTGGGCACGTAAACCATCAGATTTATAATTACTGTAAAATATTAGTATTCGTTCTGTCTATCTTCTATGCTTTCTTCTCATAAACGACTCAACCGTTTGATATCACATTTGGCAAGTTTACTACAGATCATCAGAACAGTATCAGATTTCCGAAAAAAAAAACAGCTGTCTTTTCCAAAAAAACTTTACCTACGTCTTTCTAGCTTTAGCACATACTAATGTGATATAACACAAACATATCGTATAACATTAATGTAAATATTGTCCGTACACATGACAGCGCGATCAATCAGTCTCAGACTCGATTAGTGCGAGTGTTAACTTACAAGTTCAGTCGGTCAAGTGCCTGTTATGTCAATATACTGTTAATTGGATACTGAAGGACATGACACTGAATATAGAGAGATAAGAATATTTTTCAGTAAATAGTAATAGGTAATTAAGGGTAGATAGAGATCAAAGGTTTTCTGTGAAGGTACGGGTGTTGAATTTTGCGTGACGTTTCGGCCGTTTGCAATTACCGTTAGAATCAAATAAATAAATGTACGACCATGGCAAATGTAAGATCATTGAATCTTTGGGACATCTAGTTGCCATAGAATCGGTAACCTGGGACAGGTGGCCGGCCTCAGTCTTCCTAGATGCGCCGGCATGTGAACCAAAAATCAGATACTTTAATAAATCTGTCTTATTCAATCTCGTGTAATATACACATTAGCGCTGAAGTACAAATGTGGAAACAAAAGTCCTAGGTAACAGTTACGACTACAACTACAACTAAAAACAGTCTTATGTCTATCTTTGAATACCTATTTTTTTTTTAAAAGACTACTCCCGCACTAAGAATTGCTCTTGTGTCGCGGAGACTTTTACAAACATACAAACAACGGACACAAAGCACAACCAGACTCGAAACAATTAAGGTACCTGCGGGTATTAAGGCCTGTCGGGTAATAAGGCCTAAATAACAAAAAACGTACGAAATACAGTAGTAGACGATCAAGATTGCAGTCACACAAGCTCAGAGCGTATACGAGTCGCTGCAAAGTGGCGGACACACTCTTGCACCTCTCCCCCCGGAAATGTCATCGAAATCATTCAGAAGTGCGGTTCAGCAGCACGAATTATAAAAATAGACTCCAGTAAAACGTAAGTTGTTTAGAAAATATCATATTTACAAACCTGTATTGACTGTCCGCTTATTAATTAACGTATGCTTGTCCATAGATTACCGTTTTAAGAGACTTGTAGTTATAAAAATTATATTATTATTCTTTTCTGTAAATAGGTGGTTGGCGGATATTAAGGCCTATAAAATTTTACAATAGGCCTTATTATACTCCTATTTTTTTAACTGCTATATAAGTAGGAGCGTGTTTTTAAAATGTTTGTTAGTGGGTAGTATATACGTAGTTTATATTTTCAATTTATTTATTATTGTTTTCAGTGCTTACAGTCACGATGCCTCCCAAACGAGCATTGTAGTCAGAAGGCGATCTGACAAAAATAAATCACAAAAAAAAAATATCGGTACGGTCATGCCTGCAAAGAAGATAGAATGGATGATGCAATGAGGCAATGTTCGCGATGCCTCAAGTGGTACCACGAAGAATGTGTCGGTTTGACTGCAGAATATACTGATGATTTTCAATGTCCTGATGGATGCGAATAAGGACAATTTATTTAATTTATTAAGACTACTATGCTTTCTATTGCCTTATGTTAATGATTATTGATGTCAAGAATACAAATTTACTTAGTTTAAGTTGATTTTTGAATAGTTTATAGTATAGGCCTTTTTACCTTACCCTATTATAATAAGGCATAAAGACAGCGTTTTTTTAAAAGTGTTATAATGTTTTAGTTTTAAACTTTAGAAGCTATTTTTTGTTTAAACTCGGTAGTAATATAAGTACATGACTGATTATTATAAAAACTGGTTGATTATATTGGATATTCTTCATTTTATTACAAATCTCCCTTAGCTAGGCCTTAATACCCGCGGGTACCTTATTTGTGGGTCGCACAAATAATTGTCCCTTGTGGGAATCGAGCCCACGACCTCCCGACATAGTGGTATCGGCGTGGCGATCTAAACCACTGCGCCTCGGAGGCAGTCTAAACTCAAAGACCATAACTTTTAAACTTTCGCGTTGCATGTTTACTGCATAATAAGATACCAGAATTAATACGAACATAAGTTTTATCTGGTTTACTCCCGTATCTACTATTCTAAAGTCTTCCAAAACGCGGTGAATCTCCAGACATTATACAAAAGTGTTTCGTCACCGGATTTCCTCCAAGTAACTACGTAATTGAACGTAACAAAGTATGTATAAAACAAATAATATCTGTATTATGTAGGACGGCCACCGTTCATTGGTGCGGATAAACATCGTTAGTCTGTCGCCATGTGTGTGCCAAATCGACAATTGTCACCGTTTACGTTCGCTAACGAATGTATGTACATGTGTTGTTGTATATCATTTATTAGAACGTTCGTTTAATAAGTATATTAAGCACTCATTTGAGTTATTGATACTTGCAGACAACAAAGTTTTCCATGAGTAATAGAATTATCCAAATCGGTTCTGTACTTTCGAAACCTGTATTATAAGCAACCAAATAATCTTATCTTTTCTCATTATTATATGAGTGTAAACTGGCTGTTTCTGGTCTCTGTTTAACGGTATGGGAAGAAGTATAAATATCTATTTGTGAGAAAATTTTGGTACGACCATAAGACCTCTTGAATTGATAATTGCATCCCTAACTGTATCAAAATATTCATTTTGACTACGACAGTAGTACAATACTTTTTATTTACATAAGGATAGATTTCAAAGGACATAATTATTTGTAAAGGAGTTCTTGACATACTAATAATCTTAGGAGACAGCAGAAATAGGTTATCTGTCCAGTAAGTGCTCACAATTATATCTATAACCATATGATGGTATACCCGCACTAATAAAGTTCAGGCACCTGCCGCGCCGCCTGCATTGCGATAAATCTACCGCGTGACACCGGGCGCTGCAAACATCGCACTAAATCAATTGACCATTAATGTGACCATGCAATGTACCATGCTGCTGACCCATTTTGTAATTATTATTACTTAGTACATTTTTGTAAAGCAGTAATTCTCGAAGCGTAATAAGTAATAAACCGCCCAGCCAAAGGTTAAAATCATTAAATAAAATAGTTATCCCTTGCTATAACGGTGAAGGAAAACATCGTGGTGAAACCTTGCATGCCTAAGATTTGTCGACAAAAAGTCTCCAACCCGCACTTGGCCAGCGTGGTGGAGTCTAGGCTTAACCCTTTCCCCTCGTTTGGGAAGCGACCCTTGCCCTGTATTGGGACAGTAACGGGTTAAAAGGAAAAAAAATAGTCATAGACTAGAATTCATGCCTGAGTGTTCAGAAGAAATCTAGTCCTGTTTCTTACACGAGAAGGCAGGAGGCTCAGCAGTAGGACAGTAATGGGTTAGTTGTATAATGTATAAGCTAAAATACTAGTCGGAAGAGTATGTAACTTATGAATGATAACAGATTTATAAGTATATATTCGGAAAATATACGCATAAAGCATGGTTCAAATTAAACAGAGACTTCCCAAGAGGTTTTGACGGACAAAGGCATCTTTGAGTTTGAAGATTGTGCTTCGAGAGATGGAGTGGTGAAAAACCGTTTTATCTTTTCTGTGATTGTCCTTGCCAATGTTTCTGTTATTATACAAGAAAATCCTGGTGTTTGTTCTTATGTGATCCAAAATGACGATAACTTTGTGTCAATTTCAAAATCGCTCTGTGGCGCAGTGGTTTAGATCGCCACGGCGCTACCATTGCACCAGGAGGTCGTGGGTTCGATTCCCACACGGAACAATTATTATTTGTGCGTTCCACAAATAATTATTACGGGTCTGATTTGTACTGTGTCCGTTGTTTGTAAATTTGTAAAAAGCAATTATTAGTGCGGGACTTGTCTTTAAAAAAAAAGTTGCGGTAAAAGTTGTGTTATCATATTGAACACTGTCGCAGCCATTAATGCTTATATCCTGACACGAGGTCAGTGTTACCAACTTTACGCTGGATTGTCAATATTCATACCACAGTTTATTGGTCTGTGATTGTCTCTGTGGTCTAAGCAGCATACAACTGCCGATCATGACGTCTCGGGGTGAGTTCCCGAGGTTTTCTATTTTTTGGGTAAATATTTTTAAATCAGTATTTTTTCTGGTAAGGTTTATAACAATAATCTTGCCACCTAACATAGTATTGATGACAAAAACGATGCTAGGTGGTTGAGTGTTCTTTCCAAGTGCTCTTAAAGTTTTCTATTTTTTCGTGGAATATTCCCAAAGTAGCTCAGATTCTGATAAGGTTTATAACAATTCTCTTGCCTTCTAACATAGGACGTTAAAAGCGATGAGACTTGGTTGGTTGGTTGCATATTTTCATGTCTTTATTTACATAACGAAAGGTATTTTAAACAGAAGAAACAATCTTAAAGACTTATTTGAGTATTCCCCGCCCGCCTACCATGGTTTTGTAGTAGGAAACCAAAAGTGGGTACGCAACAGGCTGCATATGAGAGGAGCCTTATCAAAAGTGTAAACAAGCCCTAGAATGTACCGCGTATCTTATCAGTGATGTCCTTCGTATAGGTCAGGTGCGTAGTACTCGCGACTATCGAGTTTATATTTCTATGGAAAGTTGAGTATACAGAACATTTACTGGACTTTTGATTAACTTTCATAGCCTCACTTTTCTTTTGAAATACATAGATACTTATAGATGAAAACACCGATTCAAGTCTTTTGGTGGTCGTTTGTTTAGGGTTTTGAAACGGATACATAGATTAACAAAAATTTTAATAAAAATAACTACTACTACTTTCTACTCTAGCGTGGTCAGTAAAATCTACTTACTACTACTATTTTGCTATCCAATTAAACTTAAAGTCTTTTCCACCAACATCGGATTCGGATTTTGTAGAGTATAAATGCTCAGTTCAAATACTTCTAAACATCTAATCATCGTTAAGTTATCAGCCAGTTTTATTTGGTGTATGACTCCAGGATTTCTCAATTCCCGACTATTTTTTGTTGCCGGATACCGAGTTATCGGGCCACATTTCCCGGGAATTCCCGGGAAAATGACCAATTTTTTACCGTCTCGGCTAAGACCAAATTTCCCGGGAGTTCCTCCTTCGAGACTCCTTTATGAACCCTAATAGCCTGTAAACGATTCCTAATAATTAAAGAACTAAATCAACTCTAGCCAATTAAAATAGCAAGCTCTTTGCCAAACAAAATCCCTTTACAATTCTTACGCACAAGTCACATGCATTATTATTTACAAAGGGCTTGCCACAGCCGTCACAGATGGCAATTGCCATATGGCAACGTGCCTAAGACACACCCGTTTTATAGCTATGTATTTATATTATTGTGATCATTCGATAATACGTAATAAGTACGTTAGTCGTACGTTAGTTAGTAGGTTTGAAGGTGTGGCGATGTACTGTGATTGGAGGAGAGTAGCGACATCTAGTGGACGGTTGGGGAATTAATAGATTAAGGGTTCAAATTCGTCATGATTTTTTGCATTTACCTATGTATTGAAAAGTTTAAAGCTACCTTCCTTTACATTTTTGATTCTATAAGTACTACGAGTACTCTTATGGAGAGAGGATTATATTATCTTTCGTGCATTTAGACATTCACATGACCTATCTCTTCGACTTAAAAAAACCTTATAATAAAATTGAGATGGCAATTTCTAAGTTCATCCTACCGAACACTTTAAAACATGCGATTATTTCAGGTTTTTAAGGTAAAGTTTACACCGAGCTTCCATAATAATTCTCTTCCATCAAAAACTAATAATCTGTCCACAAACAAATCGCAAATATTTTCCTTATTTATTAAAAGTAAGCCTGTAAATAATCCAGATCGTTTTCCTTCAGTTTCAATGAGTAATTCAATCTTAGCGGCCTCAATCTGAATACCTTTGGCAAATAACAAATAACTTGGTAAACTTGAGACGAGGCGGCGAGAATTTTTTCAATTACTAAAGTGAAAATACCGATGGAGCTCGCCTTTCAAAATATTTTTGTTTATTAGGATTTATAGACCAATAGTAGTGTGTTGAAATACATTTGCAGGTGTGGAAATCTAGGAAAGAGGCCTTTGCTCAGCAGTGGGACATAAAAAGGATAGATATAAAAAAAGTAGTGTGTGCTAGTTTTAGTTCCCAGGTTTGATATTTCGGTTGGACTATTGCAAGGTTCATTGAAACTAGGTAATTGTGTAGTTTTTATGATGTCCAAGTGTGTGCGCAACACATGAAACCTTCTTTATTACATATTTTTCGGCTTACTGTAGGCACAAGACACAAATACACTTTTATTCCATTATGTATGTATGTACCCAGTAGAACGGTAGGCAAATTCAACTGCGAGAAGTCAGGCGTAGAACCGACGGCTTTCCGAGGTTCTACCTCACACCTCTAAACTAGTGGAAGATTCTGTAAAAACAATTATAGATTTTAGTATTTGACTTAAATAAACTAATAACATATTTTACTTGCACTGAAACTCCTTTCATACCCCAGATAATTACTGAAAAGGCTTGTATTTTATTTTATAATTTTTTTTCGTTTATCTTGATGTTAACTCAAGATCTTAGCGCATCAATCCACAAAGTTCCGCAGTCACAGTTCATATAACATTGTCATGTATTAATCTCTTGTCCTAAGATAAGGGTCGGGACCTCAGCCTGTTTGTTTCACACTACATTTGTTTGGCTCCACGCCGGATTTATGACCCGCTAGTCCCTCAGAGAAACCGGTTGTTATTGTTGCTTGTTTGTTAAGCTTCACTTTGTTTAGTGATAGTATTTGTCATGGCTTTTTCTTGTTGATACGCCAGCTAGTCCTTTAATTGGCAAGTTTAAATATATTTGCTGGGAAGAAAATAAGTAGAGAAATCGCATGATCTTTTTATATTATCCGCCTAGATTTTATATATTAGCCTTATATGCAAGGTTCGGTATGGTGGAGGTATACAAACGTCAGAATAAAAAACACCAGTGACTTGTTAGTTACCGTGTCTGACGTTGGCCTGTCTGAAACATAACCTTTATTTTTAAAATACACATCATTGTTAATTACCATCTAAATTCATCTTGCATGTCGAGGCTCTTTAAGACCTACCTTTTAAACTAGGAGTTGCGCGTTTTTTTGCTCCAACAAAAAAAGCTTTACTGAGTTTAATCAGAAATGATTACAGGTTAAGTTTTCAAACAATAGAATTTACCTTTAATTAAACTGCACCAATATCTTGCATATATTATAAAACAGAACCCTTCTTCGAATCACAGTCATCCTCAAGATTAAAAAGTGTAATGTGAAATAAGAGATCTCGCGAGGGATGCTGTAGCGAGGAGCGAGGGGGCAAGAGGGGCAGGAGGGGCAATCAAACCAACTGCCTCCGGGCGGCTATTCAATTAGAAATGCCCCGATCTGGAGATTGCAGTCCAAGTTACGAGCGGATAGCGGGAAATTGAAGCGCTTAGGGCTTTGACTCAGTCACACTTAAGTTCAGTGTGACTGGCTAAAAGTAGCGTGCTGTAAACAGTTTTTTAAGACTGAAATACTACTGAATCAATAACTAAATAGTACATAGAGCACTGCTTTTCATTGGGTTCGTAAAACACAATTTAACATGAGTGCAAGTTTACATTTAATCAAGTTTTATTTTTAAAGTCGATGTAACTCACCCTTCGATGTCACTAATACCACATTAAGTAACCACTGTCGGTAGGAGTTTGTCTTCACAAATATTAGCACAAAAACATTGAATCGTTTTGGATTTTTTCCCAAATTTACATAATGATTTCATGCTTTAAAAGTGACTTTGTGTAAATCGCTTGAGCCTATGTCTTGATCCACTTACTTAAAAAAAACTGTGTTTATCAAGCAAGCGCGTACAATAGGTAGTAGTAGGTGTAACGCCTCGACACGTAATACGTCTTGTTTTCTCATATTTCTACAATACACAAACAACACACAATATCCTGGAATACATGAATTATGACTTTATTACGCTATCTTAGAAATTGGCTGGAAGAAAGACTTTTTTGAGTTTCTTTTTTCGTGTCTAGGGACTTTCTCTATCGCTTTTTCATGGTTCTACAAAACAGTCTACTAAAATGATTTGAAGTTAACTATTTTTAAAATGACGGCCTTTTGAAGTTTGAATATTATGTCCTGAAATTGGTATAGACGCGTTTTAGATTTTTCCAGTCAGTTGTAGAAAAGCCCTTTAAAATATTAAGGAATTGATTAATTATTTTGTTGCGAAAAATCTGCTGCAATTAATGTTAGAATATTCAAATCGATAGTAAATTTAACACATTGGTTGCCAGCAACTTACTGAGTGGGTTCAGAAAACCTATTAATTACGTTTGTTGGCAGCGAAAGTGCTTAACAGACTTCTCATATTTACTTCTGAAACACATCCACACCACTTTTTATCAGTCTTTAACTTCTCTATTTCATAATAAACATAGCAAACAACATCTTCATTGTAACCCAGAATCAAAATTATTTATTCATTTAGGTCAAATAATGACACTTATGATAGTCTTTACAATTACTGAATCTACCACTAGCTCGGAAAGGGGGTAGAGCCTTATGAGAAGAGCTGACAAGAAACTCACGGCCACTCTTTTTAATCGCCAAAAGATTTACCTACAATGTGGTTGATACAATATTTGATCAAACTTAGCTATAGGTGTCGCCAAACAACTTGAACACAAGTAGTTATTTTAGAAAGCAAACTAAACGTAGACCTAGTGCAGAAGACTCTCGATTGACTGTTCTACCAAACAAGCGATCGAAGCGCTATAGCCCTAGTCGTCGCGCTCTGCTATTCTTTCAAAGCGGACCTAGAAATCGTTCCTTATGATATAGCAAATTTGTTCAAGTTATTTGGCGGCAACTGTAACTAACTCCAAATCTCAAAGCAGGTCCCTCTCGTCTCCCTACCCTCCTAATCCAGTATATCGTAAATAAACACATAGCCACGTTATGTCTTATTGATACTGGTTCACGCATAAAAATAAATGCTTCCATACAACTCCATGCAAGTCGCCCTCGACGTGACTCGTTCCGTTTTACTGTACAAGGGGTGGATTTTAATACTGTTTGTGTTTTTTATTTAGCCTGTAGAATATAGTGGATTGTGTGGTCTGCTGGTCGTGGGGAGCAGGGTTCGATTTTGGAGTCAAAAATATGTTGTTTTTATTTTGTTTGTATATTGTTAACACCAGCTCAAAAGTAATGATCAGGCTGTCGATAGTTTTATTTTTGAGTCAAGAAAATGATTGTTTAGTTTTATTTGTTGTTAAAAGCAGTGCTAAGGGATATTATATTTTATTGTAGTTTGTCCAAATAATACAATGTGATTGCGATCTTCGGTAGAAGAATAGATACAAAGGAAAATAAATAATACCCGTTTGGTAAAAACATAAAAAGTTTATTTTAAATTCGTAACAATATTTATTTATTGTACACCTTCCACTCAAAAATGATATGATACAAAACTAAACTCATATTTAACTGTAAGTTATACAAATGTTTGTATCATAACTACACTCACAGTTGTATTAAAAAGTTATCTTTAAAATCAATAGCTAAATACACATTAAAAGTAAACAAATAAATACAATATTTGTATGAAATTGTATGAACAATATGTAATTAATGTTTGATCGTCGATCTGTTCAGCGCAATGTTTACGAAATGCTTTCATGAATATTTCAGCAGTACAATGTTCAATACAATAACTGGTTATGACTATAGGTTAATTATAAGTGCAATTTGACCCAATTTTTACCTTTTGTTTGGGAAATGAGTTTTCATGTGTATTTAAAGTTTATGTGACGGCATGCGTAGAGGGTTGGTTGAGTTTAATTTATATACAGTAAGGAATAAATAAGCTGAAAAAAGAAAAGTTTTATCTTTAAGGTATTTAGTAATACTGCATTTTCTTTTTTTCCCAACACGCACTTGGCCGACGTGGTAGACTCAAGGCCTAACACCTCCCTCGTTTGTGAGAAGACCCTTGCCCAGAAGTGGGATAGTAATAAGTAAAAAAAAAATTTTTGAGTTTGTTATTTATGGGTATATCTAATATATAAAATTCTCGCGTCACAGTTTTCGTTACCATACTCCTCCGAAACGGCTTGACCGATTCTCATGTAATTTTGTGAGCATATTGAGTAGGTCTGAGAATCGTCCAACATCTATCTATTTTTCATACCCTTGAGTGACACTATTTTTTTAAATTTATATGGTTAAGCAACGATTGCCGGGTCAGCTAGTTGTTTGTATATTTTCCTTAAACGCCTAACAGCATTTTGATAGCTAAAGGCCACTATTTAAATATGTAAAAAAATACTACACAATATAAATCTAGGGACAATATATGGGTGGCCTAAAGTCAAACTCTAGACGAGACAAATGAAGTCATTATGATCCATTTCAGTAAAATTACCAAAAATATTTTTGTTTAAATAATGTAGGCTATGTAAAATGATAAACAGCACAATATGAGTGTATAAAAGAGTGGCTGTAACTGGAAGTTTCAGGTCCAGCTCCAGTGTAAGAGCCCTTACACACAGTATGTTTCTTATTGTGCGTTAGTATCGTAAAATCGTATTTTGCTACGCGTGCAGTGACGATATGCTTCGCATGCTAGTCGTTGAAGTTTCGTATTCCTATTAGAAATAAAATAATTATTACTTATTTTAACGGTGAATGGAGATGAATCCTAGCATTCTGTAGTTCTTTATACTGTTGGTGGCCTAATGTGAAAATCCCAATCTTGACTGGTCTAGTATGGTGGACCTAAAGCCATACCCCTCTATAATTCCGAGAAGCGACGTATTGATTCGTAGTTAATTAAAACATTTCTGTTCTAATGCTAGGCAAGAGCCTTATCCACGAAAGAGTACAATAACGGGTCTTTACTCTAAATTAATTCATCACGCCGGTCAACCGTTGCGTTTTTTACACGAATAATATGTGTATGTGAAAACCCTCTTATATACGATATTACCACTATTACTCTCGACAAAGGATTACACGGTCCTTTTGGGAAATTGTTTTGGTTGCCGCGGATATGTAAGAGAAAATAGGCTTTTTGTTAATATTATAGTGTACGAGAAAAATGTACATGTACTAAAGAAACAAACTGGAATAATTTTAGTAAAAGATTTAAATATCTACCGTTTTGACTTAAAAAACTTACACAGGTACACTCTCCATTCCCTACTTTCATAACCCGGGTGGACAGATAACCGACACGATCAGTGAGAGGTCAGACGTGGAACTGGCGGCTTTACGTGCTCTCCTTGGGACGTAGGTCTACTATTAACTTACTAAAAACTAAGTATATATCTTTTGCCCTGACAATGGATTCGAACTTGAGACCTCCTGCGCGGCAGTCGCATACACTACCCAACCAGATCAGGACCTGGTAAGGGTCACTGGAGACTGGATGACGACGACCGAGGACCAGACGTTATGACATTCTATGAGAAGCCTATTTCTAGCAGTGAATGACTTTTGGCTTACAAGATGACGATGAAATAAAAGCAGGAGAAGTTTGTAATACTCGGAGAGGTGATTTTTGGTCTCTACAAGGCGCTACACTACTACTAAAAATATAGCCTTTTTCTAAGACAACTATAAAACAAAGCTCAGCAATCCAGTATGAATTTACAATAGAACTGCAATTGCAGTGTTCATACTTCAGGAGGTTTCACGTCCCGAGCTCCTGTATTCACGGCACTGTAAAAATATATCAACTGTAAAACAAGCAATCTGGGAAAAGGCTGCGATACCTCAAGTTTCTAAGAGCTGGTATTTAAAAGAAAGCGGTAAAATTCTTATTATATGACGGAAGAAAAGATTTACAAGAAGTAAATCGGTCAGCAATCGATCGGTTTGAACCGAAAAAACATGATTGAAACTAATATGAAGAAAACCTTGTAAAATGAAATAAACCTAATTGACGACCACCTAACTTTCCTACGAAATTGTAATTGTTTAAGTTGGCGCTAAAAAAGCTAAGGTGTTGAACGCCTATGTACTGAGAGAGGTATATTTCTCTTTTTAAAGACATTTAAGAATACAAAGACCCGGTTTCCCCGCTTTTAAAAAATATCTATCAAGTAGCCCAGCTAGAATTTCGACAGTTGCTATCATACGTTTGCTGTCACTTTATCCAGCAGATAGCTTATCTGACACTTCAATATAAACTGTGAAACTACGGGTATAAGTTTCTAAAATTCTTTGGCAAGATTTTTTTTATGAAGGCCTTAAAACTTATGCACATTATGTCTGTCTTTTCACAGCAGTTAAGTAGAGTACATCAACGTTATTTAATAATCCTTAACGCCTTGAATAACTTGAAAAACTTTACAGCAAAATTCTCTTCGCAGAATTCAGAGATTGTTCACATTTTTTGTTATAAAATTTCATTAAACCCATCGCGGTATTTAAGTTAAACAAAAAATAAGGAAAGTATTATTTAATTAAGTGGTATAATTCAGTTATTACGGATTTCCGTTTTTGTTTTATTTTTTACTAGTTTCTGTGAGAGATTTCGTTCGTGTGAAAAGATTTATCTTGGTAAATAGTGTCCTATCTAACAATCCAGGTAATAGGATGTCAGTGTACCAAAGTTTATTAAATTCCGTCTAGTATTCTTTCGTGGAAGAGTAACAAACTTACACAGGTAGATCCTGGATGGATCCAGCCATATTTACAAATTTTGTATTTATATTATTAGTACTATGTTGTGTCCGGATTCTTGTCTGATAGGATTAAAATGTAACCTTTCCCTAACTTTTCTATCGTTGGTGGTATTTAATCATGTCTCAAGTCTACCACGGTGGCTAACTGCTGGTTTAAAGTTAGACTTATTTTCCAAGAACTGGGATATATTCAGTTTAGAATATTAAATTTAGTACCGATTTGATCGCCTGTCCGGATAACTTCTGAAACTTAGAAGATATTCAAACGACTGGACCTTGTCTAGATAATTGGAGGGTATTGATTTTCCTTCATCTTCCTCGGCGCTTAGATAATAATCTAGGACGTTGCAAACATGTATGATGTGGCCTTGAAAATTTGATGATATGAATTGGTTTCAGATTTTATTACGAGATTATTAGTTTATTTATATTCAGTTTCGTGTCGCGTGGACTCCTTAAAACGTACGAATAAAAAAATAAAAGTTGGACGAATAAAAAAAAAGCCAAATATTTATTTGATAATGTCTAAACTTGAGTACTATATTAAAAATGATGATATTATGGCTAGTTAAATTTAAAACTGCGTATGTAAAGTTACTTGTATAACATTTAGGTTTTTTAAACATTTCTCGTCGGTGGACCCTTTTCAGTTTTCACGGTCACTTGTCTGAAACGTCGGGGAAAAAGTGAAATATGTTCGGTTCCATGGAATCCGAGATTTACATGAAATATGCGAGATACTTTTTTTAAATTATCACTTTTTAAACTTTGTGTTTTTCTTATTAGTAGAGAAAGCATTTATGCATGTGTACGCATTATGTGCATATGCAGACTTGACACAATCTGTATCTATCTATAATAATGTGTATCCTATCTTCTATTGCTACACATATTAGAATTTTCTCGTCTTATAGAGAGTTCAATGAATCTGAAAAAATGAGAAAGTTTGTTCTTTGGATGGATGTTTTCGATTGAGTCACGTGAAAACTACTGATTGGATTTTTGATGAAATTTGGTACACAGGCAATATATAACCTGGATTAAAAATTTGTACACTTTTTACTCTGGTAAGTCTTTGCAAGTGGCCAACGCCACTGGCAAAAGATACTAGCCATTTATCCTTTTTTAGAAAACTCTATTAATAACAAAAAGAAACACAAACTGAAAAAACATTTTCTGTTTTAAAATTCTTGATAAATACATCATGAATCTTTACCATTGTTGTTTGTCGTATGGATAGTGGTCAACCTAGTGTCAGAGTTGTTCAAGCCGCCCGAGAGGCCTTTGACATGGCTTAACGACTGTTATCTTAGTGGACATCAACCAGGACCGACTTTTAACGTGGCCTCCGAAGCACGGAGACGCCCAGTTCAAATACCACTATGCGGTCACCCATCTATGGAATGACCGCGCCAATGGTTGCTTAACCCACCGATCGTTGACCGCGCCTTTACCATACGAGACCATGAAACTAGTAGCAGCTCCAATCTTCATTACCAAATGACGGTGTGTTGTGATTCCATGGTATGCTATTCATCTTACATTCACTATGAAGGTAATACTTTCACCATTACGGTAGCTTATCATAATGATAAAAGTTTCAATATCAGCACAAGGTATTAACTGTGAAGTATATTTGTAACGCGTTTTCCTCATAGATGACATATTACCTTTTTAATATACCGTAGTATTTGAAGAACTTTTTACATAAAATATAAATTAATATTAAATTTAGGTAATATGAGCATGATGAAATGATATTTTAAACGAAGATACGATTTTAACTTCCTTACTTCGGGCAATCTCTGGGTAATCTTAATAGAAAATCTCAAAAAAGACTCTTTGGCCTGACCCAGGATTCGCACCCGAGACCACTACGCAGCAGTCGTTTATTCACTAACAGCCGCGCCACGGATCAGTCATTAGATAAATAAATAACTATAACTTGCTTTAACGGTAAAATAACCTGTATGTCTACTAGGGTGTTTCATTTTTCTGAAGTTGTGATTTTAATGTGACTTTGCACGGCCCCTGAGTCTCAATGGTACAAACAACATTTCAGCCAAATTTCATTGTGATTGGACAATATTTAAAGGTTGCACACATAGGTGACTTTTATCTTGAAATAGCACAATTTCGAATTTTGTACCATATTGTGCTAGTGTGGGTTTTTATTCTATAATTCTTATGTAGCATTATATTTGTCGCAGGTTAGTAATCTATTTTAAACATAGGGACTAATAGAGGTATTTGGTTATTAGAAAAAGTGCCTATTAATGAATTTTTAAGAGCTAGACTTCCTTCGAAAGAGCAAGTACTTTAGTGTTAAATTATCACTGTAAGGAAATGAAACAAACACTCTCAAATGCCGCTAAATTTACCGGTGCTAAATTCCAAGATGTGTGGACGAAAGCCAATAATAGCCTTGTAAAGAATTCATACACAACAATTTGAGACAAATACTCTCCTATTCAAGGATTATTAGAAAAACAACGTGTGATAATGGTTACTTACATTCAAGGTATTCTAAGGAACAAAACCATCCAAGAGTTGACTACACAGAGTTGTTACAACTCTCACTCCCTTTATTTAGAAGGTTGAGCTGAAATAAACTTCAGTTTCAGAATTCCGTCAGGCAAGATCGATGACAAAAGTATAATATATTATTATGCACTTAAAATTGATTTTTGCTTTTCACAATTGAACATATTTCAACGCGATTCGAAAGGAATGAAGAGAATAGATGATTTCGTCAATCTCATATACGTCCGTTTGTGGCACGAGGCACCTGTAAGCCGATGGGCTCCAATGCCTTGACTTACTACATTTATTAAATTCTTAGCCAGACGAAGACAAAAGTGCTATTTCAGCGGCCGAAAGACGACTGACATCTATCAGAAACAAACGTGTGACTGGCTTCTTTTGGTGAACGTTTACGTGAAGAAGTGAAGGAAAAGGTGCTTCAAAATTTGGAAATGGTACCCGCAGAACAAAAAGAATTGATGTGGTTGGAAGGTAAAGGACTGGACTTTAAATAAACTATCGTAAGCGATTTTGTAACAAAAAAAAACAAAGAGTTTATTCGAGTTGTTTGGAATCCACGATTTGATAGAGTACTGCAGTGATTTACAAAAGATCCAAGTAAATGTTCTGAAGGTGGTTATTAATACTGCAGAACGAGAAATAGTTCTACTTAATATGAGAAAAGTTTAATGAAACGGTGAAAGACGCGCAACAAAAACAATTCCTGTTGATGGTAGTCAAAAATCAAGGAAAAGCCGTCACCAAGCGAACTAAAGCTGAGCTACCATTTTATAAAATTGTTTCATACGTACTGTTTATTGTCAGTCACAATGTTTATTAATTTTAGTATTCAAAGAATTTTATTATTTAGAGTTTTGATTCCTAGTTTTTTAATAAATGTGATGAATATTGATAGTTGAGTATTTTTCAGAAATTTTCAAAAGTGACCAAATTGTGCAACCCCTAAATATTATCCAAACGGCTTGAAATTTGGTATACATACCTTTTACATGACTGAGATCTGAAAGGCGAGCAAAGTCTAAAAAAATAATGCATTTAATTTTTTGCCTTAGTAAGTGAAACACCCTAATGTCTACACCTCCCCTGACAAATTTCCCCCTCTGTCACAGAAAAAATGTCCCATTTACTTCTTACTATAGTAATTTAAATGACTACTAAAAACACTCAATATCATACGAAATTTTGCAGCTCCATTGAAACCACATTAAAAACTTCAGATAAACGAACAAAACGCATTCAACTAGTTAAATCAATAGACTGGTCAGAGAATCGAATGTCTCCGTGTAATAAACGTTGGGACATTACCGCACAACTTGCTGAACGACGGTGAAGTTAGCGATAATAGCTAGCTACTTGAAACTATGCGGTTCAAACTATGATTTACATGTGAAACTTTCAGTGGAGCATTTTGGGAAGGTAATGAATTGGATGCTTTTAAGGTCTAGCTGTAGTTGATAAAATAATTTTGACTAGCAAACCCGCGCGACACTTAACGCGTTATTTTCTTTCCTTCCGTCATTTTCGACCTTCAAGGAATGATTATTCAAAAATAATCTATGTTTTATCTGGGTATTGGGCTATCTGCCTGTACAATTTAATGAAAGTGGGTTGAACTGTCTAAACTGGAAGAAGAAGAAGTCAAGAAGCAGATATTATTACGTTAGTATGGATTTAGGAAGAGCTCTTAAAATTTCTGTAATTTGACGCATACGCCTTCTTTTTTCTAAACAGCGATATGTAGCAAAGAATTAAATAAATTTAAACCCATGACGTAGTTGTGGGTTCAATTTACTTATTTACCGTGTGTGATTGAGTTTTTCAACAAATAGCAGCTTGTTAAAAATTGTGAGCTGTGGTAAAGTTAAGCGTCTAATAAAAATATACATGAAGTTTGCTCTCAAGAAATCTAGGTTTCGCCACTTGGTTTTAAAGATGAACATAAAATAGTTGTAAAATATTAGTATCTCTGTATTTTCAAAGATAGGTGGCAAAGTTTGACGAAAATATTATCGTCATATAACTTTCTGTTCAACCCTTTAGGGAAATCCACGCGTGATGTTATGACTCTTTTCAAGGGCTCATAATTCAGGGAAGTTATTAAATGCAGACATTTTGTATTCTCCCATCTATGAAGGGAAGGTTGGAATTAGATCGAGAGTGTTACAGTGGCGTTTCGCCCCGGGGCCCCAAAAGTTGGTGGGGCTCCGTTCACCGGAGCCCCCGCAGCGATTGCCCCACGCCTTCTGTGGGCAAAGTATGCTATAAATATGCCCAGTTTATTACAAGTACTTATATGAAGAGGGTAAAGTTAGGTTTATTTGAGTTCGAGGGCGCGAATTTGATTTTCAATGTTTGTTTTGACGTTTCGAATAGATTGTAAGAATTTCGCGTGTTTTGTGTGGGTTTTGGTTTATTTGTTTTGCCTTTTGGTTGTAATTGAATTTACAGAAATAGTTAACTAGGGAATAAATAACTCATTTTAAAGTCAATAAAATAGAAATTTGCAGATTTATTCAGTACCTGTCACAAACTTCGGCTTCCATTTATCTCATAACAATTAAGCTTTGACCAATCTAGATTATGTAATTGATATCAATTGAATAGTCCCTCATTAGAATGATCTTAGATAAGACACTAATCCTGTCACATCTCCCCCACACTAATTACTAATTGCCTGATACATACGATTACGCAGCATCCGAGAACAGATTGGACTTCAATCAAACAGGACACCGATCACAGTTTTTCAAACAACCCTTATGGCGTTCGTTCACTGCTTCCAAAAAGATTAGTTCGGCACATATAGACGTAATTAGCTTGTCATATGTGTACATAAAGTATTGCGCAGGAGTGCATTTTGCGTTCGATTTTGTCTTCCAACTATGATTAAAAATATGTATGAAAATGAAATTAGATTTCTTTGATAGGTTATTAAATTAATACCGCGACTTGAAACAAATAAGTTTGGCAAGTTTAGTAGCAACATAATCCGATTGTAACTTACTATGGAGTTAATAAGTATTAAGACAATAATATTATTATCAGTTTCGCGAATAAGTATTTTCTGCGAAGTAGATTCTTATTATCAAGCCGAAAGATCACCTTGTGAGGTTGCTTTATGCAAAACTCGGGTTTTGAAAGTATTTTCTTTGCAGGTAACTAGTGGAAAACCAGCCTAAAAGTCTATTTGTACAGTAATTGAAGTAGTTTCCCTCATTGCCGATATCGTCATTCGCAGTAATCAATCACCTGTCTCTCCACTAGTGACGACAACCTTTCAAGGACATTTGGAATCTGATAGAAAAAAGGTCGGTTTATTCAAGAGATCTTGTAAGGATTGTGAATATGTAATAATTGATGGAAGTGTTGACCATTATTTTGTCAGTAAACTATGCAATCTATACTAAAATTTGACCCGCTTGGTGGATATAAAACTAAACCATACTCGTTCCGATATGAGGAGCCTATCAATGGGACAATAAAAGGCTAAATTCTCTCTTTTTTTCTAGAATATGATCTGATTTATTAGTTATTTGATTTAAAATCTTTATCTTAATAATCTTCTTTCTTTGATGTAAAGTTTTAAAATTTAAATAATTAGAAGGCTTTTGAGCTTTTTAAAGCTTTTGTCCCCTGGGTTTTATATGTATCAGAAGGCCGCAGAAACCTTTCAGAAAATTACAGTTTCAATAGTCATATAGTCACAAAGTCAAACGAACACACTAATGGATATTCTGTATTACTTTAGACAAAGCCGAGAGCTTAATTAATTCCGATCCCACAAAGCCTTTGGTGAGTTAACTTGATCCGGAAATAATACGGTTAAGCCGTGAACCAGTGGGGTGCTATTAGACAGGTTACCTGGGGGTGGAGCCGGAAATCACTGAGGATGGCCTTACATAACATGTACATATGTATTGATTTGTATTTAAGATATTAGGTGCCTTTACACACACGCTGTTTCGTGAAACAGCAAAGGAAAGAGCGCGCGCCGCGCTCATCTGTCAAGCCCGCGAAGAAAACGTGAACGAAGTCTTTCCCGTGCGTAATCCTGTACGCTCCTAAGAACGGGCGATAGAGCGTGTGTGTAAAAGCGGCCATTATCTGTGTCTGTAGCTACAACCGGCTAGCTATCGAGAATTTTCTATGAAAATCTGATCAGCGCCTCTAGCAAGCGTCGGAGGAACTTGTAATAGGTAAAAAAATATATAAATTTTAGATTATTTTTTTACTCCCGTATGTCCAATTCGTTGATTGTGATGCAAGATTCTTTCTGCTTTACATACAATTAATAAAGTTTTCTTCGTACCTTTAAATAATACTAAAACATTCCCATTTGATACAGTAAACCCATACGACTAAGTGCTAAGTTAACATCTAAGTCTAACCAGCCGTTCCGTCGAAAATACGAAACTTATGTATGGGGTTAGAGCACGAGTAACTTAGTTTAAAGTTTCGACGCTACCTGTAGCACTATTTCCCTAACTTTGTATTGTAGCTTTGTGTCGAAAGACAGACAACTTTAATTTAAAAAAAAACGTTCATCGGAACACGTTACTATCTTTACTAATATTATAAAGCTGAAGAGCTTGTTTGTTTGTTTGAAGGCGCTAATCTCAGGAACTACGGGTCCGATTAAAAAGAATATTTTAGTGTTAGCTGGCCCGTTTATCGAGGAAGGGTTTAAGCTATATAACTGCACGCTTCGGCCATTAGGGGCTGAGTAGCAACGAAAAATGTTAGAAGAACGGGGAAAATTCTCTCTTATGTGGTGCAAGCGAAGTTGCGCGGGTCAGCTAGTATTTAATATTCTTATTCTATCTCTAACGCTTTCGTAGAAAATTTGTTGAAACGATGTCAACTTAAGGACAGCCAATTTAGTAAAGAACGAACCGTTAACTCATATTATCGATATTGGACTTACGTCCGATAGTAGTAGGAAATCGCATCTTTGCATCCCAGTATATGATCATGTATTAAGTAATGTTATGGAAGCCAAACACCTGCCGCTAATATTTTACATAGTATAATGCTTGCCTAAAAGTATGCATGTTGCGTGTTTCACTAAAATATGGTAAAGGCTTTTTAACGAGTTTTAGAGTGTACTACCTCGCATCTCCTATTTGTGTCAACGACAGATAAATATAATTTTAGTTTAACTATTTTTGTTTAATATTATACTGCCTTACTAATATACAACGTGTAATTAATGATAAGTTATACCGTGCTTTGTAATTTTCACTCTTATACAGTTTCAAAATTGATTGAAAGACTTAACGTAATTAGATCTATTGCGATGTTTATGAGTAACTCTATATACCTACATGACAAAAGATAAATAAGGGTGGAGATTATGGGAAAACGCGAACATTAGCTTTTTAATTCTTCTTATCATATGGTTAGTGGCCAATCTAGTGTCGAATTTCAAGCCGCCCGAATGGCCTTTGGCATTTTAATTTATATTTGAATATTCTCAATAGTTACAACTTGTCAACTTTCTACATATATTTAGTTTTTCTTAGTTTAGTTGCTCTGAGCTTGGTAACATATCCGGCGTTACAAGAAATCAACATTGTAAATAGCAAAACATGGTTCTATGTCAAACACGTATGTCTACAACTTCGGGTACAAAAATAAGATTCAATATTATTTGTTCCATATTTTCTTACAAAAGAAAAAAACTATATTTTCCCTTTCAATAATCCAGCTCACGTTTACAAATAGTATTCCTTAAAAGCCTCCCAGTCTGGTCTGCAGTAAGGCTTGCTATTTCTCAAATACTTGTATATTTCATGAGCGATCGACTTTACGAGTTCGCTAAGTGATATTTATAGGAACAGGAACCTATCATAAATGTTCTATCGTAAGAATAAAGTTTTCCTTCCTTCGGTAATAAATCTTCATTCCGTGTTTCAAGTTTCTCGCTTGTTTTTCGGTTGATGTTGTGAATTTAAATTGGTGGGAATTTTGTTGAAGTGCATTGACTGGTGTAGCAAAATGATACTGATATTTATAAATGCGAAAGTTTTGTAAGTATGTATTGATGGTTGTTACTCTTTCATTCATGATTTTAAAGAAATTTGGTACGCTTTTAACCTGGATTTACACATGTATATTATTATGTTACTGTAAAAGCCCGAACGGTGGTAAATCCTAAGATTTTCCGGTATAACCTAAGATTTACCAACTCGCAATGGTAAAAGTCCGAACAATTATTTTATTTCGAACTTTTACCTATATTCACTTGATGATATCGAGATGTCGCCGGAGCCCCGCTTCGCGGGGCTCCTCCTTCTGGGTGGTTAAAATAAAATAACCACGAAGGCTAAGGTAGCCTTCTAACCTAACCTACCCATGTCGTTTTGCCCAAAACTCCTTCTTAATAACTGTGTCACAGTATTTAATTATACCGTGAAATAGTTATAAACATAGTTATGAAGGAGGATTTTTTTATATATTGTAACATAGTTTTTAAACTCTGGCTTGTTCGGACTTTTACCATTGAGAGTTGGTAAATCTTAGGTTTTACCGGAAAATCTTAGGATTTACCACAGTTCGGGCTTTTACAGTAACATATATACTCCTTGCTTCCGATTCTTCACGCAGACGAAGTCGCGGGCAGAAGCTAAACAATAATTAAATAAAATAGGAAATAATGGCAAGCTTATATCTAACTACGTATGTTATGCCTGCGACGTTCGTATTGGTCTTTTTTTTTATTAAAAAAAAAGACCTACACAAAGTACATTGGCCTCCTAATCCTACAATCCTGTAAATGTTTATCTAATTTGGTTAAGAGGTTTTTCAAAAAAACAAACTTTTGAAGCATTGATTTTTTTCAATACCTAAGATGCCTACTAATGATAGTTTAAGTACCAGTTATATAAAGAACAATTAGCTAGAAGAGCTTTCTAATAAATCTTTATTGCGTACAGAAATAAGGCATTTAATCCATAAACTTAGTAAGTAATTAAAACTATCTATATTAACTGAAACATGTAACTAAACACTACGAATATAATATTAATAGAAATTAATGTAGAAGGGTCTCTATCCTATATTAAAATGTCTTGTGAGGCCGAAATCAATATTTGGGTATCACATCTAGACAAAAGACTGGCCTTTGGGACTTAAACTAACTAACATACTGTTGTGTGGGCTGTATTATCAATGAAAATAATATTATAAAGAGGATGTTTGATTTTTGGTTTGTTTGCTTGTTTGCATTGAATAGGCTCCGAAACTACTGGACTGATTTAAAAAAATCTTTCACCGTTGGCAAGCTACACTATTCCCGAGTAACGTAGGCTGTTTCATAGGAATGCTTATTAAAATTATAATAATCTAACCCAAAAAAATTAACAAAAAACTTACTTCAATCGCGTCCGCTGCGAAAATTATTAATGATAGAACAAAATGATGTTTTACAATTTTTTTGGACACATCAGTACCTCTTCAACGATGATTAATGATGTTTTTTAAAACTCAGTTTTTGAAATTTTGATTCGTGGATCTTTTGTTTAAAAGCAACGATTTGCTTGAAAAATTTGCACGTACTATCTGCGAATCTATGACGTCCTATCTCTGTGGAAGTCACAAAGATTATATCGTAACTTTTAATCTCTTTCGCTCTATAATTACTTCTTAATATTACACTCGAATTACCGCGATTCTGCAACCTATGCTTTGTAAGCGGTTTCGGCGCAAATAACATTGGTCAGACTTTTCTTTTTAAAAAAGACAGCTCCCGCATTAAGAATTGCTCTTGTGTCGCGAGGACTTTTACAAACATACAAACAACGGACACAAAGCACAACCAGACCCAAAACAGTTAATTGTGGATCGCATAAATAATTGCTTCGTGTGGGATTCGAACCCACGACCTCCCGATACAATGGTATCGGCGTTGCGACTTAAACCACTGAGCCACGGAGGCAGTCAAACAGACTTGTAGTACTGTTGGACATAAACTGAACTGACAGAAAGCCCACACACTATCGATCGTTCTATAAAAAACGTTACCCATATCTTCTGACCATAATACATATGTACAGCACTTTGCAAAACGAAACTCTATATTAAGATAGTACTCGAGTACGTTATTGCATGCAAAATTCTCTTTACCTACGGAAACTTGTTCTAACTTGCAAAATATTTGACTTGTCCTTCACAAATATACTACCATTTGTAAACTTAGTGAAAATTCTTGAAAAATGTAGCTAAGGCAAGCATATTCCAATTTTTTATGGAGTTTAAAGGCTTTGCGAAGTATTTGGCCTATAGATTTTGTAACTTCCTTGCTGACCCGCGCTGCTGATGAAAGTGTCATATTTCAAATCCTCAAGGCTTGATTTTAAAGAAAATTAATAGCCTGTTTGATCTCGTGTCTTTAACTTTCTCCGTGCAAAATTTCATGGGAATGTGTTTATTGTTTTAGGCGTGAAGACAGACATCCTTTCGCATGAACTATTTTAATTTGTTTACTATATAAGTTATATTATAAAAGGCATTGTGTTAATAAAAAAAAATATTTATAATATACACACCAGTAAAGTATTGTTAGACATAAGTAAGTTAATTGTCACTTGCTTAAACTAAAAAAAAGAAAGAAATGAAAACACACCTGCATTTTTTCGAACTTTTAAAACAGTTCTTAAAGATGTGCAAAGGTTGCCTTCAGGCTTATTTATATACTGAAAGCGAATTCTAGTTGAAATATAACAACTAATAAGAGACACCTGTTCCGCTTCATTTAAATTTTAATTGCAACTAAGTTAACAAGGCTGAACTTCGAAATAGTCCAGTAATTATTGGGATACGTTCAAATTGAATCTGATCGCTAAAATTGGATACTCATTAGGTACTTATCCATTGATTATCCCAGATTCGAGTCCCTTTGCAATTAGGTAAAGATGAGATAATAGCCTTAAATTTTCAAATACATTTTAAGTTCGATTGGTATTACAATTTGCTTATATAGGTGCTCCCACACAGCAGTTATATAACGTTATACAACATTGTGTAACACGATAACAAAACAATTTTAATAAAATATTAAAACAAATGTTATAAGTCAGTTTCTAATTTCTTATATAACTGCTGTGTGGGAGCGCCGAGTTTAAATTGTATGTTTTAAATAATAATATGAAATAATTATTTTCTCCTTATTTCTTTCCGTGCGCGCAAAAATATTTTACCAAGTAAAAATAATCCTGTGTATCCATTAATTCAGGTTGTAAACTATCTGTGTCATAAATTTCATCAAATTCCGTGCAGTAGTTTTGAGGCGAAAGAGTTAAAAATATCTATCCGGTAAAAAACTTTTTATTATTTGAATAGGACTTGATATTCTACAAACGTTTCAATGCTTAGTCTTCAAACAGGATACGTTCAAAGTAATGGCCTTGAACTTAATTGAAAGCTTAATTAGCAAGGAGTAGTATTGAGTTGAAATAAAGGCCAGCATTGTTTTTTGAAAAACAATTTTCTTTTTAGCTTTAAATGGTTAAAATACTTTAGTAATGGCTATTAAACTATTACTGCAGAAAAGTCCATTTAAATAATGAGATACAAGCTCCCATGTTATTTACATATATAATATTACGCCGGTGATAACCGAGTGGTATAAGTTGGCACCTCCCACGCAAGTGGTCGCAGGTTCGAACCCGAGGCAACACACCAATGACTTTTCGAAGTTATGTGTGTATTAGAAATAATTATCACATGCTCCAACGGTGAAGGAAAACATCGTGAGGAAACCTTGCATGCCTAAAATTTGTTTAATACTTTTATTGAGGGCATGCAAAGTCCCCAACCCGCACTTGGCCAGCGTGGTGGACTCAAGGCCTAACCCCTCCCTCATTACGGGAGGAGACCCTTGCCCAGCAGTGGGACATTAATGGGTTAAATTTATTATTTTTATAATATTACGCCGATACATACAAATGTTCACATCGATTATACCGAAAGGAGTAGGTTGAGATGTATGAAACACACGTTTTGCCAGTAACAATGTTAGTGCCATGTAAATGGGAACCAGGCACGTTATTTAACTCGAGGCTACTATTGAAAAATATTTTTTTATAGAAATAAAACAATTCATTTCATTTGTCGTATGGTCAGTGGTCAACCTAGTGTCAAAGTTGTTCAAGCCGCCCAAGAGGCCTTTGACGTGGCTTAACGACTGTTATCTTAGTAGACAACAACCGGGACCGACTTTTAACGTGCCCTCCGAAGCACGGAGACGCCCAGTTCAAATACCACTATGCGGTCACCCATCTATGGAATGACCGCGCCAATGGTTGCTTAACCCACAGATCGTTTACCGACCAGTGAGCGCAACTGGCTATGGGCGCCTCAAATAAAACAATAGTACCTGCTTTCCTCTGCCCTGCATGGTAATCGAACCCAAGGCCTAATCAGCTTGATACACTACCGACCGCCCCATAGTGACAGCACTTTTGTTATTTGTGCTTTGTAAAGTACGAAATTGTGTTCCCATTCATCCAAACGCTAACCTTACCAAGGATATCTGACCTTCACAATAAATTCTATATCCTGAAGGAATATAAATTGAAAACGTGAAACGCTTTCAGTATGACAAATCATCGCACTATATCGTGAAAATATTTCTATCGGACTATTGGGCTGAGTCCGATATATCGGCCATTTTGGCCTGATAGTCTGAGCGCTCTTAAGGCCAAAAATTGGATTTGGTTTAAGGTAAAATTTTGGGTATGGGATGTGTCAAAAAGGTATGAAAAATAAGACAAAAATTAAAATGTTTGTTTTTAGAATATTATTGCTGTATTTTACTTTCCACTAGATTTTGTGTGAGTAGTTTGTTGGGTATTTAGTTACAATGCTTTATTTTCAGTTGTTCAGGCTGAAAATACAGACTAAAAACTAATATTATTTGAGTTAGTTTTTCTTTTGTGTAAATGACCGGATGGCTTTGAATTTGGCACTGTAATAAGCTCCAACTCGCAGAAGCACATAGACAAGAACTGCGGGCGGAAGTAGTAGTATAATATAGAAATATAGAAAGGATATAAGTTTATAAAGATACGACAAATGTACGGTCTGAAAACTTTCAGAACAATTCAGCACCTGTACTGAAACTCGCACAGTCGGACATTCATAACTAAAATCCTATATTCCAATAACCGGAAACCGATGTCCGAATTGCATTTACTTACAGTCGCCGGTCGTAAGCTCCTGTCCTATTACGTCACATTCGCTCGCCGCGTCGCAGTGCTACGGTCGAGCTCCGGGCTCGTAGCAGTGGCTACAGACGCGTCGGGCGCGTAGGCTGAACGCTACGCCGCTACGCGTGTGCTACGAAGTTGTCAATGTGATGTTTGTTGTGTTGAGTGACAGTTATAGTGGCTGTTGTTTTTTTGCGGAATAATAAAAGTTTATTTTATTCAGTGATTGGTATGTGAATTACGAGATAGTAATGTTACTTACTTTAAGGGTTACCTGAAAATAATTTGCGTTTGGAAAAAACATTTTTTTGTAGATGTGGTTTTTATCTGTAGGTCTAAGGCTAAATTTACGTCTTGCAGATAAGTTTGGGATAACCGAAAGATTTATAAGTTTCGAAAAATATCTGTCAATAATTTTGGTTGACTTGACATTTACCTTATGGTCAAGCGTTAGTGTATTCTAATTCAAATAATTATTAGTGGCAGTATTTTTCATGCATTACAACGGAAATATTTATTTATTTAAAATCTCATACTTTTTAGGAACCCACAAAACCTGCAGTAACTACGTAGCTAAGTTTACAGTTTCACAATGTATATTTCCAATAGCTAAACTGGCTGTAGGACGCAAGAATTCTCCTTGAAAATATCAAGCCAGCCTCTAATGACTATATAATTACACACTAGCTAAGAAAAACCGTCACAATTTTGATGTAGTGGTTGAATTTTAATCAATTTTCTAGAGAGCGTCACTATCGATGGCTCATCCAATCAATCATGAATGTAGACGATATTAATGACTTATGAAACCTTATCCTATTTACTTTTAACAATGGAAATTGACTGTTTTACTATAGTTATTTTATATACAACTTTATGTACCAAGTCATTGACAACAAATTAGAAATGCAGTAAAGATTTACACACGTTGAAATCTCTTATCGATTATTTGAATGAAGTTAATGTGAGACATATTACTGGTCTTCTTTTGGGCAAGGATCTCATAGAATGGGGAAGGGGGTAGACCTCGAGTGACTATTATGGCATTAGTTTCATTAACTTTTATAAAGATAATATACAGTGCAACCTAGTTATAACGAAATTCAAGGATTTGTTATAGCAAGCAATTTATTGTAAACTACTACAGTTTTTAGACCTGAACAAAATACCATTATATCATTAAGGTTTATTAGTTCATAAGGTCAGCCAAAAAGGATTTCAAAGAATTAGTTAAATCTATAAAATCGTTACATTGAGACTCGTTATATTAAAATTACAATAATGGGTTGATTTTGACTGACCATTTAAGGTGTTAAATTCTCATTCTTCGTACTAAAGTTAACGTGATCAATACCAGTGTACTAAACCTTTAAGAATCAGTGTGTCAGTGACTATGTGATGTGCTATGGGTGAAGGCCCGGCGCCAGGAGTGTTCTTCACGGGGGGAGACAATGGCAACGGGTACCGGCTCTCGGCGCAAGGTCTTCGAACATTGCAGAGCTTCCTTAGGGAGCATGGAGCTGAGTGCGTACGACAGTTTATGCAGGTACACTCGTAATTAAAAAGGGTTATAACCTAGGGTTTTTAGAAGGCCGATAGGCAGTTGCTCCATGTAAAATACTGGTATTTAGCTGCATCCGGTGAGAAACTGGCTGGAACCCGTCGATTCCTACTGTTCTTATTGAGAAGGTTAAGTGCTGTTTGCGTGCGATAGTTCTCTTGCTGCAAGATGTATAAGAGTTGTAGTCGGTCCCAGCAGTTCTAAAGGTAGCTTGGTGCTGAATGCGTGCGCCAGTTCATGCGGGTTCTTGTATTGTAACCAGGTCACTATATTCTGTAGTATTGTACTGCTTTTCAAATTCTGCAGATTGCTGAGGGAATGTGACGCATAGTACTGACAGGGCAAGGAAGCTTTGTAACCTAAAGAATTTATTTTTTCTAGTTCCCCTGGTTGTCTTTTTAAAAGACTGCTGGTATGCCCAACTCGTAAGTGTTATTAAATTTAAATTTTCTCAATCTTGTGTTATTTTAACTCTAAACTACTCGATACTGTTGCAAAACGTCGTACAACGTAAATACTTTTTTAATAACATAATGATGAATGAAGTACTTAACCCATAATGAATTGCTTTTGTGTTAGAATAAAAATATTCTATTAATAGTTAACTATCCTGTATATTGTGAAACCGGGGGTGACCGGAAAGCGTCATAATATTCCATTAGATTCCCGGAAATTGCTAACTTTTTATATTCTTCGCGTATAATAATAATACGATTTAGTAGGAAGTCGTACTGATTGTATTGTGTAAGTAAAGTATTAGAAAACTATTTATAAACGTTTTATTCAATTCATTATTTTTATATATAAAGTAAGGTACCTATAATTTTAATAAATGCGCTTCTTCGAAATAATTATTTTTGTTACTGAAAACGAAGTAAATAGTCACTCTTATACTTAAAATATAGTGTCTAAGATTCCACGTTTGGACATTTGTCTGTTTGCTCTTTAAAAACGCGAAAACGGTTAATTAGTTAGGTTGAAATTCGGCATACAGACAAATTATAACGTTGATTAACTTACAAGATACTTTTCCCATTGGAATTTTTTTACATTTAGACTTAATCGTTGCTGAAAATATACAATATCTATAGTTCTTATGATTATTGTAAAACTAACTGTGTAATAAAATATATTTTACATAAAATAGAGTACATGTAGGTTTTATTTGAACACCACCCAAAGGCCAAATAATAATGTTCAAAATATAAGGCTCATGTTTTTAGTGTTAAAAGCAAACTAAAAGTGTGTGTAGGTCTTAATAGTTACTAATAAGCGGACTAATAAACCAAGGTTATACATATAAGCACTAGATAAAAACTGGTTGACGGAGTTTGAAGCTTCTGTCTACCAGTACACCGGTTTCCCAAAGGCTACACAACTTTGTCCAAAATAGAAGGCTTTTTAGTTTAACGATAAAGCCTCCCAATAGCTAACTAAATACGTTTTAAATTGTGTGTAGGTCTTAATAAGTACTCTTAATAGGTACTAATAAGTGGACTAATAAACCTAGGCTATAGTGTAGGCACTAGATATAATAACTGTTTCCAGCATGTGTCCTCGCATACTAATTACAGTTAACGAGCGAGACGGCGATATTGAAACTAATTGAAAGTATTCTGTAGCCGGTTTTATTTTGATAATTAGTTTTTAAGATCTTGTTTGAGATAAGAATTTAGACTTGAGAGAAATCTTTTGTATCTTGATTTTTATATTATACAAGGTGAAAACCCAGCTTCGTTCGGGTGAATTTTGCTACGGCAATTGCCGTGATTGCAACACTTGTCAATAACAACATTTTCGCCAAACGTCAACGACTGATTATATAATTTAGATAACATGTCACGCATATTTGCGTGAATTATTTTAGCAATGAAATAGAGTTTTATATGCCTTAAATTCTGCGATTTTGTTTTATTAATTACAAGTTAAAATGTAAGTCAAATAACTGTAACTACAATGGTTGTTAGAAATTTATCTAGTTACAAACGATCAAAATTTTAATTCGTATAATTATTAGTATGATTCAATATTTATAGTATTCTTTATAAAGACATATTTAAGAAAGAACTCGAAACCTTTAATTCTGCAGCCAAACTTACGAAGTATATGGGACATTCCCTACAAAATATAAAAATGTTATTTTATAGTACGTTGGACCTTTCACCATGGACCGTGTCGACACGTATATTCTTATTTATTAGTACTTCATATAATTTTAAGAGCTATCCGATATCGTCACGACGGCCATTTTGTATCGACCGGAGGAAAGTCACCCGGAAACCATTTTGTAACGAAAATGTAATACAGTTTCATAATTTTAAGTTAAAATAAGTATGGGTCAAGAGGCCACTTCTCCACTATCGATATCGACAAACCGTTAGCTATCGAGAAATTTATGATAACCTAATCACTGCCTCTAGCGGGCGCCGTGGAAACTACAATACATGGAAACGAATTATACTTAATTTAGTATTTTGTACTTTTGCAGACAGAACATTTTAAATGTCAAACTCTCGGTACTCGATAGTACTGATTGTAGAGAATTGCGCTACTGGTTTTAAATGTAAACTTTTCTTTATTTTACTGACAAAAAATGTTAAATGCGGATATCTTATACAGGCAGACCCTTTGATGTAATTTGTGGTGAAGATATATTTTAAATATTTAAAAGATTTTTTGCATTACGTCGAATTAAGTTATAATTTTTTCATAAATACAAGAAAAACATTTCAGACGTTCCTTCATGCGCCCATACAAAGCAGTCCCTTCTCACACTTCTGTTTTATAAACCAAATTACTCATTTCATCAGCTTTCCATAACAAAACAGTACGAAACTAGTTTAAAATCTATGCTAAAACTATGTAACATGCTCTAAACCACTAAGCGTCTTACTTAAACCACTGCTTAAAACATAACCACACATGCAAATGTATTTATATCAGTACAATCATAAGCATTCATATGTATACAAAGACATTTACAGACGTACTTTATGTAAATAATCATATAATTATCGCTTTTAATTTCTGTGTTATTGATACTGGTTGTAAGACAATTTTGAAGCTTAATATAGCAAAATGGCGCTGCACGGAATGCTGCGAAGAAATGCAGGTAACGCAATGAAAGTACATATGAAGTTAAAATTTGCGCAATGTAGCAATTTTACCTCTTTTAAGAATAACGAATAAGGTTCATGACACAAAAATAATAAAATGAAAATTAGTAAAGTAATCCTTTAAGCCATTTCAGTCACTGTAGAATGAATGTATAAGAAGATACGGCAATTAAGGCGAACACGCACTTTACTAGTCAGCCTGCGACCACGGCGAGTGCAACCTGCGCCGAAACGTTAGGCATTTCAAGGTAAAATACGTGTTCGCGTTAATTCTCGTATTCTATTATAAATTAAGCATGCAACGTGAATGTTTTAAAGTTATCACTGTAGAATGATTTAATATCAAATTAACAAAATTCTTCAATTGGGTTTCCATGAAAGAGTAAAAAAGATACGTAGATCCTTTCAAGTTTTGACGTAGTGTGAGTGTTAAGATTATGCTCGTGACAGTACATATAGAATTCACGTCAGTGTAGCTACAATTCCTCGTAGCTACTTAAATAATAATTCAGAACTTAGTGTTTAAGACAAACGACGGCAGATGGCAGTCGTGCTGAACTCCCTACGTCTTATGACACTGTGTCCTTAGTATAGCGGAGCGTGTAGCGGGGCGATTTGTAAAAACGCTATTTTGATGATATCTGCTTTGGGTTGTTTACGAGTTTGGTTCATTTTTGAATATAATTAGTGTGCTCCAGATCCATGACAAGAATGAGAATGATGATATTGATTGAAAAATGCAATGTAAGTAATATAATATAATAACACTCCACTCTTTTTGTTTAAATTTTGATTAAGGTTGCCTTGTTTGTTAGTCGTTGGCTTAAACTGTCAGAGTGGCACATTAAATAGATCTATGCGATGTTGATGACTAACAGTGGAATACAAAAGTATACAAATTCAGGATTTAGAACATCAGTGCCCCGCAGATTTATGCAGCTGCCGGTAGCATATTTAATACAGCTTCTTTATTTCCAAAGTACACAAAATTGGCAATAAAAATCTAGAACTATCGTGCATGCCAAGGTTCATTACTAAATGGTTGGATAGTGATATGCACACTTCAGTGGCTAGAAAACTTAAGTATACGATATGGTATGTCGCTCTGCTTACCTCGCCGCCACTCTAAGTCCCCACCTTTCCCTAAGTGAGTAACTAAGTACACATTAACCTCTCGAGCGCCCCACGTCAAAATTCAAATATACCGTTAAGCGTCCAGGCCAAAAATGGCGCGCGAAATTGAATTGGCGGTTGGCGTTTAAGCGCCGATTCCGTCATATTTTGATACTAACACCCTAGTCATACCTTATATATTTGAAATCTACATAAAATTTGCTATATATTAAAAAAATAAACCACAAATAATATTTGATAGTGGTGGTACAATAGTCGGTTTAATCTGAATATTGTGTGCTTTAGGCATGTGTTTGAAGAAAGTCTAAAAAATATTTTTAGGCATAAAAAATAATATGACGGAAGGTCTTATCGTGTAGTTAATGAATAATGACATTAAAATCCAACTGTAAAATATACTCAAATCTTTAAAATTAGTTAAAAAAAGTATTTACAATATTGGTCATAAAGGAACATGTCGTTGGGTCAGATGTTGTTTAAGGTGCTCTCTGGCCTATATCAACCACTTATTCAAGTGTGTGCATTAGATCGTCGTCTCGTTTCATCAGCTTCAATGTCAAATATGTTTGAAAGGGATAAACATAGTTTTAGCATTTAATTTCTACGTTTTTTTAATGTAAGATCGTTTTGCCGTACCACGGTGGCGGGACGCTTGACGGGGGTAGCACATTCAACCGTGACACGGTGGCCGGGCGCTTGAGAGGTTAAGTAGATCTAGGGAGCTTGACTTAAGATTTAAGTAAGGCTTTTCTGCATTGTAAATTTCTTATTAAATAATACATATTTCACGTCATGAATAGTCAATGGAGACGTGGACGGAATAAAAGAAGAGTTTTTACGCAAAATTGTGAGATTTCGTGGCCTCTGACTTTTAGTGCTAACTAAAACTAGCTAGACTATAGTTTTATATTCATTGTTTTACTGGCCTTTGCTTGGGAATATCGTGTGTGTATTTTTATGAATTTGATGCATTAACTTAGGTTGTAAATTGCGTAATGACCCACGCTCACGTGCATACCCTGTTTTGCTTCCAAACATATCAGAGGTTATTTTGAAAACATAGTAGGCTTAAATTTGGTTCTAGAATTAAATGTATTTCTATGCTTAGTTCCATTTCAATCGGCTGGTAGACATTTGGATTTATTATATTAGTTAGTACCTATAGATATGCATATGTGTGTGAAATTTCATGAATTTTGTTTCGGTTATTTTTGCCTTGTAAACGAACTGAATGAGTATGTATATAGTATAAACTTTAGGTAAATCAGGTTTATACTGCTACTACCGTCCGGGGAAAGCAAGCGTGAAGGCTTATCTATCATTTATCAGTAAATTAGTCCGCATTTGATAACAATCAAACATGTTCCATAATGTGTCACGAATGATTAAAAACTATCCTCCGTTATTATATGTCGTTATAAACACGATCGTGTTTCAAATTGATGTATCGGAATATTTGTCACGTAGCGTAGGTATTACGCCAATTTGGAAGGTGATTCATAGAAATATAACTGTTTTGATAAGTGGCTTGAAAATTATAATACTTTGAATTAGTTTTGGCTATTAAATGTTGTTTTAAATTAGCCTAAAACACACTACCTTCGCTCTGTTAGACTGTGTCAACATCGGCTCAATATGTTTAAGGTGTCAGTGTCAACAGACGGACGAACAGAATCTTTTAATATTTCCTATTCCTCCGTGACGCAGTGGTTAAGGTCACCACGCCGCGCCGCTACCATTGCGTGGGGAGGTCGTGAGTTCGATTCCCACACGGGACAATTATTTGAGCGATCCACAACCACAGCAAGTGCAACCTTCGCCGAAATGACAAAACTCAAAATTTAAACAGTCTTGATTAAGATAATATTCTTTAACATCTGGTTTATTATATCTATACAAAATTACATGTCCTACAAAATCAAGGCAAAATTACAGCGCATAAATTCCGTGTCATATTTCCAGTAACTAAAACAAGATGCTTAGGTCTCCAAACATCTCATGTCAGCCTGGTACCGCGGCACAATTTAAGAGCTCGAACATTAATCTCTGCGTTTGATAGCTAACTCATAATTAGTCCCACAGCATCCCGGTTACGAGCTAGTTTTGATAAATTGTTGAGATATTTCTCTTTGGTTTTATGTTGACAATTTTCGCGTTTAGTTGCAAATATTTAGGGTAGTTAGGCTTTGAAAAGGAACTGGTGTGGCAATGTAGGTTAATCTTTAGAAATATGAAAGTTAATACATTTTTAGGTTTTTTGGGTAAATTGATTGTAATTTGTACCGTACAATATTTCTGATCCTCAGTTAAATACTTTGAAATGTTTGTTAATTTTAATAACTATATAATCTATACTAATTATTAATAATATTATAAAGCTAAAGAGTTTTTTTGTTTGTTTGTTTGTTTGAACGCGCTAATCTCAGGAACTACCGATCCGATTTGAAAAATTCTTTCCGTGTTAGATAGTCCATTTACCGAGGTAGGCTATAGGCATATATCATTACGCTACGCTACGCTACAAATAGGAGCAGAGTAGCAGAGTAGCAATAAAAAATGATATAAAAACGGGGAAAATTTTGACCCATTCTGTCTTATGTGACGCAAGCGAAGTTGCGCGGGTCAGCTAGTTAGTAATAATATTTTAACGCTAAGTCGATAAATGTGACGTATATAACAAATCAACCAATCTTGCAAAATAGTATAAATAACGCAACTATCGAGTTTTGGATAATAATACGTATTGAATGCTTAGAAATACTGACAAATTGTTGTTTTAAATCCCGCTAGACGCTAATTTACTTTTAAAAATCTATCTGTTAGAAAATTTACACTAATAAATTACACGACGATGATGATTTCTATAATTTTTTACCAAAATTAATCACACATAATTCCACACCATCATCTAAAATGTATCAATCACCTAACCTCATTCTACAAAGCAGAACCTAACGAAACGACCAATGAAAGCCTCCCTCGCACCTCTAGCACCTGAACTCAGTAGATCAGTACGAGCTGAGCTCTCCGTTCGATCTGACTTTGATCTATTGTATCATTGCATTCAATGACGAAGCTACTTGAGAAATGTGCCATGTTTTGAGAGATTTTGGTACGGTGTAGATGTGGAATTTGTGATTAAGAAATTGACCTATAAAATGTTAGAACGCGGGTTGTAATGCAATTTTTTTCAGTTATGTGGTCTGGCGACGACGGTCCTACAGTGAGACTTTGGGACAATACCGGCGATTAAATCTAATAAATCGAATTAAACGTTAAAGATTTTGCATTTCTGTGTCTCACGATGCAAGTTTTCTGCTAGCCAAATAACATAATAATATGACTGTGTAATCTATACTTATAGAAGTATTACATTACCTTTGAAAACTGATGAATCACAAAAGCTTTATAAAATAAAATCCTTATTTAGGATAATCGTCTTAGTTTAAGTTATGTACTATAGAAAACAAATTTTAATACTTTATTTAAGTGGTCTTTAGAAACTATTTCGTACCTATTTGCTTCAACATTTATAGCATTATCACAAACTTTTGTTCTTCAAGATGATCACAAAAGTAAGTTTCCATCTCATGTTCCAATGAAACTAATACTAATAAGAACAATAGCTTATCTTCACTAAACATCTCACACAAAAGACTGGTAATTGTATAGATATCGCCCACTCATAGTACAACAACTTAGTAGAGAGTCTTGAATGCAAGGTTCCCGACTGGTGGGGGTACAGAATTCACAATTTTACTCGCATACTTATTCAGCTGACAGTAGATTGTTTGTATTAGTTAGGAAAAATTGCCTGTGGTTTTCTTATACATATATTAAGCATTTTATACATAATAGTATAAACCTTTCTCTTGAATCTCTATCTACTTATTAAAAAAGCTGCATCAAACTCTGTTGAGTGGTTTTATAAATCTAAGCATACATACATACATACCGGCAAAGGGACAGACGCGAGAAGTGACCTTGTTTATTTTTTCAAAAGACATCTCCTGCATTAAGAATTGCTCTTGTGTTGTAGGGACTTTAACAAACATACAAAACAACGAACACAAAGCCCGACCAGACCCGAAACAATTATTTGAAGATCACACAAATAATTGCTCCGTGTGGGAATCGAACCCACGACTTCCCGACGCAATGGTAGTGATGTGACGATCTTAATCACTGCGCTACGGAGGCAATATATAATCTAGATGAATCGTGCATGCCAAGGCTCTGTACAAAGTTGTCGGACTATAGTGGCGAGTTTTAATACAAGTATTGGGAGCTAAATGGACGCGAAATTCTTTTATAGAACAGCTGTGCTCTTATTGAATAAAATGAAAATTTTACACGATTGGAGGTATTTCATTGAATTTGTCTCAAGGTCTTCAGATCTTTTCAAGTTTCTAACAGCTATTTTACAGGTATATCTACCGAAGAAGCAGATACAAAATAAAAGATTTTATACTATATATTTGTTAAAAACGCATACGAATGATCTTAAATCGTGATGAGAAGACTGTATTTTGTAAAACTTATAAATATGTTTTGTTAAATAAGTTTTAAAAGACTGGTGTATGAATGAAGCAGGTAAATTATAGGGGTTGTAGCAAGTGGCATTATTCGTCTTCAATCTACACTTGTAGGGAAAAAGGCGTGATTATATGTATCTATTTTTTTATTAAATTCAAGATATTTTGAACCTAAAAATATAATATTTCATGGCATCTTAAACAAACAGCGTAATTAAACCCTAACCGTAACTAAACGTAACTGAACTCGGTGTTACAAGTATGTATCACGTTTTACGAGCGTTATCTTCTGAACAAGTACCTCATCCAAGAATAGTCCTACATAGGTAAAATAAGTTTCAAAATATTTGTGTATGTATTAAACAGGACAATTATAAGGATTTTAGCAATGGCATTTATTGTCCACTAGGAATGTACCCTAATGGCGACGAAGGTATGTTTATGTATCTATAATTTCAAGCCCAAAATTCATACATCTTTGAGACAGGTTTTTATAAAATCTAAATATTTTGAAATTTAAACTATTTAAGTTTATGATTATTATGTACCTGCACTATTGTACTGGGGTAAGCCTGTAAAAATAGTTGTGAAGATGAATAAATAAATAAGTATCATGGCTTCTGAAACAAACTAGCTAGTTAAACTATAACCGTAACTAAACGTAACTTAACTCAGTGTTACAAGTATGTATCACGTTTTACGAGCGTTACCTTCTGAACAAGTACCTCGGCTAAGAATAGTCCTTCACAGCTAGCTAGCTTTTACACTCTTGTACGACAGTAAAGGTACGCACTCAAAGGAATGGTGTACGTCGATTTTTGCTGAGCTTATCACGATAGTGTTAGGCTTTAAATGTGAGTTTGTAAAGCAAAATTGGGAGAAAATATATGCAAATAATAGGGTTTAAATATGTGAAAGTTGTAAAAAATTGTATATTTTTCATTGTTACTTTTAAAAGACGCGACTTAAGGATAATTATCCCGTAGATATTAAAAGAATGAGTGGAAGCTTCAGTTTACTTATTTTGCGAGTACATGCATTTTGTCAAACAAATGTGTAGTTTGATAGAAAGGCTGCTTTTATCATTCTTGAATGCAAACTAAATAATACATTTGTAAAAGGTGTGAAAAGGAGACCCTCAATAAATAAAATACGACACTTCTTGTGGACGCCTTATCAATACATCCGTAACAAAACTATCTTGTTATCTGATAAGAATTTTCTAGGAACACTTTCTTTTGCTTCAGCATTGAAACTTAGCAGTCGAAATAATGCGACAAAAATATTTTATGAAGCCAAAATCGCCACCAAGCTTAACAGAAAAATGCGGATGCAAAATCGGTAATAATACTTGTTTTACTTCTTTATGACTTTTTATAAAGCTAATCATGCAACGCTAAAAAATCCGTTAAATTTTGACACTTATGTCGTTTATAATCGGTATTACGATGCAATTCTTAAGTTCTTGCAGGCGAAATAACAGCCACAATGTAATGTATTCCATCGTTCTTGCCTTAAATCCCACAAGATAAATCCCATGTTCCTTTCTTCCACGCAGATTATTCGAGCATGTGTCCAAATGTGTGCCAGTTACGAAATGAATTCTGCGGACTTTTAATTCCATTCCAAAACTGGAAACCTGAAATGGAAAATGGAAAAACCGGTACGTGATCGTTGTCTTTGTAAAAAGATGATAACGAATGTCAAAAGAGTACTTTTACTGTTAGGAAAACGTGTTATTATACCTTTATTCACTTGGGTACCTTTTTCAGTCGTGGAGGTCCGATTAGGTATTCTTTCCTTGGGTGTTTGGGAAGTGCTTGAATGTTTAAGTGAGGCTTTGTAAGCTTCGATGATTATGGGATAATTAAGGTTAAGAAATCGAATACTCTTAGTTACTAGGACACAGTATATTTATCTAAGTAATTAAACCTCATTATGAGTAGTACACTTACAGTCTGCTTGTTACGCAAAAATATGTGTTTTAAGGAGCTCTTTGTTGAGCTAGAAATTGAAGTTTAATTAATTGTAAAAAAAAAAATTAAGCTATATAAAGTTACATACCTTCTGCAATAAACTAATGATTGTTTTTTTATTGTTTCAGGTACATCGAATTATATTTCGGCAGTCATAGACTAAAATCAGAATAATGTTAAGTCCTGTAAAGTAAGTTATTAAAAAACTTAATTTATTTGTAAACTATAAACTCAGTTTTATGAAAACTACTATCACTAATTATTAATATATTGAAATTACTATCAAACATAGGTTACTATACAAACATATTTTATGTATTTTAACGATATTAGAAAAATAAATTAAAGTTTATTTTTCTAATATCGTTTTCAGAATATAAAACGATTTGATTCTATTAATTGAATGTTAATAGACAATATATTAGGTTTTGAGCAAACAGATCGCTTCCCTTCAAAATATATATATTAGCGGAATTTTCCCGAGATTTCTAAGTAATATAAGGCTTATTTGATTCTATTAATATCGTATTATGTTACAACCAGAATATTTGCCTCTTTCGAAGAAGATTATAAAAGAAATACTGCTGTAAATAACTAAAAGGATTTTTCTTAATATCATTTTTTTAAGCTGTGTTGTTTACTATATTTTGCACGTTGCTCTGCCCGTATTTTGTTATTTGTTAAAATAGTTTATCATACTTGACACCGTGTCTCCATGAATCTCCAATTTAAATATTATCAAAATTGATTCAGCGTTTATGCCGCGTAAGTGAGACAGACAGAAATTTTAATTTATAATAATTAAGTGTGTCTATATTAGTGACGCGTGGATCCGTTATTTACAAATCGTTATTCCTGTTTTAACTGCTTAACCGATGGCTTTAAGGAACAAAGTAGTCTTTGTTTGATCCTGGGCCTTCAATTTATTGTTTCCACGCTTGATTTCGTTTTATCCCAAGAGTGAATAATATTATTGTGAAAAAAGCTTATAATTTCATTTCAATCGCTCAAAGATTTAGTCATACAAGCGCGACAAAGAGAATGACTTGCATATTATTATATTACATTTGTATGGATCTATTATATTGGGTACTATAATTTACATAGCCACGAAACTGCATTGCAGATGAACAAATCCTGTAAACGGAGAACTGAAGAATGATTGTAGTATTAAGTACTAGAGTGAAGATGTTTCCTTTACTCTTAGTGCATCTGGTCTAGGGGTGGGAAGGGGATGATGGCACTATCGGCTATTGTCATGATTACGCACTTGATGATAAAAAGATTGATATAGTATTAAAGTAGGTATTGTAACGTTTAGAACTGTAAAAACTTTTTACATGAGATGTTGCTAGTAAGTTACATAAGTAGGTTTTATAATTATTTTTTTATATTTCATACCGGCTGACTTGTGTTAGCTAGCTCTGCTCGCGTACATAGTTTCTTACTATTCCAGTAGTTTGGTATTTTAAAGATAAAAAAAGTCTACTAACAAGTTACAGCAGTTTTACTTTGAAAGCAGAACAAACGGACTGACAGACAATATGGCTGGACAGGTGTAGATATTTAAGGAACCATTATCTGTAATGACTTTTCAGATCATTATCTTTCTTTTTCTTTTGACTTTCTTTTTTTTTCAAATTAATAAATATCTGTATGAAGATCCGACTTATCCCCTGTTACTTAAAAATATTTAATTTTAGTGACATTCTCATGAACTTCGAAGATACACTCTTTTTGAAAATATTCATAATCACAGCAAACTATTATTTTGTCTCTCCATCGTATGTTCGTTCTATTTTAAGGCTTTCGTTTTATATTTTATATAAAGCACGCGTTTCCTTAGTGTGCAAGTAGTGCGTAAAATTGTACACGTGCCACGCTGGGTGCTGTTCCGGTCATAGGATATTATGTGTGTACTTATTTGTTCTTAGCTAAAAATATGTTTTTATAATCACAGTAAACTTAACTGTTGTTTATGGTTTCTGGTTAAATGTATTAAGGGTGAACCTGTAGCCATATACTAATATAAAATCACGCCTCTTCCCCGTAGAGAAAATATAGTAACATGTCGTCAATTATATACTCCTTAGCGATATAAAATAGGACGATGGGAAGCTGTTTCAATGTTCAAAATATTATGGCAGGAAGAAAATGTACGATTGCAGTTTATTGGAAAGAAATCTGTATTCTTAACTTAACTGGGAACCAAATTCACTAAAATCTCAAGAATATTTAAACCCTTAAAATAACCGTATAATTCATAGGTCATAAGTTATATTGAAATTAAGTATAAATTTTAAAATAGCCCGATATAGTTGAAATGAAGAAAAGGAGACCTTCGCACTGCAATAGAACAATCAGACGGATACTACTAAAATATGAAGACCTAATTTAAGTCGGACACAAGACCCCTTTAAACTTTGACCTAAATCTATTTCCAGAAGGACATAAATATAATAATAACTGGATATAAAACGAGTTCTTGGCGACCGACTTGGCAAGAATCGTGTCCTGCTTGGCAAACATACATACATACAAACACACAAGGACGTTTACCTATTTATTGTAGACTGGCTGGAGACACTATCTTAGATAAAACTCTAAAATTGCTTTTTAAGGTGTTTCCCGTGGGTATCCTATTATAATAATATGATAAACGTGAAACGCAAAAGTTTAAAAGTTATGGTAGCTTTTTAGGTGGGTTTTAATCATTAAATTTGGTCAGCGAAAGCGTCCGTATGAGAAAGTTATCCGGAGTAAAAACTATGCTTTGTAGTAATGCATGTTTTGATGTTGAAACGGTTTTTGTGATTTATTCATTGTTGTGTTTTTTTTTTCTAGAATATTTGCGTCTAACAAAACTAAAAGTTTGTGCAAGCTAAATAGACTTTCCTAATGTAAGCAAATTACTCCTATTACCTTACATTTATTTATTTATCAAATTTTATGTATAATTATTAGGTCACCATTTTCGAAGATATTTCCTAAACAAAATTAATCTCCATCCTGTCTAAGTTAATCTAACTATCAGTTCCAAACTGTCGTCTGCAATTTGTAGATTAGCGCCATCTCTCAACAAGAGTGGTGAACTACGATCACTTCCTGTTCACTACGCGGGAATGTTCCTGGCAGTTTGTAGAGCTTCATTTACTTGTAGTTCCAGGTTTTGGTGCAACGATGGCTGTAGGGTGTCTGTTGGTGATTGAAATATCAGAAAATGGCTTAGTTTTGGTTTCAATTATGTTAATTTTAAACATGTAATGTGGTATTTTATGGTTTCGTGATTTTCTAAAGACCAGAAAGCTATATTTTTTTATAATGTATAACAATATCTGAGTCTAACGTCGATTCTCATCGATCTATTCAAAGCCTTTGAAACATAATCTTGCTTATCTTTAAAACACGCTGAAACCTATCTGAACGATTTGCCTGAATTAATCTAAAAGGCTCCACATTACACTAAACTTTCGACGCAACCGGTTATCTACGTATTTGCCTATTCCTGAAGGCTTGCCAAAAATAAAGTTTCATTTAATCACATGATAAAGGTAATGATTTTGCAATGAGATTTTAGACAATTAGAGCGAATATACCGTTAAAGGAAAATTTCATGATCGTTATCACAAAATTTGGTAGATTCAGTAATTGTAACGACTATCATGAGTGTCAATATTTGACCTAAATTAATAAATGATTTGATTTTGATTGTTTTTTTTATACCCGTTTTCAGTTCAAACGTTTTGAAAAACTTTTCGCCAATATGTCTAGTGCCTTCCAACTTCTTAGTTAAAATAAAAAGCCTTGGTATCTCGAAATCCTTTTAGTTTAACATAGGTAAGCTGACAAGGGTTTATCTGCTACGAGTAAGGGAGGATTTCCTCCCAAAAGGTGTAAGAATATATTTATATTATGTGCGTAAAAGGTGTATTATCTAGAGGGTTTTAAAATAGATAGAGGTTTTGGAAGTATTCTGAATTTAGGTAACTATTGATAAAAATACTAACTTACTGTAAGTTTAAGGTAGGTTAAAATTGATTTTATTAGAATATGGTATAGCCAAGTGTTTAAAGCATTCGTCTATTATGTTTGTGGTCCTGGGTTCGATGCCAAAGAAACACACGATTGACTTTTTTTAACACGTGACTGTCCCACTACTAGGCAAAGGACATTGTCTTGTCAAAATTAAATAATTACATACTTTTATAACAAATGAAAAGTCGTGAAGAAATTTTACATGCCTGAATTTTATTTTTACCGTCCTTGATCGATTCTAGACTCTTACTTGCATTGGTCAGCGTGGTAGGCTTAAGGTCTTAGCCCTAAGTGATAAATTAAGAACTTTTTTACCTTATTTAACGGCACATATGGTATTTTCATACTTTAGGAAATCTTGCCTAGCGTTCAAGTCTGTAATAACTAGTCTCAAGATATTAATAAAACGATAACCATAATTAACCGATAATCTAATATAATCCCCACTCTCCCCCATAGCCGTAACGTAGGGGAATCAATAACGTATAGCCATAACAACTAATTTTATATTCATGATTGCCTCGCGGTATGTAAAGTAAATATTAACACGATACACTAATAAAGTGTTATGGGCACACTAATAACGGCGAGGGTGAAATTTTGATGGGCGGAGCGGAAGCGAGAGCGGGTTATTAAAGTAGTATTGCGTGCTAATAGGCGCTTATGAGACGGACGTTATGAATTATGATGGTTTTATTTTATGTAACTCTTGTTGTGTATTTTAGCATCATTCTTAATTCTATTTATCAAAAATAGAAGTAATACATTTGAGGTGATTGATAATAAGACTTTTTAATACTACCTTAGTATTAACATTTTATATCGGTAGAATCACCACACTTAATAATATCATCTTTGATAAATCTGACAGATCTTTCAACATTGAACAATATTAACCCCAACCTAAAAAAAACAAACAACTAAAATTGTGGATTATACGATAATAACACTAGAAACGACATCAACAAATCATTATACAAAATATATCTAATTAAAACGCTTCCGCTCATCGTCCCGCTTCCCGCCCCGCTGTACGCTCCGCCTATCTACAACTCACGTTAATCTGCGTTGTATGTAGTTAGTCACGCTCTACCGAAGGGAATGATGATGCTGCGTACCACACTTTTAGTTCATTTACTTACGTGTAATTGAGATTACATAGTTATTGCTTATACCGCGGCTGTGTGCGGTTTTAACAACGATTAGGCTGTCTTGCAATACGTTAATGCACTCCGATATTAATAATTTATTGGGAAAAACTAGTCGCTGTTCGATTGTTAGGCTTTTGTAGACTCCTGAAACGAGAAAGGAAAGCTAGTTGGATTTGTGCACGGGTTTAATGTAGATTTTTTTTTAAACCCATTACTGTCCCACTGCAGGGCAAGGGTCTCTTCCTAAACGAGGGGGAGGGGTTAGACCTTGAGTCCACCACGCCGGCCAAGTGCGGGTTAGGGACTTTGCATGCCCTCAATAAATGTATTAAACCTCACGATGATTTCCTTCACCGTTAAAGCAAGTGATAATTATTTCTAATACACACATAACTTCGAAAAGTCATTGCTGTGTTGCCTCGGATTCGAACCTGCAACCATTGCGTGGAAGGTGCCAACTTAAACCACTCGGCTATCACTGCTATATGTAGATACAATAACTTAATATTAAATTGGTCACTGCTGTTGCCTTTTGAAAATTACTACAAAATTTATATTTTAAAATAAAATCGTATTGAGAGTGATAAAGTTACTCTAATGGACAAACAAATGAACTAATTTCTGTTCGCACAATTTTTCTTTGAAGAAAAACCTAATGAATCCGATCATGGTTAAATCTATCCTCTTAATTGAAAGCGTTTGACAAACAAAGCAAGTTTCGACAAACGGATTACTTCGCTTTGTACTCAAAACTAACTACTTTTATCAATTAAACGCTTTGGACTAAAACACATTGTGGAAAGACAATTTCCATGGGAACAGTTAAAAACGTATAATAAATAAAATAAATATTATCGGACAACTCACACACGGTCATTTGATTCCAAACTAAGCAGAGCTTCAACTATGGTATCCAAATAACTGATAAACATACTTATATACTTCTAAATATAGACTTATATGTATATATTAATTTATATACATCCAAGCTTAGAACAAATACTCGTGCTCATCACACAAAGATTTGTCCCGTGTGGGATTCGAACCCACCACACGCGGCGCTACGGTTGTTGCGGCGAGATGGCCGCTTAAACCACTGCGCCAAACGTGCAATAACAATAAATACACATAACAATAAAGTAATGACCCCTATAGTTTGCAGGCAGTGTCTGTATAAACTGTTAATACTCTTTGATCAATTATTTTAGATATGAACGCAGCTTATGTTTAGCTATATGCATACGGAAAATACATTTTTCGTATCGAAAAGTAAAGAAAACTAGAATATTTTTGCATAAATTCGAAAAACCGGCCAAGTAGGTACGAGTTGGACTCGCGCACGAAAAGTTCCGTATCATTTATTGAAACGGCAAAAAACTACGTATTATGGGTTATTAGTACATATTTATTGTTATAGCGGCAACATGAATACATAATCTGTGTAAATTGCTCTCTTACTATCAGGATTCCTTTACCTGGTGACACACAGACAGACAGCAGAATCTCAGTAATAGGATCCCGTTTTTCCTTTTGAGTAGGGAACCTTAAAAAGACACAAAGTATATATACAAAAATTTAAATTTCAACGTCCGTCCGAATACGTTTTTTAAAAACTGTAAACTACTGAAATTCGTTGCTTGGACACTACATAACTAAGTTTCTAGTCGTAACAAAATGATTGACAATAGTCTTCAAGAAATAATATAATCTTTAGTCTAGCCTTTCAAAGATTAGCAATAAAACAAAACCTCATAATATGTTTTATTTCGACAATAAATATGAAATAATGATCAGAATACAATAGTTTATCTCTGTCTGTATTGTCATACTATTTGTATTTGTATTGTATTGTAGTCGATACTTGAAAGACAAAGTAATAGTCGTTAATCGGTAGAGTTATTGGTAAACTTTGTGTATTTATTATGACTAGTTGATTTTATGGTATAAAGATATTTATGTTTATCAAACAAATATTGTTACTTTAATTTCAATTTTAATATAGTTCTTAGTTGATTGAAGTCGATTCCGTTTGTAGTAACTTATCTTCTTTCTACATACGTGATATTTTTTTAGTAATTAGTATTTTTTTATCATTACATAAATATAATTAAAGAAAAAAAAACCTGTTACGCAGTTTGAATTCTCAATCCCGTTAAACAAATTCAGATTTCATACACTTTAATTTAGTGTTTAACATTTTCAATAAGTTAGAATTGAAAGTGCCTATTATTTATTCAATACTTATTTTTGCAGTTCTCTATGGTTTCAGTGCCCTTTCTCCTACAGCTGAAAAAAATATATATTAAAACTAAATCGCCTTACTAGGGTCAATTAATAAGTTGAATATTCTTTATCCTGCTCTAATATACGCTTTCCGATTAACCAACAGGACCTTTCATCTTCTCGTTACAAATGCATGTATATTAAATAGCTTATAAAACAGTCTTTAAATTGCAACTACGTAGGATTACGTACGTCTGCTTCAAAAGAGCTATTTCATGTGAAAACACAACGGTGCGACCGTCATGTGACGGGTGACGTCGAATAAGCGTGCTTATCACCTAAAGGACTGAGCTGAGGTGGAAATATACGGGGAACTGGTTAGTACGGGCCCGTATTTACTATGTTTTGCTGAATAAAAACATTGATGCAATTTAGATGGCTGTAAATGATTTTTTTTTAATATTTTGTTTTCTCTGTTTAATGCTGATGACGGGATTGCTTCAAGGGTCGAGCAAATGCTATAATTTAAATTAGGCGATTGTTTAGTAGTAGTCCTTAGTTTGTGAACTTGCCACTAGAACATGCTTGCTTAAAGTTTGGTATATGGCAACATATTCGCTCCCCATAACATAGTACTAACTTTGTAAATTTACAAAATTATTGCGTTGTATTAGGGATGTATTAGTGTCCTATGGTTGTATTTCAATAGAAATAGAAAAGGCAATACAAAATAAATATCTGCTGTCTAAATTATAACGTCATGCTGTCAAATTTTACCATCGTGCTTCCACAATGCTCTCCCATATATTTCTGTATACATTTTTCTTCGCCTCTCCGCTCCGTCAAGTGAGTTGCTCTGCTAATCTCCACTCCTCTTCTCTCACTAATGTGATGTTTGTGTCAAAGGTAAAAGGTTGTATTACTTGCAGATGCTTAGTTATAACGTAGAAAATGAGATATGATAAACTGTAGACTTTTGAATCGCAAGACTGGAAGTTGATATTTTCTATAGGTTACATCAAAAAGTGTCTGTTAGGTATAGTAGTGTTTATGACTCCTGATGTCAAGGTCTCTAGTTCGATTTTCGGGTCGGATTTTCCAATCTCTTGCACTTTTTGTTGCAGTTGACAAAACTAATACTAATGTAATTTAATACGAAACGTGTTTACAGTATGTACATATTTCATTTATTTTTGTCTACACCTTTAATAGCATTAGACTAACATCACATTACGACCAAGCAAAATTATATGGTACATCTAGTTTCTTCATGAACTACTTTTTTCATCTTAAGATTTTTCAGGCACTTGACGTAGCATAAAGAGAATTCACTTGAAAATATTTAATAAGCGAAAAGCTTCAACGTTTCATCATGAAGTATTTAAATTTCCTGAAACGTCAAGTCTTTCAGTAGCTGAAGTTATTAGGTTTTATTTCATGTACGTAGTTATTCATGCGACAGACGTTTAGTGGAAGTCTTTTTGCCTAATTTTTCAAAACTATTTTCAAGGTATGTAAACGAAGTGGTAGTTTTGTGTTCTTCGATTTTCTCTATTATTACTTACCTTTATCTTAAAAGGAGTGAGTACGCGGTCTTGGTTATAGATACCAAGGTGGGAAATCAACAGGAGGGTAGACCAAATAAAAATAAAATTGCATATATTTGCAAGTAAATTTTATAAATTCGAAAGTTTGATTGTTTAGATGATTGTTACTCAATTACGCTAAAATTGCTTAAGGTATTTAAATAACATTTTCGTCACAGATAGTTTATAATCCGGACTAATACATAGAATTATTCTTATAAACCAATTACCCCTAGAAATCGTATTTTTGGACCAAGTCGCGAGCAGAAGCTATGTAAGAAAAGAGTTTGAAAAATGTATGAAAATGCGCAGAAATGTGTGAAACCTAACACGTCATGTGCAGCGTGAAATTCACAATAACAGTTTCCTTGCACAGCTATTTGCGAGGCTCAGCTCTGCGCCTTTTACTTGAAACAAAACAAGGGTGGCACGCTGTGACGTCACAAAGGTATAGCAATACGTGCTGTACAGCCTCCCTAATGGATGTACGTAGGTTTTAAGCTAGTGCATACTACCACTGTGGTACTGCTTCGAAAAGCGAAGTGTAATAAAAATAATGCTTAATTTTTGTCAAAATATGTAATTTTTCCTTTTGTGGCAAGGTCGATTGTGTACATACTACTCTTGGTCACGAAGTCTTAGGTACGAAACCCGGGTCGTGCTAAGTGCTTTTGATCGTTTCTAATTTATATAAAAATCGTAATTATTAGCAGCCTAGAGTTTGGTATCGGGCTCCTAGGCATATGGCAATAAGCTCTTCCCTGAGACTTTCTTTTTATATCGCGAGATGTGGGTGTATTTCATAATTTTCCGCATACATCTTTGGGTATAACTTATTACGTAATTGAAGTTATGTGATTGGTCGTGTGAAATTGTGTTTTATTCCGTGTATAAATAAATGTTCCTCCATACATATCTATACAAAAACAGCCTAAACAAAACACAGGTAAAACAGAATTCAGGAATACATAAATATTCTCATCTCTTCCGTTCATCAAACATCAATTTATATTCTCTAACAAAACAAAAGTTGAACAATACACCTATATTTCACGCCACTCATTGACAACGGCTCAAAACTCGCACAATAGAATGCTGGCAGTGATGTCGCGGTTCGATTCCCGTGCATGTAAATTACGTTTTGGCTGTAGTTTACGCCGGATGCCGCTTCATTTGCATATACCTGCGAAAGCTTAAGATATGAAAGAGGTTGTATTTTTCGGTTTTTCGTATTTGTAAGTCTAGTTGTATGAATAATATTGTTATTTTGATAGCTTTAGCCCGTAGTTTCGCTTACAGTATTATTTTTTCAAGAAGTTGCCGTTTGTACCGTTTGTTTAAGTTTGTACCGCGGGTTGGGTTGGGTTTTTGCTGAAACATGTAACCTATGCTTAATGCTACGTTTTCAACTATACACAATTTTATAGTAATCTTTTCGTTCATTGGTTTACGCGTGAAAGTTTACTTTTGTTACATGTAATCAAAGATAAGAAATCTGTTTGGTTTTGCCATAGCTAGTTAAGCAACCTATAGCGTGGTCGCATTATAGATAGGTAGCCGGCTAGCCGCTTAGTGGTACAAGAGTTTGTCTCCGTGCTTCAGAGGGCACGTTAAAAACTAGAACCGTAATTTCAAAGTTCATAAAGGAGATCGGCAGATTTCGTACAGCTTAAAGTTTGTGTTGTTTCGTAACAGAATTTGTACCACTTATTAAGGGGACTAAGTCACTTATTTTTATTTGGGAGTATTATTTTTAGAAGTCCGGATTAATTAGAAAGTATTTGTTTATTTAAATAATAATTTTTGGTCTATGGCTTATATTTGTTGACAACTAAAGAAAGAGAAAAACTCATGAGACGTCACTTTTCGTCTGACGTCTACGCATCCGCTAATTTGCTGTTGTTTTGGATAGTGGTTTTGACAGCATCTGAGCAATTTAGCGAACTATCGGGGCTTCTAAAAATGGACATAACTTTTACCTCCCAACTTTTAAAAATATAAGAATTTTAAAATAAGCTTGTCTCATATTAGCTACCAATTAAAACAAAAAGTAAACCTAAACATGACATTTTATAAGCTGTACGAATTCTTCATATAAACCTGCCGTTCGCATTTAAGAAATAGACACAAAGATTATCTACTATAATGCATACGAAAAAAAATTACATAAAATCAATCATTACATAAATTCTTCCCATAGGGGTAGGCAAAGACCAGAGGACAGGAAGTATAATCTATACTAATATTATAAAGCTGAAGAGTTTGTCTGTTTGAACGCGTTAATCTGAGGAACTACTGGTCCGATTCGAAAAAATATTTTAGTGTTAGATAGACCATTTATCGAGGAAGGCTTTAGGCTATATAACATCACGCTACGGCCATTAGGAGCGGAGAAGCAACGAAAAATGTTACAAAAGCGGGGAAAGTTATGACCCATTCTCTCTTGTGACGCAAGCGAAGTTGCGCGGGTCAGCTAGTAATATAAAAATGGGTTTACATATTCACTATTTAATTAGTCCTTTTTCTATAAATACATTAACAAAGAGACACGCCCGTATCAAAGATCTTTACATCTCTTTAGCTTAAACGTCGCAGTAATTACTAGGTGAAGCAATGACTCCAGTCATCCCGCGAACTGTCCTGAATACTAGGCAGCCTGTGACGTCATTAGTGAGTCAAAAACAACCCCCCACGGGGAGGTCTCTTGTCAACTACTGGTGAATGGAACTACGGTTAAGGGTTGGTTAAGAGAAGGCGTATGGTTTGCGGCTAACTGTTTGCTATTGTAGCAAATTACTGTTAAAAAGAATATCAGTTTTAGTAAAAAGTGTTTATGTTATAGGAAAAGTCTTTATTACTTGCGCTCATACGTTTTGAGCCTTTTCTATACCGCACATTTTAAAACTAAATTTTCAGTAAATTTTTCAGAACGAATATTTCTACGAAAACATTTTTGCGAATTAATTCTATTTTAAACTCAAACTTTGCTTGCTTCATGCATTTTCATAAGTACGTCAATCAGAAATTAAATTAAGTACAGGACAAACACGATTATTTGTCTGCAAACAATCTGCCACAATCCATCAGCCAAACGAGAATCAGTCCTAAAGTGTATGCGTTTTTGTGATCGTGACAAGTCTGCCATAATCCAATCTAAAGCTGTTTTGACCTATTCCAGCCTGCCATAGCGGATTTAAATGCAATTTCAAAAATTTACATTTATAATGTTGTTCGTTTGGAAATTGTTGTGAAAATATTTTCGCTTATTATTTCACGTTTAAGCTGTGAAAATAGCTTTTCAAAGCATTTGGTTGAATATTTGTTTTCTTTGCTATTTGCGTAGCAATTTGCTGTAAATGTTATTAAGGGTAGTTTTTTTCTTGATGGCGCGTCTTTCTACTTACATACACATATACTTAAAAATCACGCCTTCTTCCTTAAAGGTAGGCCGAGACCAGAGAACGCCACTTGGGTACGAAATGATTTTGTAGGTAAGCATCTTGTCATACAGGGCCGCTGGTTACGAGTACTACTTACCTGACGTTTTTTGCAAGACATCCACCAATATGATCTTTGTACATCGAGTTATGCCAGCATACAAAATTAATCATATCGTATCACACTTACTGAGGACTGACGAATGTTACGCCATATATGTACTCACCCTTAAGCGTGTAGATGGCAGCAAAAGTCGCAAGTATGCCTACAATCGCCTTCTTTGAAATTCATTCTACACGATTACCTTAAGTTGGTACTATAAGCAATAACGATTAAATAGATATTATGCCCGAAATTACAAATGTAAATTAATTCCACTTGTGTCTCTTTTTGTTTAAAAGAATCTTTAAAACAACATTTCGTGGTCCGTTCTAATTTAATACCAAGATATTTAATAACGCAAAAACTTTTTCTTTCACAATCGTAACGTGAGGTCAACAACATTTTGGCGAAAAAAATTTAAAACTTTTTTCGATAAATTTCACATTTATAACAAAGGTTTTTGTGAAAGTTTGTGTGTTTGAGCGTTTAATTATATTCTTGGAGGGTCCGATATCCTCGAGTCGCCACTCGTTGGGGCCCCTGGGCCCCCGTGCTATGACTTTATGAAGAAGGGGCCCCTTAAAACATCAGGGTTTTTATTACGCCGTGAAGCCTGTTATTTGCTTGTTAAAATGTTTTTTTTTTCGGTCTCGTTATGTCATTGTTTTTGTTGCGGTTTTATCAGATTTTTGGGTATGGTGTTGATGATTTTTTTGCTATTTTATTTTTCATTATATAGAGTGCGTTTATCTAAGGTTACCTTGGATAAACGCACACTAGAGGCACTCTAAAGACTAGTAAGTGACTAAATAAATAATTGTAATAAAGATATGATAATGTTGTACAAGTTTGAATTATTTATTATGCGAATGGCATTTTAAGCATTTGACACTAACAAACAGTCCACGTATTATCGTTATTGATACGATGTAATTGTAAGTAGTAAGTACTATGTATATGATTATAACTAGCTTTTGCCCGCGATTTCGTCCGCGAGGTTTGTGACTTAGGACAGAATTTTCATACAAACTCTTAGCCCCTATTTTAATCCCTTGGGGTTGAATTGATCAAAATCCTTTCTTAGCGGATGTCAACGTCAAATCTATCTGCATGCCAAAGGAGGACAGAATTTGTACCACTTATTAAGGGGACTAAGTCATTTATTTTTATTTGGGAGTATTATTTTTAGAAGTCCGGATTAATTAATAATTAAGGTAGAAAGATTTGATTAATTAAATAATATTTTTTGGTCTATGGCTTAAATTTGTTGACTACTAAAGAAAAAGAAAATCGCATGAGACGTCACTTTTAGTCTGACGTATTATGAGATGTGGAAATGTGACGTGGTTTTGACTGCATTTGAGCAATTTAGCGAACTATCGGGGCTTCTCAAAATGGACATAACTTTTAACTCCCAACTATTAAAAATTTAAGAATTTTAAAATGAGCTTGTCTATCATATTAGCTACCAATTAAAACAAAAAGTAAACCTAAACATGACATTTTATAAGCTGTACGAATTCTTCATACAAACCTGCCGTTCGCCTTTCAGCCCGATGCGTCCTGTGGTTTGGGCATAGAATAGAGACATTCGGTACCCAGGCCACTGCTTAATACACACACCTTACATGCTTCCCAAATTGCAGCATAAATTTAACACTACTACCAAAAACCGGACATCCCTACCACAAGTACAGTCACGAACAAAACCATAGCAAGATTTACGTTAAAAAGTCTGAGTGTACGTGAAACGGCTATTACTTGCTACTCCATTCACATTGTTTCAGGCGTTCAGTTTGCATGGTAGTTGTTTAATGGTGAATTATCTTGCGGTACCTGCAGTAATCGTTGTTTGCGAAGGGAATTTTGTGTACAAATTATGCACCATATTTTTTTTTTATAGAGTTTTGTGGTTGATTATACTTTGTATGTTTCTTTTGTGATAGGGTTGTTAGTAAAATATATTTTTTACACTAGTGTTGGTAATATTTTGTTTGTGTTTATTGATTTAATTATTAATTTTTGATATGGGACACATGGGCACATAACAAAGACAAGACATGTGCTTTTTTGGAAACTGCTTAGTTATTGATTTGATTTCATTCAGCTATGAAATCAGTGAGTGTTTTTTTTGCAGTTTATAATATTGGTACTAAATAATACACGGGCCTATTCTCAAACACCGTGTATGACATTAACGCTCGATTTACGCTCGTACTTTTTGATGCTGCGATCACAAATTAAGGCTTTTTTTAAATCCGTTTTTTGCAATTAAATCCTGAATAGATGTGCTATTGAATCTAGAACGCGCTTAGCGTGCAAAAATAAAATTAGTCGACCGGCAAAAGTGTTAATAATTTAAGTTCTTTGTAATATTTTGACAATAATCAGTATTAATGCTGCATGTTATACCAATTTAGAATTTAAATAAAATTAGGAAATTATTTATGGCGTGGGCAGTAAAGCCACCATACATTTTTTTTTCACCACAAGTGCTCAAAGTTGCACGAAAGTTGTGAAAGATTATAAAATTTAACTTTGAATGCATAATTTAAATAAAAAACAAGTAGTAATAACAAAACAAGATTGTAGATTCAATAGCACATCTATTCAGGATTTATTTGCAAAAAACGGATTAAAAAAAAGCCTTAATTTGTGATCACAGCATCAAAAACTAAGAGCGTAAATCGCTTTCTTAAAAAACACACAAAATGGCCAAAATCTCAAAAACTATGATACTTGTGCCAGAGGTAAATTTTAATTTTTAGATCAGTCGGGAAGTCGCCCATCCGCTGGTAAAGCATTATCCATTATTTACGCCACACCCTGTATATTAAAGATTTAACAACTACCGTACTGGCCGGAAATAGAACTTAACGTTTCATTTAAACTGCAGACTTAACACTAATGAAAACTAAATAACAAAACTATAATTTTACCACTCAATTATCATCCCAAGTACTATCAAGCTTACTACCCTTTATACGAAACCTGTTTCCAAATGATAACGACCGATATTCACCATATGAACGACTGAGTACAGCGGCCTGCCAACCCCCTGAGAACAACCTTTGTTACTTCAATTATATATTAATTAAAGCGTTTAAGCCTTTGTGTGGTCTTTTACTTTGTATATAACTTTAGATGATGTTATTTAATATAATTAAAGTGTGCTTGCTTTTGTTATGGTTTTTCGTTTTACCTAGTATAAGTTGTGGAATTAAAATTAATTCATGTCAACCTGATGTCAGAGTGAAGATTTTTGACGTGGCTTATCGAACTTTTACCACAGGAAACCTTCAAACGAGGAAAAAGTCATAACGTCATATAATTTACTATTCAATTAAAAGGCTAAACGTTTCAGACACATTTTAAAATTCACTTTAAGCTCTACAGGACTCTTAATTGTTAGGGCCAATGAAAGCAACGATCAATTATTTTAAACGATAATGCCTATTGGCCTGATTGTCGCTTATTAAAACATTTATTTTAACCGGTGCTATCACCCGATTTTATCAGCTCTAATATTTTCTTTAGGTCTTAGAAAATCTCTTCTTTTTTTTAAGACAACTCCCTGTCTTATAATTGCTTATGTGTCGCGACTTTTACAAACAACGGACTTAAATACAACTAGACCCGAAACGATTTGTGGATCGCACTAATAATTGTTCCGTATGGGAATCGAACCTACGACCTCCCGACATAGCGGCGTGGCGACCTTAGCCACTGCTCCACGGAGGCAGACTTGATCTGATTTTGGATAGACCAGACCAGACCAGACCATATAACAATCACACAAGTGTTTTCACCGGGTGGGAATCAAACCCACGACCTCCACGCTCTTCTACCTTAGCCACAGTTGCTCGGATTTGTGAGGTGTTACTTTATTTTGACAGTATTTTAATTAAATCTCTCGTTACTAATGATTATGGTAATACTTAAAGTACGTACACCATGCAGTGACGTCATACCATCAATCTTGTTACGTGTGAGGTATCCGGTAGCGGAGGTGGATTTATTATGTCACTGTCTTAGCTTGATGACGTCACTCAATTTTGGTTAGTATGGGGTGTGTGAATGTGGGTACAAGATACTTTAATTATGAAAGACAATTGTCCCATTTTAAAATTTTAGGCTACTAGGAATCAAAATTGCAGTTATTCGCGAATCACGAACGATAGACACAGATTTCAGACCAAACTTTAAAAAACAATATATTTCTGTGTCAGAATTGATCCTTAGATCTTTCAGTTCGGGTCTATCCCACTAGTCCCGTTGAGTTGTCCCGTGACGGGACAACTGGCACTATTTTGTCCCAGTTGTCCCGTGGCGGGACAAGTGACACTGTTTTGGTGCCAGTTGTCCCGTTGCAGAAAAATCACGGGACTAATGGGACAGATGGAAGGGTCAAAACAACTGGTTCCATTGAGTTGTTGTGTGACAACAGGTACTTGGTACTTTGGTAAGATAGCAGATGATGATTGTACGCTGCTCTAAGTAAACTTTAAATTCACAAGAAGTTTTTTTTACCATTTGGGCTTTTCACTTTATAATCTGGGGGCACGGAAGTGCCCCCGCAAGTCGAGCAAAAAAAAGCGGCACGGCCGTAACATCCTTTTCTCGAAGCAATTCGGGCTATTTTTGACACCCATATAATTTCGTTGTGGATAAAACAAGAAGCCTGGATTTTCAGCAACTTATCAGTCATTGTATAAACACGGTATATTTAAAATTTCAGTCAATTTGAACCAGTAGTTTAAGAATGACAACTTGTTAAAATTTCTGAATTTTGTCACTCACTGATTCACTGATTCACTGACTCACTGACTCACTGACTCACCGATCATCAAAAGTCTAAGGTACTTCTAGCAGACTTAGAAGCTTAAAATTTAGAATACAAATAGGGTTTAGTGTCTTAATCATGGGAAAAATTTAATATTTTCTAATTTCGGTCCAGTTTTCTAAATACACCAACTGCAACAATAACTTTGTAATCCTATATAAATGTATAAGATTACAAGGTTACATTTGCAGTTAATGAATTATTATTACTGTAGAAAATAAAATAAATAGGTGTAAATAGGTACCTACTACATGAGGCATACCGGGAGGGGGTATAGGGTGGGTAAGGGTGTTTAGCCCATGAAACTGAACAACATTCCCATAGGAAAATATGTTAAATTATGAAAATAAACATATTTCTATACAAATTGGACTTATGTTCGCTCTACAAAAAGAAGTGAGATGCCATCAAAAACATTCTGTAAAAACTTCAAGTCTCGCCGTAAAAAGTTGTGAGATCTATATAATACCAAGTCGATTAATCTATTTAGTCTCTACTTAAAGAACCTTCTGTCTTAAGTTATTACGTATGTTATTATCATGCCAATTTAAAAAAAAATACCTTTAAAACAAATAGATCGACTTGGTCATCGCAAGAAAACACAAATTCGCCATAAACATTTCAGGAGCATTAACTTCTCGCCGTACTGTGTAGTGTGATACAAACTAATAATCAAATCATGCGATGGCCAGGTCGGTCTATTTGTTTTAAAGGTATTTTTTTTTAAATTGGCATGATAATAACATACGTAATAACTTAAGACAGAAGGTTCTTTAAGTAGAGACTAAATAGATTAATCGACTTGGTATTATATAGATCTCACAACTTTTTACGGCGAGACTTGAAGTTTTTACAGAATGTTTTTGATGGCATTAAATTGACAAGAGTGTCTATATCTATGAACTTCCATGCCATAAATGTAAAATGCTTAACCGAAATTCCCTACTTGAAAAAACATAATGTAAGGAAACTAAAAATATATTGTTAACAGGCCTCTGGAGCAGCTCAAACACTCGAGTCAATTCAACATGTACCTAATGTAATTTCAACTTATCTACTAGAAATTAAGAAAAAATGTGCTACAACACACCGTATAACGTCTGCTATCTTACCAAAGTACCAAGTACCTGTTGTCACACAACAACTCAATGGAATCAGTTGTTTGACCCCTCTGACTGTCCCATTAGTCCCGTGATTTTTCTGCAACGGGACAACTGACACAAAAACAGTGTCACTTGTCCCGCCACGGGACAACTGAGACAAAATAGTGCCAGTTGTCCCGTCACGGGACAACTCAACGGGACTAGTGGGATAGACCCTTCAGTTCAGGGATCGCCACTGCTTTTGAAACAACGCTTTTTAGTTCCCTTAGAAAAATATTTTTATCACCTTGAGACAATAGTCCTTTCAAATTTAGTTAAACCTTTGGTAACTGAACATTTATGAAGTCGCCTACAACATAATGATGCCTCACATATGAGAGAATGGTTCATAATTTTCCCCGTTTTTGTAAAAAAGAATACTGGTACTCTACTCCTATTGGTCGTAGCGTGATGATATATAGCCTATAGCATCCTCGATAAATGGGCTATCTATCACTGAAAGAATTTTTCAAATCGGTCCAGTTGTTCCTGAGATTAGCGCGTTCAAACAAACAAACTCTTCAGCTTTATATTATTAGTATAGATCTGAACACATGTTAAAAAAGCTGCACGAATAATTTTAATCATACACAAAGATCAATGAAATTCACAGAAACATCCCATTACAATCGGGAGCCACTTACCTCGTCCGTCGAACACACAAAACGTTGCCGGGTCGATATTCACGTAATTTCCTTTACTAAATTGAACACAGCCTCATACGAAGGCTTCTTTAATCATCTCGAGTCAAACTAACGGTAATTTGTACGCTTCGTACTCAATAATTTGTATTTAGGAAGTTTTACTCGATCTAGCCGTGACTTTAACCTCGAAATAATGGCTCGATCGAGTAAAGAGTTTTCGGTCAACTAGACCAGCTGGTCGAGTAAAATGTTTGGTTGTCCACAGATTGAGTATCACTCGTGTTCTATAACACATAAAATTTCACGTACCGTAAAACGGGGTGAATAGAAACGATTTTCAACTTTGTCCTAAAAAATTGTTGCGAATAACTTGTTATTTTTATTGTCGGGTTATTTTATATCATGTCCAGCGCCATGAAGAAAGAGTTAAAACCATATTTGTCCAAAAATATGCATAATTTTACGATATTTCATTAAAAAAGTGGTCAATTTCTATTCACCCAGCGATAGGTAGGTAGGTAGCGTAGGTCTGCATTTCTTCATCCCCTTTCACTTTTTAGGGGTTGATTTTTTCAAAATTACCCAGGCATTTTCCAGACCATAAACTATCTATGAAATTTTACGTAAGTCGGATTAGCCATTTTCATGTAAAACAATGACAAACAAACAAACACATTTTAATTGTGTTTTATTATTAGGAATTTTACTAAGGCTATGTAATGTGTAAGTATATTGTGTAATTAAGTAGCCAAATGTGGTGCTTCTGAAACGAGATGAGGTTTATTAAGGAAGAAACCTTATTGGGTATCATTGAACAATTCTTGCTTTTTCTTAGAAAAATGATGTCCGAGTGCTCTTTGAATGATTCCTGAATAGTTCTTTTTTCTAACATGAACGTAAATATTTGGCTATCAATGGCAAAATATGTGCATGCATGATATGAAGGAAATAAATAAAATAAATTATGTATGAAGGATTCTTTAGTCTTTGTCTACCACCGATTATAAAAGCGTCATTGTTTATAATTTTTAGAAAATAAAGATTCTTTCTAGACCTAATTTCTTTCTTAGAGAAAGTATTGTATTTGAAATCAGTAAAAACCGGAGAAGTTTTCGTCAATCTGTGTTTTTTAACCAGTGATTTTTTAAAGATGTAATCTTTATACAGGGTGTCCCAAAACTCAACGATAATCCGAGACAAGATGAAAGGCCAAGTCATACCGGTTACCGACTACAGGCCCTGCAACGGCGTACAAAAGATCTTTTCACCAGTCAAGCAAAATTCCTTGCATTTATTTCCTCTGACGCTGTGTCAATTTTCTGGCGAAGTTCTGATAGATTTTGTATTGATTTCGAATAGCCTTTTTCTTTTATGCATTCTCAGAAAAAAATGTCTGCTGGATTTAGATCGGGGGAACGAGGAGGCCATAAAATTAAACCACTGCGACCGATCCATCTGCGAGGATACTCTTCGTTCAAATAAAAATTACACTTTTAATGGCAAGAAAAGTGGCAAGTGTTGCACCATTTTAAAATCTTGATTAAATGCGCCAACTTTTGAAATAACTTGCCAAGGGTAGAGTAGTACATTTTTTTTTCAATATGAAGCGTCAAAGTTAACTAACGATATTTTTGTGAACCATGACTCGCTAAAACTTAACTTTTTTTATGAAATTAACAATGTATTGTGCATAAATTTGTTTTATGATTAATAGCATATTTAATGAAGATCACGGTATTCAAAAAAAATACAGCGAAATTGTGACATTGGTGATCACAGGACTTGAAAATGCGACCAAGGGTGTGGAATTTCAACTTTTTTGAAAAACGTCTATTATTGCTGAACTAAGTGACATGGAATTTTTTTTTTATTTTTCCTTGAACCGGTATGACTTGGCCTTTCATCCTGTCTAGGATTATCGTTGAGTTTTGGGACACCCTGTATATATAATTCTTCTGTAAGTGTGTATGTCACTGAACTTCTCTGAAACGACTGGACCGATTTTGATGAAAATTTTTGTGTGTGTTCAAGGGGATCTAAGAATGGTTTAGATTCACAATTTTGTCCACTGGACAATGTCTTTTTAATTAATTTTTAATTTATTAGACAAGACAACGTCTGTCGGGTCCGCTAGTACTCGATAAAAAAATATGTTTTTATCACCGTAGGATATAATATATTTAGTAAAACGGAAACTTCAACGAAACTTCAAAATTCCAGTCCCAACAAGTTTTCTTCGCCTCAGGTGGTGTTCTAGCTAGTTATAAACAGAATTACTAACTGCACACGTTATCGGTTAGCTCTCAAACTTTATCATACAGACTTAAGACCTTTGCAGATGACTATTTACCAACTTGTACATTGAATGTATAGGTAAATAGGTACGTAAAATTGTCTTGGTTTTAAACTTTTGAAGTAATTTATTCAGCTTAGGGTAAACTTATTTTTTTTTAAGAGAATAATTTGTAATGTAAAATGAAAAAGTACATTAAAACACTATTTCATGGTGAGATTCGTTTAAGAACTATGCGACTATGCAAAGAATTAAACAGAAAAGTTAATTGTGATAATATGAAATCTAAATCTAAGTACTTAGAGAAAATATATTTAGCAAATTGAGAATACGTCATGGGAGCTGATAATAAAATTTCTTAATGGGTACCTCGTTTTCGTTAGTGAAACTAAATTACTTACTCTGGCCGTTGTAAATATTCGTACTAGATTGACACCCAATAGAAGAATCAAATAGAAATATAAGTTTCACTTCGTACTAAAAACTTAGCTAAATTCATCGAACTTAGCACAGCTTTACCATTAATTAGTCGTACTAAAACCCAACGCCAGTAATAGGTATAAATATCAGTTGAAATCGCGGAATGCCGTGATATAAACGTATTAGTACAATATAATGATGTAGGTCGAATCAATTAGCTCGGTTAATTACTGACATGGCTACTGTCATGTGTGACAGTTTGTGTCAAAGTTAAGCTGTGTAGACACCACACCTAAGGCAGATGTTATATTTAGTACCTAAAATTAGATTAATTGCTGTACTACATTTGTCAGAATATTTTTCCTCTGCCTGACGCTACCTGAATCATCTGCAATAGATGGACACAGGCAATGTATGTACGTCTGTCTTCTTTTTATCGTATGGTTAGTGGTCAACCCTAGGGCCAAAGTTGTTAAAGCCGCCCGAGGGGCCTTTGACATGGCTTAACGACGACTATTATCCTAGTAGACAACAGCCGGGACCGACTTTTTACGTGCACTCCGAAGCACGGAGACGTCCAGCTCAAATATCTCTATGCGGTCACCCATCTATGGAATGACCGTGCCAAGGTTTGCTTAATCCACAGATCGTTTACCGACCGGCGAGCACAACGCAAATATCGGGACTTAATGTATATGTATGTATGTAGAAATTATTTTTAAGCACTGTAGGTTCAATATTTGTCTATAAATTTCAATTTTAACAGCAATAGAAGCAATTGTTTTTGTATATAAATAGAACAGCGAACAAGTTATCGCTGTTACGCGCCAGTGAGCAGTAACCCTAATGTGATGCCGTGATTAAATAATATTATATTAACTACTATTACTATAATATAATTGAGACATCGACCTGATGTACACTATGATATGGAAACGTATTAGTTTTTCGTGAATTCTAGATATGAGACAAAATTTCAGCTGTATTTCATATTTATAGTGAAAAAAGGCTAAGTCTGGAATTGATTTTCGTAAAAGTTTAATAACTACTTTTGGCTACAACTCCGCCAGCTTTATTTCGAAAAATACCCATGTTATCAAAATTTAAAATAAATTAAGACTACCGTGTATAAAATAGTCGAATCTATAAAAAGAAATCACCGAAATGTACCTACGCTTATAATTTTTAAACAACTTAATTAAAGTGGATAATTCTTTTGTCACGTTTGTAACTGTCGGGACAGTGTTTGTATGGGATCGATGGGATAAAATTCCCATGGGAATCGAATCAAGGGGATAAAATAGTGCTTTATTCGGACACATGGGGGCTAGTCCTCTAATTTATTACAATTAAATAAAATATGTAATTTTAGTAGCACATCATACTATCTAACACGACCTAAGACCTACACATCTTGACAAGTTAATGTTCACACTCGGCCGACACAGCCATTAGAGCAGTGTACAGGTGTGTCAGGTGTCGCGACACTCGGACACCGCTGTCAGCAAGCACACTATGCTCGGCTCTTAGTGTTACGCGTCCTCTTACAGTGTCCGACACAAAACTTTGTGTACTGGGAAAATTGGTGTGTCTACCAGCGTGAAGAGAAAATTGTTAACACATTTAGATTTTTATCAAATGCGGATTTATGTATTTACTAATACGCATTACAAAAAGACGAAGAATAAGTACACGTGTGTGTGGTTAACAAAATATTGGATACTAGCCGACTCGCGCAACTTTGCTTGCGTCACATAAGAGTAAAAAAAAATCCCCCTTTTTGTAACATTTTTTACTGTTACTCTGCTCCCATTGGTCGTAGCGTGATGATATATATTATAGCCTAAAGCCTTCCTCGATAAATGGACTATCCAACACTGAAATTTCAAATCGGACCAGTAGTTCCTGAGATTAGCGCGTTCAAACAAACAAACAAACTCTTCAGCTTTATAATATTAGTATAGATAAGGTCTTTTTTATATTCTGTAGTGTTCATTTACTCAAAATTTAATTGCTGGAGTAGGTAATGACGATTTATTCCAAGTTCAAATTATACTTATTACATTACATCGTTTAATATGGCTCGGCGAGTTTACAGTATGGTCTTTAAGAAATACGAGAGAATATACCCTATAGCGCACTTTATCCGAATTTAAAACAAACGCCGATAGATAAATAAATATCATTGGACAACTCACACACGGTCATTTGATTCCAAACTGAGCAGGGCTTGTACTATGGTAACCAAATAACTGATAAACATACTTATATACTTTTAAATACATACATAGATAAATTAACAATCAGGCTCAGAACAGATACTCGTGCTCATCACATAAATATTTGGATTTTTAAAGAAACAAATGTTTGACTACCTTTCAACTTATCAATGTAAATCTATACTAATATTATAAAGCTGAAGAGTTTGTTTGTTTGCTTGTTTGTTTGTTTGAACGCGCTAATCTCAGGAACTACTGGTCCGATTTGAAAAATTTCACTGTTGGATAGTCCATTTATCGAGGAAGGTTATAGGCTATATATCATCACGCTACTATCAATAGGAGCAGAGTACCAGTAATTAATGTTACAAAAACGGGGAAAAATTTCACCCATTCTCTCTTATTGGACGCAAGCGAAGTTGCGCGGGTCAGCTAGTAGCCTATGTGGCGTATATTACCATTCATCATATTATGTCGTCAATGTTTTTCCACGATTAATTACATCCCTCAAACTAGAAACATTTTTAATGCCATAGCCGGCCAGACACATAGGCGCGTCCGTTTGATCCTTCACACGTAACTAACGCGACACGGTAACATAGCACATACCGTGGCGCCACTCGGCCACGGCTCATGTGGCCTGTAATTGTAACACGATTGAAGGATTTTATTGCTTGCTGCTCGAAGTATTGTTGACTGTTCCCTGTAAAGGTGATAGTTTTTGTAGGATTTTGCGAGTTTTTTTTAACTTGTTTCAAATAGTCAGAGATATGCTTTTGAACAAATTGCTTTTGGCTCCCGAGGCAACAGTTTTTTCTTGTGGTAGTTCACAGTTCAGTTTTAATATTCGATTGATATACTTAACTTTCCTTGCCATTAATTTCAAACATAATACAACCATTAAAACAAAAAAAACGTCTAAATGTAGAAAATTTTGTAATTTGTAAATTTCACCATTTATAGATAAGCTTAGTTAACAACAGCCGCACGGATCGATCTCTGAGGTTAAGCTACGTTTGCCGAGGTTGTTCCGTGGATGGGTGACCATCTTATACATATCGAGTTCCTCCGTGTTTCGGAAGACACATTAAATTGTGGGTCCCGGCTGTCATTTTCGAAGATCTTTGACAGTCGTTAACAGTAGTCAGAAGCTTGAAAGTCTGACAACCAGTCTTACCGAAGGGTATCGTGTTAATACCTAAGTAACTGGGTTGTGGAGGTCAGATAGGCAGTCGCTCCGTTTAAAACACTGGTACCCAGCTGCATCCGGTGAGACTGGAAGCCGACTCCAACATAGTTTGGAACAAAGGCTAAGCGAATATATATATAGATAAGAATTCGTTTACAGATATTTATATACTTGCTGTCAGTTAATTTTAGGATTATCTATCCGTCAGTAAGCGATGCTGCCTTGTTTTATGATGTATGTTTGTGTATGTACCAGTGAAATCCTTTAGGGAAATGTGTTGTGTATGTAAACGGTGTGGAAAGGATGAGGATATCATATGTATACGGAATCGATCAGTTTAATTAAAACAGTTTCATTATTATCACAACCTGAGCGCCGGATGTCAGTTTTGTATGTAATGAAACACATACATACATATCGATTTTATATCCATTCTACTCGTATAAATAATCAATCGTGGACATAGTAAAGTGGTGCAGTGGTTAAGGTGGTCACCACGACACTACCAGTGCGTCGTGAGTAGGTTCGATTCCCACACAGAGCAAATATTTGTGCAATCCACAAATAGTTGTTTCGGGTTTGGTTGTACTTTGTGCTCGTTGTCGTTGTTTGTATGTTTGTAAATGTCCCCGCGACACAAAAACAATTATTAATGCGGGATACTTATGTCTTTAAAAAAACTTTCTCATTTGTAAAACTTAAAAATATGAAATCCATTTCGTTAATTACTACCAGTTCGAAGTTAAGATATTTTTAAAGTCACTTTAAAGCCTTTATTCATAAATATACATAAAAATGTACATATTGCTGTCCATTAGTGTACATAATGCATATTAATACATGCAGACCCGTACCACGATCTCTCCAGGGAGAGACGGACAATTGTTTTGTTTACCAAACCACCAAGTTATTTTGGAAATAAAGTTCAACTCTGCTAGAACGCTGAGCTATTTTAGCATTTGGCTGTTTTGGGCTGATTTCGGTATCGCGATTCTCTACAGTTAGTACTATTGACAACCTCTAGATGATCAGCGCCTCTAGCGGTCGAAGTGTGAACTATTTTCGCTGTGTTTTTGAAATATCAAAATCTCGACCGTAGAGAATTGCGCTGCATGTACCTAGTCTACTGTAATTCAATGATACACTTTTTACTGATGTTTTGAGATCAGTTTTCATGACCAAAAGCTGTTTTGATATGACATTTCTTTTCAAAAACAAGCGACCAACGTAAATAAATTAAACTCCTTCAAACTGTCCAAACTTCAAAACCATTTTTCTCAATAACCACAAACAAATTATATAATAATACAAAGTAAGTAAATAGTAAGTGTGTCCGTCTGTCCGTCACACGTCCGCTTAGCGTCCAGTTGACATATTAGCTTTACAAATGGCGGCCGGAGTATACCCGCGAGACTTGGCAGTGTTATCATAGCGGTACTGCTCATACTGATATGGAGATGGCTAGGCAGAGGTAGTTTTTAAAACTTCTCTTGTATATAATGGTTCATGTGTCGAGGATTTTACAAACTTGGAAATCGCAACAAACCAATAGATTTGAAAGGATTTTTAGTAATATACAGTTTTATCTGGGACTAGCTGACCCGGCCAACGTTGTTTTGCCATAAAAATTAAATAAAAAAACATTGTCCAGCGGACAAAATTGTGAATCTAAACCATTCTCAGATCCCCTCCAACACACACAAAAAATTTCATCAAAATCGGCCCAGTCGTTTAAGAGAAGTTCAGTGACATACACACGTACAGAAGAATTATATATATAAAGATTTGCATATTATATGCTGTTCAGTGGTCTCAGGAATTTGTCTGCTGCAAAAGTCGCTTAACTTTTCAAAAGTGTAGAACCTCTTTATTTCAAAATTTTAATAGATACCTGAACAAAAGCTTTTCGAGAAGAATAGGTGTAACTTAATATTTCAATCAATGCTTCTTCCATAGAATTTCAATCTACGTTTTTTCGATGAAATAATTTGCTTGCTTCAGAATTTTGTGTTTCAAAAGATTGAACATGTTCAGCTATGTTTTGTAGCAACATACTCTCTGCATTTATCTTACCATGGGAACAAAGCACATTTTTAAGAAATATTAACTTACTAGCTGACCCGCGCAACTTCGCTTGCGTCCAATAAGAGAGAATGGGTGAAATTTTGCCCCGTTTTTGTAACATTAATTACTGGTACTCTGCTCCTTTTGGTCGTAGCGTGATGATATGTAGCCTATGTCCTTTCTCGGGTATCAAAATATCTCCATACCAAATTTCATTCAAATTGGTTCAGTAGTTTAGGCGTAATTAAGTAGCAGACATACAGACAGACAGAGTTACTTTCGCATTTATAATATTAAGTATGGATTAATATTTAAAATCTTTAAAAATTTAATTACGTAATAACCTAATAACGTATCCTTTTCTTTGTTACAGGTAAAAACATCACCATTCATTGAACCTGTCGTTCGAAATTTTCCAAAACTGTGTCGTAAGAACGGCTCGTTGCTCATGCTCATTACGTGGGAGGCTGTATCATCGAATGATTGAAATGATTGGAACGATCACATCGGGAAGAATGCCGGCGATCACACGCAGCGGTCGGTAAATAGGGGCTCGTTAAACACTTTGTATTGAGCTATGTGTATGTGTGGATGTGTGTTTGTATGTTTCTGTTTTTTCTATACTAATATTATAAAGCTGAAGAGTTTGTTTGTATGTTTGATTGCTTACACACATTGAAGAACATCTTCTTTCTATAAATAAATTTGAAGTTAATCAGTCTTGAATTATAATCCAGGCATTATACGGGACGTTGAAAAATGTGTACATTAAAACTGTTTATTTCTCAACAATGACAAATAACCTTGCCATACTTTGGCGAATACATAATTATGTCATTTTGTAATTTTCTCAATCAATCGCTTAATAGTCTGTTAATTAATCGCGTGTTAGTTTGAACTCGCATTCATTTTCATAACTTATCAATGTCTATATTTAAAATGACTAGATTGATTTAACATTTCGAGTAAAAACACGTAACGAAATCAGCTTAAAGTTATTTTTACTTATTTACCGGAAATTATACCAACATTTTCTTGCAACCAAATAAAGATAAGTAAATTTAAAGGAAGTTCTTTGGTCTCTTCCTACTGCTATGATAAACAGGAGTACCTAGTCTTCATCTTATATGTTACATAATTAAATTGTAGATCAAAGTCTTGTGAGGACGAGTAAATATCTGCTTTATATTTGAGATAAGAGTAATGAAAACCTTCCCTTGTGTGTTGAAGATACTAGCAAGTAGACTTTAATGAAAACATCTTGTTGGTGATATTATGTTGACAGAGTTTTTGAAAGTAGATTTTATTAAGATATTATAAATACTTAGGTGCTTACTTTTCGGTAGTGCAGTAACAGTATTTAATTTTGAAGCAGAAGTTGGTTTAACAATCGTTTAGGATTTGATGTTAAAGACTTATATTATGACTTTCTATGTGGTGCGGTAGGTAGTGTATCCGACTGCTGAGCATAAAGTCTCGGGTGCAATTCCCGGATCGAGTATTATAATATATTTTCTAATTTATATTGGAATGTTTCTCTATGGCCTTCGAGCTTGATAACGTGCTCGGTAAATGGTAATGGGCTCTATTACATGGGACTAATATAATGGCGAAAAGTGAGTGTATTTCATACACCTCGGGCTACACCTTTAGATAAAAAAGCATATTATTATATATAGTTTGTATCATTACCATCATTAGCCTATGTCGTTCCACTGGACAAAAGCCTCAGCCATAGCTTTCCACTGCAAATGTATGTATGTAGTTTCAAAATCAAAAGTCTTGCATCAATTCGATATTTTCCTAAAAATATCAGCCAAGTTCGAAAAAACTCTTATCAAATATAGCAGTGAATGTGATTACGTGTAGCCGTGGAGTCGCGTAGAGGCTCCAATCACTCAGACCAGTGATACGAGACCAGGCTCGCTCCTGCGGGACTCCACTACTTGTACAACTCTATGTACTACTTGAAAGGTTTCTACTGATTGCTTTTTATCCAGTCATAATGGGATGTTGTTAGTGTAGGCATTTTTGCTTTGATTTGAAAGTAATTGATCTATGCCCGATTTCTGAGGTACATTTAGCGGTAGTTTATATATTAGGTCGGGAAAAAAGTATTTCGCATTATAGTAGGTATGTATGAACTTATAATAAAATCTTTTCTCTACACAAAAAAAGCTCGATATTTGGGTACCTCACGAGCTCACTGAAAGAAACGTAATGAACCGTGTACTTATTTGTAATTTTTGAAACCAAAGAGATTTAATTACAAGTTCATACATACTATAATGCGTAAAGACTTTTTCCCCGACCTAATATTCAAACTGTTATGTTTATATGAGTTTAAACGCTACCGAATAGATCAACTACCGCTAAATGTACCTCAGAAACTGGGGGTTAGTGATGTTGCTTTTTCTCTCATTCATTTCAAGATACCTTGACGTGTGCTTATTGTGACAAGATATAAAACATGCTGGTACTTTTTTTAAATGAGTACCTACCCTAGTTTTCGTATTACATTATCATGTCCCTATTTATTCAAACAATTCATATAATTTTGTTTGTATTATGTTTTATCTGTACAGTAAATTATAATAAACGTTTAAACTAACGTTAGTATACTCGGATGCTTATCATTTTAACACGCAAACATAGCTTAAATAATTGGCCAAAATTAGCTAAAGTTTTCAGCCTGAATATACTCGAAAAATCGTTTCCTGAAACTTACACGAAAAAGTTCGTAGTAAAACATCTTTGTTTACAATAAAATTTTAAAAGTCAATAACCCAATTCCTGAAAACATCACGGAATGCACTCCAATGTCGTGAGCAGAGGTCTTTTGAGGCTGTTCATTAAATGAGACCTCATTACGCTTTCACACGCACAGACCATAGAGCGTAAGGTTCTATGTTGTCTATAGCCAGGTTGATTTTATTCATTAGGAATTAGTTTATGTAGAAGTGGCGTAAAAATAGCTTAGGTACTTGATTTTAAGTCTGTCAGTTGGACTGAATTATATTTAATGAAAATGTTATAATAGAAGTTTTTTAGCGGGTTAGTATTGTGTGTCTATCTGGATTCTGCTTATTATTAACTGTTATTTAATCTTAAGTTTACTAGAAATAATGTTTATCTGTTTACTCTTACGGGAAAAGATATGATTTTATGTACGTGTGTATGTAGTTTACTAATTTAATTTAATTTTATCATCGTTAGACAACTCTCGTGCAATATTTTTGATGATGATAAGGAGTGCCTTTCAAACCTTGTCAACTTAACAAAGAAAGATTTTACCTTTAGCATTCTTTCTTTTACTTTTATTAATAAGTACTAAAAAAAGATAATAATATTAATGAAGAGAGAGAGAAGAATAGTAGTAATAAGAGAAATCTAGGATTACTTTAGGGCTATATGCATGAAACAACTAGGAAAAGAGAGAGAATTTAGACAAGGAGAAGAGATCCGACAGATTGAATAGTGGTTATTAATAAAATATTCCAACAAATACATAGTACTTTGGTATGAATAAACAAGTTAACCTACAAATAAGCACTAGACACGTAGAGCTAGGTTTTGCTAGCTTTTGTTCCGTGTCGTTCGTAGACGTGCGCTAAACGCTTAGTACACGCAAAGCGAGTACTAGTACTGTGTTTACTGCTAATCTAATTGCTTCTTTTTATATGGGAAATACTTTATTTAAAGTTGCTTCTTTCAACTTTGAAAAATTAAACTTAGTTTAATATAAACTATTACGGCTTATGAGATACAGCCTGGTGACAGACAGACAGACAGCGGAGGCTTAGCGATAGGGTTCCATTTTTACTTTTTAGATATGTAACCCTAAAAAGACCCGCGCTAGTAATGTGGTTAAATATTAGAAGGAAAATTTAAAACAAGTAACTTATTTTGGACATGAAGTCTTCAATTATGCTAAACTGCTGCAGGATCATAAATAGAAGAAGGAATAGAATCCTGTAAATATTTTTATCTCTGTTGTGTGCAAAAACAGAACACAAATATTCACCTTTTTCTTGTTATTTAATGATAGCTCATCTGAACAAAAAATTTCTAATTTTTTGTTCCAAAACAGTAATTTAATTCACATTATCCCTCCATTATCTGTGTTGCCAACATCTCATCTCATTCCTTTCTTAAACGTAACGCAGTAGGACCTTAAATTCATTATTGGGTAGCACTTACACCACTTAATTGACGTAGAGGGTTGCGGGTAACGGTAAGGGGTAGTTTACCCATCATTTATGTCCTTGCTTGTTTATTTCCCCTAAAAAAGGGAGCGTCTTTATGTTGTTGTCTTCTTTGCTACTTTGACGTGTGAAGTTGACGTTTCTGTGCTAGTCTGGGTAATTACAAAGTGTAATATTTTGAACTCATAATCTGTAAATGACGAAAAATGAAATCGACGTTAATGTAAAAAAATAAGAAAATAGCGTTGCTAAATTCCACCGCCAACCTAAGATTACCGCTTTCGGTGCATTTTAACTCTGTATATTAACTTATTTCTTGCATCCGGCCGACAAAATAGCAAAAACACATTTAAACCACAAAGCCGATACTCCAATGCCATATTTAACGCACATCTTCAACGCAAGGGGATGTAAATCGTGAGGCTTGTTACCGAATAACAAGCTATCGTAAAAACAAATCAATTCGACCTTTAAACGAATTTTAGCATTTACGGAATAGGCGCGATGTTTTTACGGCGCGGCAACGGCGGCGGGCGCGTCAGACGGCCGGGAAGACGACACCGACCGCCCGTCTCGCGCCGCCGCCTCGACGCGAATGAAAATTCTAACACCGTAATGAATTAGAACAGTTTTAAATTGCGAATTTTCGAACGCGTGTGTGAAAAACTGCCAGTGACGTGGATTTTTTTGTAAAAAAAAAAGTGACTAGTGTTTGTTAGTGAATTGAAAAAGAAAAGGAATTGAAAAAGATATCTTAGTCGATTAATAAAAATAAAACTAATATAGAAATTATTTCAAAATTATTGTTATTAAGTGTGTTATTAAATTACGAAATTTTAAGTGTTTAGTGTGAATTGCAAAGGATAAAAAGTTGTTAAATATCAGTGCCAATAAAATTGGATAGTGTTAAACTAGTGTTAGTGTTGTGAAGTAAATAAGTAAAGGAGTGTTCGTGTAATAAACGAGTTACGGTTGGTCGGTAAAAGGCGGTAAATTAGTTGGTAATTGAAGACTATTAGGTGTCTAGGTTATGTTCGGTCTGGTACACATATTACTGATATTACTTAGATAATATCTTGTCTCGCGCGGAAAATGTTTTAATAGTATTTTATTTAGTAAGCTTGGTTTACTTTGTGAGAAGTTAATATTTAGAGGTTTAGAAAGTCCCTATATATGAAAGTAAATTATATTCACTTCAATAATATTTTCTACGTGTAAACATTGAGGAATATCTGCGCTAAGCCTTTTTTTCTAAAATGTTTTGAAAGGTCAAGCTTAAAATTTTCGTTAATACCTAATTATCATGATAATTAAACTTCGAAAAATCGTAACTGCGTTTAGAGACCTAAAACTAAATAGTGAATATTTTCATTTTTATTTTCCATATTTTGACAACGTTTAATATTCAGAGTGTGAAAGAATATTCAGTTTCGTGTCAATACGTGTTATACGCGTAAGCCTTTAAAAGCGCTCTCATAACGTGACTCCTTCCCTCTTTTATACAGACCTATATTATATAGATATACATACATATAGCTAGTTATATATTATTATTCAGTACGAATTGAAACATCAATATTGTTGCTTCTACCCGCGACTTCGCCCACGTCAAAAGCATTTCCGGGATTTAAAAAAAATGTTTCGTAGTTATGGTGTGATTGAGTAATGTCCTCCTAGCCGATATACGGCTACGGCGGTCAGTTTCTTCGAAACTGGCCATCTGTGCAGGACTTTGTTTATAGTGTCCAAGTGTGTGCACAATACACAGGTACACTCTCTATTCCATCACTCTCATAGTTTGGTGGGACGGATAACCGACACGACCAGTGAGAGATCAGGCGCAGGACCGCCGGCTTTACGTGCTCTCCGAGGCACGGAGGTCTTCGACCTCAACTTCCCAACTCCGGGCAATCTCTAAGAAATTCTTAACAGAAAACCTCAGAAAAGACTTTTTGGCCCGACCCAGGATTCGAACCCGAGACCTCTCGCACGGCAGACGCATATACTACCGACCGCGCCACAGAGGCAGTAACAAACATCCAAACTGTCGTATTTATAATATTAAATAACAAAATATGGAGCATTATATAAATTCTAATTTCCAGAAAAATGTTCGGTTTAAAATATAATATACATAGTTTTTATCTCATATATTTAGCGGTAATGTTGTTATATTAAAGCAGAATCAATCGATCTTATGTCTGTTCAACTCCCCGTGACATACGCGTGAAATTATATGCTAAACATATTAATTAAATACACCATTTCCATACTCTCTTCTCAAGAATGGAAGTATCATCATATTTTACCCGCGATAACTACTCCTCCCGCCAAGAATTAAAACTATAATCTTGTACTAAACATAAAAAGTTATTCAACATTATAATAAGTAATATACTTTTATATAACGAGCCAAGTTTCACGTTAAGGCTCTATTATAAAGATAAAGTACAGTTTCACAAAGAACTACTTGGAACCTAGCCTGGCTCTTAATAAGCATCACGGAAGGCTTTTATTCTAGAAAACTAACAAGGATTTTTTCTGAAAATTTATTTTGTACTTTTTCGAAATTATATTTTTAGCCCATTTCCATAAAAAAATATTTTAGTACGTTTTAAAAATTATGTTTAGTCGATTTAAAAAATAGTAATTTAGGATATATTTTAAACGATTTGGTCTCCAGAGTTAACAAAACGTGCAAAATTTGGTTTTCTTTATTATTTTATAATCTAGAAACAAATAGATAATAAAATCTTACGCTTATATAAAAATTAAAAAAGCTATTGTATTTTTTTTTACTCTAGAACCTTGTTTGTTCATGTTCAAATTCAGCTGCCAAGCCATGTAACCGTAACAGACATATTTTAAGACTCTCACATATTTTAATTATGGACTGTAATCGCTCTGGTAAATACAATAAAAAAAACCTTAATAACACTCAACATCCCGCTGAAACTAAACCCAGCTGAAAAAAGAAACATAATTTCAATCCCCCCCTACAAAAATATCGTATTATTATTCGACTAAACAGTTTGTAGTGGAACACAACACTCGCTATCTATTACCATGCCCGTACAAATTGTATCCATCTTCAAACTACACCATCCCTTGTCTATTTCGCGCGTATTTTCCCCTTAACTCGCTATTTTCATGGGTTTTTTTGGTAAGGTGTGTTTTCGGCTGGCTGAAAATTTGTGGCAATCTTTTTGCAATATTTTGTACTATATGTTATCAATCCACCAGCGTAGTGGACTCAAGGTTTAACCCCTCCCTCATTCCGGGGGTAGACACTTACCCAGCAGTGAGACAGTTATGGGTTATTAAAAATGTTATCAATTGTGATTTTTACATATTTGCATTTTATGCAAATTATTTGAAACACTGCACACTGTTAAGCCTGGTCCCAAAACTAGTTACTTTTAATATATACATTATTTATCTCGTATTTACCTTACGTTACTGTCAAAACAGTTAACATTACATAACATTTTATTTTGAAAAACAACAATTAATATAAAATAACAAACTAAATTCATATCATAATCAAGCTTAACAAACAAAACTCAAGTTTTATAAAAATCTCGCTTCATCAAAGTTCAAAAGTCAGCGTCTAATAAGCCGCGAATCATCTGCCTTCTTCTCCCCTTTCCTACAATGTCATGGGGGGAATATCCCTTAAGATTAGCAACAGGCACCGGGCTCACGCGCCACCACACACAAATAACGAATCATATTGTTTATCTCTTTCTAGCTAATGTGAATTTGATATGTTAGAGCAGTGGGAATGACTGGTCATGTGAAGAAATGTATTTTTTTTATTTCGGTTGGTTTTTTTCTTGTATAAGTATTGCCAATAAATAAAGAAAGCCCAAGGACCAACTGCATTTTTATTACGTTTAGCCTGAAATATTCGTATTAAATTAAAAATTCGCGATTTATTTACGAGCAAATTTTTTTTTTAATTTTGCCACAAGACAAAGACTGGCCGTTTCGAAACCTTACGACAAACGTTCAAAATCTTCCTTGTTTGCCACAGATAAATAAAATCATAGGTATCTAATAAACTCGGAAAAAATATAGATATAGATTGAGTACTTTTTACTTACAAATAGAAACTTTCAAACGTATTGTCTTACTAACATAATTGGTGTTAGCTCTGATTAGTTATATAGTTTTAATCTTTTTCACACATACACTTTCAAAACTGATTATCAATGCAAAAACACTGTATAACTAACTAACTTAGAAGTGACATAACAAAGATAAACTTATCCTTATTTATCTAGGCAGTTAGAGCCTGTTAATTCAGCCTAAACTTCGTAATTCCACCATTTCATATAAAATTACACATTGACAACTCATGCATCAACTAAAATAGAAAAACTACCTTATAATAGTGATGCACAATCAATCTTCCTACTGAGAGTACTGAACGAACCGTGTCGACATGCTATGTATATATACGTCGGTACGTCTGTAAGTCTGTGTCGTACACAATGTACGTCATGGAATGTAGTGGCGTATTGTGAGGTTGTAAGGACAGGAGTAGGATGGATGTCCTACTTACTTGTGAAACACTTATTTCTGAGGTACATTTAGCGGTAGTTTATCTATTCAATAGCGACTCATATAAAATAAAGTTATTGAATAGATAAACTACCGCTAAATGTACCTCAAGAACCGGGTATTAGGTATTCAGCTCGAATACCAATACTCGGTCACCTATCTATGGAATGACCGCGCCAAGTTGCTTAACTGATAGATCGTTTACTGACTGCTTGCAACTGATTTTATGCATCTCAAGCACTTGTAAGTCCTTAATGGGAACAAAATATTAACATAAATTATTGATTTTATGGTAAGTGATCGTTAGTATTTTTCTCATTTTGACTCTATATAAACACAGGCAATCCCAGGATTTAAATGTTTACCTTTGCCCTAAGATATTTCACTAAAATCATCTTATAACTTAAATGAAATGATGTTCTTATAACAAAAAAAAAATGAAATACAGCAATGACATCATTATGCATAACATTTTTTTCGGCACTACACTTATTCTATTTTTATCGAAAGTACAATAAATATGAAACCATACACCTTACTTCCTACATATGTAAGTAGGTACATATATGCGTGACACAAACATATGTAACAGTTTCAGTTCAAATCACCTCATATGTACGAGACGGCACGCATACAGGCGTTATCGGCAAACTTTCGTGAAACACACAAAGATATGCGGATGAAAAGTTATCGAGTAAAAGTCGACTGTTTCAGTTGTAGTTGCCGGTCGCGATTTTATTTGCGTGGTTTGTTTGATAGTACAGTTGTATTTTAAGGCTTTGTGACCTTTGAATATTACACAGTTATTTTCCTTATTATTCAAATTTACACTGAAACTAATGCGTCCTTGCATTTTAACTATGGTTTACTGGACGTTTCAACACAGACTAAACTGCCCAGATAAATTGATAGGGCAGAAAGCCCAGATAGATTGATGATAGGGCAGAAACATCCAGTTATTTTAGTTCACCAACAGTCCTTCATTTAGAAATCCAAAATATTTTTTTGGGTTCTAATATTCTATCTCAGTAACAATGCATAGTCCTCGAAAAATAAACAGGAAACTAGAGTAAAGCATGCCGAAGCAGCTGTCAAAATACAACTACAATATGCCATAATTACAATTACTACGCATTCACAATGCACATACTCACATCGGCATACTCCGCGCGGCATATTAGAATATGCATGGCATTACATATCGTTGCATATTACAGCATTATGGACACATGCATACACACGTGCATACATAACTGCGTATGATCATTGTGTATTGACCTTTAATGGGATTCTGTGGCACATAGTGGCTTTGAAATGGGGAATGTGAATTATGGAAAAGGAATTTTCTAGGATCGTGGTGAGTTGCGTTCTTTAGTAGTTCGTGTCTACTTCGATGAAAATATGGCGTGATTTATGATGAATATTTTATTTTTTCGATATAAAATCACGCCCTTAATACCTTTTTTTTTTCTCGAGGGGAAAAATCCTTTCGGATACCCGAATTTCCTGGGGGGAAAATTCAGGTTATGTGGTGCTGCCACTAAAAAACCACCCCGGTAACCTTCTTTGATGTTTGGATGGAGGAGCTCTGGGACCTTAAAAACACACCAGGGCACTGGTGTGTTTTTACACGCCTTTAATACCTAAATGTGTAGGCATAGCTGTATTAAGTGCATATATTATACACGTTTCGCCATATACAATGATAAGACGACTTAATAGGGGGCTAGTTTACGTATGTCAGCCGGGCACTGTACTAACCTCCTATGTTACTTATAAAATGTTCTACTAGAAAATAGAAATTAGAATATTCAATAAGACTGCTCGACCCGGGAGTCAAACTGAGACCTCGTGATCAGCATACACATACACTACCGTCCAAATCATCTCTCATTTGCTCGAAGTAAGTAGTCGTACAATTTAAGAACTGCAGCAGTAAATTAAAAAAAAAATCCTGTTTGCATTTCTTAGTACGTTTCACTTGGCAACAATACATATCGTGTACCAAAGTAGCCCTGCAATCACGAAACACTTTAACCTGCCTTCAAAAAACACCATAAAGTACCCATACTCGTTTCTATAAGTACCCAAGCATGGTACCCATGACATAACCACGCTCACGCTTGTAAAACATAGCCTTACACGTTTTATTGTGTACGAGACGGTTTATTGCGATATTTAATACGGGATTGACCGATATCTGTGACGTCATCAATATGGCGGAAGTTTGGATGTCGTCGTTATTACTGTTATGTAAAAAGAGTTTTAGAAAAGGATCATTGAACGTAATTGTTTAAAATATTATTTATTGTATTTTTTTTTAATTCTCGCGTACAAAACTTCTAATTTCGACACCCTAAGGGTTGATTTTTCGAAATAAAAGTTGTCTAGCTTTGATCTTGGATCTTCGTCCATCGTTATGCTAATTTACATCAAAATCAATTCACCGGTTCAGCCATGAACGCTTAACAGACCGGAAGATTTCGCATAGGAAAATATTATGGCAGATTTAAAATAATTTTACATTTTTTTGGCAAAAGTTTACGATCAAGGCCATGTTGAATTTGAAATATTAGTATAGATATCACTAATTAAACTTTTCTCCTTTCATGAACGTTTTCAGCTAAAAGTGTCGTATAGTTTATGGTGCTCAAAGACAAAAATATTTTGTAAAAAAAAACCTTACCTAAAAATTTTACCTTCAAACTATTTCGCTCATTATATCTTCATACTGAAAAAGCTGACGATTAAAGAGTAATAAATCATTATGAAGTATTTTCAAAGCAAAAAACCAAATTCTTCGAGATATAGCCAGTCACGTATATTTCTTATAAACACAGCCATCATCATTGATTCAAACTCGTTCACATTTGGGCTCTTCACTCCACATCGTTGGCTCACGGTATTCGATTATTCATGCAATAAATATTCAAATAGCAATTTTTGCGATTCGCGGCGAACGTCACACCAGTATGGTTTTCCACTTATCTGAATAAAAATGTAATTGGTCAATGGGAATACTGTTAACTGAGCTATGGTTACTTCGAGATATATTTAACAAGCTCCCTCTAAATGTAAGACTAATTGGCCTGACTGTAGACGTCTTTAAACACTGTCTATTAAAGTCTGCCGAATGGCTATATTGCACATAACCTATCCAAAAACTAGGGGGCACTGTATAAATTGGTTAAAAAATCACTCAGGCTTAATGGTAATCTAACCTGTATCTAACAAAACTTGCTCCAACGGTGAAGGATACTGGTGATGAAATGAAGTCTTGCATCCTCAAAATGTTGTTTTATACATTTCTTGAGGGCTTAAGTCCCCAACCCGCACTTAGTCACCGTAGTGGACTTAAAGCCTCTTCCTCATTCGGGAAGAGATCCTTGACCAGCAGTGGGACAATAGCGGCCTTAAGAAAATAGTTTCGTCCATTTGCCTCACATATCTCCGTCCAATAAACTAGCTACGAAAACAGGTTCTAAATCTAGATTCTATTATTGCACTATAACCTAAACATCTGTATTCACCTGTATAGAGGTACAGGCTTCATTTGAATAATACATCCATAGATCGGGAGCTTAGCCTGAAGATTACGCGAAGAATTTCCTTACAGACATTATTCTCCATTAAAATGATATTAACTGCCTCGGTGGGCTCGATTCCCGCATTCTGTACGAATCACCTTAGTACAGACCTGGTAACATAGGCGCATTATACTTGGGAATTGTGCTGCTAAATTTCTTCTAGCTTTTCGCTAAGAATGTTACGTTAGAATAGTTAAAAAATATATGATTAATAAGTATTATTAACTTTTGCCCGCGACTTCGTCCGCGAGGTTTGTGACTTAGGAGAGACTTTTCACGAACTTTCACCCTCTATTTTATCCCCTTATGAGTAGAATTGATAAAAATCCTTTCTGACTGACTTAGTAATCAAATCAATGCACACCCCAGACCACTAGACGGATCGGGCTGAAATTTGGCATGCAGGTAGATGTTATCCCGTAGAAGTGCGCATAGAAATCTTAGCATCCGCTAAGAAAGGATTTTAATCAATTCTGTATGATAATTACAATTTCCAAACCACGCGGACGAGGTGGCGGGTAAAAGCTAGTTAGATATAATAATATATCTACTACGATGATCCTATCTAAAACAATATACCCGTATATCCATTGACGATTACATTCACGTACATATGTATCGGCTTTCAAACTTTAGAAAACCGCAGTTCTGGCTTGTTGTTTTATCTGAACACAACAAAATCTAAACGCGAATATACACTAGAGGAAATATTCCAATAGCATAAAGATAAGAGGACTTTACATATTTTTGTGAAGATATTACTTGTACCGTATAACGTTCTATTAAATGTTAAAACCTCTAGCACGATTTTATACTATCTATACTATTAAGTAGCAAGTATTATAAAGGTTTTTTTTAACACATTACTGTCTCACTGGTGGGCAAGGGTCTTCCCGAACCGTGGAGGGGTTAGGCCTTGAGTCCACCATGCCAGCCAAGTGCAAGTTAGGGACTTTGCATGCCGTTAAATTTAAAGCCGTCAATTTTAAAGCATACAAGGTTTTATCACGACGTTTTCTTAATATCGTTAGAGCAAGTAATAAAGAGAGTAAAAATACTGGTCGAAAATAGTTCTATCAGGATACGCTAAAGGCGCTGATTGGTTTTTCATTTAAAATTGGAGTAGCTATTCAGTTGTCGAATGACGATAGTGCTAGGATATTGCCGTTTCGAAGCTGTACGTACAATAGCAATCAGCGGTCCACAATAAGTAAGGAATAGCGCTGTATTTTATGAGAACCTCGTGGCTTAGTTAACAACAGCCGCGCAGATCCGACTCTGAAGTTAAGCTATGCTTGCCGAGGTTGTTTTGTGGATGGGTGACCATCATATGCATATCGGGTTCGTCGGTGTTTCGGAAGACATGTTATATTGTAGGTCCAGGCTGTCAAGTTTTGGCAGTCGTTAACAGTAGTCAGAAGCCTAAAAGTCTGACCACCATTCTTACTGAAGGGTATCGTGGAGGTCCGATAAGCAGTCGCTTCATATAAAATACTGGTATCCAGCTGCATCCGGTGAGACTGGAAGCCGACTCCAACATAGTTTGGAAGAAAGGTTAGGCCGAGAAAAGCTGTATTTTTTATATGTATTCACCTTTATAACTCAAGTATTTCCTCATTATTCCTACATTTGTTATCCCGGAACATTCCGTGGTATCATTTTATACTTTCAAATGAATTTTGATTGTTCCATTTTTTAGGTAAATATGCACCTTATTTTACACATTTAAGGTCGATTTTCCCTTGTTTTGTGTTGTGAGGTAGATTTGCAGTAGAATTTATCAGGCTTAGCTTTTTTTTAGTTAAATATGTCTCTTGTTTGCTGCACCGCTCGAGGGATGGATAAATATTGATATTGTCAGCCGTGGCTCATAGAAAATTAATGCTTGGGTTTAGATTCTTTTTAGCTTCATTTATTGCAAGCTTATACTTGCGTCCGTGAAGAAATCATTTTGCAAACTAAAATATACCCTGTGATGCCCTTATTCTGAGGTACATTTAGCGGTAGTTTAGCTTTTCAAACTGTCACTTTTATATAAGCTTAAACGTTAATGATTAGATAAGCTTCCGCTAAATGCACCTCAGAAACCGGGGGAGCTAAGTTAAGATCGCACAATTAAGTACCGATTTTTGTTGCCTGTCCGTCACTTCAGGTTTATATTGATAAAAATAAAAATAATAAATTATTGTGTAAAAATCCCGGGTGAAAAACTGAAAAATTAGTTTAACATGAACAAATAAAATTCGCATAAACAACCTACAATCTAATAAACCTCCATACGCTGCAAGTATTGCAACAAAGCTGGGTTACAATCAAATCTGTATTGTACAGCCGACTGTCTGCTCGTCAAGTTGCGGTCAGCAAACAGACTGCGTTGCGCTGCGAACAGATGAAGCTACCTAATTATGGAACAATACTTAGAATACGCTAGTCTAGAGCTTTATTCAGTATTGAATTTTGTCGTTAAGAAGAATATAACTTAAAACAATGTATAGACCTATACATACATACATTAAATCACGCATTTACTCCATAGGTGTGGACAGACCAAAGATCGCCATTTGATATACTTCATCCCTACATCCTGTCATACAGGAAATATTATTTTTAATGATAATTAATCGGCTAAAAGTACTTATCTTATAGAAATAGGTAAATAGTTCACAAAACATTAGTGCAACAAAATGCTTACTAACTAGGTATGTTGTATTAAAAGAAAAGACAAAAATTAATAGGATTATAGACAGATATATAATGGTGATGAAAGTAATGAAAATTCCTTGGAATATTACGCGAAAATTTTAGAAAGAAACTACACACATATCAACTTAAAACTTTATGAAAAATGTACTAACTAAAATAATTCCACTATAAGTAAGTAGTTTTCTAAGTTTTATATCCCTTACCCGGCACAGGAAATGAACTCGGTACATTTTGCGTTTGGCTTTTGAACTTATTTCAACATGTAATTTCCTTTCGCCCTGTATTTGTGAGTTTTCATAAAGAAAGAATTTGCGACTTTATTATTGTTTTTTTGTTTCATCTTTAAGCTTGTGTCTGTTGAATATTGATAAGCGGAAATTAATAAGGTTTCTTAGAATTGCAAAAGAATAAATTGATTCTGGTACTGTGATGAAAAGAATCGTAATTGATTTGATTTTGAAAATTTAAAGAATTGCGTCTACTGTAATGGTTAATGCGTATTACTGCGATCACTGCATTCAAGGGTAATGAATTCGATTCCAATATAAAGAAGTGCTAATCAAAAAGTTGTTTTAGGTTTGATTACACTTTGCGTCTGTTGTTTATATTTCTGTATTATTAATCTCTGTAATGCAAGGCTACTTTTGGTTTCAGCTATTTAAACGTTAAATGCCTGACCTTGGTTTAAGACTATGACTTACATGAATTTTAAATAAGTTGTGAAGAATACGAAGTGTTATATCGTTACAAAATTATCACACAACAAAAACAATGCTTTATAAAAGTCCCATTTATTAACAAAACCACTAATCCCAGCCAATCATCAAATAATTCAACAAATGAGTCTTTATCGTCATCTCGTAGTGCGGTGACTGTGGACAGCGTTGCCTCATCGATTCTATCTAAATCGGTCCATCTCGCCGCGGCCGCCTGGTCGATAACACACCCACTTATTTAACACTAGAACTGACATTGAGTGTTGAACTTTAATCTTTATTAATTATTAGTAAGTTTAATTTTATAGAACGAGATATTAGCATCAAATTGATTTTGTAAATGTTCCATTCGCTCTTGGTCAACGTGGTTGATTCAAAGTCTATCACTGCTCTTAATATTGGGATAAACGGATGCTCTCAGCAATAGAGGGCAGGGGCCAAATAAATGATCTACGACCTAAGCGATCCAAGATATTTTCAGTGTTTGTACTTCTATAGCCGTGAGGTTCCGAATTTGATACGCGTATGAGACAAATTGATGACGAGATTTTTCAATTTCTGTTGGAATACTCTCAATAGTCTAGAATTTGCTCCGACATTGAAAAACTATAGAAGACACGTGGACAACACTTGCCTACGCCTTTGATTATTATCAGAGTAAATGATCAGCCTAGCCTTTCTTCCAACTATGTTGTAGTCGGTTTCCAGTTTCACCGGATGCAACTGATTCCCAGTGTTTTACATAGAGCAACAGCCCGACCGAAAATATTATAAGTACAGGTATCTATTTATCAAATAAAAGCTATCTTTTCATGGTCTAATAGCGAATAATTTCTAACAAAGAGAATTAATCATCGTTTTAAGAATAATTTAACTTGAAATGTTCGTTCTTGTTTCTTTTCCCACGATTATGCAAATACTTAATGAGGGTGAAAGGTTGAGAACAATTTATTATAATAAAAAAGCTTAATATATCTTTCAGAGATGATTTTCCAAAACTTTTCTTAAGAAATACATATTGTATTCTATATATTGAGATCAAACTGTCCTTAATTACAATTAACACTTATGAATAAGGCATTATACGATATTTTATTTCCATTAAAGTATTATTTTATGTGAAAATGGATGCGAAGTCGGGCCTTGGTTAGAATTATAACACTACCTTTACCAATCCACTCTGCCTTTTCGCATATCAAAAACAAAAAGAAGTTTTTACACGTGTACAGACTAGATAATAAAAATATTTCTTTAACTTAATAATCCATTCATATGAGAACCCACGACATGTCTTTTGGATTTTTAGTATTCTAGAAAACTAAGTAATGCTCCCATCATGCTTCCAATACACTTGTTATCTTACTTATTAGCACCTTTATATTGTCTTAATTTATTTGTATATGACCAAGGTGTGTTCGGTAGACGTGTTGGTAGCAGCTACTTACATCATCAAAGGTTTATACCTAATAGAAATATTGTTAAAACTAATTGGCGATTTAAAAGAGTGGCCTGGAATTTTTGCCAGCTCTTCTCATTGGCCCTACCTTCCCAACTGGCGGTAAATTCGCTCTCTGTATCATTGACTATCATAAGTGTCACCTATATGAATAAATGATTTGATTTTGATTTTTAAATATCTAAAAGCGTGGTATACCGAAATCCCTTAATGTTAGTTCTAGTGAACGACACTTCCTCGAGTATAACAGTGTCCGAATTATTAGTCAATTTGAGAGGGATATATCAGAGCACCTCGTCTGAAGGCAGAGGGGGAGGGGGAGGGGGAGGAAATAAAAGTGTCGCTCGTATTAGTGATTGGTGTTACAGGTCTTGATTTTACTGTGAATTGTACTTGTTTTTAGTACTTTTTACGCTTCATGTATACGATTAGCTACTATGCGGTTATCACAAGGACTTCTTTGAGTTTTGCATTAGAAAATTTTATTTCATGTTATTGTACCTAAATGCTGTTTTCACTCGCCATTTCTTTATTGATTCGTGGTCTTTTAAGGTCGAAATGATTAAGAATTAATGAATGAATTATTTTATTTGTAGTATTTTGTTTCTTCTTACAAGTTTTTCTTTTATTTGCATTATTTTTCTTATTTTTGGTTTATTTTTAATCGCCTAGACCTCTTGAAATGGAAGAAAACGTACAAAAATGTCTTTCTAAACTTAAGATTTTTCCTGGAAAACACATTATATTATTCCATCATTTAAAATTCTACTTAACTCTCAAACGTGCTTCCAATCCTAATAATATTATGCTTAGATTTTAATCTTATTTTCATCACTTAACCTAAGCTTATAAACTTGTTGAGAAATGCCATGAAATATGGCCGTTTTTATAAAAAAATAAGCCTAGTTTAAGTTTTAAAACACGCGATATGAATTATAGCTGTTTTTAATTTTATGTAGATGTTGTTATTTCCGACGAACGAACCATAGCACTATTACTGTACCGCCCTGCTTTTAAATACTTTTATGCATTCGTACTCATAAAAAATATTGTACTCTATGTCTATATGGACAAAGGTAAGGTACACTACCTTACAAATGGTGTAGGATATTTTCAAATATAATGTGTAAAAGGACGTAAAAAAAATGCTTTCTTTTAACAGACAGAAGCTAGAATCCACCCTAGTCGTAATTTGTGTGGCATTGTCATAAAGTATTCCAATAAAAAAGGACTGAATTTAACTTTTAAGTATATTATTCGCTTTGTACACTGTAGCGCAATTCGTACTGTCGGTACTTTCGAATATTGATAGTTTGACGTTTAAAATATAATCAAAAATAATTTCTACGACGTCCGTTAGAGGCGCTGAACCGATTATCATACATAATAATTGTTCGATAGTTAGCCGGTTGTCGGTAGTCCATAGTAGTAGAGAATCGCGTTATTGAATTCATTTATAAATCAAATATATGGGTAGTTGAAAATATTATTTGTTAGGCTATAAAGTTCTCACGTTTCCAGCCAATCAGTGACTTAAGTATTGCGTGTCTTATAAATAAATAAATTACTGAATTAACTTTATTTGAATTGTTAGAATTTTACTGTAAATTATGTGTTAAACACTTAAGGCATAATTAAACTAAATAATAAACTACCTTAACACACGACAGACCTTATTTTCTTTAAATGGCTCTTGTTTAAGTAAAACTGTATATAAATATATTTTATATCAAATAGTCTGTTTAACACAACTGAGTGTACAATAGTTTTATCAAAATACGAATACGAAAAAAATGATCTAATCGTAGTCCAAGATCACTTAATTGAACCGGAATATCAAACCTACAAATAACGTTTTTACTTCCATTTTCATAAACTTCATCGAAAGCTTGGTTTTAAAAACCAGCTTGACATCGCTCATAATCATCAGCGTAGCTTTCTTCCAACTATGTTGGAGTCGGCTTCCAGTCTCACCGGATGCATCTGGACAAGACATCGCTAAGGTATTTCGTATTATAAAGGTTGGTTTCCAGTTGATAGCAGTCAAATATACATAACATAATATGTAGTGTCGTGGCGCAGTGGTCAAGGTGATCGAAACGCCAAGTCGAGGGGTCGTGGGTTCGATTCTCACACGAAACAAATATTTGTGCGATCCATAAACAGTAATACCAGATCTGGTTGTACTTTGTGTCCGTTGTTTATATGTTTGTAAAAGTCCCCGCGTCATAGCAATTTTTAGTGCGGGAGTTGTCTTTAAAAATCAAATACAGACTAAGACCAAACTTACTTCCAATATCAATTCAAACACCCGAAAATGATTCTTCCCACATTGCTACCCTAAAATCTGACACCATATTCATCAAACCCTCCCCCCTCACCCTCTAATTCAAGTCAGTTTGACCACAAGCCGGTGACCGCATCTCAATAGAGACCATTAGCCGACGTCAAATTGTGTTCTGACATTCGATATTCATGCCGATGTTCGAGTTGTACGATTGTTAGGCTGACTAATTGGTATTGAGATTGTGGTGTGTCGGTTTTGTTATTCTGGTTGGAGGTTATGTCTATTTGGTGTTGGTGTTTGGAAAGTTTATTTGAAAGGCGTTAAATGGTGGTTTATTTGGTTTTAGTCGCATTGTTCTGAGTCCTACTATTATTAACAAGTAATCTAGGTAGCAGCTGTAAAGGATTGTTCTATCTGGATTCATTGTTTATACAAAATGTATACAGGCTTATTTTCCTTTTATCGGGACTTATAAACTAGATTTTCCAAATATGATGTTAGCAGTCACAATACCTGCATAATAATCGCTGAAATTGCCGTATCTTAAATGTATGTGTGTAGGTAAATGTAGAAAAAAATTAAGCAGCAAGAAATATCCGCTTAATTAAAATAAAATACGAGAATAAAGCAACCTTACTTCTGACTTTGTAAACAAAAAAAAACAACGCAATTATAAAAAAAGCTACGTCAAATGTCTAGGGTACAGAAGACAACTTTCCGATCGTCCCTAAAAATCGTGTCAAAATACATCAACACATTTAAGGATCATTATTCGCGTCACGTTTCGCTTTCACATGCAAAGCGTGGGTCTAAGGGTCCCCTATAATGGACCCCTACGAAGGAATACCACTAATTTTTCTTCCTTACTTCTTGTTGAGTTTTAAATGCTTGTCCAATCCACAAGTCTGTTATTAATTGAGTTATTTATTTTTTGAGAAAGTGCAAGTAAAAAAAAAGTTTTTTGTTTTTTGGTGTTTGTTTTATTTATTGACATAACAGAGGACTATTTGCTATTTGGTTGTTCTGGTATTTGATAAAATTGTGTTACTTTACCGTAATGTAAATATGTTTTTATTGTGAATACTGTCGGCCTCTTATGAATTGTTTGATATAAAGGGTTTAAGTGTAATATTAAATTTACCATTAATAAGTTTTCATTTAATTGATTTACTTTTAGATATGAGACAGATAAAGCTACTGAGAAAAACTAGTATAACACTGAAGGCCTACCTTTTCTATTATATCTGTACATAGGTATTCTGAGATTACATAACTTAAAATAAAACGCAAAAATCCTCTTAACTACATGATGTATTACGTCAGTGTCTCATAAAGTACCTATTCCTTGATTTTTATTTCTCTGCTAATGCGATTAATATTAACAATTCAAGCAACTATCTAAAGACAAATTGGCCCGACGTTTTTAAACTTAACCTCGAATCCCCTAGCCTACAAATCATCCAATAAGCTGTCCAACTTTTCATCACAGTTTAATATTACTAGATTAAAATGTCAAAGGTTTATCTTAGGTTTGTAATAAAGATCCCTCGAGTCAATGACCTTTTGACAAAATTATTCGACATTAAAACGGCCTAGATATTTTATAAAGAAAGTTTTTATGAAAATGAAATGTAATTAGTTTTTGCTGTATCTTATTATTTCGGTTCAAGCATCAAAGATAGTAGATTTTTTTGAGGAAATGTTAAAATAAGTTGATTAGTTAAATGTCACTTCTATTGTTATTGTTGTTGAATTTGAACAGGAATTATACTTTGTTTACCCAATATCTTTTATCTTTGTTACAAATTCCCGCTAAAAGAAACTATCCCTTACCGAGGATGGTTTTTGCAGAACGACTGGTTAAACCATTACTAAAAACCAAGTGAAACCGACTCGGTCAGTAATACGGCATACTTGATGATTTTTCGTGGTTTCCTAGCCACAAAGGGCTGTGAACTAAACTTGCGAATGAGTGTCACACTCAGTGAGTGAATTAGGTACCCTTACCAAACTCCGGATGTTATATCTGTATGTATGTAACAAAGAATTGCTTAGCAAAAAAAAAGACAAAGATTTTTTTTAAGGCAACATCCTCCTTAAGAATTGGTCTTGTGCCGCGGGGACTTTGACAAACATGCAAACAGCGCACACAAAGTACAACCACAAATGTGTGAGAATCGAACCCACGACGTCGCAATGGTAGCGCCGTGGCGACCTATACTGCGCCACGGAGGCAGTCAGATGCTGCTCAACAGAAGGCAGTATCATCTCACGTTAGATATTTTGACTACATCAAGATGAATCAACATGTTAATTACATGAGCATAATATTAGCATATGAAAACAAGTTTAATGATATATGCGCTTGTTATAACATGTTTCCTTGCAAGATGTTATTACACCGTGTAAAGGTAATTACATGTACATTCGTATTTCAAAGGGAAATTAATTAATTTTAGAAGGCAATTTTCATTTATAACATGTTGAAAGGTGAGCCGCTCTTTATAAAGGGAGTAGCTGTGCAAAACTGTTGTAAAATACTTTTTGAAGATTTGTTTTAGATTATGTGTTAGTGGAAATATTCTTAGTAACACCACTTGTAGAAATCTATTAGATAGTTTATCTGATGAAATTTTGGCAGTTTTTTTTATACATATGCTGTCATTTTATGTAGCAGATAGGTTATCTAGCACTTAAAACTGTGAAACTGGCCTTTATACCTGTAATGTGAAGATTTTTTAAATTAAAACTACAATGCTTAATGCTACCATCTATGTGTCCATCGCCTTATCAAAAAAGCGAGATGTTTTTTTGTGTTCCATCATTATTCTTGAGCAAGACCTTAACTGCCAGTATTTTAGTCGCTTGCCTAAACTAAGTGTGGTGTAAGGTCAATAAAATTATCATATTGTGAGGCACAGGCGGCTAATGTCCGGCTACTGTATAATATTGTACTACAAGAACTATACTGTACACAGTATAACACTACTACTGTACATTATGTGCAGAATTTACTTAGTGCTAAGAAATGTGAATTACTTTAGGTAATTTGTCATTTGTTCTTAGGTAATAAGGTACATTTTAAAAATGTTTTTCTAGAATTTTGTATCATATAGAATTCAGAGTAGGTATAGGTTGACTTATTTTATACGATCCGTCTTCAAATCTGTTACGTTTAGCTTTGGCTTATCTCCACTTTTATAGATATAATGTAGTTTTTATTCAGTTTATTGAATTTTCCGAGTAACAAGCTCAAAGATTTTCATTTTTTCTCTTTATTAGTGAGTAAAATATAATATTTGGATTATAAGTAACTAGTAAGCTAAAAAAATTAAATATAACAATGAATATCAATTAATTAATAAAACAGATACATATCATGTCGACATGCAATTAAAATCAAAGTACTACATTTACATCGCAGATAATTAATTAAAAGCATATAATACCAGGCCAGCAAGGTTTCTTCCAAAGGTTAAATAAAAGTTAACGCAACTGAAAACTGTAAAGCGAACCGTTCCCTTGAAATCAAAACTAAGAAACTCGGCTTAAAACTGAAAAGGAAACTTTGAAAAATTCCACTAAACTTTTGCTCAGTTTAATTTAGTTTTCTAATCTTACAAAGCATCTTGTTTGTTCAACGTTTTTGGAAGTTTCAGTCTGAATACGAAATGTCTTGAATCTAGGCACATTTTCTTAGAGTTTAAGGTGAAGACACATTGTAGCATTTGGTCTTGTTGTTGATGTAACGTTCTGACGAATGCTCGTTAGACTGCAAGCTTGTAACAAGTGAGGAATTAGGTATCTAAATTTTTGTCATATATTTCAATCAAAGGGGCGGAACAGAAATAAAGAACAAACCTACATCTTGATCAAAGGGCGAAGACTTTGCACGGTTAAGTTTATGTCGTCAGTTCAATCGGTTCAACATATTGTTGACTGTAAATTTCAAACATATTTTTTCAATCAATTGCGCATTCTTATCCTTCAGACTGCCAGTTCATTTAGCATATTGAAACAAAGTATCATCATCATACTTCATGTCTCGTCGATCGTAAGGTTAACGCAGAATCTTCTGTTACGAGCAAGTATACAAATGTGCTCTAACCTTTATTTTTACGAGTCTAGGCTCATAGGTCTAGATTTTTCATTTGCACAATCACAATAGCTGCTGCCGTCAAAATGTGAATCTTGTTTTTTGCCTGTTTTTCTTCACTTAAACGATCTCGCTTTAGATATAAAAGATTTCGCGCAATTTTACCTTTTCTTTTATTGTTGTACATTTAACTGGGATATTTTTAGCAATAATAGTTAAGAAGTAAATGGTATCCTTTCGGTCTCCCACGCAGAAACTTTAGGAGAAATCAATAAAATGTGATCTACACTTAAATTCGTACATATCAGTCCTTTTTTCTCATTGGGGTAGGTACAGACCTTGCTATAATCCCTTTAAAACTTCAACTTTACTTCGTTTTTTTTCAGACTATATTTGGATATACGACATTTTGAAGTTTTTATATTACCTACCCAATGACAACCTACCAATATGAATTCTTCAAACGATCTTCTATTAAAAATGTTATGTAAATCAATAATTATCTATCTTAGCCTGAAAGATACATACTACTTGTACATACGCTGATAAACACATTACCCTTCCATTGCTTAGTCGGGAAAAAAACAGTATTCTCCTTAAATATCGAGTTTAAAAAGCAAAAATACGCATTCTTACAAAGGCTTTTTCTCAAAAAGCTCAAGTAAAGTCTTGTACAAACTTAACAAAGTTAATTTATAAGTGTTGAACGTATGCGAGTGAAGTAAAAAGGCAGCACTAGTTAAACTTAGCGTTTGCACGTAACATTCACAAAAGCTTGTCGAGCTAAGTTATTTTCTCTCTTGTGGCTTTGCTTAGGCTGTGTTCGCGGTAGGCAAATAGAACTATTAGAGTTGTGGCAAGTTGGTCATAAGCTGCACGTTATGTGAGTGCTACCACTTTAATTTTATTTCTACTATTTGTTGAATTTATCTGGGGGCACGGAAGTGCCCCCGCAAGTCGAGCAAAAAAAAAGCGGCACGGCCGTAACATCCTTTTCTCGAAGCAATTCGGGCTATTTTTGACACCCCTATAATTTCGTTGTGGATAAAACAAGAAGCCTGGATTTTCAGCAACTAATCAGTCATTGTATAAACACGGTATATTTAAAATTTCAGTCAATTTGAACCAGCAGTTTAAGAATGACAACTTGTTAAAATTTTGAATTTTGTCACTCACTGATTCACTGACTCACTGACTCACCGATCATCAAAAGTCTAAGGTACTTCTAGCAGACTTAGAAGCTTAAAATTTAGAATACAAAAAGGGTTTAGTGTCTTAATCATGGGAAAAATTTAATATTTTCTTATTTCGGTCCAGTTTTCGAAATACACTAACTGCAACAATAACTTTGTAATCCCATATAAATGTGTAAGATTACAAGGTTACATTTGCAGTTAATGAATTATTATTACTGTAGAAAATAAAATAAATAGGTGTAAATAGGTACCTACTATATGAGGCATAACGGGAGGTGGTAAAGGGTGGGTAAGGGTGTTTAGCCCATGAAACTGAACAACATTCCCATAAGAAAATATGTTGAATTATGAAAAAAAAAACGTCTTTCCATACAAATTGGACTTATGTTCGCTCTACAAAAAGAAGTGAGATGCCATCAAAAACATTCTGTAAAAACCTCAAGTCTCGCCGTAAAAAGTTGTGAGATCTATATAATACCAAGTCGATTAATCTATTTAGTCTCTACTTAAAGGACCTTCTGTCTTAAGTTATTACATATGTTATTATCATGCCAATTTTTAAAAAATACCTTTAAAACAAATAGATCGACTTGGTCATCGCAAGAAAACACAAATTCACCATTATTAACATTTCAGGAGCATTAACTTCTTGTCGTGCTGTGTAGTGTGATACATACTAATAATCAAATCATGCGATGGCCAGGTCGGTCTATTTGTTTTAAAGGTATTTTTTTAAAATTGGCATGATAATAACATATGTAATAACTTAAGACAGAAGGTCCTTTAAGTAGAGACTAAATAGATTAATCGACTTGGTATTATATAGATCTCACAACTTTTTACGGCGAGACTTGAGGTTTTTACAGAATGTTTTTGATGGCATAGGGTTTATTTGCAACAATATAAATACGAGTATAATATAAAATTGTTTATTCCTCACCAATAACAAAATTGTGTGGTAACACAAAATATGTATTTACGATGAAAAATTTGGTGGTAATTGTAGCAGTTTAAATATCGTACTTACGGTGCAACACTGTCACTTATGCAAAAATGTAGTTTTTCAGGAGAAGCATTTTAAACTTTGACACCTCCCACAACAATAACTTTATGTGATATTGATAAGATGAATACATCAGCGAATACTTTAAACTTTACTTTTGCTTATATAATGATAATAGTAATACAGTAGTAGTGCTTTAAATCAATTACTACATAAGTAACTCATTTTTGCATTTTTTTTACAAAAGTGACATTATTGCACCGGGGGTACGATATTTGTGATCCTATCTCCTAAACTAGATGGAACCTGTTTGAGAAAATGCAACAATTTCTTCTCTTACTTATCAATCAGTTAGCTACGCAAATTACGCTAGCAAACAATCAGCCGCAAAGCCTCCGCCATATGTGCCACCAAACTGTTATAAAACTTGCATCCCTTGTTATATCGCATGCATTTCTCATTATTATACACGTTTTAAGTTCGCCGCAGTTTAGTTCGCTCAATGCTGCTGCTGCCTTTGACAACGTTCCGTGTTACGGTATTCTTGGTTACTACTTTTAGTTAAGCTTTTGAAGGTATTGACATTATTCTGAAGGAAAATGTGAATGTTTTATTTAAATACGTTGTGAAGTAAGATGAATTTCGCTAGTACTGTTGACATTAGCATGTAATTTTTGTTGATACCTCAAATCTGGAGTAAATATAATATCTACTTATGGTTTTTGAGAAAATAGCAATCATATAAGAAACGGAATGGCTATTTCAATTAGGAAATGACAGTATAGGGAATGTAAATTACTCAAACCATAACCTCCGAAACTCTATTGGTTTTCGGCTTTTGTTAATTAACACTTAATGTTATCTCCACATACTTTTTTCGCAATATACAAAATCACTATTTCCCCATTAAAGACCCAAAACTTTTGGACATTAATAAATAAGTTTCATCACCACAAAAGTAAATTGAAATCCACACGAATTCTACGAAAACATGGTCCAAAGCCCGGATCACACGAACTACATCATAATCCGGCCAAAGTCGAACGTTCAAAACTTTCAGTTCAATATTTTTAATAGCTTTCCTATAATTCTGTCTATTACAACTCACGCGACAAGTTTAATTTAATTTTAAATCGTGACTTCGAGTTCCTTGGTCACCCCCCACCCCCCACTTCTCCCTGCTAAGGATTTGTACAAACTTGCTGCAAATGCAATGTCTACAAGTTCGTGCCAATGTTTTGATGCAGTTAATCTTCTTTTTCGTGTAGTTTGGATTTTAACACGCCATACATTTATTGCGGAAATAGCCAACGCATTAAGTATTACAGCTATCAAAACGATACTTCATTTGATTGAAATTAATAAGAGTAGATTACTCTTGTAGAGATCTGTGAGAATAGGCAAGTTGACTGACGTACTTACTTAACATGCTGGCCGTTGCTGGCCGAGATCACGCTTTTGATGAAGATACCACGACATCCTGACTGTATTTGCAGTTTAAATATGGCTGGAAATCGCAAACGAGAAAGTTGAGAAAAAAATCCAGCAGCGGATGGTCTATAAAAATGATGCGATTAGGCACTTATTGTGTCTTTTACGATATAGGGTTTTAATTAACCTGTGTGATTACGTTATAAAATGAAATTGTCGAAATTTTTATATTAATGGAACGTAACGTAGGATTGTCGCTATAGTTGACTGTAAAGTGTAATAAGCCGCTAAATTGCACCATTTTTGCAGCTTAGATGCAGTAAGTTAGTACCAGTCCTTATATATCGTATTAAACTATGTGAAAAACTTCTCTCACGTGAACCCTTGCGAATATTACACAGTTTTACTTTACCGAGTTCAATTTAATTAAAATATTTGTTGAGTGATACATTTTTGGGGTTTTCGATAAAAGATATAATCTTTCGAAATATAAATGAAGTTTTTCCTTCATCTTCCATTTTACATTGAACTTAAAATAATTACTAGTTGACATATTATTGGACAACTCAGACACGGTCATTTGATTCCACACTAAGCAGAGCTTGTACTATGGTAACCAGATAACTGATAAACATACTTATATGCTATTAAATATATTAATTACTAGCTTTTACCCGCGACTTCGTCCGTCACCTAAATTTTCCAATGGGAATGCGTCATTTTCCCGGGGTAAAAGGTCGCCTATGTCCTTTCTCGGGTATCAAAATATCTCCATACCAAATTTCATGCAAATTGGTTCAGTAGTTTAGGCGTGATTGAGTAGCAGACAGACAGAGCTACTTTCGCATTTATAATATTAGTATGGATATAGTTAAATTGAAAACCAAGGTCAGAACAAATATGTTCATCACACAAAGATTTGTCCCGGGTGGGATTCGAACCCACCACACGCGGCGCTACGGTTGTCTAAAACTGACTAAACTTGTGTTCTTCATCCGTCTATGTCTTTATAGCCATGTATACAGTGTGTCTCAGTACCGTGGAATGGCTCAACTGTTGACTGTGGCTATTTTGACCAGACTGCAGTCGTTAACCACACGCAGGCTACTACAAACAGCTTAATGCATTCCGTTGGGTTATCTTAGAAATAAACACGATCTGTTTTTAGTTGTTCGTGAATCATCTATCTTAGGCATAGATCTTCTTGCCGTAAAACATTTGTTGAGGATATAGAATTTTAACTCGTGGAAATGATTCAAGTTTACATAGGTTTTGGTGAAGATGAGCTATACAAAACACGTTATTTTCTGCACATTACGTCTTTAACATGCCACAGTTTATGTCAGCGTGATTTACCCCCGGTTTCTGAGGTACATTTGGCGGCAGTTTATCTATTCAATAGCTTTAAAACTCATACAAAAAAAAAACGTACTGAAAAACGTAAACTAAGGTAACTCAGGATAGAATTTCCATACTTGTAAACACTCACCCCCATCTCTAACTCTTTCTACCCCCCCAGTAATAAGTATGATTTTTGTTCTTTCTCAAGGTTAACTCTATACCAGAGTTCAAGTCTACCAAACTTCATTCAAATCAGTTCAGACGTGAAAGCGTAAAAGACAAACAGAGTTACTTTCGTATTTATAAAATTAACAATAAATAATATGAAAATACTAAAAAATAACATTCATAGAGATTTGCGTAAAATTGGCTTCCTGTTATTTTATTTGAACAATGTTTCTCAGGACATATTTCTTTAATAATTGTAATAAATCAAGTCACAAAGTTGCCTATGTCGTGCACTTAGCCGCGGCCGCCACGGGTTTCACCAACTAATGCATTTTTCATGGAATTATTACCTCAGCCAGACATTGAACCCGCACGCTTTCGTGCAGCTAATCATTTGAGAAATAACTTTTATGGCTTAGTTTTTATTTTTCTTTTGAATATCTTTAATAAAGGACTGAAACAAATCTTTTGATATTCATAAATAATATTGTGATGATATTGATATTGTTTATTTGTCTGTCTTTCGCGTCAAAATAGCGTAACCGATTGAATAATAATTTACTAATGTGACAGGTTATTTACCGACAAATGGCCAATTTAATCTTCTGCGTAAAATCAGTTGAATCAAATTTATTGGACTAGACAAAGTCATGCATTTCGAACAAAAATAACGTGGAAACGCGAACATAACTTACTAATTAATAATATGTAGGTACATATTAATGAATTAATAAGTTATGTTGTGTTAGGATAATACAAGAAATACATATTAATTCAATATGTATTTCTTGTGTAACTACTGTGCTCACTTTATAGAAGTATTTTCATACGAATCGTAAAAATAAATTAACAAACTAATTTCAGGGTTAACACTAATAAGATAGGGAACCCTAATTTAATTCTGATTAAACTCAAACAAAGGTCTGAGCGCTGTATCCGTACCTAAACATCTGAATTCTCAAATATTTTGAAACATTTAAAGTGAAAAGTAAATTAAAAGGTATATTTTTTCAGTTTCTTCTTATTATTAACACTAGTTGAATGATCTTAATGACCTCAAGTCTATATCACTCCATTGGGGTAGACTTTTCTACGAAACACCTTCACTTTATGAAACACGTATAGACGCTTAGCAGTAACTGTAATATTAAAGCGATTTATAACAGACGCTTAACTAAACTTTAGGCTTTTAATCACAATATTACAATTCCAATAACATAACATAATCCGAGAATCGAACCCAAGACCTTGTGGGCAGTCTTCTACACTACCGTTAATAATACAGAGGTAGTCAAAAACAAATTTCTTTTGAGTGATTTTTTAAATAAACTTCAAATAAAAAACAATCCTTTTACCGATTGCTTTCTCTTACTATAAATAAAAAAGTAAGCTAAACATGACTACTCCACTATAACATGATATTTATGTGTCTGAAAAAGTGAAAATATTATTGAAGCGAAGTTCTTTGAACTCTGAGTTAATACAAGTCTTGTATTGCTGGAGGAAAGCTAATCTCGCTCACTGCTTCATTCATGATACTTTTGCTTTATACTTGTTTATTTGTTTGTGCTAATACTATATACGTAACAAGCTTTTTGCCCGTGGCTTTGCCTGCATGGGATTTCAACCTTTTCGGAATGGTATTGCCAAAATCCTCTGATCCATCACTCTACAAGGAACGAATATGAAACATAGTATGCATGTTAAGCGTCATCTTCTTGCTTGTGGTTTATTTTATAGTTTTGACGTGATTTTTTTTATGCATATTTTTGTAAAGACAACTCCCGCACTAAGAATTGCTCTTGTTCCGCGGGGACTTTTACAAACATACAAACAACGGACACAAAGTACAACCGTACCCGAAACAATTATTGGTGGATCGCACAAATAATTGTCCCGTGTGGGTATCGAACCCACAACCTCCCAACGCAATGGTAGCGGCATGGCGACCTAAACCACTGCACCACGGAGGCAGTCACGTGTTTTATATTCTTGCTAGGTAACAGTGTAGTTTCAGCTGTGCCGGGGTTGATATGTAAAAATTGTGAGTTGTTTGATCCCGTATCTATTTTTCAGTTCCATGGTAAATTTTACCACAATTGCTAATCGGTTTAGCTGTGAAAGCATAACAGACAGAAAGACAGACACATTTTTGCATTTTTAGAGTAGACAGAAAAATCGCGTCCGTGTTCGTAGTGTACGAATATCCGAGCTGCGAATGAAATAATTCACCTTAAATAATTTCGGATTTTACGATATTCTTTGCAATAAACAAGGTAAAATCAAGCCCAACAACAGCTATAGCATAATATCTATCTTAAGTTTGCAAATTGGCTTCATAAAACCCTTCCATAAATTCACTTAGCCAATGTAATTTAGTTGCAAATAAACTGAATGTAGGCAATCTAGGCAGTGGTCTGTCTCCGGTGCTGATTGCGCTCTTTGTCCAGGAATTAGACCGTCACGGTCCCTGCCCACTGTGAGGCTACTCTTAGGTGCGTCTGTCTGATACGAGATGCCCTTTGTATACGTTCGTTTAGTTGTAGAATTTTGACGTTTGAGGGCGACTAATTTTGAAAATATTTAGTGTTATTTTTGACGTTCTTTTGTGTTTGGTGTAGTTTTGATTTTGTTGTAGAGCGACTAATTTTAAGAATCTTTAGTGTGTTTTTTGATGTTGTTTTGTGTGTTTAGTTATTATAGAAATCTTTGATATAGATAGAGGCATATATGGTAGAATGTAACATGTCATAAAGTGCAGTCTTTAATCACAACTTGATATGAATATACTGCATCCATTGAAAACACAATAAGTGTTTCATTCTTTCAGAAGAAGGTATAAATTTGTCCGAATTTTAGTAGCCTACAAATGCGCTTAAAGCCGATAAGTAGTTTTTGTTTAGATTCCATTAGGCCAAAGACTCCGCAAGTGATCTCAGGGCAACAATATATTTGTTGCCCTGAGAACCAATTGTAATTTAATTTCAGATTTATAAACCTTATATCACTTAAAATCTCAGTGAGATTATATACTGACTTAACCAACGATTTAATTGCATTTGCACTTAAATAAAACGTTTTAAAAGCGCACGTTTCCACCGCAAAGGTTTTACATTTAAACTAGATTACATTGAGGAGTTTTATATTAAAATATGTGAGGTGCTCCCTCCCGTTTGTAGAGCGCGTTTATATGGAGATCTGTCCCCGCTTTAATGTCTATATTATGTATGTAATTTATATAAAATCAGACCTTTTTATGTAAGTATGTGTTGTTTTTATGTAACGGGGTGGAGCTCGTGGCTTAGTTAACAGCCGCACGGATCGATCTCTGACGTTAAGCCACCCTTGCAGCGGTTGTTCTGCGGATGGGTGACCATCTTATACATATCGAGTTCTTCCGTGTTTTGGAACGTTAAATTGTGGGTCCCGGCTGTCATTTTCGAAGATCTTTGACAGTCGTTACCAGTAGTCAGAAGCTTGAAAATCTGACAACCAGTCTTACCGAAGGGTATCGTGTTAAAACTGGGTTATGGAGGTCAGGTAGGCTGTCGCTCCATGCAACCTAATGAACATTGTACTCATTTGTGATTCTTGAAGCCAAAGAGATTTTATTACAAGTTCATACATACTTTAATGCGAAAAGACTTTTTCCCCGACCTAATATTTGACATAAGCTCTTTTTTATTATTCATAACGTGATTTTCACACAAAACAGGTATCAGACACGGCTTAAATAAGCCCTTTAAATCAAAACGGACAATACCATACCCATTTAACAAAGCTATGTCACATTTGATGTTTTTATCGCTATTACACCGTCAATTCAAAGAGCACGGTCCAACTAAACCCTGCCGTACAATGTTCCTTGTCAAAATGACATTTAACCGACAAAAAGTGAAGGGACTTACGACTTTTTGTTGCTGAACCGTTTGCTTCTGATTTATAAGCGAAATACGGATGTGAGGGGTTTAAAAATAAACTACGGTTTTGAAATTTCGAGCTGAATGTTTGTTTTTGGTGTTTTGAGAGTACCGCAGTTATTGTTTTATCTTTTTTTCTTCTCTATATTATAGCGTGGTGTAAGTACTTTTAAACTCTCTCATTATTCAATAGAAAATTGATTGAAAAATACTTCTATAGCTCATTGCATTTACTCTGTATTAGCTATAATAAATGTAATATGTCGTGTTTAATTTTATTAATAAACATTAACAGTATTTTTTATTTATATGTAGAGAATCTGTAATTGAATAGTATCACTTTTTTGTCTCTTTTTGTAAAAGTATAAAATAAATTGATTGATACGCCGTTCGTTAAAATTCAAACAAATAAATATAACTTGTCTTGACAATAAAATGCGATACCATTTACGCACTAATAACTTTTTAACATAACTATTTTGATTGATCAAAATAAATAAATTTTTAATAGACTAACTTTTGCTCGCGACTTCATCCAGGCGGAAATATGACTATTATTCATTAAAAACCATCCATTCAATACCTTTTATTTTAAACATTATCATTATTTCATACTTCCGCATTTACTATACTTGTACAACAGGTAGTAGGGAGTTTTTCCAATGCACGATGGCTAAACAAAACCTTCTTTTCGAAGTCGGTTAAAAGGAGGTCAATTCAATAGAATCCACATGACACAGTTTGTTGAGTTACCCATGTAAACTATGTTATCTGCTTATACCCACACAATCAAACTTTAAGTAAGGCTGCCGGAAACTTGGTGCATTTTTATTTGTTCACAAAGGGTCCGGCCCTTCCGACCCGTAAAACTAAGGTCGTGTTTTACAATACGCAAATTGTGACTTATTGATTGTGCCGTGGAATTGTCGGACAATATATTGGACTTCATGCTTGAATAGTTTTAAATCTATTATAGATTTCTTTGTACTGTTCAATTGTGGGGCAAAGGTCTCTCGGTCTTTTAAATTCTGCCAATTTTGTTAGGATAATTGTGAAACACGATATTTTTTACATACATACAATGGTATTACGGTTGTATGAAATATGTTCATACACGTATCGGCATTGACAATATTAGTCCCATGTAATAGAGAGCGAGCTTATTGCCATTTATTAGGCACGTTACCAAACTCCGTACTACTAAGGAAATATTCTAATGTAAATGAGAGAAAACCAATACTACTTTGCCCCACCGAGGCATAGAAGAACCCTTCAAATTATTGTAAGTGCTAAAGTTTAAAATAAAATCGGGGCACGGAAGTGCCCCCGCAAGTCGAGCAAAAAAAAAGCGGCACGGCCGTAACATCCTTTTCTCGAAGCAATTCGGGCTATTTTTGACACCCCTATAATTTCGTTGTGGATAAAACAAGAAGCCTGGATTTTCAGCAACTAATCAGTCATTGTATAAACACGGTATATTTAAAATTTCAGTCAATTTGAACCAGTAGTTTAAGAATGACAACTTGTTAAAATTTAGAATTTTGTCACTCACTGATTCACTGACTCACTGACTCACCGATCATCAAAAGTCTAAGGTACTTCTAGCAGACTTAGAAGCTTAAAATTTAAAATACAAATAGGGTTTAGTGTCTTAATCATGGGAAAAATTTAATATTTTCTAATTTCGGTCCAGTTTTCTAAATACACCAACTGCAACAATAACTTTGTAATCCCATATAAATGTATAAGATTACAAGGTTACATTTGCAGTTAATGAATTATTATTACTGTAGAAAATAAAAAATAAATAGGTGTAAATAGGTACCTACTATATGAGGCATAACGGGAGGGTAAAGGGTGGGTAGGGTGTTTAGCCCATGAAACTGAACAACATTCCCATAAGAAAATATGTTGAATTATGAAAAAAAAACGTCTTTCCATACAAATTGGACTTAAGTTCGCTCTTCAAAAAGAAGTGAGATGCCATCAAAAACATTCTGTAAAAACCTCAAGTCTCGCCGTAAAAAGTTGTGAGATCTATATAATACCAAGTCGATTAATCTATTTAGTCTCTACTTAAAGGACCTTCTGTCTTAAGTTATTACGTATGTTATTATCATGCCAATTTTAAAAAAATACCTTTATAACAAATAGATCGACTTGGTCATCGCAAGAAAACACAAATTCGCCATTATTAACATTTCGGGAGCATTAACTTCTTGTCGTGCTGTGTAGTGTGATACATACTAATAGTGAAATCATGCGATGGCCAGGTCGGTCTATTTGTTTTAGAGGTATTTTTTTTAAATTGGCATGATAATAACATACGTAATAACTTAAGACAGAAGGTCCTTTAAGTAGAGACTAAATAGATTAATCGACTTGGTATTATATAGATCTCACAACTTTTTACGGCGAGACTTGAGGTTTTTACAGAATGTTTTTGATGGCATATTGTTTTATAAAAGCCGACGTTCAGTTTCAACTAGCCAAAACTGTAATTCAAAATAGACTGAACTCTATCAAAAGGCCTAAGTTAGTTTTATCGGTTTCGGTTACAAATTGGTCTAGCCTGTAAGTGCACTTAGCAATATACGTAAAGCCTCAGTCTAGACTTCAGTTGAGCACTAAACCTAGCGTTTACAACTAGGAACTTACCTCACTTAGTACCTACGAACATTATAGGTACTAACGGAAATGGGCCTGTTTGAGAAAACCTGGTGGTTTTGTACATCGTTGTATTTTATTGAGAGAGGTTTGTCCGTAGAGGATAGGAGAAGGGAAGAAATGTAGGGAGTTGGGATAGGGAATAATTTTTGTTCTAGCATTTGCTACTTTCACAAATATTAAGTTAAAACGATTGACGCTTCTGTCTACTCCTTTGGGTATAAAAGGCGTGATATTATGTATGTGTATTTTTTGGCTTTGTTTTCGTCAAGTTTTTCCATTTTTCCATCTTTGTCGCAAAGAAAAGATTCCATTCCAATAATATTTTATAGATAAAGAACAATAAAAGTCGCAGTAACATAGGTACTAAAACTCAATGTGAAACTTTCGCATAAACGTTACGAATTTTAAACCCTTTTCAAACAGTCATAAATATGAGCTATAAATATGAAAATCCCTTGTTTTACAGTTTTTAGCTGATACCTAAACATTTAATGTTATGCTGTCGTTGTTGTCCTTCAGATAAATGTGTACCTACATACATTGTGTCGGACAAAATCCTCTGATTAGTTACGTGTAACAAAACAGTAGGATATTTCAGCTATGTCATTTAAAAGGGTATTTTTTGAAAGTATGCTCTATACACCGCACATTTGACATTCGATGACCGTAGTTATTTTGACTGTGTATTTTATACGGCCTTAAGTGTAAAATTAAATGAAAATGTGTACCCAAATCATTGTTGTGACTGTCAGTTTGTGACAACGTTTAGTGCAATCCAGCCGAAATATCATACAAATGGAAAACTACGTGTTAACTAGCGGACGGCGTCGGCTTTGCCTATTTTAAACAGTTGTTTTACAAAAACCTTTACAACTGTTACCTACTCTTAAACCTTCCTCTTAAATCACACTATTTATTAAAAAAACGCATGGAAATCCGTACCGTAGTTTTAAAGATACGACAAGCATACAGACATAGAAACAGACGCAGAAAATGACTTATACTATGTAGTAATAACGAGAAAATACAATAAGTTCCATTGATTTCAAATACGTATTACAACAACCTAATCTAATTACACAATACAGTTTTGGGCATAATCAAGGAAGTACTCAACTTGATCTTCTAATACCTAACTCTTCAACTCCGTCTTGAGCTCGGCGTGACGAGGCTCAATTACAGCGTTATGGTCTAAGATTAGTCCGGATTACTTGACATCTACTCGGTCAACTAACTGTTGAAGGTGCGAGGGTACGGGGGGAGGGGAGGGGGAGGGGGATGGTACTTAAGGAGATAGAAGAAAGTTTAGTTAAGTTAGAGGGTGTTAGTGTTGAAAGGTTGCTTAGTTAATTCATACTTATAGTGTGGATGCGGAAGTCAGGCTGTTGAGCTGTGATGTTTGAATCGCTGAGCTGATTTCGATGCAATTTCATATGGACATGGTTAAAGATCCTGCACCAAATATGAATCATTTTTTTTCGTACTCTATTCTACCTCTTAGGTGTTAACTAAGGGATGAAAGTAGATGGGGTTTTCAAGGCTTTCATATATCCAGTAAAAAGCCCTTCCTCAGTAGTAATGAGTTTGATTTAGTTTATCTACTAATTCTTTTACAATAAACCACAACACAAAAAAAATAATTTGTTAAAGAAAAACGTCTCAAAGTATTTTTCGTCATTTCAAATCACAGCCAAAAAGTCTACCTAAAATGTCTATAGAAATGTTCTTCAATAGATATTTTTCGATATAATCTCATAATCGTCTTTCATCATCGTTATTAGGGTCTCGCTAATTAATTAATATCTTAATGCGATCGGAGATGCCATGAAATACGATAATGTCGGTATCCTGCCTCTATGGTGGCCATATTTAATCAGTTATTAGTCTTTAATTACTTCCTCGGTTAGGGCCTATAGTGATAGTCTAAGAATTGCTTATTTTGTACCGTGTAATGTAGACTAATCTAGGCACAGTTATGTAACTTTGCCTGACATAAAAAACAGTTCCTATTTACGGAGTTGACGACTTTGTTCGTCTGAAAATGTGTTAATTTATGTTATAAACTAGATTTCATTAATATCTGACCATCAGTTTTTTCGTAAAAGAGTAACTAACATTCATCTTCACAAACTTTCGCATTTCGCAGCCACGCTTTTTGCACATTAATAATTATTTTTTTATTCATGTGTCTTTTCCTGAAATAATAACTAAGTAGACATTTTATCCAGTTTCAACACAATCGTTTGAATAGTTTTGCCATAAAAGCGCAAAACGCGCAACCCATAGCAGTTAGTTAAGGATAACACCAAAAAAGATAAAATTTTATCGAAATGCGATCGAAGTCGCGCCCAGAAACACGATAAATAAACCTTAGTATGTTAATAATTGAAATTTCCGTTTCCATGCATTTATTTGTCTGCATTGTGATACTTCTTCTAGTATAGTTATGTATACGAGAGGAGAGAGTAAAAGTGTTACTTTATACTTTTTCTCTCGACCGCGTGAGTTTTACAGCCGTCACGTGCCGCGTACAGACGGTTCACGTTTATGAGCGTGTATGTTTGATCGTTTTACAACCGTCTGTATTGTACGCTTTACTGGCTATTGGACATGGTGATTTGAGTGTCCAAGTATTTTGTCGTGTTTGATGTTTTAACGGGATTGTAACATTAGTTGTATTTTTGAGTTTATTGTATCATCTTTCAGTCTTGAAAATAAACGTCTGACAAGCAAATAACAGTAAACAAGCGACACAGTACATATATACAAACATAAAATCACAATTTTCTCATAGGGGGAGGGAGAGACTGAACCTAAAATGTCTTTTAGAATTAAGGACACCCTTATTAAGTGTTTACAAAATATTTATACAGAAACAATTTCATTTTTCAACCCACACAAATTTTTAATCATACTTTTTAATAAGATGTATTATGCAATTTTAACAATCATATTAACGTCTTCCAGTAAAGCTTGCGAACGTGTACTGGGGTTTGATCCACGCCAGAAATACAACGAACGAAATTATAATCCACGGCTTCCATTAAATACTTATCATTGATAACCTCACGTCTCTTACTCTCAAATCAAGTCCATTACTAAACCATAGCTCTCCACCGCCATCCATCATAACTCCCATACAAGTATAACGTGGTGTTAAACTATTCATACAAGGCACAGCTCTGCCGGCCATCGTTCTGCCTCATACATTACTTAGCGGTTACCTAACAACAGGATTTACTAGTCATCGCTAGATCAAGGTACTGGAAATCACGACTGGGTATTTGTGTCTGTGCTAAAACCTTTTGGTAGCCTATTTCAGAAGGAAAGAAACCATTCTTAGGAAAGCATACTGTTTAATTTTAAAATGATTTGTAAGCAATAGAACTATGCCCGAACAATACGTAAAATACAACGTAATCAAATACTTACACACCCTTAAATTTATATTTTCTTAAAATTCAAGCTGTCACACTCTTTTCTTAAAATCGCGTGACTTTTCAACATTTAAACAATAAACTGCCAAATTAAGAATTACTTTTTTCTTAGTTCGTTAAAAATCATTGAAATAAACCATTTAGAATCGGATACATTTCATATTATGAAAACAAAACCTGCCTTTTTTTGATATTGCTTATTCAATGTAAAAGATATTGTCCATGTTCTTGTTATGTTTATAAATACTTATGTTTTATAATGTTGTTTATTTTCTAACATACAATTTTCTTCAAGAGTACAACCTTGAACCCTCTCCTCCCACGGCCGGGTGTAACGAAGCAGTGTGAGAGTGTAATCGCGCGGAAACATCACACAGTCGTGTTGCGCCGGTACCTTCTCACTAGGGGCTAGTTAGTGACGGAGTGACCCACCTCACACTTGTTATAATATCTAGAAGAATTATGTAACAGCTCCGAAAATTCTAGGCTAGGGAGGCTTGGACAGTTGGTACAAAATAGCGAATGTTTAGAAATTCGTTAAAATTATACGTACTTAAAACACTTATTAAAAGTTGGAAAGGTGGCTCTAATGATTTTAGTTTTGTATGAATTGCTTTGGCAATATAACAATCAGAAACTAAACGTATCTTATTGCATTTTCGTATTTTGTCAATACGTTTGTACAACTAAGAAAGATATTTGAAATTACATTATCTCATTACATCTCGCATATTATAACCGAAGACTTAGGCAGGGGTGTAAAATACACCCACGTTTCTGCCATTCACAATGCACCCGAAGACTTAGCCCCATGTAATAGGGGGCGAGCCTCTTACCATATACCAGGCACATTACAAAACTCCCAGCTACTATTGATCATATTCCAACAGAAAAACAATCTCAGTTATTTGGTTCACACAAGATAAGTGACCTTTTTATGCGTCTGGAAAAACGCCGATTCGCAAAAAATAGGGTCTGTTTAAAACATGAACGAACTTGAAGGCGGCGTCCTTGAAGGAACTGTCCTTGAATAAGGTCAAGTGCGTAGTAGTCGTAGCCGACAAACATCTAATACGACTCACTAGATATAGGAATGAGAATTAGGGGAAATGTAAAAATTTTGCGTATAATTAAGAATAAGTTTGATGAATTCTGATGGGATGAAACAGGTAATAGTTAACTAAATTTTTGTAATATGTGCCTAACGACAGTAGCTTATTCTGTTAAAGTTTCTAAAACACATTCCGAATCTATACGAAAAATATTTGTCTAGATTAAAAAAAAATCTTGTATCTTGTATCTTGTTGAATTATCACCTAACTAACCACCAAAATCTATCAAGAGGGTCTTAAACCTTTGGGAATGGAAAATCTTTGATCACAAACCAATTATCGCTTGCTATCATTACATAATTTGGTAATACTTAACACTTTTTAGATTTCATAACTTAGTTACCATTTTATATTTTTAGATTCCCATTTCGTTTACTTTTCGATCTTACCGAAAACAATAGAACAACCTCTATGTATAAACAAAACATCTAACAATTCACATTTATCCCGTGTTCCTCGTGAATTCAATCCGTTATTCCTTGAATGTGATTTACACGCCCGAGGTTTTCGCAATGCGGGCCCGCGAATATTTTACACGGTGTTATTATAGAAATATTGCATGATAGCTACTGCCCGCGGCTTTGGTCGCCCTTTTTCCTGGAAAAGAAAGCCCTGTGTCCGATTAAATTATATCAGTTAATACTTTTAAACTGTAGTTGTTTAAATAAAAAGCAGAAGTGTGACCATTCCTCTCTCTTCCATGTGATTGAGAGTTCAAACTGTAAGGCAAAATTTAAAAAAAATCTTAAATTTACCTTACAAATATTGCCAATTTCTTTAATGGTGAAGATGCCGAGAGCTCAAAACAATAGTACCGCATAAATGACTTTATCAAGTTGCATGTGAATAAGAAATAATATCACTGCTAACTGCTATAACGGTAAAAGAATACATCGTAAAGATACCTTGCATGTCTGAAAATTCTTTCAACAATTTATGAAAGAATGCAAAATTCCCAACTTGCATTTAACCAGTGTGGTAGACTCAAGTCAAAACACCACAACCCAGTTACCTGGGTTATAACACGATACCCTTCGGTAAGACTTGTTGTCAGACTTTCAAGCTTCTGACTGCTTTTAACGACTGTCAAAGATCTTTGAAAGTAACAGCTGGGGCCCACAATTTTACGTACCTTCCGAAACACGGAGGAACTCGATATTTGGTCACCCATCCACAGAACAACCTCGGCAATGGTAACTTAACCTCAGATCGATCCGTGCGGCTGCTGCTAACAAAGCCACGAGCTCCTCTTCCTATCAATCACTTGTAAAACAAATATAATAAAAGCTTTTCATTACCCGTACCACGAGACACTATGTACAGTGTACACTACGTATATAATGTATTATTATGTACATCGTCTCGATTCTGTGTGATAGATCAGGTTACCTGTGAAAGCACTCAACTCTAGCACAAAATATTCTATAGTGGAAACTTTAAGTGCTTGACACTCGACGAGAAACTTAGCAAGAACAAGTTTTTTTAACTTATACTCTTATTAAAAGTAGTGTTTTTTATAATGCTTTGCTTTTTTTAAACTTATTCTCTTCCCAGGTTTAAGGTTTTGCTGCTTTTGACACCTTTAGTTACAATAATTTTAACAGCTTTTGGCAAACTGCTTAACCAATCTGAATGTAAAAATTTCATATTTTTGTTAAATAATTGTAATTTTTTTTGTATACTTACGTAATATGAAGCTGGTTATACCTGAAGGTGTAGATAGAGGTCTAGGAAAACACCGATGTTTCGTCATCAACAACGTTTGCCCCATGTAACAGGAGGCGAGCCTATTAACATATACTGGGTACGTTACCGAACCCCGGACAACTATTGAGAAAAAAATAATATAATAAAAAATACCAATAGTACTTTGTTCGACCGCGGAATCAAACGCGGGACTTTATGGTCAACAGTCTAATAAACTACCGACGCCACAGAGGCTGTCAGTTCTTGTGTATAGTATCCACGTATAAGATAAAGCTTAATTAATGTTTCATCATCAACTCCAGTATACAACTACTTAATAATAATACTAATAAAAGAAAATTAAATTTAATAAACCATACATCATACTCAGAATTCATCTCTACAATCCTCTCAAGAGATTCACATACAACGAACAGCTCGCAACAACAAACTGCTGTATTTAAATATACGTCATTTGCTTGTCCGCGTTAAATATGCTGCAAACTTGCCTGCATGCTGCGGCATGCCACGGCGTCCCGGCGTCACGGCCCGTATCCCACGTGACGGATACACTGAATAATGGATTATTTAGTACTATGGGTTTGATGGTATTACTGTGTAGTGCCATCTGTTGAGTGGTTGTGGTACTAATTTGTAAGGTAATTTTTAGGTTACATTGGCTATATTATGTGCATTTGTCTATGAATATACAGCTATTTTAATCAAAAATAGCTCGTTTAAAAAAGGTTATTTTGTCATAGACCTTCTTAATTTATTTTGTGTTATTGACTTAAAATTTCTTACTCTGAATGACTTTAATTTAATTGATTTTATTTCATTTAAAGGAAAATAAACGAATGTGACATTTGTCAATTTAAAAAAATCTACTAAGCTACTTAGTCAGTTGTATTGCTTTTACCATTATATTATTTAACGTAATTCGAAAGTACTAACCTGTAAATGAGAATTTAACTACAGTAAAGATCCATGGTAGGGGATTACATGTGAAAAGCGCTCACTCAGAATACAGTTTCATAACTCACTAATCGTGTTTTAAGTTGTACAGAACTATTTCTCTGAAAGGCAGGCTGTCGTGAGCTTCAAAATTACCATATAATTAATACCTTTAATTATACAATAGAAGTTGTTTTATTAGAATTTTAACAAATGTTAAATTTATTTATTTTGCACTAGCATGCTGATAGTATTTCATATAAATGTGGTTTTCATACACATAAAAGATTTTTCAGATACATCTGTCCATCAATCCGTTGTTACGGATATAAATGAGAATTACGAATTATCACATCCCTTCATCTCATCCATGTTCAATTCTACTAAAATCGGTTCAGTTGTTTAGCCGTTAAAGAGCAAGAAACCGACTTTGGACTAATTGTAGTACCTATGGATATTAAAATAAGTACAAGTATAGTTTGTCAGTATGTCACAGTGCAGTTATTCGTCTCCCCAATGCGACGGATATCGTCGGTTCGATTTCAATTAAAATAGAAATTTGTGGCCGCCCGTTCGATAACTGGTTTAGGCACGTTACGGCTACAGGTTATATGGAACTGATACTTGCACGTCCTACATATGTATGTTTGTAATCCGTAGCAAAGGGATTAAGACTTGGTTAACCGACGTTTGCTGAGTAAAGCTGCGAATACATGTTGGTCGATTTGTATTTTATTCATGAAAGGGTTCTGTCTGGATGATCGTTACTCAATCAATAGAACGGCTTATTTTGGATGCAATTTGAGACACGGATAGTTATAGGTAACTATACTTTTTATGAGCCAGTTGCGCTCACCGGTCGGTAAACGATCTGTGGGTTAAGCAACCATTGGCGCGGTCATTCCATAGATGGGTGACCGCATAGTGGTATTTGAACTGGGCGTCTCCGTGCTTCGGAGGGCACGTTAAAAGTCGGTCCCGGTTGTTGTCTACTAAGATAACAGTCGTTAAGCCACGTCAAAGGCCTCTCGGGCGGCTTGAACAACTTTGACACTAGGTTGACCACTAACCATACGACAAACAAAATGACGGCAGATACCCGGCAAAATACGAATTAAGTCACTACTACAGGAAGATGTCAGATTTTCTACAAAAATACCTGTGACAATGACCTCTTATGAATGATTTCTTAGTTCAGCCCCCAAAAACTCTCCCCAAGTTATTTGTCCTCCAAAATTTTCCTCCCCCAAAAATATTTTCGTTGAAAACTTTGAAAGAAAATAAAACATCGTCAACAGTACATATTTACATCTAAAATATCTGTACTCCGGAACTTTGACACCATTTCGCCAAGAACTTTGTAAAAATATTCCACCTTCTTTTCCAAATATTTTTGCCAACCGCATGTCTTTCCGACTGCCACTTACGGCTATTGTGCTAGCTTTCGTAATGTCAACGTCGAATATTCCAGAATACACGAAAATTTCCGACCCCAGTTTGATTAGAAATAGCAAAATACGGTTCGGGAAGTATTGGGTGCGAAATTGGGACTGCTTTCTAGGAAAGTGAGACTAGAAAACGTAATTTTGAGGATCTTTTACGCTTTTAATAAAGTCGTAATGTCATTTTAGGGGGTAGTTTTACGGCTTATAGATCTAGCAGGTAGCCTATCTAATAGATAAAGTGGCAGCAAATGTGTAACAAGTACCTGGTTGTTATTGTGTATTTAGAAGTATATAAATATGTTTATCAGTTATCTGGTTACCATAGTACATGCTCTGCTTAGTTTGGAATCAGATGGCCGTGTGTGAGTAATCCAAATATAATCATTTTTTAAATTACACCTATTAAGCTAACCAATACTTATTCAAAAGTATTGACGCCTTAAAGTCTTCTTACTTTGTTTAATGGTCGTGGAAATACCTTCCTGTCGTTACAGAATTTATATTGCAAGTTGTTAAAAGCAACGACTTTAATGGTTTCAGCTTAGTACTTGCGACCAATCTGAAGTCTTAACGATTATAGTGTGGTGACGGAGGTATAATCCTTCGCCGACTGTTCTCGATAAACGTCTTCAGAAGTCGGTAGGCTGCCAACAGTTTAGATACTAGACAACTTTTTTTTGTTTATTATAAACCTGTGCTGGCAAAGAAACTACAATTTGGCAAAAACTTCCCCGATAATTCTCCCGTAACATATATTTGGCGGTTGACCATTCTGGGTTGTAGATATCACGCTTGTTTCTATTATTTTATTTAACTTTATCTATGCAATAAATCCCAAGGAAGCCTTTATAAAATAGCCTTTCGCAATGGTATATAAAACAAGGAATTTCTGCAAAAAAACCGTTCCACAACCGCAATGTATGGAAATGACAGCATTTACCAACTACATATACTAAGTCTGTAAAAATGAACAGTTTATAAGATTCTCATTGGAACACTGACCACATCAAAGGGCCCATTCGTAGCGATCTGAAACTAAGTAAAAATACTCGATAACTCATTCCCTTGTTTTTGTCACAAACATAAAATAACTGTGTGTATGTCTGTATGCGGTCGCTGTGCAAATAGAACATCTGGTCCATTTGTGTGTTCGTTTGTTCGGTTTGTTTCTGCGGAACGCTCTGTTTAATGAAATGGATCGAACATGTGACTGTAACTGTTGTGGTTTTATTTTTTGTAGGTTTTAGAAATATAGTGGTGTTATAAATGTTGGTTTTTAAGCTTTTCCTATTGAAACTTGCACGTCTACAATATTTTATTTAAATTCCTTGTGTTTCTATATTTTTGTCAACAACCTGACAAGATTGTAAGTGAATGTTTTTGTTATATAGTTTGTAAATTGTTTAGTCTGTTGATCAACCCAGCAATGAAAAAAATCGGAAACTAATATTTCTCCTTCTGCTATTCATCGCCTTTAGTCCAGACAATTAGACAACTTAAAGTTGCATTATACAAAATTGAAGTTGGTTCCTCATAAAAACATTACACTGCTTTAAAATATTAGTATTCTTCAGTTTGTAATACACTACATTAAAATGTTAGTATACTTATTTCGCAGTTTGTAATTAAAACCTAACATCAATACAGAACACGCATTTATTACTCGCAAGCTTTACCTGTCACTTTTAAATAAAGCGGAATATTCATGAACCAGTTGGGGAGAGACTACCCGCTTTTTCAAAGTGAAAATACCCTTACAAAAAGAAAAAGGCCCCCTATTTTAGGGGTGGGTTAAATGACAAGATTAAGTAGAACTTAGTTATGGTACTCTTTGTGATTAAAAGAGTTAGGGGCGGGTTCTTTTGAGGTCACATGAAGTTATAATTTGAATGATAATTATAGATTATGATCTAAATGTTGTTACAGCACGGAAGGTAGTTACCGTTGTATTTTTTGAGGAAAGTTTAGTTGAATTTTGAGTATGTTTGAGGTGTTTCTCGGGAGTCTTGGGTTTGATTCTCACATGATACAAGTGTTTGTGTGATTCGCAAATTAATAGAGTGTCAAGTCTGGTTGTATTCTGTATGTTTGTCTGGAGTCTGATTGTACTACTAATTTCATTCTTTGTTTGTTTGTAAACGTCCCCGCAATACAAGATTAGTTATAACGAAAAACAAACTTCTTGGAAAAAAATCACAAAAAATACAAGTTAAAATGTAAATAAATAATCCCTATTCGTATTGTAACTTTGTCTAAAATAGACCTCACCAAAAGTAATGAAATTCTTTCAAATAAACTACAGTGTACAAACCCAAAAATCAAAACGAACCAACATTTCTTAGGCACACTTACACCTTTTCTTTCATTCCGTCTCTAGTGATTGGGGTTGGTTTACGACACCATTACGAGTTCCACCCTTCCCAACAGTGGGCTTGATAGAAAGATGTACAGATTAACTGTGGGGAAGGATAATTAGTGGACTGTATTGGTGTTTAGAAGTGATTTAATTTATAATTTGTGATGTTAGGAAGTTAATTGGTATATTTTTGGATCAAAGACTTATTATTTGTAAAATGTCGTGTACTCGTGTTATATGATTTAGTAGTAAGTAGGTTTAACTGATCGTATATTATTTTATATTGCTTGATATTTTTGATATTAGAAAGATATCCGGTATAATATATTTGGTTTAGAAACAAAAAAATTCATTTCAATTTTAAAAAAGTTTTAGTTAGTTTGCTTTAGCATCAATATTTGACGCATTTAAATTAAAGGTATATAAACGCCTTAGATTTGAATGCGTAAAAATTTGAAACATTCCCGTTATAAGGTAGCTAATGAATAAGTGTCTGATAGCCTGTTTGTTGGATAAAGTCCATCTGATAATTGATTTGATTAGATTGAGCCTAAATATTTTTTAAATGAGGTGTCACTATAGCAAGCCCGATAGTCTATACTTTCTAGAATTCCTACTAACAATTGCTTTCTTTCAGTAAGTTTCAACTGAAACAGTCATCTGTTATCAAATATTAACGTGATAACACTCGGCTGGTTTACGAGCACATTGCAAGGAGATTGAGCCGTGCACCGCGGGTCAATGAACTCCTCACTACCCCTATGTGTTACTGAACGTTTGACAATACCAGGTTATGTCTATTTTTGTTGCTTTTAAGCTTTGAGGTATAGCTACAAAAGTTAGTAAGCTTGTTGAATTTACCTCAAAAATTGTTAAATTTTCTTTAGTTATAGACGAAACTGCATTGACTGTGTATTGTAAGGGATTGTTTTCTGAAGTAGAGAATTATTTTTTGTTTATTTTATATGTAGCTTGAAAGTATTGGTAAATGGAATAGTTAATTGTATGAACTTACGAAAAATAATGGTGTGTAAGGGTCTTAGCAGGTATTTTGGTATCTGTCCATCCTTATGGGAGCAAGCCGCAATATCTGGACGATTCTATTAGTAAATAACTCCTAACATTAAGGAGGTATTCTCATTCTCGACCAGATTTAAACTTAAAATTGAATTCGGGCACAAAATTTGATCAATTTTATATTCTTTGCTGACTACACCAATCAATTAGCAAGCTCAGAAAGGCAAATTATTTCTAGAAATTCTCTATTTTTCATCATTATTTCTTGAGCTTTGAAATAAAACTGTCATCGTAAGGAAAGAAAGATCTTCTTTTTGCAGTTGAATAATGAATCTATTAAGATTGCATTTCAACAAGAAAACTTCACTTTTATTAAATAAAAGTTTAAAGAATTCGCCATATCGCGTGACGGTTAAAGAATTTCTTATTACCCGTCTATAGCTAATAGGAGGGTGATGTTCCCACTATTTATAGTTTCGTGACCTCTTCAAATAAGTTACATTATACTTCAATTTTAAATACTTACGGCAAAATTAATCGCTGTTCAGATTTATGCTGTAATTAATATCAAATGACAGTTTGACAGGTAATTGTTTACCGTTAATGAGTTGCATTAATTTGTATGTTTTGCTAATAAATTGTAGTGACTGAAACAAATGATGTTCAATGATGGATTGTGAAATAATATCGTGATGGAGCTTTGTATAAAATATTAGTTAATTTCGTCAACATTTATTGATGATCTTGCTTAGGTAGAGAGCTTACGACCTTAACTTTTTTATTGATGAGGTGCAGTAATGATCGGACAACGCGTAATTAATCCGTTATGAAGTAAAATATATCTTATTTAAATGAATTAAAACTTCCGTATTAAGAGTATATAAGTAATTGTTGATACCAGACGAACGCTAACCAAAAATTAACTTACTTACTTTAGTTTCCTATACGTAGTCAATTTACATTTCCTTACAATTTGATCATCAACTTTTCTGTACTAAAGTTGCCATATTTACACAAAAATTCCAACACAAAAATGTCAAACTAAACTTCTCAAAAAACAAAGTGATGAGAACTCGAGCGTGAGTGTGTTGTGTCAACGCGCCATGTGAGTGAGTGTTGCGCGAAGTCGCGCGACAGTTGCGCGCGAAGGGATGGTCGCGCGCGATGCAGCGCGGCGGCGCGTGCGCGTGGCTCGGCACGCCGTGCGCGAGGAAGAATGGCGCCGTGTGCACGTGCCGGGTGCATACTGCGCTGCTGCAGGTATGTTTGATGAGGGCTGCTGGGAAAGTCGTACGAGGAAAAGGTCTTTGACATATTATGTATTTTCTGGTTTACGGTGTGTTGTCAAAAAGATTGCTATTGAGGGTTTAATGTTCTTTTTTATTTTTTTGTTGTATGTTATTTTTTTAATCAACTCTCACAGTAAGAATTGCTCTCGTGTCGCAGGGACTTTATAAACGTACACAAAGTACAACCAAACCCGAAACAATTATTTGTGAATCGCACAAATAATTGTTCCGTGTGAGAATCGAACCCACGACACGCAATGGTGACCTTAACCACTGCGCCACAGAGGCAGTCATGCCCGGTTTCTGAGGCACATTTAGCGGTAGTTTATCTATTCCAACTGTCATGTTTATATAAGCTTAAACGCTATTGAATAAATGTAAGAATTTACCTACATATATTAGGCTTTAATTTCAGGGGGCTGCAAATTTCCCTTTAGTTTATCTAGATCAAATACCTTACCTTTTTGTTTAATGCAGAACTAGTGTAAATTTCTCTATTGTAGACTTAACCAGGTTTCTTTCTCGCCGTTCGTTAAGTCAGAGGTATAACCAATTTCCAACGGAATGGAGAATATTTAAAAGTATTATTTTAGTTGCGATTCGTTACTCTTCTTCCATGCCAATGGAAATAAATGAAATTGAGGTTTGATTTCTAGTTTTAGAACTAATGTTTAAAACTAAAGATGTTTGTTAAACTGGCAATAAGTGATGCAGTATTTTTATTTGTAAAAAATTGTAAAACACTGGTATCCAGCTGCATCCGGTGAAACTGGAAGCCGACTCCAATATAGCTTGGAAGAAAGGCTAAACTGATATAGTATGGTATACTCTTCGAAATTGGGCAGGCCAGTTTCAGGTGCAAGCGCACGTGCTTATAATGATGGCTGCAAATTGCAACAAGTTATTTATAACATATCTCTCTAAATCCAATTAGAAAATACAAGATCTATGTCATGTTTCTACAAACACGCGAAGTAAACTTTGAAAAGAAACTTGTTACAAAAATAACTGGACCGCACAAGTAAATCGAAGTTGTTAGCTGTAGTCAGAACTAATAACGTCCCGCGGCGTCTCCCGTCTTATTCAATCATGTCGGTGGAACGAGCCAGCGCGCACTGATTGTGAAGACCTACTTTACAATTGTATATGTGGGTTATTTGTATGTTAGTAGCCATGTACTTCATCAGGAGTTTACATCCAGCGGGCGTATCACGTATCTCAGTTGACAACTAGTATATGTCAAATTCATGTTCAATATTCATTACATGACATTGCTGCTTTGACGTAACGTGTCAATCACAATAATCTAAGGGAGGAAACAGTGTATATCGTAGTGGCTTTCAAATAGTTGTCAACTGAAATACGCGATAGCCCCCCAGCGGGCTTATCGCGTATCTCAGTTGACAGCTAGTGTACGTCAAATTGATGGTCACTATTCAGTACATTGCTGCTTTGACGTAACGTGTTTCTTGTTATTTTCTAAGAGAGAAAACAATGTACAGCATAATGGCTTTCAAATGTTAGACAATTGAGGTACATGATAGCCCCCATGGTCTGGAATCGAATCTTAAAGAATGTTTAAAGCTTCGACGTATGCGTATAATTAAAGATCTTCTTACGTTTGGTGTGATAACCGGAGCTAGTTCCTAGGTTATTTTTTAAAGCTTGATACCAAAATGCATTTTATACTAATTAAACATTAATTAGATGTCAACGAGATTTGTTATTTTATATGCTGACATCGACCTTTTGTTAAGTATGCATGTCAAATATCGAAGAACGACTTCATAAAAATGTTTTCTTTGTCTTATTTTAATGAGGCTTTTTAGTATAGCAGCTATTAAACTAGTGTGTTTCTTTGTACTTTCACTAGGCAAACAACTCCAAGTGTCAGTATGCTAGTGTCGGTTGTGAGGCTGAGGTCAATGAACTGTGTTCCTAGTAATTACTCCAAAACGTGTATGTAATGATATGAACAGTATTCGAAAAAAAATGTCTAAAATACCGAGCAGTCTTTTACGGACGACGTTTAAATCCTAGTCAGCTTTATGCACGAAAATGCATATACGGTAATTATTACTAAACATACGCATAAAAGTAGATAAAGTATCTAATCCTCCCTGGCGAACGAAACCATTGAACAAAACTATAGTATAAAACCTACTGATTAATTCAGCGACCCCGGCGAGTTTGAACCAGACTGCAGACAGACAGACGGACGGAGCAGAAATAGTACAACTAAAGGCTATGAGATATTAAAAACTACTATTTTTGTATTGTGTTTCAAAGTTGTACAATAAGTCTGACAATAGACTCAATTGGTTTTGTTTGTATGTTTGTTAAAACGCAAACACGGAAATTGCAACACGCAAATAGAACTTATTTTAATACTAGTTTTGTGGTTCCATGCTTAGGCCCTTTGGTATTCCTTGGCTCCGCTCCAAAGATTCCTAACTTAAATTTTTCTATTATAAGTCTAGTTTAACACAAACTGTGTATAGAAAATCTTTTTCTACTTTGAGGCTAATGTATTATACTTTATGAATAAGCAACATGAATATTACGATATATTATTAAGTATATTTTACAATTCAATGGGAATTGTATTCAGTATCTGAATCTTTGTTCAGAAAAATACACATATAATCTCAGTATATTAGAATATCGACACAACTCTCGCTTTAATAAATAACCACAATATGTATTCAACATAATACACAATACATTTTGTATTCATTGTATTTATCTCGTATCAATAGCATAACCCGAGGCAATAGCATTATCAGTAAAAACCCGACAACTTGCCGAAAATTCGCGAAAATAACAATACGCGAAAAAACCTTAAGTAAGTTTGTATATTCCATTCAATTTCCTTATCTGAAATAAAATATCAACAACTGGAAACAGTGCGAGACTCCAAATATAGCCGTCGCCATTAAGTCAATACAGAGAACTGGGATCTGTTACACTGAGGATATGGACACAAGCGAAGCGACTAGCGGGGCGGATTTATAAGCGGATAAGCTGAAGGCAAGTTGCGACTGAAAAAATATGGAAGCTATGTTAATAGGGGTAAAATATTTATTCCAATATCATAAGAAAGAAATAAGGAAAAGTGGAGATGTAGCGACATTTGTTTTACAAGAAAAAGTTTGTCAAAAACTTGTAGTAAACATTTTAATAGGACCATTTTTTTACGATTCTGCGAATCGATGTTTTACATCACTTTTGTACGCTAGTAAAAGTGAAAGTGCATCAGAGTAGAAAAAACTAAGATTTTTATATAAAAACACTTTTCATTTTCCAATCTTCCACTTTGGGCTTCTAGTCCTTTAAAAGCAAGTAAAAAGAAAACACGTAATGCACTTCCTTCAGTAAAAACCTTGCAACATAAACTCAACAATATTGTACAGTCAGCTCCAAAAGTAGCTGATCATACTCAATCTTTAAAACCCTATATACTGAAATGTGTACATTATTCCATGGAAAAAGATTTGCCATTGATTGAAATGTTTAATTCTAGCTCATTGTACCTGATTTTGATCAGTGGTTTATTAAAGTTACGTAACACAGAGGTTTTGAAAATATGAAGTTGTTAAGCGACTTTTGGAGCTGACTGTACAAGAAAAATGCCGTAAGCATTCTTCTAGAACGACGGATGTTGGTGATTCACATTGAGTTTGTTCAGGCGTTCATAGCTAGTTGCGCTCACCGGTGAACGATCAGTGTGTTGAACAACTTTTGGTATATTGTATGGTAGTTTCACTCACCGGTTGGAAAACGATCAGTGAGTTACAACAGCGGATATTATTGAGATGGGTAGCCGATGGGATTGCGCCTGATAGTCTAGGTTTTTTTGCAAGACATGGTAAATTTCGGTCTCGGTTGTCGTGTCAGGCCTACGCGGGGCTTGAACAACTTAAGTTTGATGTTATGTGGTCCCGGTTTAACCGTATAGCAGATTTTTGGTATAGAGATAATATAATTTTGTGAGATTAAAAATAGATTATTTTATTTCAAAAATCTGTCCCTTGACGGCTACAATAGCAGATGAGGCTTTCTACTTCGTAGTAGTAACTAATTGTAAAAGTCCGTTTCGCTCTCCGCTCTACTAAGCCCTCAGCGTAAGCCGTAAAACCGATTTTTCGATACACATTCGGCAAACCGTGGAAAGCGTCGCGGTGTGTCATGTTTAATATATTTTTTGTCCGGAAATTGGTTCAGTTGGGAGTCGCCGCTAATTGAAACTACTGCCCATCTGTTTGTATTAGGAAATTGGAAGGGAACCGCTCTGAAGGGTGCAACGTACACTTATACAACTGTTCTTTGTGCTTGTAGCTTGTCATGTGTGTAATACTGTACCTACTTGTTCGCTTTTAATTAACTTTTGGCTAAAATGGCGAGGAACTCGTGGCTTAGTTAACAACAGCCGCGCGGATCGATCTCTGAGGTTAAGCTACGCTTGCCGAGGTTGTTCTGTGGATGGGTGACCATCTTATACATATCGAGTTCCTCCGTGTTTCGGAAGGCACGTTAAATTGTGGGTCCCGGCTGTCAATTTCGAAGATCTTTGACAGTCGTTAACAGTAGTCAGAAGCTTGAAAGTCTGACAACCAGTCTTACCGAAGAATATCGTGTTATAACCCAGGTAACTGGGTTGTGGAGGTCAGATAGGCAGTCGCTCCATGTAAAACACTGGTATTCAGCTGCATCCGGTGAGACTGGAAGCCGACTCCAACATAGTTTGGAAAAAAGGCTAAGCCATGGATGGATGTTCAAAGTATTGAAATCTTTAGTTTGACTGATTAATACCATATTTATTGCTATAAACATGTTAACTTTACTGACTTACTTTATAAAAAAACATTTGAAATATGTTTAACGAAAATTCTTACAGATTTTCCTCACACATTAGTTGACAACTTAGTCACCTTATTTATCGAAAATTACCCCTATTGTTAATCACATAAATAATTTAATTATCACATCACTGACATCGACACTTAATGCATTTATCCCATATGGACATCTATACTTATCTAAATTGCCTAGAGGAGGCTATAATTTAGTCCCTAACTTCTTAGTTTTCTATAAACTGCACTTAGCAAAGGGTTATACACACTTGAGTTCACAAGTTTATTCTTTATGCTTTAGACTAGTAGACTAGTAGCTTGGAAGTAATTTGTTGAACACGAAACTTGGTCCGTGTCTTAACAGAGGATTTATATTAGCGTTTGTACTTAGATACTGCATTAGGTGCTTCACTGCGTATGACTTTAGATCCTGCGGTTTTAGTTTATAGTTGAACAACTTAGTAGAGGACCTTGGAATGTACAACGAATAATACTTTATAATACTGTGTATTTCTAAAATAAGGCAAACCCCCCTTTCTCGTTTGGGAGGAGACTTTGCCCAGCAGTGGGATAGAAATGTATTAAAAAATAGCTATTATATTATCACAACACAATTAATATTTATAATTGGTATTTTGATACTAACCAAGTTATTTTTTAACACTTCATTTATAAGCCGAATACTCAAACGACAGTAATTTGAGTTATTGTTATTCTCGAGGTCTATTTTCACGTACGTTGTCGTAAACCAACCTTGAGCTTAAAAATTGAGTGTCACTTTGAGTATTTACTGTAACACTTGCAAAATTAGACTACAGCGATTAAAACACTTAAAAACCTAGAAATGACGTATAAAAGGTAATATCTTTATAGATACAGCAAATATCGAGAGTTAGGAATACTCCTGTTCCCATGCTAGTTTTAAGCGTATGCAATATGAAGCCTAATTAATGTAGAAGCGATTGGTGTGCATAATTAATAGATGCCAAGCTTCGTTCGACGGTGTAATGAAATTCCCAGGGTTTCCTTTGAGGACGATGCGAGAGAAGCCTGGCTCAAACCTTAGTGCTCCAAGTTTGGCTTGATTGATTTTGACCTGTTGCATTGGTAAACTAATATAGTGTATGGGTAAAATACCTGAGTTTGTAAAAGCTCCGGTAATTTTTTACTTGTTATTTGAACTGGATTTTGTTGTGGAGTCAGAAAAGTTTGAGTTTTTCCTCGTATTGTCTATATTATAATGTGTCTAGTGAATTATATAAGATTCTTTGGCCATATTTTATGTAGCTTAAAGTTCGGCTTGACAAAAAACAAAGTTATGTTGGGCATTTGCCTATCGGGGCAGAATATGACACGGGAAAGTGTGACCTTTACCTAGCAGAGAAAAGCGAAGGGGCAACTAAAAATGTAATAGATTAATTAGGCATCAAAAAAATATATATTCTTGATGCAAAATTGACATTAAAATGTCGAAGACACATTTAGATCCTTCTGAATACAGAGTTTGTAACTCAATTCTTTGCATAGACAAAGACTGGATGTGCTATCTGCTGACCTGTATTCGTAAAGCGGGTAGTTTTATATTATTTTAAGAAGACAACAGCCTTATCTTGCACATTTTCACCTCAAACTTAGAGTGTGTATCTGTGCAGTTTTTGGAGATGCGCCAAATAGTACGAGTATACGCGACACAGTCGTTGAGTTTTATCTAAACGTGTTACGAATCACCACACATTTGTTATAGAGTTATTTCATAATTGTGATATTGCTTTTTGGAAAGTTTATTGTTTTCAATAGAGATAATGTTCTCGTAAGATCATAGCGCTTCTTTTGGGCTGAGGGCATGTACGTTATAGATTTAGGGTCAATTTGTACTTATAATTAACGTTGATCGATGATCGGTTGATCTATTACTGATGTCTGTCAACCGAAGATCTGTCAATGATTTTCGGTTGAAAGACATCGGTGTATGCAATTAAACATTTACATTTTTGATAAGATTTGTAACTATCTCATTAATACTATTGCAGCAACCTAGATTTGATTTCTATATCAATCACATACATATATTTGTATGATTAATTATTATGTAGTTGTTTAAGGTCTATTTGTACTTTGAAAATTACTTGTATATAAAAACTACGGAGGCTCGCAACACAACTCGTATCTTTAAGAAAATTACTAGAGCTGTTCTGTAGTGTATATTTATTTATGTATTTAAATATTTTCTTAAAGAAACGCTGCGGAAGATCCGGCGGTGTCGTAATGTTTCCTTCTTATTTTAAGTACAAGATATTGCTTTTAACGTTTATCCTTACAACCCAAGTTTTTAAATATTAAAATAAGTGAACATTTCTTTATGTTTAGGGGTTATTTTTGATGGATGGATTGGATGATTCCCATGGGTGTTTATTAAATCGAAATTTAGTGCTGATTACCACCATGCTTTGAAACACAAAAATTGTCCCGGGCTTATCACAACCTTCAGAAAGGTCGCCTTCATTATCAGGGACGACTTTGTGGTTATCTATGCCTGATACCTGCTTGTTCATCCTTTAAAACAAGTGCCCGAATAGTCCTTTATTCATAAAATGGGATATGTTTCCAGGAAAATACACGCTCACTCTCAAAGCGACTTAAACGACATGCATAGAAAACGTAACAAACAGAACAAGCACCTCCATTTTGTAAAACACTCAAAAGACTAGACGAATGATGTTATACACAAGTGAATTGTCCCCTAACGCTGTCAATGCAAGCTGTAAGCGACGCCGCGGGGCGCGCCATCCTCGCAGACGATGACACGACCCCCTCTCCACCCACTGTGGGGGGTGGGGGCGGCAGATAAGTGGGATCGGTCCACTGAAGCGCAGATAACTTGGTTAGATCGTAGGTGTTTCAAAATGGGAGATTCATTTGTTGATCTGGATGGAGTAGTCTAAAGAATTGTTAGTGATTGAAGTAGCTTTAGTATTGCTAGATAGAATTACCATTTGTATGGTTTTGAGTTTGCTTGTGTTCGTACCATCAATATTTTTTGGAAAACAGGGTCGTCACAAGACAATATTTCATAATCACAGAATGATCTTGAAGTTTAGCAAAATACACGTGAAAAACATCTGGTTCTACACGTTTCCAATATTTCAGGATTATAGTTTTTATAAATCGCGTCATTTGAAGTTTATCTGAAGCTCAAATCAGCTCAATACGATTACTGCACACATAGAAATGATTTGCAAACCGTTTAAGTGCTAAGCTACTTTATTATGCTAGGTAAGTTTCATGAATGTGTGAATACGACAGACGTTTTCTAGTTTTTTTTATACTTGTATGATAAACAGTGTACATTGAGATGTTTTCGTTACATTACTTAGATCAAACACATAGAGGCACTTACAAACATGTATGGGAGATATCTCATCGTAAATGTTTACTTATTTCACGATCAGTAAAGAACCAAGTTCTTGCATGTGCCACGCTATTTGGAGAATCTAGGAAATATTTCCGTCTAGGTATTTTATTTTGTTTTTAATTTTTCTTTCTGAGCATAATTTCTAAGGTTATTCGCAAGTAGTCGCAAGCAATTTATGTAGATAAATGACTATATTAAAATTTTTCAGTCATTTGAAGTTTTTTGATGCGAAATGTAATATTATTTTAAAAATTCTCTTGCAGTTATCAAATACCAAATCATACTTATATCAATTTTTTGACTACACACAAAAACTGCTTTACGAATTTAAATGAAAATGATTTGATTTAGGCGGAAACCCGTGGATCGACTAGTAAATTATAACTTTACCCTACTTCCTCCTAAACCTACTAAATCAAACCCATATTAAGACCTTCAAAAGCACTAAAGGCCCTATATTCTCATATAAAAGTAAAATTATGAATACTCAGTACACGAATTTCCTCTTTTCCTCACTATTATCTTAGTAAGAGGGCCGACAGAGGGCTTTGCAGATGTACTCTGTAATTTACTACCTCCTAGATTGATTTATAGAGGTTCTAACTTGCTGGATAATACGCTGAAACTGAGCCAAGACGAATTTGTTAAAGGTAAAAAGAGCGGTTTGTGATTAGAATTTATTTAACAGCTTCATTATAGTAAAAAAAATATTCTTTACATATTATTATATATTAAACAAATGTCTCCTTTCCTAATTAAGGAGCGGTTAGGTCTTAAGTCTACTATGCTAGCCAAGTGCCTGTTGAAGACTTTGCATTCGCTCAAAACCTGTAAATAAGAATTGTCATGCATGCAAGACGGCATCACCATATTTTCCTTCACCGTACTCAAGTAATTATTATTTCTAAATTAGAATTAGAATTAATAATTGAAAAGAAAAAAAATATGCGGGTTTTAGAAATTCTAATACACACAAAACTTAGAATAGTAATTGGTGTGATGGGGTTTGAACACTCTATCTATGCTATCACTGCTATACCTAAGCTATTATTACTTTAGTATACCTTTTTATAGTTATATTCACGTAAGCCATATTTCAATATAATACATCTGTAGTAAAGATGTTTTCCTTGTCAAAACCCTCCGGTCCGCGACATCATAGCTTTATTATACTTTTATAGATATTGTGATTTAAAAGGGCACGTGTAGGGTTTCCTAATAGAAAAGGGTGCAGAACTACCTGTAGTAAAAAATATTAGTAGTGTTTGGACTAAATGTAGTAGCGGAATAATGTTCTGGAAATGTATTCGACTTTTTTTACAAAGCGATTAGAAAATTTTAATTATTTACTAACGAAATTGATTATTTATCTCCGGTTTCTGAGGTACAGTTTTGTAGTTTATCTATTCAAGAGCGTAAATAATAAATCCATATAAAGTAAACGTTATTGAATAGATAAACAACCGCTAAATGTACTCAGAAACCGGGGGTAAGAGAGGTTATTGTGAGTCGATTATTATCATACAGTTACTATTTTCGCGTTTATTGAATACTGTACGCAAAGGTATCAAGTTGATCATGTATTTTAATTTCATTTTATTTCTTGACATTTCGGCTCTGGTTTCGCAAGCTGACTGAGCCGCTGATTTTAATATCATACCGATGTGTTTGTCATACAAGCCCTTGATAATTTTAACATAAAAATGAGTTTAGACTTAAAACCAAAAAACGTTGACATTTTAACACTATATTCTAAAGTATTATTAGGTATCAAAATCCTATAGCAACTATTTTCCCTCGTGTCTATAAGCCCTGGCATTCATTTTTACATCAAAGCCCCATTCAGTCCAAACGACCAATTAAAACTAAAAAACCTTTGACATAGTAAAACGGCTGGTTATTTGCACACGAGCCATTCAACTGAATATTCTAACCTATAATGAAAGCTGAACCTTCAAAGGAATACCTATTGAAAATCGATTCATGTCGGTTGACCAATCGACCCACTTTACAAAAAGCTGAATATCTCATATCATTAGATCTATTTAAAAGTAAATTTCGTCTTTGATCAGCATTTTGAACCTTTAAGTGTTTTAAATATAAGTCTATTAAACTATCAAGGGCTCGCTAAATCATTTTGGTATTAAAAACCGGCCTAGTGCGAATTCGACTCGCACCCAAAGGGTTCCGTACCAAAACAATACGAAATATATCCTTTCTTTCGTATTTTTTGTTATAGCGGCAACGAAAATACATTTTTAGCTTTCTAGCTATCACGGTTTATGAGATACAGACTGGAGACAGACAGACAGACAGCAGCTTAATAATAGGGTCCCGTTTTACCCTTTGGGTACGGTACCCTAAAACTATGGTGGCTTGGATTCAAACTAACGATAACTCCTTTTAACTAGCTAAAGCTTTTTGTTCTACCTACTATATAATTAATTAAGCTAGAAACCTTTTATTCAAGGTGATATTACAATTATTGTTTTCAGTATACCATGTAACTGTTACTTGACTTTGTATATCACATGCCTTGTAAAAATGGGTAAAAAATATGAAAATGTTGTTGAGTACCTTGGGATTTAAGAGCGGTGTAACGTGATTCAATTTGTGCTGTTTTACCAAACGTAAATATGTTTGCAGCGTTAATATTTAATCAGATACGAATTCTATCATCAAATTGTGAAATATACCTACTCCTTATATCCTTAACCGGCTTTTAGCTTGGACGTGTTTTTGAAAAGAACTACTTCATCATCATCATCATTGGCCTGTGTCCATCTATTGCAGATGATTCAGCGTCAGCCAGAGGAATATTTGTTACAAAGAAACATCTTCGTTGGTGACTTAAAAGACCTGTATGCGGTAGTGGCAACCACTATGCAGTTAAAGACTAGCATTCTGAGAATATAATCAAACGATGTTTTTTATCCGTGGAAACGGAACAGATAGTCTGGCAGACAGAGCTTAACATTATAATATTCAGTATGGAAATAAGAATAGAGCGTCTGCAACCCGCATATCTTACAAACTATCAAAATAAAACTCAAACTTAAAAACATTTCCTTCAAAGCGGGAACATTATAATTCCTCGCTTTCAAAAATATCCTCCAACTAACGTCCCTTTTTAAATGATGTAGTCATACAAAGGACAATTAAAAATACAACTCGTCCAATTTGCAACTTGTGGACTCGGACTAAAGTCTACGACAGCGCCCTCTGGGAAAAAAACGTTTAAAATACCGGATTTATCCAGTTTTTAACGATTCGGAACGTTCTGGAAGTTTGAAATCAAAGGTGGAAGCTGAAATAGTATTTTTATAGAAGAACTCGCGGCGGAGTTTTTGTTCGTGCTGAATAAATGAGTAGAAATGAGTTGGCGGCGGACTCGTCACGTGCTACATGTAAGGTTTTTTGAATACTGTACAGTTGTGGTTATGTATCAGGAATAGTGTTAAATACAAGTGTTAGTGTGTAGTTGTTGTCACCTTTTCGTAATACATTCATATTTTGGCTTTATGCAGCTGTCGACATACATATAATTCAATACCAATACTATTGTCGTCGTTTCGGATTGGCTGTTGGAAACCTATCAAAGCGGCTTAAATGTTATTTGACGATGGATAAAACAACGAAATCGAAAGATCATCCCTACGTACGTATAAAGTAACGGCAAAATATCTGTAATTATTACCCACAAATTAACTAAAACTGGCTTTAAAATATACGCCATTTTCACGTTTAAAAGACTAAAAAGTCCTCAGACAGTAATCTTCTGTGAACCGAATAAAGTCTTGTTATAGCGAGCGTCGAGCACACACGTTCCGTGTCAGTTGGCCGACCTCCTCACAGTCCCGGGAGGGCTTATACCTACTTTTGTGGTACACCTGTGTACTCTAAACCTCTAAAAGTGATTTTTGAAGGCGTTTCTGCATTTACAAGACGTATTGGGGTTGTGCATGTTTGAAAGTTTGTGAATGGGACGTTTTCGATTTACTTTAATAGTATTGGGCGGTGTGTTGAATAAATTGTGAGGTTTATTCTCGTTTGAAAAGTGTTTTGTGGTTGAATTTGTTTGTTAGTGGTGTAAAGATGTAATGTTATCGTGTTTTGAAGATAAATAAAAGTTATATTATTACTGCTATTTTACTGCTTTCTATATCCAAATGTCGACTAGAACAGATGAGTCGGTGAACGAATGGAACCCAACTATTGTTAAAGTTATCACAGTTGTCCTTAATCTTTAAGTTTCCAATGATCACAAATGTTTGTATGCATTAATTTTATCCTAATGATTTATTTTCTGTTGTCTGCAGGAGTTTGCGACGCTAACGAAGGAGCTCAACCAGGCCCGGGAACAGCTTCTCGAGAGAGAGGAGGAGATCTCAGAACTCAAAGCAGAGAGAAACAATACCAGGGTGAGTGGAATCAGCTAGATTTTAGTTTTACAAGCTACCCTTATGGTGTATGTTCCCTACATACACTGCGCTAGACCATAAGGGTCTTACGCGAAGGATTAAAACCTGAGAAATATTAGATTCACTTTTAACTACAAGTTTTTTTTATACTGTACAAGAAATACGAAAATTCTGTCAGGCAGTTAAATCGTTTTAAGTTATTCTTATCTTAAGTTCCTAATCTTCTAACTAATAAAAAAAATCAAATCACGCATTTATTTAGGTCAAATGCTGACACTTATGATAGTCAATGATACAGAGAGTGAATTTACTGCCAGTTTGTAAGGTAGGGCCAATGAGAAGAACTGGCAACAAACTTCTGGCCATTCTTTTTAATCGCCAAATGGTTTTAACAAAACTTCTTTAAGGTATAAATTATTGATGATTTAAAGTAGTTTTTTTACTTTAGTTAGTAGTAATACGAAATCTCAAATATTAAACATGTTGCCTGTAGTATATGAAAAGAAAAGAGAAGCAGAGAGTTTCTCTTAAATTGAAGACCGTATAAAATGTTATCCAGTCTAGTTCTTGAGCTTATGTAAGATATGATATGGTTTTCTGAATTTTTAAGATTCAGGCTAAAGGAAATGAGACTTTTGATGTTAGAAGCTGATATGCTCGAGTATATGTGTATTTTCTGCTTCTTGCATTATGTGTAACGAATCATAAACTTGTGGGGTTTAAAATGTTGGAAATTTTGAATATTCAGGCTTTTTGGAACGAAAAGTTTATCGTACAAATATGTCATGATTTCTTCAGAGTAAATATAGTCATGTCCAGATTTTCGATGCACCTTTTAGGGGCCAGCCACCTACTATGAAAAGATATGTAATAGCCTTTTTGCTACCCATATATTTGGATAAAACCTCTTGTATACCACGAAGAATACAGTTTTTTAAGTAACGAGTGGAACATTAAAACGTTTTTACCTGTCATCAGTTGACATATAAAAGCCACTTCCATGGCTAATGGATAAGTGTCGGATAACTTATCCAATAGACAAAGTTACAGAATATATAGCAAAACTACTCTCAAATTTCGTAATAATCTAACCAATATTTCTTCTGGTGTTGAAACCTATAACTAAAGCTTATTCAACTCAGTTTGTTTTTACCTGAAATTCTTCTATGAAATGAACTTCCTATCATAAATATAATTTAATTTGTTCTATACCTCAAGTTTCTCAGTGAAATGGACTATAATATTCGTGCTTAAAATCCATTGCTGGTCCATCTGGTCTAGTCTACAGTGTATAAGTAAGCCGTTAAACAAAAATTGTGTCAGAAACTCCAATTTATAAAAAGCGTGTAAATACGACAGTCATGAATAACCATTACTATCTGGTACAAAAACTAATGAATTACACCAAATTATGTTCCTTGAGGGAATCAAGTTCTCTTTTTAAACTACTTTAATCAATGATAAACCAAACCTATGAGTTTTCAGTGGTAATGTAAAGAAAAGTGAATACCTATATACCTAAAACATTTTATTGTATCTCGCTTCTAGATAGATCGATTGCCGGCGAAGACTTTGAGTATAATTGTACGATTTGACACAATTTGTAAGCTTCAGCAACTTGATTACATTTTGTTGGCGAACCGCGAAAATTGGATTGCTTATATATTTCTCTATCAATCTCAATGCCTTTTGGGTTTTATAGATTAAGCCTTTCTTTAAACCTAAGATCTAACAAAAGAATTTGGAACAAAGACTATGTTGTATTTGCTACTCATAAATGCCATAAATATGTATATCTTTTCTTTCAAACTCTTTTTATTTTTGACAAGATAGCCCGTTCCGCTCGCGTGTGCTAGATTGATATTGGTTTTAATATTTTCTTCGCTTCTTTTTTCATTAACTTTTAAATGTATTCCCCGTGCCTTAAAGAAAAATCGAAGAATTAGTCGAATTGGTAAAACCGTATTTAAGTTTTGCGCTTAGCAACACATTTGACAATCCATTTTTGCTATTTTTTTCAATTCCCTATAGTCTTACTATTGAGCTAGGGTTTCCTCCCAAAGTGAGGGAGAGATTAGGCCTTTAGTCATGTTATGGCATTTTTATAAACTACCAATCACAAAAATTATCCGCCTAAAAAACCACCAAACAATCTAACAGCTAATTCATATTCAACACGGAATCTGATCAAAAACAACGTAATCCCGCGATCATAGGATGAACAAACTATCGCTCGGCCGTGGGTCAATGACACGAGATAAAGAGATTAGCTGGTCCTCGGGGCCCTTGTGCTAACGATCTACGAGAAACCTTTGAGATAAAACGGTAGAGAAGGACTTTGTGGTGCCAGTACTTGTAGGTTTAAAGCTTAAGGTTTTTAAGGAGCTGATTTACGATGCCCTGTTAAATATTCAGGTTATTAGCTATTGGATGGCTTTATAGAATATTCTGTAAATTACGTAATCTTGTATGATGTGCAATGAATGAAATTGTACAAGTTTATCCCAGCCCTAAGGTTTTATACGAGCAGTTTCAGAGGTTTCTTATAGATTGAGTGTGTGCAGGAAAAATTTAATTATTTTGTACTTAATTTTATGCCAGTTTTATGAGCAAAACAAGGATACTATCTATTTAATCATTGTTAAAAGAATGTACTAATGTTATAGTCGCCTATAATTTATTTTGTATGTTTGTTATCTTATTACGAAATATATAATTTCAAAGGTCTGCTTATTTATTCAAAATTTGTTTATACATCTAGCATGTTATACAAATGATATGCTTATATTTGACCCGTATTAGGAAACAAAAATAAAATTTTCGACAAACACATCATATACAATAATAAGCTGTTTTGCTTATTTGGTTATTATGTTTATTTTCATTAGATAAAACCAGCCGTGAGTGAAGTAATTACTTCTTAAAGCACATAAATATTATATTAAAATCATTTGTATTTGCAACAAAAATGAAATACACTTGCGAAACGTAACGTACGTACTTAACGTAATATGACTATAATTTCAGTAAAAGTCCCACTAAAGTACTGAACCTAGGACTTTGCCGTCAGTTGACAAAATCTATCTCCTTGCTTAGCAACAGAATCAATGTCTCTTTCTCCACTGCAAAATAACTCAGTCAAATATTTCACTCCATTCTTACAAAATCGGCCTAAAACGTGTCTGAAGTGTTTCTTGAATTATTCATTCATTTAGTCTAGACCTTATATGTTTGAAGGTCTGAGGCCTCTAGAGCCTTTCAGCACTTGATTGAAACTCATCTGTTATATGGATTACTGTTTCATTCGATGAATGAAAGCTTGAAACAATGAGCCTGGAAGTATAGATTTTAGAAATTTGGGTTTTTTTATAGGTTTGAGGAAAAAAGTAAAAGAGAAAAACAGTAGTGCGATTTTCTACATTTGTTACTATCGAGTGTGGAGTACTTCTACAGTCAGTACTATCGAGTATCGGGAGTTTGACATTAAAAAATGTACAGTAATAGTAGTTCCTAAGGTGATGATAATTTCTATGTTTTTTTCAATAGTCGACAGGGCTAGAAAATCGCTCTTCTATTAACGAACCAAATGCGGAAGTTTGTTCTCCATTCATTCATCTAAATCTTACATTTGTTTGGGATTTTGAGTAATTGAATTAAAATAGAAAAGCTAGTTCTGTAAACAATTCGGAACCTAATTCAAACAAAAATATTTTTGGATGAAAAACAGTACAATATAGACTTTTAATTCTTAAAACATATTTAAGCCTTTCTACAAAAGGTAAAGTTAAGGATACAAAAAGATATATTTTCGTAAGTCAACTGGATTTAAAAAGCGATTTCCAGTGCAAAAATGTGGTCAGAAAATGTTGAAAACTGCACTTAAAGGATTTATCCGTGTATTGTGAAGAGCTTTACCAATATTGAAGTTACGGTTAGATAATATATACAGTTTACTTATGTTTATAACAGCCAGTGAAAACTATAAGATTTTGTTACACACATTCTTTTAGAATAAAAAAATACCAGTCGAATCACGTATAAAAACATACATTTAGAGTAAAGAAATTAGTTTTATTCTCCTAATAGCGATAATAAGGGTTAACCATCACACAATTCCAGTTAAGCCGCGTAAGCCGCGGTAAGCCGGGCTTAGGCTTGAATCTATCTTGTTCGTTACGTCCAATTATCAGAATGATTCCCTACCATTCATTACAATAAAGGAAACTACATATATTCGTTAGGTTTTCAATCAGTGTTAGGAGTCAGTTTGTCTACGGGAACTGGGACGAAACCGCATCCGGATCCGAAATAATTGAACGGAATTGAAGACGGAAGCCGGCGGATGTAGACGGATGTAGTGAATGTCTGCTGTAAATCTTAGTGTATGTGCAGTGTTCGGAATACACCTGCACCTGAGATCTTGATGAGTTTCGTGTTGCATAGAAATATTTCTAATTGGGAACATGTTTGAGCCATATCTGAAGATGATTCGAAACCAACCGTCGACTTTTGTTTAGAGAAAATGTTACGAATTTTTAAAATAATGTTTTTTTCTTTTAATCAGAAGATTTTTTTACTACTGGATTTTATCTTAATTATAATTAGTTTCAAATTAGACTTGGACTACTCGAAATCCATCATATTATTATGTTGATAAGAGGTAGAGAGGTCAGAGTGTAAGTTGCTTTATATTCAGTATGTTTCGATATCTTCAAGTTTTGCTCCTGAATATACTTAATTATATTATTTTATTACAGTTACTTCTAGAGCACCTAGAATGCCTGGTGTCACGCCACGAGCGCTCGCTGCGCATGACGGTGGTGAAGCGGCAGGCGGCCGCGCAATCCGGCGTCTCCTCAGAAGTCGAGGTCCTCAAGGCCCTCAAGAGCCTCTTCGAACATCACAAGGCGTTAGACGAAAAGGTAAACATCACTATTTCCCCACATCGACAACCGAATAGCTATCGACAGCGAATGAGGAACTGATTAAGGCTAAGTCCATATGATCATGTGATGTAGACGATACTAGCTGTTTATTTTGAAAGTTCCGCGTGACTCCGCGCGGTCATATGACCTTGCCTAACGCCTCTAACTTATTTTATACGAACTACTTACTTCAAGTAGTTCAAAATGTCAAAAGCTCGTTGGTTGGAAATAAAGACTGAAGAAAATCACGCTACAGACAGGTAGTTTCCTAGTTTTACCACTGTCAAGTATAGACTATTGAATAGCTATTGGCAAATTATGAAATGCTCATGAAAGCCTCTTGCAAGAACTTTTTATTTCGACCAGTTTTTTATGTAGAATATTGCGGGTAACGGAATGGACAGACGCCTACATTGTTACGTCTTCATCACCCGCACTCCTCTTTTGTTATTTAACTTTCTTGTAGCAGCTTTTAGCTACATTCAGACATACAGAATTGGGTAGTTGCCTGGGTTAACGAAAAATTATTAAACTCGTACTCGTAAAAGGTTCATCTAAAATGCTCAGGCTATGTAGCTTTTATCGTAAATAATGTTGAAATTGTAATTATTACAGATTGAAACATTTTATTAGACACTTATTTGATATCAACGAAAATCTGCAATAGTGACGTCACTACGTCGTATTTCTGTACTAAAATGTGTTTTTCATTTCATAAAGAGTAGTTGATTTGACTGGTAGGTAACTACCGTATTACCTTGAAAATTGTCACAGATACTATACTTATTTAGTACTACTTTTAGTATATATTCCAAGCTTATTTCCACCTGCTGCCATTGTTTGAAACAAATAGAATAAAAAGGTATCAGTTATAATAACATTATATCACTGTGTGTTATGTGTTACGTGCGTGTTACAGGTGCGGGAGCGCCTGAGGGTCGCGCTCGAACGAAACACGGCGCTCGAGGAGGAACTCGCTTTAACTAAAGAAGAGGTAAGGAACTCTTTATTGGAAAGAAAATAGATTAAGAATTTTAAAAACTGCCTGTGTGATAACCAAGCTGTTGCCGGAGATAGCATACGTTAGTTGAGAGAAAGACCTTTGTCGAATGACTCTGCAGTAGGAATTTTAAAAACGATCTGTGTGATAAGCAAGTTATGATCAGTGATAGCCTACGATGAAGGAGTTTCCCAACAGGAAGACCTTTATCTAACGACTGTATAGGTTAAGAAACAAAACTTGGCAGATATGACAAAATCGTTACATGAAATCTTGTAATGCAAGTATTAATGTATTCGACTAACCACGATTAGCTGACTTCAATTCCCAGCTCGAATTAAAAAGTTTATAAGATAAATGGTTTGATCGAACAAATGATAAAATATCATTCTGATCTCCGTTTCTAAGATGATAAGAACAAAATGTAATCGTGCTTCTCTATTACAAAATTCACGCAGTTAATAGTTTAATCTACTGACAACTCTCTATTGCACCGTACTAATATAACATGATATGGCAAAGTAGTTTATCTGTACTGCACGAAGCTACTTATAAGAAAAAAAACATTGTGACTTAAAAACTATCAAAATTCTGATCATAATTTAGTCTCAGTCACTCTTCAGTTATTACTGAGTTATTGTTACTACACTTAAATTGGTTTTTAACTCATTATTCGACGTACAGTTACAGCAGTACAAGTCGTCGGGCGCGTCGGACGACAAGCCGAAGGAGAACGGCACGGTCCCGTCTGGCTCCCCCGACCAGAACGGTGAACAACAAACTACTAAGGTAACGACCTTTGTATATTTGTTACATATTACTACTTGTGTATAGAAAATAATAGGGGAAAAAAGGGTTGTTCATGAAATAAATATGACTATGTTAGATACCTGCATAATTTGGAAATCAGCTAAATAGTGCCATCAGGAATACAAAGCCTATTTAGCCTATTTACCTAGCCTTTGAAAATATAACAAAATTTCATATTGTTGCAAGATTTTTGCAAATGGGATTAGTAGTTCCCAAGATAAATGTGTCTACAGAATTTTAATAGATGTTTTTTTAAGAATTATCTTAAAAAATCTTCTTCTTAAAGATCTTCTTTAACAATTAATAAAGTAGATTTACTACTGTGAATAACGCCAAGGGTATTTTCTTAGACAAATTGTACCTTTCTGTTAGTGAATTTCTAAAATCGATGTTGTAATTTTGGAGGTTATGATAATTGCAGAAATAATTTCGATCATATTATTGTTATTTACTTTCATTTATTTCTATGTATATCTTTTGGCTTAGATTCAATTGAGTTGTTACCTTGCTCTAAACTTAATACGACCTACTCACGAAACTAGGTTTATAGGTAGGAACTAAGTTGCCGGCATTCTTGAATAAGTAGTTTAGTCAAAGTCAAAACTTAAATCTAATCTAGAACTAGTGCTTTCTCAAAGGCTATTAAGTTATAAAAATATGCACTATTAATTTAGTGGGTAAAACAATATAAGTATACAAAATTTTAAGAATATTATATCATGCCTGTTATACCCAAAGGTGTAAAAGATACCACCCACGTTTCGCCATTAACTATGTTAGTCCTATGTAATAGGAACGAGTTTATGTCGTAAATGAAGGAATATTTACATACACAATATCACGCCTTTTTCCCCATATGGGTAAGCTGAGACCAAAGAAAGAGAGAAATAATATTTACACCTTATTTAGAAGCAAACATAGCAATTTAATTAATTCGTTTATTCTGTTTAATGACATAAAATAAATATTTTGTTATATACGATTTCATGAACAACCCTTTTCCAAAAAAAAATTAAGCAATACACTGAAAAGACACAATCTACAGACAGAATGTAACAAAATGGACATACACTAACAGACTTTTTATATATAGCAACACTTTCAATAATAAATGTTTTTAATCCCCTTTAGATGGCTTCGGCTGCGAGCGTATCATTCTACTTACGATTATTATATATCGAGTCTTTTATAAATATAGCAATATAATAGGTATTGTCTGGAAAAATAACATACATATATTGTAGGTTTTCTTGCAAGAATGAGTTTTGTAAAAGTATTTTTGAGGTACATAACTCAAATTTTGTCTCAGAATTACAATTCTTGGGGCCAGTATCACAGTTTAAGAATAAGTGCTAGGTAAACTATCTGCTAGCTAATATAACAATAATTGTACGAAAATGACAGTAACTGTCATTTCATCTGATTACCTATCTGATAGCTATACAGAAGTAATAAAACCAGGCCTTGTGATGTTTTATGTGGTTTTAGATCTTATGCACGTATTTTAGACTAAGTCTCCTTTAAATTTTGCACCTATATGGTGTATAGCTCATAAGATATTTTATTGAATAATAATATGTATTTGAGATCAAGCTAAATTATAAAGTTAATGAATACCCAAGAATTAAATACATAACTTCTTTGCGGTGCGCAGTCGGTTCGAGCTAGCTTGTCTAAATATTATTTTATCTCGATATATTTAATCGTTGATGCGCTCTCAGCCCTAGTGGATGGTGATTGTGCTACATTTATAAATATTAATAACATTTTTGAAAGACTAACCTACTGGCCTATTTCAAAAACTTGTCTTACCATTTAAACATGTAATGCCTTTCAAAAATGTTTTACTGTGTGTACTTATTTTTTTCAATACTATGTTTTACTCAATTCATAACTTAATACTTATTTTCCAAAACAACAAACTAGACTACTAGATGGCTCCACTTGCATCTGTCATCTGACAAAATTAGACAAATTATTTTTTTATATAGAAAATCATTGTCATGGAAATCGTAGGTGGTGCCACCTAACGTACATTCAAACTTTCGCTTTACTTAATACAAAAACCCATTAATATCCTACTGCTGGGCAAGGGTCTCCTCCCGTAATAAGAGAGGGGTTAGGCCTTGAGTCCACCACGCTGGCCAATTTACTTAATAACAAATTAATATATGAATTGAGTAGAATAAAACCCTTTCTAGATTAAATAATCAGCTTTAAACCTAAAGGATAGTTGTTAGTTATGTTTTGTTTGTTACGGGCGTCGCAGGAGCTAAGTAATGTAAATGGCGACAGTGAGTCGACGCGAAAAGTGTGCGAGCTACAAAGCACTATCGCCAAGCAGGTTAGAACGAAGATATATCGCTGATGCATCATGTAAAATAACTGACGTGTCGTGTATGAGATAAAGGAATTGATGAACTATAACCTAACTTTTAAATTCTCGCGTTGCATGTTTAATGTATAATAGAATACGGGAATTAACGCGAACACGCATTTTACCTTAAAATGCCTAACGTTTCGGCGCAGGTTGCACTCGCCGTGGTTGCAGGCTGACTGCCAGGCTAACTGCAGTATTCTTTAATATACCGTATTCTATTATACATTAACTATAATCTACTCAATAAAAAGACTAAAATCTTCCAGAAATATACTCAATGTCTCTGATGTCAAAGTGGTGTGGTTATTCTGTGTACTGTACTTTTGTGACAGCACTTTAGTTGCAATTTTGGCCACCTGTCAAAATTATAAAGAAAAATATTGTCTGTTTGATGTTGGTTATAGTGAATCAATTCTCTGGTGATGATTTGGACTGAAATAGACTGCAATAGCAATTGTTTTTCGAATGTGGGTTTTGACAAAACAGCAATACACTTACTTGAATGATACAAAAAAAAGTAAAATTAAGATTACCTTAATATATTTCAGTGGCATGATGAAATTATTTTGATCCATGCCAAATAGACGCCTTAAAATAATAAAAAGAATTGATGGAGATCAATTGTAAAGAAAATCTTTAAAAGGTAGTATTTTAACTTTATACTTCAATTGAATATTGGGTTCAAATCTCACCAGAAATCTCTAAACACCGCACAGTTCGCAACTAACAGACCTAACACTCGGTCTGCCATTGCACGCCCGTGCTGCCACCTATATACATCGTATCGTACTAATATATAATATATTATATACAGATCAAGTAACGTCAGATGCATCGCATATACCATGTAACCTGCATACCGCTAATGAAAATATTAGTTTGGGAATACTGTAGAATGTTCTTATTTATTAGTCGTTGCATTGTAAAGATAGTTATTTAGCTTCAATTAATAACAGATATTCCATCCCATAATCTTGGAGCTAATTCAACTTAATTTCTTTTTTTGCAATCCAGTATTATAACATTTTATTTATATTTATAGTAATCCCACTAGGCGCAGCCTTTATTAGAGATATTACTGTCATTACCTTATTTTACAACAATTTGAACTAAGTAAGTTTTTATCAACCTGCTAGTCTAACACGACATTTAGCCTTTCAAATAGTGACACGATAAACTCACAAACATGATATTATCCAGTGATTAGTTATTTAGATTGTTTGAAGACAATAATCCAATTTGTAAAACATCAATGTTTTTCGTCAATAAATGACTCTACTGTCTTATCGACTGTGACAAGACTTTCCCTTTAAGGCTGCGTTTCCACCAGAGATGTGCGAGGATGCGTAGCGAGGGATGTGTTTGTAAAGAACCAATAGAATCGCTTCATTTACCTCGCCTCGGTCAGCACAGCTCTGGTGGAAACGGCTCAGCGGAGCTAGATTTTTGCGCATACAAAACAAGCGAGGAATGTGTGCGAGGGATGTGTACGAGGGATGTGTGCGAGGGATGTGTTGAGAAGGATGTGTTGCGAGGTTTGCGCATACTGTACCAGCCAGTCCATAGACGGAGTTTATAATAATGCGCATTTTCACAGCTCCGCTACACATCCTCGTAGACACATGTTCATCGCACAGCTTTGGTGGAAACACCCACACATTTTCACAGCACAGCTAGACATCCTCGCACGACACATTTCCATCCCACATCTCTGGTGGAAACGCAGCCTTAACCCGTGCCTAATTACTAATCTTCTCCCTTGGGGGTATAGTCAAAGCTTATCTGTCAAAAATGACAAAAACACTCTAAATGTTTGGTGAACTGAATAAATCCATTGTGTTTGCTCCAGTTATCTGTTGTTTATTGGTTTTGTCACAAATGACGAGTGTCGATAACGGTGATACAGCCTCCGAACCCGACATTTTGTCTTGTTTTATTTCACATCATTTGGATCGCATCCAAAATATCTGATATTTTGTGTAATACGGGTCAGTTGGTTTTTAAACGTTGACCCTATTAAAGTATTTAATGGAAAAATCTTTACGCTAGTAATTGACAAATCATAGTGATATTCGAAAAACAAAAGAAGTGTTTAATCTCTTGCGTTCAATCTAAACTATAGATTTTTTCATTTTGTAATTATGGGATAACTTAATAGTGATAAAATAAATTCAATGATTTCTTGCTTGTTTAAAGTCATTTAAGGATGCTACAAAGTGAAATATCAAAGTATATAAGGAATTATTTTTACAGTGCAATCGACTATAAATTAAAAGCGTTATGTAAATAACAAAAACTAACCTATGTAACATAGTCATACTAGCAACATTATAGTTTTAGTGTTACCATCGGTCAAAATCAACATTGCATTAATTTCATTTTAAAGTGAAATTTTGAAAAAGTATCTATGTAAATTTACCTTTAAAGAACAACTAAAAGTCTTTAATATAATATACCTATCTAACCAAGACCTGTGATTTTGACAAATGGTATGAAAAAAGCAAAATGGCTGAACCTTAGCGATAGAACGCTCTAAACCAGGGGCTCCCAACCTATTTTTAGTCAGGGACCACTTTTATATTATTCTTGTTAGCAGGGACCACTATGTACCTAAGTATATTAAAAATAAAGTGTAATAATCATCCTGAAAATTTAAAATTTAAAAATCACCGCGGATCATAATTTGACTTTCGCGATTACGGACCACTGCTGGTTGGGAACCACTGCTCTAAACATAACCTTTAATTTCAAATTTAAACAACAAACTCTAGTCAAGCTTTAGGCACGATAACCCTGTACTAACTAGCATGTCATAGAGTAAACCCCATGTAGCACACTGACATTCTAGCCACGGTCTTAGACATCATACACTAACACTAACTCATTGTCACCGTAGTGAGGTAACTGGTAACGCAATAGTTTATAGTACGGTAAGTGGGATGAAGTTGTATGAAATTATGATGGACTTGTAAATTGTAAATTTAATCGAAAAATAAACTAGTAAATACAATAATCCTGGCGTATTTTTCTCATTAAAATTGTATTCTTATTGGAAAATTCGAGTTATTTTGAAACTGTAAAACGTCTGTTGATTTGATGACGATAAATTAAGTACTTCACTTTTCTTTATACCATAATTTAATAAAAAAGATATGATTGATTTGATCCTATCCCCACAATAAAACATCTTACTTTATCTATAGCAAAAAAATAGCTTCATTACAAAGGTCAAAAACATGACCTCGACCTCTCGTGACCTTGACCTCCAAACTCAACATTATTTTTGCAATACAGTCAGCAGAGTTGAGTTCGTGGCAGCGTCGCGTCGCCGAGCTGAACAACAAAGTGTCCGAGTTGGAGGAAAGACTGACCAAGGGCGAGAAGGAGCTGGCCAAGAAACAGGAGGAGTGCGCCAAGTTACAGAGGGACCTGAGGGAGAACGTCGCACAGAAGGAAGACCAGGTAAAGGAGAATTATCTTTGAAGACAATACTTTGCAAGAGTACGGCTCAGTTATGACAGCCAGTGGTAACCAAATTACAAAGCATTTAATTTGGTATTCCGCTCATTTGAACCTTCTGGTAATACGGCTTACAAAACATTCGATCTTTAAAAGTTTTTTGTTTGACTACGGAAACCAAAAAGCCATGTATAATGTAGGTATGATGAATTTTGTCTGATCTACATACCTGTTCGTTTATTTTAATGACATGTGTCCCTATCTACATATCTAAACTATTATAAATCCTGGTTTGAAATATCGCATCACTAAATCCTGTATTATCATCGAACCATTTTGTACCTAATATAAACAAATTTGTGACTTACAGGAGGAAAGAATAGCCACATTAGAGAAGCGTTACCTGAACGCACAGCGCGAGTCGACGTCACTGCACGACCTCAACGAGAAACTCGAACAGGAGCTGCAACACAAACAGGCACAGCTTAAGGTGAGACTTGCGAGGTTTAGGTCAGGTAGAAAAATTAATGATAGACGAAAAAAAAGGTATTCCATACAACAAATGAGAAAGCAAGTGTGATATAATTTATCGTAGGAATGGAAGAGGTAGGCCAAATAGTCTAAAATAAAAGTAATACGTTGTATTGCAATGTCAAATACGTGGTATATATAATTAAAGGGAGTTAAAAGGAATTTAGGCATAAAGGGAATGTTATTTTGTTGACCTTATTATAATAATGCGATTAAGTCAATTCGCTGCCGAAATTTGCGATGAAAACTAAAATTAACACTAAATCTAAAAATAAACAATTGATTTATCTGTGTTATACACGGAAGCGTGTGATAATATAACACTGGCAGAATATTTCTAAGTCAGTTAAAACGGTAGCTAAGATATAAAAAGAAGTATCTTAGAATATAGCATATTCTTCAATCATAACTCTATTAGTATATCAGTCGTTTTCAGTGCATGTAGCATACTATCATGGAGTTAGTTACGTGTAAATATTTACATAGATTTATTTTCCCAAGTAGTTACAATCATAATAATTAGAAATCTTTGTCCCTATCAAAAGTTAACCCCTTATAACAGTATGGAAAAGTGACACTGAATTTTGACCTATGTAATTAAATTATTAGTGTTTTATAAAAACTTGATTAGGACTTTTAGCGATTATAAAAGTTCCTAAGCCTAATAATCAAAATCTAGAAACAACATTATTTCTCAGATAATTATGCTTTATTTTTACTATATATTTAATCGAAATCCTTTACCTATTCAAATTAGCCGCGTCAATTTTCAAACATTCCTTAATTTATTCAAGACGGATACAAATATATTTCTATATATTACCAATCAAGTGCTAATATACAAAACGTGCATAACAACACATAACAGCTTACTGGCAAACCAATAAGGTTCAAAATCCAGTGTCACTAACCTAGAACTAACTAGCTTCCACTGAGCCACGTCATCAGCACGTTCATGCTGTGTATGCCCTACAGCTTCAAGAGGAGAAGATAGCAGCCATAGAAGAGAAGCTGGAGCTGTCCACACAGAAGCTGGCACAGATGTCCTCGCTGCCAGAAATGGAGGAACAGCTCAAAGCCAGAATGGAGGCCCTCAATCAGGTGCGTGGTAAACGTGATGCAGGGACTCTGTGCTTTTTGTGCGCTGATTTGTTTAAGCTAAATAGTTTAAGATGTTAGTTACTTTTTAATTGTAGGTTATATTGGTTATTTTGAAAGCTAAGGTTAAGTAACTCTCTAGGGCTACGTTTAGGGCTAGGGTTAATTAAATGCTTAGATAATTTTACTTTTTGAAACTTTATTGATTTTGGTATTTTTGTTTATAATGGCTTCAACTTTTTATTGAAAAAAATCTACGATATTTTCTTAATCTTTAGAAAGATATTTTTAATGATTTGACATGTTTTTTAACAGAAAATTATAACTATTTATTAAACAAAACTTAGCTTTGCTTGTTTATGTTTTAAAAAAATATTTATTAAAAGAATAGGTACAGATTTATCTAGGATAATGATTGAAAGTGTTATCATGCTTTCCGCTTCTCATTGTCCATTCACCATGATAGTTGAAAGACGCCATCTTAGAACACATTGTTTTGTTTTTGTTGCGTATTACCCCACTTAACTAATACTAACCTAACGCACTAAGATTTTAGCACCCATACCTACGAAAAAAGAATTGAATTTAATTACTTTTATGGATTTTACTTATTTAAGGTTTTTGTTTCGATTTCGTTTCTTGTAAAAATATTCTGGGTAACGTGTGTAAACGATTTTTTTTGTAGTATTTCGAAATCCGTAAAATATATTCTATTCAAAGGTTTTGCGTTTAAATACAGATTATAAAAGACGTCGGCTCTTTTCTATCGTGAGGTGACTTTTAAGAAATTATTTTGTCAGGTTCTCTATCTCATCTTTCAAGAGCGTCAAAATAATCTCACAAGCAAAGTTACCTGACGAAAAAGAACCAATCTAATGAATTATGAATAAGTTTCGGATAACCTATCTGGTAAAAAAGTATCAGTAGAAAAAAGAGGTTACGCTAAATTAAAGTTTTGTGCAACACTGAGCCTCCTTACGCACTAGCGAAAAACTACCTATGATTGGCTATCCGATACTTATTCAGAAGTTTAAAATCTAAATAAAATAAAATAGTAAATCAATCTAAGATAATACTAAATTGCTAAACGGTTAGTAAGCTTTAGACCATGATCGGTGTAACTCGATCGAATCGTCGGGTATATAACATTTTTAATACTATTTACAAGCAGTGATAGCCAAGTGGTTTAAGTTGGTACCTACCACGCAAGTAGTAGCAGGTTCGAAGCCGATGCAACACTCAATGACTTTTCGAAGTTATGTGTGTATTATAAATTATTATCACTTGTTCCAACGGTGAAGCAAAACATCGTGATGCAACCTTGCATGCCTGAGAGTTATTTAGAACAGTTCTTGAAGGTATGCAAGGCCTAATCCCTCCCTCCCTTGGCCAGCAGTGGGATATTAATGGGTTAAATTTAATACTATATATATGTATATGATACTGTCTAACCTGTATCAAAATGTAATAAAGAAAGGTCATAAAACCTTAATACTTAATTGTCGCGTTAATCCGTTTAGCAATTTAGCAAACAAACCGCGATACTTTAAAACCATCAATCTAAGATTTTAGTGTTATATTTATATAAAAATAAGTGTTTAAAGATAATAAAGTTGACGACAAATATTTTCTTTGTTATATGTACTGATTACTCCGAACGACTTGAACACCTTGACGAGCGAAGACTCAGGTGACCTTACAACCTAGACTCTTAGATTTACGCTTAAATAACTAATAGTATCCGACCGAAAACGAAACCGAATTTCGGCAACAGTTCAGATTCGGCCGAAACCGAAACCGAAACTTCCTTACAAGGATAATTTTTTGAGGAAAAAAATAACCGCTTTTATAATCAATCAATTTAAGACAAATGGATAGGAGTCATTAATTCAACGCGCTGATGGCCGATTTAGCTCGAAATCTCCCGAATGCACTTTCGGTTTCGGCCGTAGTTTCGGCAGGTTTTGTTGTCGAAAACGAAACTAAACCGAAATTTGCGTTTCGGATGGTAAAAAACCGAACATTCGGTCGGACACTAATAACTAATGTCATACGCTTTTTTGTCACGTGAAGTAGACGTTTGGATTTAGTGGCTGTGTTTCTCGTATTACTTACGTATTAAAAATGGATAAATAAACCTCAGTTACCTTAACTAAAGTCTAATATTGTAGTTAATGAAGGTATTGAAATGTGTACCTACAGTTAAAAGTAAATAAAAAGGGTGTTTAAGAAACGAATTGCTTAAGTTAAAGAACTAAATAGCAACTCGATAGCAAAACAGAATCTTAATTAAACAACACAAGATAATATGGTGGTCTGACACTTAACAAGATTCGTAATACTTTTGATGTAATAATAATGAATTAAAAAGCTATATTGACACCAATAATTAAGGTTTTTTTACATTCAATCACCAATTATAAACAAATAACTAAAAAAGATATTATTTCAAAATACGAGAAAATATAACGCCACTTTACGATAGAAGACCGCATGTTAGGAATCTGATCGTTAACCCCTTGTTATAAGGTGGACAATTGTTTGCAGGCGCAGGAGCGGCACGGCTCGGCCGAGGACCGCATCCAGCGGCTGGAGGCTAGCGTGGAGGAGAAGAACGCGGAGCTGATGAGGCTCAACCAGCGGCTCCGGATGAACGAGGAGCACAACACCAGGCTGTCTGCTACTGTGGATAAACTGCTCTCTGAGTCTAACGACAGGTTAGTTATACGTAAACAGGTTTTTTCACTTCTTTGTGCTGTGTAACCTGTGTCAAACTTGTATCTCAGACTTGTGCCTTTATTTTAGCCTGTATAAGATTTTACTCTAGTCTAAGTACATTATTTAAGTACTATCGAGTGGGAGGGGTTAGGCCTCGAGTCCACTTCGCTATTAATTATCTTACTTAGTCCTATTTCAGTGCTCAGTACTTTTACAGTAAAAGAACGTCGGCGTCGTTTCCAAAATATAAAATTCAATTTCTTAACTAAATATCATATACCTCTGAATAATTACCAATACGTTTACTTTTAAAAATATACAACATGAATCCTTAATAGTTAGCTAGAAGTATATGATTTCTTTCCAACAGCCTTTGACTTCTTCTTGTCGTATGGTTAGTGGTCAACCTAGTGTCAAAGTTGTTCAAGCCGTCCGACCTTTGACGTGGCTTGACGACTGTTATTTTAATTGACGACAACCGGGACCGACTTTTTACGGTCAACAATATCACAACAGATATACCATCTCTAGTTTAGTTCAATCTACAAGTCACAATACCTTGTTTCAGATTGCAAGTGCACTTAAAGGAGCGCATGCACGCGCTCGACGAGAAGAACGCGCTGACCCAGGAGCTGGAGAAGACGAGGAAGTACGCCGACGAGCTGCTGGCCGAGAAGCAGGACATACTGAAGGAGCTCGCCAAGTGGCGCATGGAGACCGAACAGGTATAACACTTGTACTAAATTACGATGGTTTTGCTACAAATATTTGTCTATATTTCGCCAATTTTTGAGGAAACGATAGAGTATGAGGTGCGGAATGTATACGCATTTAAACTTAAAAACTATTAAATTAAAGAAGTTTTCTAAGTTTATGCATTACATAATATAATTATGATTATTGTCAAAGAATTATAAAACACATAAAATCTTTTAATTAAATTTCTGTGTATACAGTTAAAGCGTCTGTCGTACGTTATACGTACGAACGTATAGGTCTGTATACGTCGACGTTGTTGCAACTGGCTTTGAGAATTCTGCACTTAGATAATACTACTTCGTTCGAAATTGTCGAGAAGAAATGTTAAAAATACTAGGTATAACATTATCTGTTACTACCCTACCCTATTACCCTAGAACTAACGTGATTACGCATTATTTGATCTTATTTAGTAGGCGAAACAAAAATATGCATACTTTGAAAAATATCGCATATTGAATGTAGCAAATGCAATCAAAGACTTGAGTTGAAACAGTTGCTGCATCGGTTTAAGTAGATACAATATTATAATGTTGAATTATTCTCTACAGTCTATAATAAAACGCTATACATCAATATGTGTTCCAGCTGAAGCGTCAGATGCTGGAGCAGGAGATCGCCTTCAACATCCAGCAGACGGACGCGCTCACTCGCTCGCTGTCGCCCGCCGCGCAGCAACAACCGCCCGGACTGTTCCAACCTAAGGTATAGCGCAAGTGCAAGCGAACAAAATATCATATTTTATTATCTATCTATATATCTATATAAATAAAAATGAGTCATCGAATTGATGTACGCACATAACTTTTGATCAACCAAACTAAACTGAATAATTCTTTTTTTAATATGTTTTAACTCTCGGGACAAGGTTTGTATTGATAAAATTGCACTGTACTCAGACGAAGGCGGACCAGTCCGCTAGTTTTCAATAAAACCAATTTTCTGGTGGTATTTTTTTTCTGGTCGAATCGTATCGTGCCGCTGATAGGGGAATTTGGAAAGAAAAGGGATTAGACCTATGCACACCAGTGGGCCACTCAATCAGGCTAAGGAAAAAACCTTGCATATTATACGGGAATCAAATCTTCTAAAGGAGTCATTCACAAATATTTTTTAAGAAATGCTTGAGAGATTTTTATGATATTATGGTTACATTGTACCATTATATCAATTTACGTATTTACCTGTTTCAGTTGGATGGTTCGTGGGAAAAGTTGCAGCAGGCACATGTGTTGGCCAATGTGCAGCAACCTTTCGATGTGTCCAGCGACGCCGAGGTTTGTACCACTCATAATCGTATTATGCCGTATTACCAACTCAATTATTACGGTTTATTTGTTACATTCTCATGTGTTACAAATAAACGGCTTCATTATAAAGCTTAATGTGAAATCTAATGTTTGATTTAATCAATGCAGGTTATTTATTCAATTCATTGTACGGATAACGGACATTGAAATTGAGCGTCCAACTAAAAGTTACCTTACTTTAAGTCGATTTTCTTCTAAAGAATAATGTAAAAAAGAAGAAATTATTCTCTAGGCTTATATTTTTACTACCAATCTCTTTAGTATATGAAATATTTGTCATGTATGTATGTTTGTAGAACGACGAGTCGGACGGCGGCGTGGAGGGCGGGCACACGGACGCGGCGGCGCTGGCGCTCATGCTGCAGGAGCAGCTCGACGCCATCAACACCGAGATACGGCTCATCCAGGAGGAGAAGCAGAGCACCGAGGCGCGCGCCGAGGAGCTCGAGTCCAGGGTGAGGCGCAGCTGTTTGTTACAGGGCAATAAATATAAACTAACTAATATAGTAGAAAGTTTAATGTTACATAACAATCCATCAGCCTAGTCTTTATTCCAACTATGTGGGAGTCGGCTTCCAGTCTTACTGGATGCAGCTGAATGGACATGGAGCGACTGTCTATCAGAGCTCCACAGGACAGTTCCGTCCAGTATGTCAGACTGATTGTCAGACGTTTCTGATCTAAATGTCAAAGATCATCGAAAATGAGAGCCGAGACCTACAATTTAGTGTGCCTTCCGAAACACGGAGATATTTGATATGTAAAAAGTGGTTAACTGGTTATCCATCCACAGAAATTAAACTCAGAGATCGATCCGTACGGCTGTTGTCACTAAGCCACTTGTTACATAACAAAGATTATGAATTTGAGTTGTCGGATCGTGATTGCGTTTCTTTGGTGCACTGAATTGGTGAGCAGGTAGGGAGGAAAAGCGCGCCGTGATGCCACGGCCTTTCGTCATTTCACTGATGTCGCCGGAGTACATAGTTACAAGCCAACAAGCCTTCTCAAAAACATGCTGTAAAGAGATTCAGCTGATGTTTTTACGACCGGTCACCTGCTTCACGTTAGCCCTTCTTGGATGATTGTTACTGAATTAGTACAGATGTAAATATTGATGGGGGATTCTGTGGTAATTAATATTGTAAGGTGGCAGTTTGTTTGAGATTAAACGAATTTAAGCATTTTTTTTTAATTATTGCAATGAGTGGCGCTATTTGGTCTTTGCCCTCTTTGCCACGAGTAAAAGGTGTGATATCAAAAATGTATTTGCTCCCTTTTTTGAGTGTAAATAACATGTCTATTTAAGTAATATAGGGGCGATTATAGACATATAGAACAAGTTTTAACTAAGAGTTTTTTAATGGCATATCGATCAGCGCCTCTAGTAGCATTCGTAGCAACTAATTTTAAATATCGACAAGACAATTAAAAAACTTTTCAATTCAAAACGATAATGGGATAAATATGAATCATACCCTTCGTTCTTGTATCGTGTCGTACTTGCCTTCGTTCCAAAGTCGCTAGGCGCCTTGAAACAAACTGCTGCCTTACATTTGTATATAGGAGTCTTATAGTTGTTGGTGTATTAATTACTTTCAGTGAGATCACTGCTTAGAGCTTATCGATTTATTATTGGTGATGGACTCTTATAGATGTTTTCTGTATTAACTAATATTGTGTTGTACTGACGATTTCTTATGCCGAAGATTGTTATAAAGTTTGACGTATTTTGAGCACGTTTTTGTTTGTATTTTTAGTATACTGATAAGTTTACTATTTTGACAATAATAAAAAATATATATATATTTATTGTCAATGATACCCCGTTTTAAGTGACGTGACTGTTATGTAGATATAGGCTCGCCCCTACATGGGACTAATACTGTTAATGGCTGGTAAATTTCATACCCTCATAAGCATCACAATATAACAAGCGAGTGGCGACAAAAAAAGAATCGTTTTCCTTATATACTTTACAAAATACAAACACAAATAACAGTCTTCCACACAAAATTGACTTAAACATTATTCTCGAACTATACATAAATCAGTTCCAATAAGAAATCGTCAGTAGATAAGTACAGTAAGTAGTAGCGACTAACGCTGGGGTGGCGGCAGGTGGGCAGCTACGAGCACATGAACGTGGTGTCGCGGCGCGGGGACTCGCCGCCGCTCGCCGCCTCGCCGTCGCGCCCGCACCTCGCCGCGCACCACAAGTACCACACTGTACGTATCTTGTATTTACGTTATATGTACTTTGTAGTGCTGTTTAACTTTGTGTCTGAATATATTCGCTATGTGTAAAGTATGCTGACAAATCGAATGGGGCATACAAGATGATTCGAGATATATGACGGGGCGAATATGTGTTTAATTTCCATATTATGCAATGTAACCTACTTTTAACAAATAAATGGTTACTAAAAAATTACTCGTCGAAATATAACTACAAAGTACATAAGAGTCCGTATGATAAATAGATAACTATGACAGAATCTTTTCGCTCTTGTTTGTTTTCTGTTAGGCAACTTTGTGCTGTATTCAGACATATAACGTTAAGAGGCGCGTACTATATTTTTCTTTTGGGTTTTGGTTGAGGTTTTTCAAAAGCAATTTCACACTTAACTTCAATGATATTTAATATATCGTGCACGTTTACGTACGTGTACGTTTTGAATAAATGATAAATTACAATTTAAATACCATAAGGTTGCTGGGTGTGAAAATGTGGGCGTGCAGTTAGCAAATTAAACAGCTACTAATTAATGAATAATTTTAACTACATATAAAAATATAAATCGATTTACGTTTGGTTGCTTGATCGCTAACTGTACAAAATTCTACATTTCAATAACTAACATTTTCGTGTATATTCTTAACAGGTTTCTAAATGGTCTGTATATTTCCATAAATATAGGCGTTTTGCTATTAATAAAACAACTCATTAATATTACTGAGCTATTTATTTATAGGTATAACACGAGCTTCTAAAAGTCTTTGATAACGTATTTGCACATGTTTCCTATATTTTTATAAGCAAAATACTTTGAAAACTGAGCGAGGCGCTCGTGAAAGATTCTGTTACGCCTTACGCGACATTTGTTTCCCTGATATGTGGTGACTTGAAAAACACTGCTAATTCATGCGTGTTCAACCGAAGGTTTCACAGGAGTGTCGATACATTAATGTTTCACCATCCTCCCCGAAGTAAAACCGGTTTTTAAACTATAAATAGATGGCTCAGTAAGTAAGAGGGTGTGTACTGTGAAAGCTGTACATATAGTATGTGGTTGTATGGTCGGTGGCAGGCGCCGGCGTCCATGTCGCCCGCGCACGCGCACTACCGCGCCGCCGCCGCCTCCGAGTCGCTGCCGTCCAGCCAGGTCCGTCACATGTTGTGTCATACCGCTACTGTGTACTGCCTACTTGCCTACCGAATGTGTGCCGTTATACTGTCTAGATCGATATATATTAGCGGATTTGTACACTAGTGAATCTATAGAGAGAAGCTAGCTCGATAAAACCATCTCATGTTACAACACGGCAGCCGTAATTCAGATTTTCAAATTTTAAGGAGTCCCCCACCTGTCTGTTTTCATATGGCCGCTTTATTGTCTTAATAGCTAATGGTCTATCTTTGCCAGCATTTAATATTGCATTGTCTTTGCTATAAAGAAAAAAGCATATAAACAAAACCAGTAGCTATAAAAAAATAACCAGGTAACATTCGTTTTACCCACCCTTGACAGTATAACGTTACAGTTTGGTACAAAGTGCGCACGCGAACAAGCGAATGGCTTGATGCTATCAATATGTAACGTGAAATAATCTATGTTAATGCATTTCAAAATAAAATATACATAAAATTTCCGATACTCTTAACACAAAACAGGGACCGTGTTGTAATCGCACCTCATAGATTATTTCACTCTGTCTATCATATAAAACCTTGTAGCCATTGTGTAGCGACAATATAAAGCTATATATACGTTAAATAAAATGTAAATAAGTAAGTATTATGTACAATAAACCTAAGCATAAAACGAGCATATAGCATGCTTCGCCAAGTGCCTCAAAAAGTTTTCGCAAATGGTGATCATTTCAAAATACATATATTTTGGTTTTTGGAAGTCACTATTGGCAAAATCCTTAAATAAATATCTACGAACGCTAAAATGTTTATTACTTTAAAATAATATGGATTGGTTTTACCATTTATTTTGATATTTAGATAATTATATCGAACCTATTCATATTTATTAGACACCAAAAACATCTATACATTAGGATACTTATTATTGCGTTAAAACCAGGTTATTTCATCAAATTATAAAGCTTAGCTTAATTACTCTCAAAGAACATATAATTAAAAAATATATATTTTCTAGTTTTCTGCATTAAATAAATTATTCATTAGAATTAGAACTCATTCCTGTCAATAAGATTTTTAACTTATCATAAAAATAGATGTTATAACCAATCCACTAAATTATAATAAGTATAATATATAACGATGCGGCATGTCTGCTATTATATCCAATATAAGCCAACACTATGTATGTAACCAGTAGTATTTATATACTAGTATATACATCATATACTTAGCTTTATTCAAACAAAATTATGTAAATCAATATTCTATTTATTCGCAACGAAATTGCACTACACAGCTTCAAGCAAAGTAGATAATAGGCAAATGCTTGTAATTTGTCAAATATATCCATATTTTAATAAGTAAACCCTATTATAAGTAGAATAATTTATTGTTTAGATATCTTTAAGATACAAAAAGTAGATACCTATAAGTACAACGAAATAACCTACATAGTTTAAGTCAATTCGAAGTTTTTTTTAATTCCAATTGTAATTTAATTTTACACATAGATAATTTTAAATGTACCCATAGATAACTTTAAATTATATTTTAATAATACATTTTAATACTTATACATAAATGTTTAGAATCTAGAATTATAGATAATTTCTGACTGCTAGAGTCAAAATTATAAATACAGATTTTTTCTATACCTAGTTAATTTCAAATTATTATGTAGCGGAAATATTTAATATTCAAGAATAAACTATAAGTTAGTCAATTTATTAGCCAAATAATATTAGAAAAACCTAGTAATACTTATAAAATCTATAGTTATACAATATTAAAATAGACTTATTTTATACCTCTCTTAGATCAGAATCTTTTTCAGTTTTAGACACCTGTTAATATATAAAACTAATATATATTTTCCAATCTGCAGCTGCAACTATGCGAAGAAGGCGGCGGGGGCGTGGTCCCCGGCGTGGGCGGGGCTGAAGGGGCGGAGTCTCCGCTGACGGCTCGCTCGCTGCGCCTGGAGCGAGCGGCGCGCGCCATACATGCCGAGAGAGACAGACTGCGCACGCATTACCAACCTCCTTATGACTCGTTAGTTTACTATCAGAAATAAAACTATATTAACGTAGTCTGAAATTAATAGTGCCTAATATAAACCTAGTTTTGAAGTGACTAACATAAAATAAATTGTTGGGCTTTAAGTATTTTGAAGTCACATCTTTAAAACTTATATTTAACTGAGTAGTTCCTTATACTACTTTTTAATATTCATCTGAAAAGCTTGAATGATTCATTTTTTTATTGACTTTCTTATTTACTTATGTATTTACTTATATACTTTTACTTATATATTATTTTCTATACATTTTATCTAATTTGAAAAGGGTAAAGAACAGAAATATTAAAGCAAAACATGAATTAAGTTATCAACTGAATTTGCTCAACCAATAACTTATAACATCTTTAGTAAATAGACCCTTTTGTAAAGCACATACATAAACCCAACTTCATATTTTTTCTAATAATTAACAAAACTAATATACTTTCCAACTAACAATGCTAACAAAACTAACCACAATTTATTTCTTTCCACGCTACCAGGAGCTCCATCATGTCTTCATCAATGGCGCGCATCCCAATACACAGGTCTCCGTCACTCTCTAGGCTAGACAAACGTTTGCCCACTTTGCCCACGATGCCCACGATGCCCACGGCCCACGTGGAGCTAGCCCACTTGTGGTGCGATTGCCCAGACACACTGTTCAACTATGTGCCTCATAGGTTATGTTTAAAGAGCAGTTTGTACAGAATAGTCGATAGTTACTTACTTCATCATCCGTGTTTGGTAAAATCTGCTAGTTATATATGAAAATTTTAAATTTGACATTATTAAAAATACAGAAAATGTGAAAGCATAGACTGGAGTCAACATTTCAAACATATTTCTACATCTATACTAAATAATAATATAGTTAAAGAGCTTTTTAATTCGATATACAATCTCGAAAACTGCAAATCTGTAATTTTTGTATTTTGTATTGTTGCATATGGCAGTTCTCTAAAATTATATGTTTAACATTATAAAAGAGCAGTCTTATTGAACTATTGTTTTTGTACAAAAATCAATAAACTAAGTACAAAATGGGGCCAAGCCATCAGTCATTTTGTTGAATTGTATATTACTAATCAACACTAGTTAGGCAATAGGCATGTCTGTATCTTAGGTTTGATTATATTGTTCATATTATATGCATTTATTTAGTTTAATATTATAGAGACTTATATGAATTATAAAGATGTATTTTAAGGCACATATCTTATAGTTAGAAGAAACATAAAGTTATAATTTTAATAAAACAGTGTGTTTGGGTAATCTGTTGATATTCACAAATTCTAATATAAAGTTAATTGCATGTTGCATGTGTTTATATAATTTATAAAATTTGTTACATTTTTATTTTATTGTTTAATAAATATACTACAAAATGGAATTACTAATATATGTTCTACCCTACGAAATTATTGGAAATATCAAAAACTAAAATGGTATGTTTTTAAATGTATTTTTCAGTGTGTGATCCCTAATTCCATAGTAGAGGTCGAATATATCGCTATAAGCTCGATTTAGTAATTCCATTTTTGCTATATAGCTTGCTAGGAAAGCACTTAGATTTTAAAAGCACCTACATTTATTAAAATTACCAGATTGTTATTATAATTAATTATTTGATTGGACTTTTATATTCTTGCTTAATAAATTAGGTTTCTTTGTGATAGTAGAGTATTAAGTGTGATTTTTTAAATAATCTGGTAATTTCGCCGTATTTCATTCGTCTTTCACTTTGCACATTACATTCAAATTTCACAATTTGAAAAGCTCAATGTCCGTTGTGCTAATTAATGAGTGATACTAATATTGCTTCTCCAAAATACGCATTACTTCACTACTTCACACTTCTTTTTTTATAAAGCTGATTTAGTTAAAACCTTTACAAACACAATTTCAAATAATGCATGCCAGTTTTCTTACTGCTAACTCAATATAATATTGAGGGTTCTTTTTTAAGAAATGCACGTTTAAACAATCAAATAACTTTTTTTATACAAAATGCATGTCAAAACAAAACAAAAAACAATATCTTCTTACTTAAAACCATATTGTAACATAACCATGTTCATTTCCACTGACATTTTCATTATGTTCAATAGCAATATTTCGTCCAGCTCGAGCCAGGAGTCGCTGGGCGGCATGGGCTCGATGGGCGGCGCCATGGCCAGCACGTGGGGCGGGGCCGGCGCGGCGCGGGCCGCCTCCTCGTCCGCCGCGTCCATCACGATGCATCAGCAGAAGAAGAGGGGCATCAAGAGCTCTTTAGGAAGGTTCTTTAGTAAGAAAGAGAAGGCTGGAATGCCGGTAAGTGTCGAAAAATCGTTATTACAACGTTTGATTAGTTATAGTTAAAAGTAAAATTAGTTTTAAGTTTGCCACAGAGACTATGAAAGTTATCTACTGACTCCAGTCTTGTTCATTCCCTGTGAACTTTAATTCTATCGCTTATTTAAACCCGAAATTGCAATAAGGTGCACGCTAAAGTTTAATCCACTTTTCCTTAAACAATCTCTGAATAGTGTATATTGCTATTATAGGAACAAAGAAAACATTAATTAAATTCATTCCTCTTTATGTCAAAAATTCCTCACAGCAGAAAATAGATTTCATAAAGAAGAAACAAGTTAAATTTTCTTTTTAACCATAATTTAAATCCCATATCTCTCGTCTTCAGCAGCTGCAACAAGGTCAGAGTCCGCGCTCCATGTCGTCAGTGTCGTCGCTGGGCCTGTCGTCACTCGCGGGCGACGACGAGGCGCTGGCGCCGCACTCCGCGCTGCCGCACCCGCACCAGGCGCTGCAGCACCAGGACTACGCCAGGACCAAGACCAAGTACGTACTATACCCGTACCGGACAACACTATACTTTGTACTTTCGATGATTAAGTATATATATTTTGTTTTGCCTTTTGCCTGTCCCACTCTGGGCGAAGGTCCTCCCGAATGTAAGGGATGTTAAATCTTGAGTTGATCTTGATCACGCTGACCAAGTACGGGTAAATACCTTAAGTTAGCCTATCTGGCTGTTCTTTTTTTGTAACTACATAGATTAGTTAAAATATACATACGTAAAAAAATCATTAAGAACGTTAATCGTCTGCTTTTTTTACAATTTCTGAGTTCCTATGTACGGCTAAAATGGGCTTAAATTTATTTATTAATAGCTTTTTACCCGTGACTTCGTTCGCCACCTGGTTTTTTCCATGGGAATGCATCATTTTCCCGGGGTAAAAAATGGCCTATGTCATTACTCGGGTATCAAAATTCATGCAAATTGGTTCAGTAGTTTAGGCGTGATTAGCAGTAACAAACAGACGAACAGAGTTATTTTCGCATTTATAATATTATAAGTATGGATGTCGATGTATAACACGTATATCTTGTGGGTACGCAGAGACCGCGACTACCGGCACGAGCTGCTGGGCGAGGCGATGCGCGCCGGCACGCCGTTCGCGCTGTGGAACGGGCCCACCGTGGTGGCGTGGCTGGAGCTGTGGGTGGGCATGCCGGCCTGGTACGTGGCCGCCTGCCGCGCCAACGTCAAGTCCGGCGCCATCATGTCCGCGCTCTCCGACCAGGAGATACAGCGGGAGATCGGTGCGTAACACTTCTTACTAATTATCATTTACTATTGTTTTGCGTATTAGGGATCATCTCGATGTTATTAGAACCACCCAAAGGATTTCGCTGTGGTTTAAGAATATCAAGTGGTATTGAGACTAAATTAACCTCCAACTTACTTTGAGTGGAAAAATATTGATTAAATGTTACTTAAAATAGGCAGAATGTACCTTCATGCATCGCCGTTGAATAAGCATGAAAAAAAAACGTAACTTGTAATAATATAGAAAAATATTTTTTTTATAATAATTGCATTAAGTTTTATGTTATGCAAAACCTCAGTGTAAAAGATGTGATCATTATAAACCTGAAGCCATGTTATATGCAGGTTAATTGATAATGTTCTAATAATACAGTATCTCATCAAAGAGCGATTGAATTTGTATCTTCTAACACAAACAGTCACCATAAACTTGTTTTTCAAATGTTCCTTTCTATTAACTCAGGTATAAGTAACCCGCTGCACCGGCTGAAGCTGCGGCTGGCGATCCAGGAGATGGTGTCTCTGACGTCACCGTCGGCGCCGCGCGGGACCGCCTGCGCCGCGCTGGCCTTCGGGGACATGAACCATGAGTGGATCGGCAATGTGTGGCTGCCGTCACTTGGTACGTGATGACGCTAGATATTCAATATATTAATTTGCAACTGAATTGATATTATACCGCTTCAAATTCAATTTTGTAACAAAAAGCAGAAGAATGTTAATCCGTAGGTATAAAATTGTGATTTCAGTAGACACAAAAATGGAAGTACTGACTAACCTAGGAGTTTCGTATCCAATAATAAATAATGGTGCTAACTGCTAAACAATATTTTAAGGAACTATACTATTTTTACTTTTTACTTATTCGTAAAAAACACAAATCTATGTTAGTTAATTTACACAAAAAAGGCTCTATTACATATTTTTTTTTGTATTGTCCAGGGTTACCACAATACAGAACGACGTTCATGGAGTGTTTGGTGGACGCGAGGATGTTGGAGCACCTCACCAAGCGGGACCTCAGGACGCAACTCAAAATGGTCGACAGTTTTCACAGGTAATGTGCCTATATTTTAACTTTAATAGTTAATAATAATATTATTCGTTGTATCGAATGTTTATGTGCCTCGCTAAATATTTTGTTTTAGTATTTTTGTCGCTGTGATGACAATTCTGCCAATATGAGAATAGTTCGATGTGTGTTACTCTTATAGCATTCAATGATTTTTAAACAAGTTTATAACCTAGAAAAACGTTTAAGATACTTTTTAACCTGAATACTTATTTTATACAGATGAAATCACTTGCAGGTCTAAAATTATTATGTTTGATGGAGATGAAGAAATTAACAATAACCATAGGGGTGTTGATAAATTTGACGTTGACAATATTCGGTATTTTCTATTTGTAGAACGTCGCTGCACTTCGGCGTGGCGTGCCTGAAGCGCGTGGGCTACAGCGTGCGCGCGCTGGACGAGCGGCGCCGCGCGGCCGAGCACGTCAACAGAGATGTGCTGGTGTGGACCAACGAGCGCCTGCAGCGGTGGCTCGTGTCCATTAACCTGAAGGTAAACAACAACATTCAATCTCTGCATCACGTAGACTGGCAGAATATGCCCTTACCATTAAGTCCGCCTTTATACAACTTTGTATAAGAAGTTTAAGTAAAAAACAACCTTGAATAAAAGAATTTAACCTACACTTCAAAATGTTCCTTGTTAATGATTCGCTGGTAGTAAGGACCTAGATGAGATCTTTGGGGAACTCCATACGTTGTATCATTTCTTACTTAAAAATGTTGATTTTTTGCTTGTTTTGACTATGTACATTTTTCAACAATCTAATTAAGTTTTCATAACTACACGAAGAAGTAAACTTATCAAAGGTCTTACTAAATCGTGTGAGTTTAAAATATTTGATTTACTTACATTGTTGGTATCTTGTACATATGACAGAACGATCTAATGTGGGGCATTATGATTTGTTTAAATGTCTTTGTTTAGAGAGAGTTTTGCATTCATTTGTTTGATATAAATGTGTCTAAATGCGTTGTTGTGTTCCAGGAGTACGCGGGCAACTTGTCGGAGAGCGGAGTGCACGGCGCGCTCATCTCGCTGGACGACAGCTTCAGCGCCGACACCATGGCGCTGGCGCTGCAGATACCCACGCAGAACACACAGGTACTACATACACACCTGGTCCTGTTTATATATCTCGCTGGACGACAGCTTCAGCGCCGACACCATGGCGCTGGCGCTGCAGATACCCACGCAGAACACACAGGTACTACATACACACCTGGTCCTGTTTATATATCTCGCTGGACGACAGCTTCAGCGCCGACACCATGGCGCTGGCGCTGCAGATACCCACGCAGAACACACAGGTACTACATACACACCTGGTCCTGTTTATATATCTCGCTGGACGACAGCTTCAGCGCCGACACCATGGCGCTGGCGCTGCAGATACCCACGCAGAACACACAGGTACTACATACACACCTGGTCCTGTTTATATATCTCGCTGGACGACAGCTTCAGCGCCGACACCATGGCGCTGGCGCTGCAGATACCCACGCAGAACACACAGGTACTACATACACACCTGGTCCTGTTTATATATCTCGCTGGACGACAGCTTCAGCGCCGACACCATGGCGCTGGCGCTGCAGATACCCACGCAGAACACACAGGTACTACATACACACCTGGTCCTGTTTATATATCTCGCTGGACGACAGCTTCAGCGCCGACACCATGGCGCTGGCGCTGCAGATACCCACGCAGAACACACAGGTACTACATACACACCTGGTCCTGTTTATATATCTCGCTGGACGACAGCTTCAGCGCCGACACCATGGCGCTGGCGCTGCAGATACCCACGCAGAACACACAGGTACTACATACACACCTGGTCCTGTTTATATATCTCGCTGGACGACAGCTTCAGCGCCGACACCATGGCGCTGGCGCTGCAGATACCCACGCAGAACACACAGGTACTACATACACACCTGGTCCTGTTTATATATCTCGCTGGACGACAGCTTCAGCGCCGACACCATGGCGCTGGCGCTGCAGATACCCACGCAGAACACACAGGTACTACATACACACCTGGTCCTGTTTATATATCTCGCTGGACGACAGCTTCAGCGCCGACACCATGGCGCTGGCGCTGCAGATACCCACGCAGAACACACAGGTACTACATACACACCTGGTCCTGTTTATATATCTCGCTGGACGACAGCTTCAGCGCCGACACCATGGCGCTGGCGCTGCAGATACCCACGCAGAACACACAGGTACTACATACACACCTGGTCCTGTTTATATATCTCGCTGGACGACAGCTTCAGCGCCGACACCATGGCGCTGGCGCTGCAGATACCCACGCAGAACACACAGGTACTACATACACACCTGGTCCTGTTTATATATCTCGCTGGACGACAGCTTCAGCGCCGACACCATGGCGCTGGCGCTGCAGATACCCACGCAGAACACACAGGTACTACATACACACCTGGTCCTGTTTATATATCTCGCTGGACGACAGCTTCAGCGCCGACACCATGGCGCTGGCGCTGCAGATACCCACGCAGAACACACAGGTACTACATACACACCTGGTCCTGTTTATATATCTCGCTGGACGACAGCTTCAGCGCCGACACCATGGCGCTGGCGCTGCAGATACCCACGCAGAACACACAGGTACTACATACACACCTGGTCCTGTTTATATATCTCGCTGGACGACAGCTTCAGCGCCGACACCATGGCGCTGGCGCTGCAGATACCCACGCAGAACACACAGGTACTACATACACACCTGGTCCTGTTTATATATCTCGCTGGACGACAGCTTCAGCGCCGACACCATGGCGCTGGCGCTGCAGATACCCACGCAGAACACACAGGTACAAACACTAAATGACAACAAGTGCCTTGGGAAAATGTTCTCAATATTTGTACGAAGAACGGCTAAAGGAGAAGGGAAATAGTGTTTTATGGGAAGCTTTTTCTCTTGCATTTCATTTCAAATAAAAACTTCTACTTCGCATTAACAAGTATTGCAAAAAAGGCTTTTCTCGTTGAAAGTAATGGTTGGTTTTGTCAATTGTACATTTCAGTAATACAAGTGTTTAAATTTTATCGTATGTGATTATATGATTTGATTTAAATTGACACTACAACTGCGTTTTATGTTTCTGTTTAAATTAAATTTAGCCCATTAATATCCCGTTGCTAGGCAAGGGCCCACTACCGGAATGAGGAACGTGTTAAGCCTTAAGTCCACCACGCTGGAAAACTGCGAGTTGGATTTTAATAAGGTTTCAGTTTCCTACATGCTTAAAATCTTACGCAAAACCAGTTTTACAGTGAAACTTTCGGATATTAAACATTGAATCTTTCCTTCCAGGCGCGACAAATCCTCGAAATGGAATTCAGCAACCTCCTGGCGACGGGCACCGAGCGAGCCGCGCGCCTGCAGCACGAGCACGCCGCCTCCTGACACCACACCATGAACTAGACTACACAGCACACGTAGTCACCTATATTTACTTACTATCGTTTATGGTACAAAGTTTGTTTTCCTTTTCACTTCACCGTATTGGAATCTCGGCGATTTCAAACTGTTTTTCTGGTGTTTTATAGGAATATAAGCTGGTTATGACTTTTTCTTGAATGACTAAATAAGTGTATAAACAAATTACTTTTTCTCGAATGACTAAATAACAGACTTTAAATTGAAAACAAATTGGACGCCATTTTGAAATGTCATTCGAAAAACTAACAAATCTATAACTTGACTATTTCTTTTTTTATTTAAATCAAAATGTAAAGCTATATTTCATATAAAACACTGTGAAAATAAAAATAAAATATAAACTATTATAATTGAGACACAATAATCGTTTTTTCCAGTAAGATTGTATATTACCGTGGTAGATTAAGGCTTCTAACTAAATATAATACAAAGTGCTCTGACCGTAGCGTTATGTACTTAAATGTAACCAGATATATAACGACTATCAACTAGCTGTGGCTTGCTGTACCGTGTTTTTGATAAATATAACACTTTTCAAATTTGCCGGGTTATAGTATCTTGTTGGTCGCTCTTTTTAAGCTAAATAGAAAAGGCTGACAATAGTTGACTGGTCGAAAGCGTAGTTAGTTGTTTCGATGAAATTTTATTGGTTCTCTTACTGCCATTATTATTTTAATAGTGTTAAGAATTGAAAGCCATAAATACCTCGCAAAATAGTGTGTTATTTTTCAATATTTTTTTTCACAAAATTCGTTTCTTTACTAACCATATTAAATGGTAGAATGTTTAAAGCAAGACTTATATGAAAGTTATTCTATCTCTTTACTATTTTCTTATTTAGAAAGAGTCAACAAGATACGTATAACTTGAAAGTATTAAAATCACTTTACTCTTATGTACTTGCCTTCCTATTAAATCTATAACTAAGCCTTATATTGGACTTTTTCAACATATCTTCAAATATCTATTAAGAAAAGTACAATGATTCTTCAAAAAAGCACAAATTCTTTATAAAAATCCTGGTTTAAAGTTGTTAAAATGGCTCAAAATATATACGTCTCTTTTTAACAACGGTTGTAAGACAAGGATAGAGTATATATCTGTCAAATTAGTCCAATTATACCTACTTAGCTAAATTTACTTTGACAAGTAATTAAATATTTTCAATTTGATAGTCAATTCTTACCTTTTCTTATGGCTTAAGTTAAAAATGAAAAATACTAGCAAATGTCAGAATTTGCAGTACGTATATTTAGAAAGACATACTAATATCAAGAGCTATTTTTAAATAGTGAAATTTTCAAATGATTTCTATAAAAAAGTAGGTATTTTGCTGTGTGATTTCCTAATAATATTTGAGTATCAATGATCAGTTTCTGAGAAATGCTGTATGGCAAATTAATTTGCTCCATTTTTCAAGAAAATTTCAAACATCATACTCTCGTTACTATTCTATAAAGTATGGGAAATTGCGATACAAAACAGCTTAGTATTTTCTATATGGAAAGAACTTGTCTTTATACAATATTATTATGTACTATGAAAATGTTGTTAAATTCTTATTCTGTTGTAAAATAAATCCTATTTTCCTTTCACAAAACACGGTACACGCAATAAATTGTTTAACTCTGATGCCAAATATTAGTTGAATTATAACTAATATACATGTATATCACCCGTCGTGGCCTGCGCTAACTAGTGCCTAGGATAATTAGTGAAGCGACTGTTATTACATATTTAAATAATAAATAATAATTATTAATAATGCCTTAACGATGAATACAAAAAAAATGTTACTATAGGATTGTCTGACGCTTTGAGTAAGTTGCTATTTTTTGACACTAGATGGCGTTATTAGCGAGATTAATTGAAATGTTTTTTATTGTGATGAAATATTGTGAAAAAGGTTTCTTAAGTGGTTGAAATATCAGAAAAATGTTGTGTAATGTCTCCAAACGTTAAGTGTTATATTCTAAATGACGCAATTTCGTGCCAAAAAATAGCAAGCTAACTAATTTTTATATAAACAAAATGAAATATAATCAATACCGATTCCTTATGATATAACAAGCCTTATATAATTTGGTTCTTTCGAGCGTATTAATATAAATAATTAACTAGATTATCGCAGGTCACGGTTGGTTAAATAGAGATGCTGTGTTGTCATAGACATTGAATTCGAAATGGCGGGAATTTTCACTTGACGGGTAGATATTTTTTTAATTTAAAACTTTTTTATTTTTTAATCTTCCTTTTTATAGCCCTTTTAATAGTCTATGTAAGGTTAATAAATTATGTGTAGATTGTTTCCTACATTAAAATTGAACGAAGATTTTGTAAGAAAAAGGTGGCCTAAATATATTTAGGTATTTGAATGTTAAGCAAAATCTAGGAAGGTTAGGTGTAGATATTTATTATGTAATTTATCTTGTCTTTAATGTTCTGACAAGTCTTTTTTACTATTATATTTGAAATCGACATACCTATTTCGTTTTTTTTATCAAGTTTATTGGCAGGGCCTTTAGCCAACAAAAGGCTATTTCGGCCTCATGGCCAGTTATGGGGAAACTCAGACATAAGTATAATAAAATACAATGATTCTATAAAATGAAGGCGATCAAAAAAGCATACCTTATATTTGTTAAATAATATAATTTCGCGAGAATACTGAGGCATTTTTTAAATACTATAAAGTAAGAGAAAGTTTGTAATAAAATTCGTCGAGTGAAAATTGTTTCTGTGTGTAAATTTCACCGGTTCTGTGTCAACACAGTGTTTGTTCTCGTTAAGTAAGCGTGTCATAGTTGGAATACATTCTGTGCCGCCCGCCGTGTCACTCATACTCTAGCTAAAAATATATCTTATAATGTCATGTGTAATACTATAATCTGTTAGTTTTTCCACTTTGTAAATTAAACTATCGCATGCTTAAAATCTATAACGAAAATTGCGGAAATATGAATGTAAAATTGTTGAAATTGTTTAGAATTTTGACGCTTTCCATACGATTTTGTAAATGTTGAAAGTGTTATCAAAATACTAAATTGTTTGAAGATTGGATTTGTAGCAATTTTGGATAATTTTCTATAGATTTGAAGCATGTATTTCAATGGTATGTAGTGACACGGTGTGCGCAAGTCTCCTGTCTACCAAGTGCCTCCCCGAGGTGTGTATATACATAGCTTTATGTAGAGGAATGTGTGGCTCTCCGACCGTGTACAAGAGGTTTATGTTGCCGACAGCGAGCGGTACGAGCGCACGATACTAGTCTTATGTACAGTGTTAATTACATTGTTTTGTAATCTTCTATTTTATTAACTCGCTACTAGGTCAGCTGGAAACTTAGCTAGGTATATTTTTGTTAAGCGTTTTACAAATAACCTGTGCGACAACCCTACTGTACATCGTGGTAAAACAGTGTTGTTCATTAGTACTGCGGCTAGGGGTGTCGCGCGTATGAATGTTGTAGTTTTGTTTGTCCGTTGTCGTGTAGTGTACGGTGGTTGATTGCTTATAGTGACGTAATTGGTGGTCACCACGCTCATCACAAAATTGGCAGTGTTGCCACATTTAATATATTAATTTTATAGTATTGTAACAAATATATCGTGTTGTTTTATATAATAATAAATAAACCGCCGTACGCCACGCGGAGTGCAATAGATAATGAATTAAACTTAATAAAATGTATAGCTAAAGCATTTTCAGTTTAAAGGTGAATCTTTTAACCAGTAGCAAATATATTGTAAATATTATATTATCGTTTATATATCATTTGTATCGACTGTAGATGTAATAGCAATATTTAGCTAAGATGTGTTCAAAACTTGAAGGATTTTAATTGTATTATTACTTTGTAACGATAACCGCTTATTTATTTAATAGATTTTATTATTTATTAAGTTATTATAGGAAACGTATTAAATATGCCGGTTGATTATGGAATTACCTCAATGATCGTTCACCTACGGTTGTCTGATTATCACAATTTACTTTTAACTACGCGTGAAGGTATCGCAATCGTTTCAGGCCTCTGCTAATCGTATCGTATAGAGTTATAACAGTATTAATAAACTTAGGAGAGAGGGGGCGCCACGGGTGTGATTTTTTATAAAATTAATTAATTTTAATCGTAGATAAAATTTGAAAATTACTACTCGGGTTAAGATTGCGAACGTATCGAATATAGCGACATGTCATTGTGAACAAATAAAATTGTAATCTACATGTTTTTAAGTGAATTTTGCCATTGTAAAAGAAATTCCTTGATATGGACAGTGCGTCGCATTTAAATATCAAAATATTCGCGCGTCGATTTGCGCGGGACGTTGTGACGTTTCGGTGCGTACGGTAGTCGGACAAAACTGGCGCGACAGACAGAGAATAATGTGATTTAACGCATTGAAATAAGATTACATTAATTTAAAGATACACTTTTATCAGTGTAAGAAAAAATATTGAGTATTGGCTGGAAATTAAAAACAAATCGTTATAAATAATATCTAAAAAGTCTTAAGTCGTAATACATTTTGTGATGTAAATTGAACTCTATTACAATGTGCTAAGTCACATATTTGTCTGGACACGTTGGCTGGTATAAACTGCCTACAATACTATAAAGTTGTGACACACTGTGCTGTACTATGTAGGTACTGTTAGGTTCTGCGGCAGGTAGTCAGTTGCAGACTTCGGTTAGATAAGTGTGACGCCGCGGAAGAGCATCAAACAACGACAAAAGTGCTAGAAAAAATAACAGTACCTATATTTATTGTGAACATTGACGGCAAAAATGAAGAAAAAATTAACACAATGTCCATCCAGGATATAGTTTAAGCAGATTAATGTTAAAGATGGCTAAATAAAGCCATGAAATGTTACATTATAAAGAACATAATTACCTACTTAATTGAATATAATTGAAAAATGAAGTTACCATTAAGGTACTTACTTTACTCAAGATACCTTGTAGGTAATTAATCACCGGAATAAAGTCTTTTTAAAGATTAATTTTGAACTAATATACAAGTCTACTTATTAAAAATATAGTTCAAGAATAATTTTATATTATACCTATAGCCAAGGTTTATAGACTAAGGTGTTTATGGTCTTGTTTGTTGCTCTCCCGTGACGTCGATCTGACGTTTCGTCAATAAAGCCTGACTCTATATCATACGTACACATCATCGTTTCATTATCAAATAAATTATATATATATAGCGACAAAGTTTGTATACAATGCAAGTATATAACCGAGTATTCTCAACATATTTAACAACAGAAACCTCCACACAAAACATTTGTACATAAATGTTAAAGTATTTTAGGTATTGATGTTTTGTCCTTTTCTTTCGTATGGAGAAAGTTGAGAAGGAAAGAGATGGAATGTAATCACTAAAAGACTGATTTAAAGTTTTGTAGTATAAAAGTTTTGTGTCGAAGTATTTTGTTTGATGAATTTGTTGAAAATATTGTTAAAATGACGTTATTAAATTACTGTTAGTGTACTATTTAGCTTTTCGACGTAGCTAAACGAGTTTTGTATAAAGTTTGGATGAAAGTAGTGTAGCCGAAGTGTCATGGCCGCCGTGCGGTCGTTGTGTTTATACACTTATATGTTCCCCCACTATAGCGTAGACAATACGTCCATCGTCCGGTTTCTTGTGTACGGGTTCTAAACACAACGTTAGTAACGTTCACACACTTTGGTGACTGACTTCGTTTATTTCCATAACTAAATTTTGCTATTTATCTCGAGAGAATGGTAAAACTATTTGTTATTTTGTCAAATATTTTCAAATAACGGTTTATGGTAATGTTTTCTTGAGATTAAAATAAAAATAATGTGAAGTTGTCTCAAGGCACGGAGAAGTCCCAAATGTGTTGTTTATCAATAGAGCGCGTATCTGACAGTATTATAATAAACACAATCAAGTAATGTCACAGTTGACTCGTATCTTTGCGTGACTTGTTACCTCCTAAGTGCCAATGTAACCCGACTATTGAGAACGGACGCGACAGAACAATAACTAGAATAATTTTATCACATTCCAACGCACTCTGTCGTACGACACCCGAACAAAAAAGATTGATATTTTTCCAAGATTTTAAGTCCCAGTGGCTCGCGCTACCAAAGAATATAGTTACCTTCACGATAAGGAATTAAATGTAAAATATGTTTATTAGAAAAAAAAATGGATATGTATATAATTTCGCCTGTGTGTGCATAGCTTGTTATTGTGAGGTTTTTAACGAGTCGTGCGGCCCTCGTGCGGGCGCCGTGCGGTCGTCGTGCGGGCGTCGTGCGGGCGCGAACATGATTGGCGTGAACATTCCAGGCTTTCCGTGTTAAATCGCTTAGGCCGTGGAGTAATCGCGGTGTATCCTACAGGTGATTGTATCAGCCGTCGTTTGGTATAGTTGCGGTGAGAACGAGGGCGTGTTAGACAGTGTTTATTTTGACCAATGTAATCAATACTACTGTGTAATCTGTACCTTTGTAAAAACGTTTATCAAGTGCGATGACGGCGTACGTTGTGCATAATGATAAGAGGTAAATACAATTTACACGATACAAGTATTTTGTTTTATTTGTACAATATCCTCCTGCCTAATCACGGCCTTGGTAATCACGCTGACCCTGGTTCTATACCCGGCTAGAATTAAATATAAATTAACTATCATAATCTAACTTTTGACTATCTTATATGTAAATTGTAACTTGAAATCACAAAAATATTGCTTTGAGCTGAGAATCCAATCCACAACCCCAATATAAGGGAAGCTACATAGTGAGAAAATTATAATCAGATGGCCACGGGTTCCTGAAATAAAATATCAAAATCAAACACAATTTTACATCTGAGGTTTCTTTTTATTACCCATCTTACTTAAATGTCTACAAATCTTCTTTTTCAGTTCCTTCTGTCGCTTCAGCTTCCTCCATTCTTCTTCTTCTTGCTGCTTCTTGTGCTTCTGGAGCCGCAGTGCCGTGGACTCCTTCTGTACTTCCTTCTTCTTCTCATAATTAGTCTTCAACATCTTCATTACGTTAGACACTTTCTGTTCTTCTGGGTTTTTAATAACAGCTACCCTATTCTTAAATTTATCTTTCGGATTTATTCCGGATAAAGTGGTAGATTTCTCCTTAGGCTTGAATCTGTAGGGTAAACCTTTCTGTAAGTTCTTGGGTATAACTAAAGGTTTGAACACCTTAGGCGCTCGTTTCACTTCAGTATACATAGAGTCAGTGTTGGCATCATTTTTGATATTCTTTTCTCTCTTCAATTGCCCTTTGGTTTTCATTCCTTGCCAAGCGTTTTTAGCCCCAGTAGGAAGGAGTAAGTTCACTACAGGAGCGTAGAACTTAGTTACGTCAACTTTAAACCAAGTCCTACAGAAAATAATATCACTCATTAGAATTTTATCTTCGAAAGTAGCTCGGAAAGCTCCCTCTGGCTTATTCAAAGCTTTTTTTATCTGACCTCTTATTCCTGACACAGTTTTGATCTTAGCACCTTCAAATTTCGCGACTTCCAATGTAGTAGTAAACATATCTTTGATGAAAGCTGTCTTTTTGTAAATCTTAAGTGGAGTACCAACTAATTTCAGCTTTTTAACGATTTGTGTGGACTTATTGATTTCGTTCACACTGCCTGTAGCTGCTATTCTAAATCCTACCTGCTTTATATCATTAGGATTGTTATTCACACTTTGCAGAGCTAGAAAACCTGTATTTTGAGGAGTTATAGGCCCATAGAAATGCATATTACAAGTGACATGTTCAGGAGTATACTTCAAATAACGACATTTTAAGTCATCCTCAATTTTTGAATAAATTGGTATAGTTTGGAAACGTCTCCAACCTAACGAAATGATCAGTGGATCATTAGTTTTCAAGATCTTTTTATACCACCTATGCTTTTTCACTTTGCAGGATACGAAGCCTATGTTTTGTTCGGCCATGTTAAGAGCTCCGATGAGTATAGGATAGCTTGAGTCGAAATTAGTCACGAATTCGGACGGCATGTGTTTGAACAACATTCTAACATATAAACCAGGCCTGTAGCCTTCAACTTCTACTCTTAAACCATTGTCTAGGTTCTCAAACACTGATTTATTCAACTCCGACTGTTTTAATGCCTCTGCCTTCAAACTTTCGTAATAAGAATGGTCTCCTTTGATCCTGTGATCGTCAGGATTGTCATACTCTGAATCAAATTTAGCTTTGAGCTTCATCTTTTTGTCTAAAATCTCGGACTTAGTCATTTCAGCTTTCCTTTTAGTACCCGTCTCAGGTTTGTCTTCTTCCGCTGTATGTTTTTCACCAGTTTCTAGATCTTCAAAGTCTCCGAATAGTTCCTCATCATCACCATCACTTGCGTCATCTAGTTTGAGGAGTTCATCAGCATCTTCGTCTGCTGATCTCTTGCCAGTGACAAAACTGTTTATCAGATACTGTTTATTATCATCACTGGTCCAGTCTCGTAAGTTAGGTTTGTCAAGAGCATAGAAGAATGTACATTCTTCTAAGTCCAACCTTTCCTTCTCTTTGTGCTTTTTCTTCTGAGTGTCTGTAACCTTTTTGAACAAACCTCCGAGTTCCTCATCATCTTCCTCTTCCGATTCATCTTGTTTTTTATCTATAGTCTTATTACCGATTTCGAAATCACCGTATACAAGTTTCATGATGTTTTTAGAAGTTTTCTGTCTTTCCAAATAAGCTTCAGTTGCTTTCTCGCCTAACTTTTCTTTCCATTTAGTATCAAAGTTCTCTGTTTCATCATCTTCTGATTCTGAATCATCATCTTCACTGTCTGCCTTCTCATTTTCATTCTCTTCTTCGTCACTGGACTCTCCACCTTCGTCGCCTTCTCCATCTGAACCACCAACAGAATTATTTTCCCAAGGCACTTTCTTACTCTCATCTTTCTCACTCTGATCAATACCACTGTCATTATCAGATTCATTTCCGTCCGAATCAGAATCATCGGATTCCACTCTCTTATGCTGTTGTAGATATTCATCATCTTTCACATCGTCAGCGTAGATGACAGGTCCTCCGCTAAACAGCTGGAACCCTGTCTCTTGCATCTGCTCATCTACAGTTTCTGTAGTCTCAACAACATTTTTTAAAAGAGCTTTCTTTTCATTGGTTTCTTCATCTTCCCGTTTGTGTGAGTGAGAGCCCTGCAGTTCAATGTATACTGCGTCTTTGTCGTATACGATGCCGCCGACGCCGGAGAAAGGAGCGTATATTTGCCTCTCTCGCTCCATGAGGTGACGTTTCTTCTCGCTGCTTGGGAGAGGACATGGGTCTGGGAGGTAGGAGAGTTCACTGATCTTCATGTCACCAACACCTGAAATAAGAAAGTGGGAAATCGTGAAGTCACTGCAGAATTCACAAACATAGGCAAACTATTAAGAACATTGTATTAATAAGTTTTTTTTTTTTTCAAGATATAGTCAGATAACATTATCAATAAATAGAAAATATTTAATTCAGACCTCTTAAAATCTTTAAACGTCTGTAACTAGGCAATAGGTAAATAATATTCAGTAGCCAGTAAGTAATATAACACAGTAGATAATCAACTTGTGAAAATTTGCTTACATTTGGAGAATTTAGTTCAAGCCAATTACTATCACTACTAGTCACAAAGAAAGACATTTTTGATATTAAGAACATTTAACACCCACCTGCAATATGGACCATAGACTCCTTCATCAACGGCACGCCCCTCACATATCCATACAGCACCACATCCCTGCTAACCTTAGGGTCCTTCCTGATCATCTCCTGACTAGTAATATCCTCCAATCTATCGGCCAACACGTACGCATGAGTGGTCCTCCAACTTAAATTCCTGAATTTCATCACTGATATAAACCTTGATAGGTTCTTTATCTCATTACGTAAGTACTCTCCATGTATAATACCAGAGAGATAGAACAACTTAGCGCCGGAGTACACCTCAGTCCAAAATCTATGCTTCAAAGTCTTCTTCGTCGTTTTCAATGTCTTAGCATTCTTTATCATGTCTAAATGTGTAAGAACACCCATGATTTTAGGCATGCCGTGCACCTGACAGATGTTTAGGAACTCGAATATCTCCATCTCGAAGCCAAAACTTGCGTCGCATAACAGTAAGACCAAGTCCGCACATTTAGCGATATCGATCATTGAATTAACGTCGTTATTACATTCTATCAGTGTTATACGACGCTTTTTGGAAGTAACTATAGTTATAGGACCGTTGGTATTCGTCACGTTGGTTTTAATGAAACTTTTGATCAAATTATTGATGAGTGTAGTTTTGCCAACGCGCGGAGGCCCGACGACTGCCACAACAATCGGCGGCGGCTCAAGAGGAGTTTTATCCACTTGTGGGATATGCTGCTTCTTGGCAATAACATCTTCCTTTCTACGAAACTGCCTCTCTGCTCTCACAACAGACTGGATAGCAAAAGCTTTAGGATTGCGCTGCCGAGCACTTAGGTTAGACTGGTCAACTTTGTTCTTGTTTTTCTTCTTTTCCGCTTTGCGCCCGGCTTGTTTAGCGCGGTGCGACTTCTTTTTATCAAAGGCTGACTCGTCTGCCATTTCTAACCTTTTAATTTATTTAATTACACTATGAAAACATCGTGCGATCGGTGCAAAATAATCTCACGTGTGTAATGTTATATGTCGTTTGAAGTGACATTGACGTTTATATTTTTTTTAACATTCTTGCACAATATGATTTTAAGACTGGATACATGCTTTTTTAGTTCGTGTAAGTATTTCTTATTAAAAATATAAATAATGCATTATATAATCTAAAAATAAATTGATGAAATATATATTTTTACTATTTTTTATAATTTATTTATTAATTTATGTTCAATTAACGATTAAACAAATTATAAAACAATAAAGGAAAAAATATTGGGGAGCCGAGTGATAATTTATTTCTTTATGAATGAATTTGGATCAATTAGATAATAAGTTAATGCAATGATGTTTGATTCACTCTGTAGAAAGAGTTATCAGAACTTGTTATGAATGGATTTATCAGTAATAACTATATTATAAGACTAACCATGTGCTATAATATACTTGCATAAAAAACTGCGATCACACGCAACAATGTAATTTTTAACGGAACGGAAATACTGGCACGTAGATATGAGGTGGTTCGGGTTAATAACAATCAAATTAAATTAAATGATATGATACAAGGTCAAATCAACCATCAGCATTCAGGGTCGATTTAATAATTTTTCTACTGTGATCAGATGTTTTTATTTCATTACTTGCAACCCAAATAGTTACTGTCAGTGAAACTACAGCTACAGAGATCAATTTTATATTTTTGTGCAAAAAAGTCCATTATTTGGATGATGAAAGCAAAAAACGCAGCTGTTAATGAGAGCTCGCGAGTGGCAGATACAATAGTGAATTAAACTGGACTGTAAATATGACTTCCTCGGAGCTAGAGAGCCGTAACATCGCCATATCGATGTAAGAATTATACGCATTTTTCCTAATTATAGAACGATTGTGTTATTGTATTCGTCACTGTAAGTTGTTTATGTTCTCCGTTAGTTAGTGGCGATAGCTCATAGTTTTATTGTGCGTGATATTCTAGGTTGTAATGATGATGGGTCGTTGATCTTTGTGATCTGTCGTCCCCGCAATGCAGATGCTAATATACCATCAACACAACATTACCATAAGGCTGTTTGATTAATAATACATGCGCTTAAAATTAAAAAAAATATTAATTATAGGTCTATGGTCAGTGTTGACCTTAGCTAATCTTTGTTTACATTTTGCCTACATTTTATAACAATGACCAATGTTTTACTGTTATTTTTACTTGGTTTACAGTTATTGCATTGTTCTCTATATAAAATTATAAACTTGTTATATTACATTTGTTAATTACTAGATAACTGTACCTACGGTTAATGAGAGAAAAAAAGTACTATAGTTCAGTCAAATTTATGTTTCATACAAGAGAATATTAAATAAGCTGTATTAAAAAATCGAGAATAATAAGTAGATACAAGGATAACCTTTACATCCTCATTTAATTCTTAGATGCATAGGAGATAACCAAAAAACATTATAATTATAATGCTATAGGCAAACTGATACATGATAAGACATCTACATGACTATTAATAATAAATTTTACACAATAACATTAATATGCAATGACATTATATTTTAATTTTAATTAACATAAAATTTATTGAACAATTTTTAACACATATTTTGAAACAGGTGCATTAGATGTAATATTTTAAATAGACTTCCTGCAGTAATAAACTCAATAAACTGCGTTATAAACTTCATAATACCAATTAACATTCTCCACCAAGTTTTAATATTTCTTATTAGAACATTTAATTAGTCTGCGAGTCAGTACTGACACAGTCAAACATACATATTTTAATGTTAGTCATCACATTATTACTTGCTATTTTCACTCTTTTGTTCCTGTCAATCATAGAAAGAAAGACTTCTACTTCTAGTCTTGAAAAAAACATGAATTATTTAGTAGTCTATCAAGTTACAAACTATTTAGATACCTAGTTATCAATGACAAATCTTCCAGATATTTTGCATTAAGCCAGTATGAAAGCAAAATACATTATAATTATACAATCTGGTTAAGCATACAGGAAAACAGAAATTAAATAATGAAATTTGGATCTTTTTAGGTATTATTCATATTATTAAAAACCCAGGATATTTTTTACTACATATTTGTACATACATACACAAAATCACGCTTTTCCCTATAGGAGTAGGCAGAGAGCAAAGCAATATTTATGTATTATTTTTTTTGTAACCCATTACTATCCCTATGCTGGGCAAGGGTCTTCTCCCGAATGAGGGAAGGGAGCGAAGTGTGGGTTAGAGACTTTCCATGCCCTCAGTATATAAATAATTAATTATTATGATGAAATATGTGTGTATATAATTTTGTATATTGTGTTTAAAAATAGTTGTGTGTGATGCTGTTAATTTGTTGTTAAAGGCGAAAGTCAGTGGAGAACCTGGTGATATCATCGCAGGATGCCATTGGACAGAGCATCAGTCAAGCACTCACCTTCTCGGGAGTGATCACTCAACACACTAACAACATATTACAGGAAAACAGGTACTGTGCTTTACATAGATTTAATATAAATAACTGTTAGATCTATAAATAAGTGATGTTTCTTCTATCAGAGAAAATGGGCATTTCACCAAATTTAGTGTTTTTTATGTCTATCCATGTTTAGTGCTATTTCTGAAGTGCCTAATATCCACACAAAGTACTAACGACAATTCCAATATCCATTTTAAGACATTATTATTTTACTCTCTCATACTCAGTATTTTACAAAAAAACTTAAATCTAGCAGGTTTTGGCTCTAAGGAAAATTTTTTTTAAAGCATTTGATAACCTTAAGATAGTCATAGGCTTCCTGTGACCCGAAGGCCTTGTATTATTACTCTGACGATAGCTATTAACCCTGTTACTTTTTAATTCTAACATTAAAAGTTAAACATTCACCTAAAATATATAAATTAACTGTAGTCAAAGGAAACATGCAATTTTAACAATCGTATTTTTATCGCTAGTAACTATACAGTTACTAGCGATAAAAATAGATAGTTACTTCCGTGTTCCAATAAAATTATTTTGTTATGGCCATTGTTAAAAACTGAGTACTTTTATATACATAAATGTTATATTTTCTAATAGCCTTGTGCGTATTTTTTTAATAAATATCGGTAATGCCATGGTCTTACTGAAATTACTTGAGAAGACTACTATTTTTAACCGACTTCATAAAAGGAGGTTCTCAATTCAACTTTATTTTTCACGATGGAATAACTGCGATTTGCTTTCTGAAAGACCAGCAAAGTTGTCAGGATGTTCGAATGTCATATTTCGTAACATCATTGTGGTTTATGACCAAAACCGAAGGTTTAACGTGATTTCAAATAAAATGAAGATAAATTCGACTCTTAAATATTATATTTCATTGTCCGAAAGATTTGTAGATAGGTACTAGCAATCTTTGCGTAGAAAATGAATAACTGGCAATGGTACTGGCAGGCTTCAAATATAAATTGATTTGTTTCTTACTTTCAGCTTATAAAAAATTAAAACCATAAAAAGTATTAAAACCATATGTGTCTTTCAACTGGATTAGCGCCATTGCAACACCCAGTCGGACATAATAATGAAACAGCGCGAACACACAGCGCGATTCAATTGACACTAACCCATTTTTAAAACGGATGTTACAGGGGGACTCTTATTGAACTAGGTTATATTATGTACGTACTATGCTGATATATAGATCGGAAAGCATAATAAAGACATACATACATACCTACATATGTACATAAAATTACGCCTTTTTCCCTAATAAGTAGGCAGAGACCAAAGATCGCCACTTGTTACAAAGAAAAATAGAAGTCTATACTCGGAAGGAATAGAGAATTAGGCTTTAAATGATGATGTAAATGAATCTTCTTTGTCTAATACTTACACCCCATTACGCGCCGTCGTCGGTACAACAGGGTTTCACGCAAAAACATACCGTCAAGAGATAAGGCTGATATTTTTACAACTGGGCCTGTCGTCGACCCTTCTTGGGAAGAAGAAGAAGTAAAACTATTGTCAGAAAATAAAATACAGTAGAATACTCATCGAGGTAGTCGATCTAGAGCACCCGTTCGGATAGCACCTAGCCTTACTCATCTATATTTGACAGTCTCTTCGTGGACTAGGCTCTAAATGGACTACCTCTACTCATCTTCAACTTGAAACTCTATCTTATTTTGCTTTAGAAGCAAACAATTAATCGCAATAAATGAATCTTCTTGTAAGGTTCCAGAAAACAAAGTCTAACAAATATTTATTGAGTAGATGAATCAAAACAAGCGTAATGTATGTATGAGATCGTAGTTCCATCCCTTATTGGAAAGAAGCAAACATATTATGTAGGTTTTCGTGCCTATCTCTTATTTCTATAATTCACGAAACTTTGAAACGGATGTAACGACATTTGTTACTGTTTTTAGCAAAAACTAATAATGGCCGATTTTTAAAATACTATCTATGGATAGATTTCCTTATCTTCAGTTGAATTTAGACGTATTTGTTACGAAAGATTTCTCAAAATTCAACTCAAGATAAGTAAAGCAATCGACGGATAGCATATAAATATTGGTCATAAGAACCAGCAATTTATAACCCCGACTGTCAAAGATACTTTGTAACCCGTAGAAACTTACTAGCTAGCTGAAGCTACTTAAGTATAGTATACGTAAACGAGGTAGCTACCTGATTGACTCCAGCTCATATTACTTCCTATAGAGGTGTGAAAGATCATGCTTCGATGGTTACCTAGTGTTACAAGATAGCGGGAAATGGATATCTACTTTATGTTTAAGAAAATATTATGTTAGTTTTCCTGTTTTCACTATATTTTTATTGCTGCTCCAATCCTATTATTTATATCGTGATGTTACATAGCCTATAGCCTTCCTTTTTTAAATTGATTTTTCAATGCAAGAGTTATTATTATGTCAATTGGTTTTTTCTCTATCCTATCAACCTAGTGTCAAAGTTGGTCAAGCCGCCCGGAAGCCTTTGACATGGCTTAACAACCTACTTAACTGATTGCAACCGGGACCGACGTTTGCGTACCCTTTGAAGCACGAAGACGCTCAATTCAAATACGGTCTCCCGTCTATTGAATGACTGCACCAAGGGTTGCTTTTCCCACTGATCGTTTACCTACCGGTGAACGCAGCTGGCTATGAACGTTTCGATACCACATTTACTTACATTTCATGTTGGGACAAGTAGTTCCTGAGATTAGCGCATTCAGACAAACTCTTCAGCTTTATATTATTAGTATAGAAATACCAGTATTGTAACATGAACGCAGATGCCTCCAATTTCTTTGAAAAGCCTGTAAACAAGTTAGTTCTATGTTATTTGACGATTTGCCAAAATGCTCGGTTGATTCTCGTGTAAGGATCTTATGTCCTGAATATATTTGGCATACCGTTTAGAAATGAATGGCTACTGCAGCCTTTGCTTTACAAAATAAATAGGATTTTGGATACTTCAAAAATTGCACAAACTATAACTATTTTGAACCAGTATGTTATCGAACAGTTGTACTCTTCTTAAGTCCATAAAACTCGATGAATCCCTTAATACTGATCTAAACCAAAGCTTAATTCACATCTTGTTTATCGTCATAACATGATCATCGTAATCATTCTTACGACGGCCTCCGCGGCGCAGCAGATAAAGTGGTCACCACGCCTTCATCAGTGCGTCGAGAGACCGTGGGTTCATCAGTCGTCAAGAGATCGTGAGTTCTCACAAAACAAATAACTTGCCCATCAGTGGGACAGTAACGGGTCAAAAAAAAACAAGTTATCTAAGTAGTTCTAGATTTTTTAAAGACTAGTAATTATAGGAGCCCAAATACCATAGTTGAACCTTCAATAAGTGTTCATACAATGTCAGTGAAAGCGCAATCAGCCTTGTATCACGGCGATATCATAATAATACACAATTACAGCTCACACACGACCGTCGTAACTAATTATTACCTGCATTACGATAACGTGACACATAGAATCAACTACTGGATTATGAAAATTAATTTACTGTAATGATTGTTCGAGAATCTTTGAAATTACAGACATATTGTTTTGGAGATATAAGATTTGAGGGGCGGAAAACACAGCCGTTGGATTTTTGGTAAATAGAAGTTTACATGTATTAAAAAAACACGATCAGATAAAGAAAGTTTTGAATAGATTGTTGTCCGAGAGTAGGAATTAAATACGATTTCGATTCGATAGCTTTTTAATTAAACATTGTACTTGTATAATAGAATACTTTTTATGATATTTATTACAATAGAAAATGTGATCAGATTTGTATTTATTTTATAAACAAAGTCTTTTAAATAACTATTAATACAACTAGATCGGTGATGTTTTGCAAAAAGGTCAGGTGCGTAGTACTCGTAACCGGTGGTCCTATATGACAAGTTGTATGGATGTGAATGAAGCAAAGGTAGTTTGTAAGGATCGTACCAAGGGGCGTTCTCTGGTCTCTGCCTGACCTATGGGAAGAAAGCGTGATTTTATGTATGTATGTAATACAACTAGAAGCTTATAGAGGTAATAAATGTTTGCGCCTGCTCAACGTCTACGCTATTGGTAATCATGAAGTTCTAGTTAGTTTAATTCATTAATTAGGATAGATGTCCTTATATATTTCTGTAACTTTACTTTAGGAGTAAAATATTCTAGCAAAGTTTGGAAGGAAGAAGGAAAATGTTTTGCTGTGATAGCTCCGATTATTGCTTGTATATATATAAGTGTTACATATATTATCTAGTTTGCCTTATATAATAATTTCATTCTCAAAACGTAGGCTATCTAGAAAGAAAAAGCTATATATTAATTGAGTACACTCACTTTCGCGTTCAAAAACATTAATATTGTTAGCGTAACGAGTAAATAAGTTTAATGAGTGATTCGTATGAGTCATAGCACTCACCAGACACAGTGTAGTGGGACGGTACACTCTAACAACTTAGTATAGAGCCTTGTAAGTTGTATGCAAGGTTCGCGGTTGGCAGGATACCTAAAAATTCTCAAGTTATAACATTAGTAGGTACCTAACCTAACCTAACTCTTAAGTTTATGCAAGTGACGGTGGCCTGTTTTGTATAGCTACTTTATTTTGGGAATACACAGATTTTTTAACCTTTGCTGTCCCACTGGGCAAGTATTTCCTCCCGAATGAGGAAGGGTTAGGCCGCCACGCAGTCCATGTGCGGGTTGGGGACTCAAGAACTGTGTTTATCAACTCTTAAACATGCAAGATTTCAAAATTTTACTTTACCGCTAGAACAAGTGATATATAAATATTTTGATACACACATTCTTAATTCTAATCTTGTTAAATCGTGCGTGCCTAGACTCTGTACTAAGTTGTCAGGCTATAGCACTCACCACTCACAGTGTAGTGGGACGGTGGCCCTCAATTTGAAGCAGGCGTTACGTCGCTCAAACTTTCAACACTTGTTATAAGTTCGTGTAATAATGCTACAGGCGTCGCAAACTTTGCACTGTTTGTGAACACGCCATTTTTGTTACAAAGGTCTTAGTGGAAGATGGATTTATGTCTGTTTTTAGTGTTTGATTAAAGATAAAGAAAATAGACCCTATTTTCGGTTGTCAAAGATTTTCATGTACTGTCTTTCAGGTGAAATTATTATAAGGATGCAATTTTGACTTTTAGCCCACCTGCAACTCAAATTCAACCCTTTTTCCTAGATAAAGGCTGGATTTTTAATGAAAGATGGACGGACTATCTTTTTTTCTTTCCCATGGTTAGTGGTCAACCTGGGATTAAATAGCTTTGACATACATAACTTAACTAATTTATTGACAGGAACTGGAGCCGACATTCAGGTAAATTGAGCGGTCACCCATCTATAGAATATCCGTGACAAACGTTCCTTAATTTAAAACCATTGAGCCAGTTCTGCTCCCTAAAACAGCTCAATTTTTAACACTTTTATCTTAATCTAGCTTTGTTTGGTACACTTACTGCAGATACTAAATAACAAAATAACCGTGAAGGCAACAGCGATGCGTGTTGGTAATGCGTGACGGCTGCTCAGATTTGCTCAGCTAACTAACTAATGTATGATCACACGATATTACACAAGGCCGGGGAGCACGTTACCGCAAACTTGTGGAGTATTTGTTTTAATTTATTATTATTTTTGACCAAGCTGTGGAACAATGGGCAGAGGAGCTCGTGGCTTAACAACAGCCGCGCGGATCGATCTCTAAGGTTAAGCCACGCTTGCCGAAGTAGTTCTGTGGATGGGTGACCATCTTATACATATCGAGTTCCTCCGTGTTTCGGAAGGTTCGTTAAATTGTGGGTCCCGGCTGTCGTTTTCAAAGATCTTTGAGAGTCGTTAACAGCAGTCAGAAGCTTTAAAGTCTGACAACCAGTCCTACCGAAGGGTATCGTGTTATAACCCAGTAGTTAATATGATTACCACGGATATGCTCCTGATAAAGGTCTAGATATTTCTACATATAATAAACAAATATTTGTGTGACCTACATAAAGCAGAATTGGGTTCAAATCATAATATGCAGTACTGACAATAATTTTACTCGGATGCTCTCTTTCTGACAAAAAAACGAACGGCTTACAAACCCCATTCTAAACCCTACCTGTTCTAATTCAGGATAATCACACAAATTCATTAACGAAACCACACGCAACTCTCGACCTTAACAACGAACGCACCCATTGTGTATTAGCAAAATAATACAACCAAATTAAAGAGTACCAATCAGACACCACACATGAACACACAGGTGTATCATCAATTCACCCGGGTTATACATAGATTACTTATCAAAATGTTATCTACTAATAATGAAAGAGTTTGTTAGACAGTTTTTATAATGGAAGCCGAGAAGTTTAATGTGTTATATACTCAGCTCGAATCGGCGTGTAAAGTATTTATATTCAGGTAAATAGTGCATATATTTCTTAGTGTTAATTAGTTACAATGTTATCAAATCTTATCTTGTGTTTACTTATAGGGCGCTGACATGTTCAGTCTTGATTGTAACCGGTTTTGTTGGTTAATTTGATGAAATTATTCGATATATTACTACTTATATTTTGTTGTCATGAATAGATAAATAAAAAATAAATTTGATCTATTAATGTCCCTCTGCTGGGCAAGGGTCTCCTCCCCTGATTAGAGAGGGGCTAGACCTTGAGTCCACCATGCGGGCCAATTGCGGGTTGTGGATTTGATGGTTTTTTCTTTTGTATGGTTATAAGCAGTAGTATACTGTCATTCTTATATATCTCATAGACAAGAATGCCTGCTAACTAAAACATTGAGTTGAAGAATGTTTTTTCGTTTGACGAGAGTCTGTAGACTGTACGATGTTTTGCCGTTGTTTTTCAGTAAAAGACTGACTTATCATACTTAATTTATATTGAATTGTATTGCCTGACAATATCCAGATGAGTGTTGCAAGTAGAATATTGTCAAGATTTTGACCTTTCCATGCTTATTTCGAACGATATAGCCTGAGTTTCCTAACTCTTCTCATTGTTCTAATCAGGGGAGCTATCACGTATCCCAGCTGACAACTATTTGAAAGCCAGTTTGCTGTACATTGCTTTCTCCCTTAGATTATAGTGTATAACACGTTATGTCAAAGCAGCAATGTACTGAATAGTGCTCATCAATACGTACACTAGTTATCAACTGAGATACGTGATACGTATATAGGAGTAATTTGAGATAGTACATAGAGCATTTAAGTAAACTAAGTATATCTATGTGAAGTGGCAATGGCAAAGCAATCACCTGAAAAACTACGCATTATAATTCAGTTCCTATTAATATCCTTTGTATGAAAACTGCAGTTTCTTTGTTAGGTCTAAATGACTCAGCTAGTCTGTTTGCTTAGATAGGTAATTATCACTGATAAATGTAGGTAATTGATTATTCCTTTATCGTTATATTATGGAGAAAAGGGTCCACCACCACTTTGACCAAGAATTAATTAAATTCTATAAAGCCGATAGTCGTAAATCAAAACCGACGAAAAGTTCGCTCTTCAAATTATGTTCAATCAATCAATCTTTTCCACATTAAGTCGAGAAAAAGTGTTTGATTTGAGTCTATTGCTATTACATGTAACGATAATCAGACCATAGGAGTTCATTAGAGGCTGAGTTTCTTCTTACCTACCTTTAAACGATCACCCATCGATATCCAAGCCGCGGTAACAATGCTTACTTCACTTTTACACTGACATGTGTCAATTCATAACTGTGTAATCTGTGGAGTCACCTAGTTTGACCCAATGTTTGTTTATTTACTAAGCTAATTGCTACTTGACCCTAGAGGGCGCTGATAACCTCGTACAAACAATCGTATATGAACGAAAGTCGAAAACAATCGTGTTCTTCAGAGGTTAAGTCTGTTCAAAATATTGGTTATTTTATGTGAATTACTTTTTATTCATGATTTTATCTGAGTGGAAAGATTTTTTTGTGATAAAAAGTATGCTTAATTTAGGTATTTTTTTAATCGAATCAAATTTCATTAAATCCTTTGAGTAGTTTTTAGGCTAAAGACAATTCATAGTACAAGCTGTGCTTAGTTTGGAATCAAATGACCGTGTGTGAGTTGCCCCATAATATTTATTATTTTATTTATTTTATTACTTTGTTCCGTCTACCTAGAATCGAATTTGTTCAAACTTTGTAATCACTTCCCCTTATTTATAAAAAAATAATCTTACATTACTGAGTGACTACACACAGTCGAAACTACGGAGCGTAGACAGCTGAAATTTGGTGTAAAGATTCCTTAGGAAGTATAGAGTGGCACTAGAGACGAAATTCTTCAATAACAATAGTTACTTATTATCTAGTAATTATTTAATACTACTAAGTTGACAGACTATATTATACTAGCTGACCCGCGCAACTTCGCTTGCGTCTCATAAGAGAGAATGAGTCGTAATTTTTCCCATTTTTGTAACATTTTTTACTGGTACTCTGCTCCTATTGGTCGTAGCGTGATGATATATAGCCTATAGCCTTCCTTGATAAATGGGCTATCTAACACTGAAAGATTTTTTCAAATCGGACCAGTAGTTCCTGAGATTAGCGCGTTCAAACAAACCTACTCTTCAGCTTTATTATATTAGTATAGATTTGTATAGATAAAAAAATGGCGTATGTCCATTTTTGGGTTCAAAAAAGCCTTAATTCTTTCCAACTTTCTCTTTTTCTCAAAAGACTCCATGAGATTCGTTATCAATAATATCTTAAAATATTTTATCAATATGTCAGTAGTATTACTTATTTAAATATGTTTACTTTCCTGTATAATTTGACGTAATATCCGTAATAAATATTTAATAAGCGTGTTGTTATAGATATACTATCATATCATAATTTGCTACTAGTTTTTACCAGATATAATATATCATACATACCGAAACATGACAAATAGCCATTACACGATTTAAGATCGAATGATATTAAAAAATGCCCATAAGGCTGGTTTCAATAAGCTTATTCTCATATAGGTATCACTCGGATTTATTTTTCCTTTACCTGTTTGAGTGTCCCACTGCTGGGCAAAAGCCTCCCCCCTTCCCTTCCAAGTCCCCCTATCAGCGGGAGACCTAAAAAGAGATGTCGGGATGACCTGGACGCATTTGAAAAGGACTGGTCGGATTTTGCCGCCAGGTTTTATTTTAGTAGGCAAAAAATATTATTTAGCTGCTACAACAACATAATTTGGTTTCTGGACATAGCAGTGCGAACTATTTTCGAGGGGGATTGAAGGCCTTGATTATATCCTTTTGCAAGCGGCTAATCCTACTTCATACTAATATTATAAATGCGAAAGATTGTAAGTATGTATGTATGGATGTTTGTTACTCTTTCACGCAAATACTACTGAACCGAGTACGTTGCAATTAAGTATGTAGGTAGCTGTAGACCCAGAATAACACATAAGCTTTTTATCCCGGAGTTGCCGAGGGATCGGGATTTACACGGGGATAACGAGTTATGGACGTGTCCACGCGGACGAAGTCGCGGGCGGCTTCCAGTGCACAGTGTCGCCCCGTGGAGGCAGTGTTATCCAAAGAGGGGACAGGCGTTTAACACCAGAACCCTTTTATCCAAACTATCTCTCCTCCTAACATGTATTGTACCGACAAATTCAAATGCCAATTATAATTGAGTGACGTCCCAGTATTTCACCGGAAAGCGTTTCACTGCGTTATCTGATAATATTTCATCAAAATACATTACTTTTATTGACGCAGGCTACTGTTTACGTATCTCATTCTGTTTGATAGTCTTTATGTCTGTGTTCACGCGTGCACGGGAGGCTACAGACGCGCGGGGCAGGCGACGCGCGGGGCAGGCTCGCACGGGGGGCTACAGACGCGCGGGGGAGGCGACGCGAACGGCGAGCGGTCGCCGACGCATGCATTCGCCCATGAATCATACTAAGCTACGGTTGTAGCGTAAATTATTAAATTTAATTTTATTGTATTGTACTTGCATTTGTTGAAGTCAATAAGAACTGTAATAGTGTCATTGTCGTTTAATTGAAGAGGCCTTCCTCCCTAACATTTGGCGACCGTGTACTAAGTGAGAAGCTGCAAGGAAGCGAAGGGCCAGAGCGTGGCCATTTTCGAGAGTCACCCACGCGGTACGCCACGCCGCGGCGCCGCGCCATCGAGACCACCTAGTACTACACGACGGCGAAATTGCTGGAAGCGGGACCAGAGGAGGCTGCTATCACCTATAGTGGGCACCGCGGCACGTGGTTTGTCCTAGGGAAGTATTGCTCGTTCCTATCACTTTCCGTTCCCGATTTCTGCCTATATTTGTGTACTAAGGGTTTGCCTGCTTCCTCGGGTATAACTTGGTTACTATTTTAACCGCATTTGGCATGCTATTTTATCTGGTGATTCAGTTTACGTAAGGTGATTCAGTTTACCTATTTTAAATACGTCTATATACGTGTGTTATTTTTTTTCTAGGTAATTCAGTTTACCTAGGCTGTATTATATTATTTGGTGCCTATACATAAGCCATATACCTAAGTAAGGTTTAGGTTTTGTGTTAACAGGTTACGCTTTTTCTATTTTCTATTCTGTTAGTTGGCTTTTTCGACTGCTTTCCTGTATGTACTAATATTTAGGTCCCTATTCAGTGTTTATATAAAAACTGTTGCACCGCTTCAAGCCTTGCACTGCATCCGCTTCAAATCGATTTGCCGAACGCTTTCAGGAATCGTCGGCTGTACCTACGCGCTCCCTCCCGGGTCCCTCCAAAGACATCACGCCTCGTGCCGCGCGGGCGTCGCGAGAGTAGCAGGGCGGCCATCTTGTCGTGCATCGTGCGCAAGGCGGGCGGCGGCGCCGTGTCACCACGTGGCTGCAGCCACGCCTGGAGTTTTGGTTTGATGCACAAATCATTACCTATTTCATTGTTTGTTTTGTCTCAGATATTGTGTATTTAAAATGACAGATACGGAATGCAAAAGTGAGTTAAGTGAACTTATTAGAAAACGAGGGAATATTAGAGGACGTTTAACTAAATTATGTGATTATATACAGGAAATTCAAAAGTCAGATAATGCTCTAAGTAGTGTTAACATAAAAGAATTAAGTAGACGGTTAGATAACTGTCAAGAACTATTCAGGCAGTTCGATCAAATTCAAACGTTAATAGAAAACAGTTGTGATGAATCCGATATAAATGATCAAATATCTCTAAGGGATTCTATAGAATCTAAATTTATTTCTGTCATGTCAATTATTGAGGACATTCTAGACAAACAAGGCGTCGATAAAGACAAATTTAATGATGCTTGTAGCCAAAAGTGCTCCCAGGCAACTTGCCTATCTCAACATGGTTTAAACTCAATAAAATTGCCGACAATTAAATTACCACTGTTCAATGGAAATTACTTAAAATGGCTAGAGTTCAGGGACACTTTTCAATCATTGATTCATCAAAACAATGCTATACCAAATATCAATAAATTTCATTATCTGAGATCCTCACTGGAAGGTGGTGCCATTGAAGTCATTAGATCTTTAGAATTTACCTCTGCAAACTATCAAGTAGCATGGGATTTACTTTGTGACAGATATAATAATGAAACAATACTTATAAACAATCATCTTCAAGCGTTATGTAATATTGAAACTTTAAAAAGAGAATCGTTCAGAGATCTTAGAAAGTTAGTAGACATTGTTTCAAAAAATTTAAGAGCGCTCAACACTCTAGGTTTGCCAACTAGTCATTGGGACGCGTTATTAATATTTCAAATTACTGGCAAGTTAGATACCAAAACAGGTGAAAAGTGGGAAGAATTTAAGAAAACTTTACCTAAGTTACCTACCCTAAATGAGTTTTTTAGTTTCATTCGTAACCGTGCTGATGTACTAGAAACTACAGCAGTCACATCACAACAAAGTAATAGTGATAAGAGTAATTTTAATAAAGGTAGTCAATCCAACAATTGGAAAAATAAACAACTTGTAAGGTCTAATTCATTTGTCTCCTCGGCTGAGAACTTATGTGATTATTTGTGTTTATTGTGTAGCGAGCAAGGTCATCGTATACACCAATGCAATAAATTTAAAGCTATGAATGTACAAGATAGGATTAAAGAAACAGCTAGATTGAAGTTGTGTTCTAACTGTCTCCAAGAGGGTCATAGGTCTTTTAGTTGTCGTTTGAAACTCTCATGTAAGTTTTGTAAACAAAAACATAATAGTTTATTACATATAGATAAGGCAAAAAATTATAATAACACTGAGGAAGGTTGTAGTTCTACTGAAAAACAATTACCTGTGTCATTATCTGCACTCTCTATGAGTCAGGTGCTGTTGTGTACCGCTATAATAGAGCTAGTAAATGAAAATACTCAACAAGCTTACCTTGTTAGGGCTCTGTTAGACACAGGCAGCCAGTCTTGTTTTATTACAGAGCATCTGAAAAACAAGCTGGGGCTATTAGTTAAAATCACTGAACCATTAAGGATTTCAGGTATTAATAATGTATGTTTTAATGCATCAGAGCGCTGTAATGTAAAGATTAAGTCAAGATTGAATTCTTTCAATTTAGATATTAATTGCATAATTGTACCACAGATTACAGGAGTATTACCAAGTGCACCAGTAAATATTTATGATTTAAATTTACCTAAGAATATTGCACTGGCTGATCCGAAATTTTATTGCCCATCAAATATAGATATGTTATTAGGTGTAGATGTTTTCTGGAACATTGTAGGCACTAAACGTATATCTTTGGGTAACGATAAACCCATTTTACAAAACTCCCACTTTGGGTGGTTAATTAGTGGTCGATTAAATGAATATAGTAATGAGACAGTCTTAACATGTAATTTTACTAAAGAGATTCACGATGATCTCAAAAGGTTTTGGGAAATAGAAGAAATTAATTGCACTGATAACACTTCGCCCCAAGACAAAATATGTGAACAACATTTTTTAGAAAATATGAAACGTCTTCCAAATGGTAGATTTTCGGTAAAAATGCCATTCAAAGAAATTCCTGAAGAGGCCTTAGGCGATTCTTATTATTTAGCTAGGAAACGATTCCTTAATCTTGAGAAAAAATTCAGTAATAATCATAAACTTAAACAAAATTACACTGAATTTATTAAAGAATATAAGAATTTAGGTCATTTGCAGGAAGTTAAGCGTCCTGTGTTTGGATATTACTTACCACATCATGCGGTATTAAGAGAACAAAGTGAAACAACGAAATTACGTGTAGTTTTTGATGCCTCTGCCAAAACAACTTCAGGAAAATCATTGAATGACATACAGTATGTAGGTCCAGTGGTACAAGATGATTTGCTATCCATTCTATTAAGATTTAGAACTTATAGGTATGTACTAACTGGTGATATACAAAAAATGTATAGGCAAATAGAAATTGATCCCTCTCAGAGACATTTACAACTAATTCTATGGCGAGATGAGAGTTCTGAACCAATTAGGGTCTATCAGCTAAGTACTGTGACTTATGGGACAGCATCTGCGCCTTTTTTGAGCACTAGGTGCCTTATTCAGTTAGCTCAGGAATGTGATAATCCTATAATTTCGGATATTTTAGAACATGATGTCTATATGGACGATTTAACCACTGGCGGTCAGACAGAGGAAAATATTGCAAAAATATATGATGAGGTCAGTAGGGTTTTATCCTCAGCTGGTTTTCCTCTTCATAAGATACGCACAAATTGTCCCGAAGTAATACAAACGGAGACTACTTCTAAATCTCTTGATCTAAGTAAACACTCTTCTGTTTTAGGACTCAATTGGTCACCTCAGATGGATACATTAGATTTTACTGTAAATATGGATGGGAGTAAAAAACTTACCAAGCGTACTATTCTGTCATCAACTTGTAAAATATTTGACCCATTAGGGCTGTTAAGTGCATGTATAATTAAAGCAAAAATTATTTTACAGCAATTGTGGAATGAAAAGTTAGGCTGGGACGATCCTGTGCCATCCCATATAGAGAAAAGATGGGTAAAGATATCAGAGAATATAAATGATCTCTCAAAAATTAGTATACCAAGATATGTATTGTGTGATTCTCCTATATCAATTGAATTACATTGTTTTGTAGATGCTTCCCAAGAAGCATATGGAGCTTGTGTTTATTTAAGGTCAATTCATAGTGATAATTCTATAACGGTTAAATTGCTTGCTGCAAAAGCTAGGGTAGCACCTTTGAAATCTTTAACTATTCCTCGCCTTGAATTGTGTGGAGCACTACTCGGTGCTCAGTTATCGACAAAGGCACTACAATCTATTAAATATAAAATATCTCAGAAAATTATTTGGACAGATTCGACTGTGGTTTTAGGCTGGATTTCTGCTCAACCTAGCCTTTTAAAAGCGTTTGTAGCTAATAGGGTGATTGAGATTAATGAGCTAACACAAGGTTTTTCTTGGAGGCATGTTCCAACTCACCTCAACCCTGCAGATCTCGCTTCTAGAGGAGTAGACCCTCAGCATCTGCAAAATGAACCCTTGTGGTGGGAAGGACCCTCCTTCTTAAAGGAGGGATCAGCTGCCTGGCCACAGCAATCCTGTAATAATGTTGACTTACCAGAACTAAAAGTTCATGTCCATATAGATTCAACTCATAATTTGATAGTAAATTTTAATAATCACTCTAGGTATAATCATTTAGTTAGGTCCATAGCCTACGTATTACGATTCATACATAACTGTAGGAACACTACTAAATTAACAGGTTCACTACAGGCTTGTGAGTTGAATAACTCAAAACATGTATTGTTGAAATTAAGTCAGCAGGAATCATTTGAGATAGAATTAAAATCGCTTAGAGAAGGTTTGGGATTATCAAAAAATTCAAAAATAATTAATTTAAATCCTTTTATTGATTCTGAAGGTTTATTAAGAGTAGGAGGTCGTCTTGACAATTCGGATTTTGATTTTAACAAGAAACATCCTATTATATTAGATTCTAAACATAGACTTACCTTTCTAATGATGAAAAATGAACATCAACATTTATTTCATGCAGGTCCGCAGCTGCTGCTGTCTGTGGTGCGAGAAATGTACTGGCCAGTAGGCGGGAGGGCCTTAGCACGCAAGGTTTATAAACAATGCACTATATGTACTAGATTTCGTGGTAAAACTATACAGCCTATAATGGGCAATTTACCAGCGGCTAGGCTAAAGGCTACTTTTCCTTTTCACTCAACTGGTACTGACTTTGCCGGACCTTTTCTAATATCTAGCAAAAAGGGTAGAGGTAATCGTATAACCAAATGTTATCTTTGTTTATTTGTTTGTTTAAGTACTAGAGCTGTCCACTTAGAGCTGGTGAGCGATCTTACTACATCAGCATTTATTTTATGTTTAAAACGATTTATATCTCGTCGAGGTAAGCCCTACGAGATACGATGTGACAATGGCACTAACTTCGTGGGGGCAAACAATGAACTGGGTAAGGTGCTTCGCTCCAGTCGTGACTCAGTCATTGATTTTAGTAGTCAGGAGGGCATAAAATTTAAGTTTAGTCCAGCTTATTCACCTCATTTTGGAGGGCTCTGGGAGGCGGGTGTGAAGGCAGCCAAATTTCATTTAAAGAGAACAGTAGGAAATACTTCTCTAACTTTCGAGGAACTGTCGACCCTTTTTACACAAATAGAAGCAATTTTAAACTCCCGACCTCTTTCTCCTTTATCTACCGATCCTCTTGACCTTAACCCTTTAACCCCCGGGCACTTCCTTATTGGACGGCCACTGACCACGGTGCCCTCTTTCGCAGCGGAAGACACCAGGCCGAACTACAATGTCATCTGCAAACTCAGACTGGATTTCTGGAAAAGGTGGTCTAAGGAATTTATAGCAGAGCTTCAGCAGCGTGTCAAGTGGCAGAAGAACGCTATTGGCCCTAAAATTGGAGACATGGTGCTGCTGAAGGAGCAAAATTTGCCTCCTCAGCGCTGGCGGCTTGGCCGCATAACACGTCTACACCTTGGAGCAGACAATACCTGCCGTGTCGTAGACATTTTAACGACACGTGGAACAATTCGCCGTGCCATCCATTACGTTATCCGGCTGCCGGCTGAAGAAGAAGAGCTGGTTGAAAGATAGTCTTTCAACGTCGGGAGCATGTTCACGCGTGCACGGGAGGCTACAGACGCGCGGGGCAGGCGACGCGCGGGGCAGGCTCGCACGGGGGGCTACAGACGCGCGGGGGAGGCGACGCGAACGGCGAGCGGTCGCCGACGCATGCATTCGCCCATGAATCATACTAAGCTACGGTTGTAGCGTAAATTATTAAATTTAATTTTATTGTATTGTACTTGCATTTGTTGAAGTCAATAAGAACTGTAATAGTGTCATTGTCGTTTAATTGAAGAGGCCTTCCTCCCTAACAGTCTGTCTGTTTGTCTGTTTGTCATGAGCGACACACGTAGATATTATCTTAGAAGAAATATTTTATAAAAACCCTATAGTGTTGAAATATTGTCACTTTTACATTGTTATTGTAGTTAGAGTTAATTAATGACATTTTATGCAATCTATTATCAGTAAATTTATAGTTAAGGTTACTAAATACTCGGTTTATTTCTTAAATCTTCATCGGTTGAGCGTATTATATGAAGAAAGTTATAGGCTTTTTATCTAGATTTTTTCAAATTTGCGACGCACCATGTCTACGAATGTGATTAAAGGGCCAATCGTAATCTTTGCTATTAAAAATTACATATGACTTCAATGAGATTGCTTGTAAGCAACATTTTTTCACAAACATTAGTCATTTTATTTGATGAAACTAAATTTTGAGCGTTTTTGATTACAAGAATATTCTTTCAGAGTCGCTGTTCTCGCTGTTCGCTCCGTTTATACCTAAGACCGCAGCATTAAACTATCAACTTAACAAAACTGTATGTTTTCGAATTAGTTTTATTGTGATGACGCAAAGGCGACAAAGTGCCGTAGTAGTGAATGCCACTGTCAAATGTCGCAACAAACGTTTTTTTCACTGTTTTGCAACGGACCGTGAACGGTTTGACGCCCGGGCGAAGCATTTTTGTTTAGATATTGTTTTGTAAACTACTAAGTAGGAAAGAATGTGAAGTTTTACAGTGTTTCGTGTGAATTTGGATTGCAGTTTTGAAAGGTTTTGTGAGAGATTCTTAGTTAAACGTTTGTACGAGTTTCAAGATATTTCTTGGGATGTAAGTCTTGACCTACTTTAGCTGAGAGACGCTTAAGCTAGTTGTTGCTCAAAGGCTGAAAAATAAAGCGCATTTCAGTATATGCAACTACATTTTTTTAAGTACACTTTTTCAGAAAGCTACTGTAATTTGTTAACAATTACTGTGTCATGGTTAACTTTCGATTTCCTTTGGTATTTTAGTAATTATTTCTTTCAGTTTTCCTTTCCTATAAAAGCGTAGTGATTTGATTTATAAGTCAAATATGACACAGAAATGTCATAAAATTGTGTGTCAAAATTGTTGTAAAAACGAATGTTTGACTATTTATATAAGGCTTCAAAAACCTTTCATTAAAATTTGTAAAAAGAAACAGCCTTCTGAAATAAAACTACCTTCTATTTACTTCAAATTATTTCCATATTCATTTATGAAAATAGCCAGCATATAAATTGTACTCGAGTTTCCTCAAAACGTGTAACAGTTCATCATTGACACCGCACACTTGTATACCTACATAACTGAGTAATAGAATTTAATCCTTGTACTATCTAATGTTTGTTTATATACTACGTGAGTACGCGAATTAGTTTGAGACGTAGGTATATTATGATTTAGTTCTTTGTGGTTGGTATTTCGGTAAGTTCCCAGTTGTTCCCTCTAAACTGTCACCACGCGAAGACAACTGGGAAATTTATTCCTTTTTTTATTCCCAGCGGTCACACTACGGAGGACAATCTTAGAGGGGTCAACTGGGAATATACCTGTATTTTTTTTGTGGTGTTTTTGGGGAGATAAATAGTGTTTGTGTCTAGGTCTTATAGCCGTAAAGTTCTTACAAATCAGTCAGTTTTTTTCTAGAATGTAGTCTCGTGTCTCTTTTTGTCTTTGTCTAATGGAGACTGATAATGCCAGGACAAAGATGTAATGTTGCTGTAAATTTTTATTGTAAGGCAACACTAGGAAATCCCGTAAATAATTGATCAAGCATTTCTAAAGACTAGAAATTCTAAAAAAGACTTTACGCGTAAACAAACCAAAGATTCGAAAATTGTGCACACAACAAACTGGGGTACCTATACCTACGGATAACCTTTTTCTCAAATGCTCTTGTAAGTTTCGTATTCAAGCTCTACATAATGTTTTCCCTTTCTACCGATCTATGTCACTATTACCCCTTTGTATCACAACTCACAACAATTCAATAAAGATAACACCCAATTAATAGGTTAAAAAAATATTGTGACGACCTTATCACTGTGTTTGTATTTAATTTATCACGAACAAATAAGTTTATTTCAATAATAGGTACGTACGCGTTGCGATGAAAAATAAATTGGTATTGGGAAAGTACCTATAAATCGTGTTATGATTTAACCAGTAATGTAGCTGTTCTGTACCACGATTCTCTTTCACTACCAACTTCTGAGAACCGGCTATCACGAGAAATTTTGTATAACAATCGGCTCAGCGCCTCTCCGCGGGAGTCGCGGAAACTATTTTTGCTGTACATTTAAATATCGTGTTATAACCCAGGTAACGGTGTTGTGGAGGTCAGATAGGCAGTCGCTCCATGTAAATCACTGGTATTCACCTGCATCCGGTGAGACTGGAAGCCGACTCGAACCTCTCGATACACGACAGTACCGACTGCACAGAATCGCGATACAGATTACTTTGACAGTATATAGATATAGTAATAATGGACCTTATGTTAAGATGTTATATAAAAATGTCCCACTGCTGGGCAAGGGTCTCCTCCGTAATGAGGGAGGGACCACGCTGGCCAAGTACGAGTTGGGGACTTTGCATACCCTCAATAAGTGTATTAAATAAATTTTAGGCATGCAAGATTTCTTCACGATGTTTTCCTTCACCGTTGGAGCATGTGATAATTATTTCTAATATAGATACACATAACTTCGAAAAGTCATTGGTGTGTTGCCTCGGGTTCGAACCTGCGATCACTTGTGTGGGAGGTGTCAACTTATACCACTCGGCTATCATCGATTACATAACTAATATGTTACGTTCGTGTAATGTTTCAGGAGCGTGTCCCGCTCGCCGTCTCCGTCGCCCTCCGCCTCGCTCCGCACCACAGACAGCGCCATCGACGCGTTAGACAATGACAAGGTGACCGTCATCAAAATACATAGATGTTACATCAAATTTTAATATATACTCGTCCGTTAATGACTGACTGACTGATGGACAAAGCACAGCCAAAACTACTGAGTTGGTAAATAAAGGTGAAATATGATATGAAGGTCCCGAAGGTCCTCCCCGAAAGGGTAAAAAGAGGAAAAGACTTTCATATTAAAAATCAACAATAAGGAATGAAAAACGGGAAAACTTAACTCTACCTTCACGAAGTCGCGGGCGACCTCTAGTTCTATATGAATTATGAAATAACTTTTAGTTCCAATGTAAACCTAGAATCACTTAACTTAAATTTAATTAAATAAACATAACATTTATGTTAAAGGTGACCTTTAAGATGAAAAAATCAATTACACAATTTCTGATTAATACATTATCGCGTGCTTATTATAAAAACTATTTCATTTTGCAGTTATATTTGTTACGATAAAATCCTAAGCTAATAGAAACAATATTTTCACTGAGATAAATTACTTTTTTGGCCCGACCCGATTCGAACTCGAGACCTCTTGCGTGGCAGTTGCATACACTACCGACCCAGCCACAGAAGCTACTCAAATAATAGACCCTTACGTTCTTGTATCCAAAAATACAATTTACCTAAATGTTGATGTTATGTTGCAGACAAGCGAGTCATCGATCCATGCCGCTATCCACGGCGGCGGCGACTCCGCATCTATCTCCAGTGGAGAGCTGCCCATCACCGTCGTCAGCGCTGTGCCCGCACATAAAGGAGACAACCCTAGGGTATGATGTGACCGTTGTTATATGCTGTCTTTAGTAATAGGCTTACTAGAATTTAGTTGTGATGTCGTAACTAACAAGGGTTTGCTAGCCTTGGGCCTATTTGAAAATTGATATTTAATGCGGCCGTTAGTAGGTATAGATTATTTGTTATAGTGATGAACCCACATTATTGTACCCTTATGGTCCTTTCACTTGAAAAAGCACTATAATCATTCTTCATCATCATCTGACTTAAACCCTGACTTGTCAAATCGTACTACCATATTTTATACATATTTTTTTGTACAGGCAATTTGTTACACTTAAAAAATATTTATGGTTACCCTTATGAGCATCATCAATTTTAAGCTCTTGCCGAAATAGACACTTATTTTCTTTCCTTTTTTTTCTTAGCCTGTTTGAGTGTCCCATTACTGGGCAAAGGCCTCCCCCCTTGTTATTAAGTCTTTGTTATTTTCTACTTTCTCAAAAATCAATACATAATTATATTGTGTAACGTTTCAGTTATCATCAGGCAACACGAGCGCGAAGGCGGGCGAGGCTCGCACTAAGAAGAAGTCGTGGTACAACGCCCTGTACCCCACCTACAAGAGCAAGTCCGACGACTTCAAGAGACTCTTCAAAGACCTGCCCGATGATGAGAGACTTATCGTTGGTGAGCACATCTTTATTTATTTTTCTTCTTATCGTATGGTTAGTGGTCAACCTAGTGTTAAAGTTGTTCACGCTGCCCGAAGGCCTTTGACGTGGCTTAACGACTGTTATCTTTATTGACAACAACCGGGACCGAATTTTTACGTACCCTCCGAAGCACGGTGACGACCAGCTCAAGTACCACTATGCGGTCACCCATCTTTGGAATGACCGCGCCAAGGTTTGCTTAACTCACAGATCGTTAACCGACCGGTGAGCGCAACTGGCTATGGGCGCCTTAAAGCATTACTGTCCCACTGCTGGGCAAGGGTCTCCTCCCAAACTAGAGAGAAGTAAGGCCTTGAGTCCACCACGCGGGCTAAGTGCGGGTTGGGGACTTTGCATACCTGCAAGAACTGTTCTATAGAACTCTCAAATATACAAAGTTTCTGATAACGATGAGGATGTTTTCCCTGACTTTTAGACCCTCCCTCATTCCGGGAGGAGAGCCGATATTAATGGGTTAAATATATTTTTGTAATAGTATGCGTGTACGGGTGCGTGCACGTATAATTCGCATCCAAACTGCGTATTCCCACAATACATGGAATTTCAAGACATGTTCGCAGAACGAGAATTCGTATAAACATGTTTAAATATATAACCTTTCATACATTAGACACCTTTACACACACGCTATCGCACGTTCTTAGTATCGTAAAGTATTACGCTTGTGTGCGCCGCGCGCTCTGAGAGAGCGATGTTGTTCGCGGGCGCGGGGAGGTGAGCGCGGCGCGTGCTCTTTCCTTTCTCCTTACACGCGCGCTCTTTCACAAGCGATTGTTGTTTCATGCGCGATAGAGTGTGTGTGTAAAGGGAGGGAAATAAAAATCAATATTAATTTATTTGCAGACTACTCATGTGCGTTACAAAAAGACATCCTGGCCCACGGTCGTCTGTACGCGTCACAGAACTACCTGTGCTTCTACGCCTCCATCTTCGGCTGGGAGACCAGCATGACGCTGCGGTGGAAGGACGTTACTGCCATCACTAAGGAGAAGACTGCACTTGTAAGTTGTGTTGCTATTTACACCTTAAGTGTATAAAGAGTCTATTTTCAGTATATTCCCAGCTCTGTCCCTCCAGGTGACAACTGGTAGGAGTGAGCAAGTGGGTCGGGGGAAAAGTCTCTTCGTGTTATAGTATGAATGAACTTGTAATAAATTCTTTTCTTTGCACAAAAAAGTTCGATATTTAGGTACCTCACGAGCTCACTGAAAGAAACCTAATGAACCGTGTACTCATTTGTGATTCTTGAAGCCAAAGAGATTTTATTACAAGCTCATACATACTATAATCGGAAAAGACTTTTTCCCCGACCTAATATTATAGCAATTACCACGTACTAAATTTATTTACATATATTACAGTGTACTAAATCAAATTTTAAATTATTTATTTACAACATACATTATTTTGCAGGTAATACCAAACGCGATCCTAGTATGTACGGACGGCGAGAAGAACTTCCTCACATCGTTCTCAGGCCGGGACAAGGCGTACCTGATGCTGTTCAGGATCTGGCAGAACGCGCTCATGGACCAGCCCATGAGCAGCCACGAGATATGGCAGTGGGTGAGTTGCACTGTCTATACTTAATATAAACCTTCTAATGAAAATCATTTCAAGCCATAGTTACTAAAGTAACAATAAGTGTAACAACGTGAGGACTGTTGCAGATCACTTGCAATTTGTGAAGTGTTTTACAATTTTTAGAATAGCTTATTAACTAATTTTTCGTTGTGTATGTAGGTATGTATCATTACCAGTATTTTAAGAATAATTTAGAATTTTGTTAATTAGCTAGATATCAAAGTTACATAACTTTTTTTAAGCTTCATGTATAATAGTATACGAGAATTAACGCGAACACGCATTTTACCTTTGAAATCCTAACGTTTCGGCGCAGGTTGCACTCGCCGTGGTCGGAAGCTGACTCTCTTTTTTAAGCTTTATGTTATTAATAGCGATATAAAAGTCGGTCTATATTCATATTAATGCCCTTTGTACCCTCTCTGTTGTTGGTTTCATACACCATACATTATCAAAGAGTACATTATAACAAACTAATATAAAAAAAATGAACTCAAAAGATATATTTTAACAGTTCTTAGAACAACATAAATGCGTAATTTCACTAGAAGTCAAACATAATCTTTTCCTAGAACAATGATCTAAACAGTTTGACATACGAAATGTCCGCACGTTGTATTGGCAATTCAAATGTGTTCTCGGCACACTTTGTTATAACTATGATAACGTATGCGCATACGTAGCTATTTACTTTGAAAGTGAAAAACAACATGTGCTGCTAAATGTACTAAAATGTATTGCCATATACAAAATTGCAAGAGATTTAGAATAAACTTTAGGACTAACCGTGTGCATGACGACAGCGCCATCTAGGGGTGCCAAGACCCGAGCTAGCGTAATTTGTTCGTAGGCTTCGAAATGTTTATCATAATGTACAACAAGTTGACACTTGTCAGTCTCGACAAACATCAAAGAAACATCGCATTTCTGCTACATCTCGTGTTGCGGTAGATGTAACATTCTTCCTTTATGACAAAACTTTAATTTGTCCCTTCAAATTATTTATAATTGGCACTTTATCATTCACTAGCTGACCCGCGCAACTTCGCTTGCGTCACATAAGAGAACAAATAGAGAATGGGTCATAATTTTCTCCGTTTTGGTATTTTTTTTTCTGGTACTCTGCTCCTATTGATTGTAGCGTGATGATATATAGCCTATAGCCTTCCTCGATAAATGGGCTATCTAACATTCAAAGAATTTTAAAATCGGACCAGTAGTTCCTGAGATTAGCGCGTTCAAACAAACACTTCAGCTTTATAATATTAGTATAGATAAACTGGATGCAGTGGAAATAAAATATTTTTTTAACTGTAAAGGAATATACTGCAAACCTTTTAAAATAATATCTAAGACCATAATACGTTAAAAACAAGGCGTTTGCTTTTAAAACGTGACATAAAAATATGTTGGCAACACAACCCACAAATCGTGGTCGTGGATTAGAATTTTAAATTATTTGAAATATGTTTGACCGCAAAACTAACATTTCAATAAGTAGGGTATATACTTGGTGTTGTGGCCATACACCATAGGAGATACATACATAGATAATACCACGCCTGTTGTAACCATGGGTTGTGGTGGTCAGATAGGCAGTCGCTCCATGTAAAATACTAGTATTCAGCTGCATCCGGTGAGACTGAAAGCCGACTCCCGACATAGTTGAAAGAAAGGCTAGGTTTATTGGTATAGTGAAAAATAAATTAAAACCGGAAAAAAACATACTTAACGCGATACGGGTTTAGTCAGAGAAAAATAGGTGTTACATTAATAAAAATAATAGTTTATATTCAGATTATAGCTTTTTTCTGTTACTATAGATTTGTAATTGATATTGGAGGTAATAGTACAAAGAAATAAATTTATCCCACTACTGGCCCATAGCAGTGTATGTGCGTCTAGAAAATAGATACAAAGTTTTAAATAAACTATGTTTTTATGGCGATTTTGTAAAACAAGTTATATGGATGTGAATGAGGCAAGGGAAGTTTGTAACGATCGTACTAAGTCAGGTTCTTTAATATCTCTTCCTATAGGAGAAAGACATTATTTTATCAATAAAATTTTAGTTCCTTGACGTTTCGGCCTAGTTACTTCGATCTTAGCCACAAATCAACTAATTATAATTTAGACAGCATTTATAAGCAATGTCTTTACAGACAAACAAACACACATATTTATTAAATAACCTAGTAGTGGTAAATTCGGTCAGTGTGTAGTGAATTATAAAGTTTATGAGCCGGGCCTCCCGCGGGACGGCGGCACACTCAGTATGTTCACACATGCCGTGGTAACCGCTTGGATACTAACATACAGGTATATTGATTATTATTTATTTTCTAATGTTTAAGCGTTATTTTTTGTATGTTTTCTGGGATTGAGAGGCTCTTTTGAAGATAAAATTGTGGGGTATAAGTTGTAGGAGCCTGTGAATTAGAATTGAGTGTTTTTTGGATAATGAGGTCTTTAGATAATAGGTCAATCGATATTGCTTTTTTTACATGATTGCGAGCGACATATAGTAAAAAGCTTTAAAAATTAGCTTTCTCCAGAAATTGATTTTGTATTCAATAAGTTTTTGTATAGATTGAAAATAATCAATTGGAAGTTCTTTTAGATTTTTTTTATAATTTACTTTTATTATGTGTGTGTTCTCTAATATTTTAAAAGTTTAATATTTTAATTACAACCGCGCTACGAATATTCGTTTTTCAAGTCTGTTTTTTTGTGTCTATGACTGTTACGGACTCTTTTCGTTCAATTAAATCCAAAAGCAGGAATTGTCTTTTACAATCATGAACGAAAATAATATTAATGAAAAATACTTGTATTTGGGTAGTTATGAATGGAATAGTACTGCTATAGTAAATATAATGTATTTATAATGAAGGTAGGAAGGTTATATTCATATGTTGCAGGTGTCGTTGAATTATTTATCTAAATGTTATACCATGTACAGTTCCATGAATATTTCATAGAGATTTATGCAAAAATCTCCGTGTGTCGAAATTGAAACTGAAATGTTTTATGTGATTTTTTTTTTACGTGATTTGGAATTTTATTATACAAAATTTTGCCCAATCCTATACAAATGGCCATCAATACCAGATTTATCCAAATTAAGGCGATGTACCGGCCTAAATTTCTTGAATCCGAAGTTTCTATAGCGTTTTGGTTTCGTTCTTTCTCGAATTATAGTACCTAGTATTAAATTTCATTCAAACGAAGCGTAGTAGTATTAATGAAGTCATGGCTTATAACAACCGAATCTTTGTGCGATGTTTCGTTTTTGTTGTTATATAGTATGCCTCATGTCCTGGGTTTTGTTGATATACTAGTATGCAGTAGGAGCCCTAAAATGAAATCAGCATTTTGTTGGATAGCATTTCTGACTTTTAAACCTGTTATTCCTGCGCTACCGAGCATGGAAATATCAATGAGGAATATGTTTTATACCCATTGTTGGGACTAATACGACTAGTACCGTAACGTTATTCTAACTTCTTTGTGAAGTGTACTTTAAAATATCAAGGTTTTACGAAATGCAAGCAAAAAATTAGACAAAGAGATAATATATTTTTATCAAGCACAAACATTTATTTTTGGATACAATAGTAAATAGTAAATATTTACTACGTTACTATCTAATGACGTGTGCTTGCATATTGGAGTGAATCCAAACAGTTTGGCCACGTGCCCGGCGCGAATATTTGCTTGTCACTCGCTCATTACACTGTTGTAAAACTAATTGCGTGTATTAGTATAAAAAATACATTTAAAACTTGCTGACACCCGCTAACGAATTTTCTTTGTATTTATTTTTATTTTTTTCTCTCGGTAAAACACTTAAAGTGAAATTTGTTCAGCCGTTCTTGAGTTTTGCGCTTAGCAATACTTTTGACAATTCATTTTTGTGTGTATTAGTAAATTATGTTTATTTGTGATTTTAAGTTCAAAGTAGTGTTTATACCGAATTAGGTTCTTTTTTGGTGATTTTAAATAGATTTTGTTGTAGTTTTTTGGTGACATTGAATTGTTTTGATATTTGTTGAATAATTTATATTTTAGGTTTATTGCTTTTTTTATTTTTGTGTTCAGATATTAAAATGATTTACAAGTCATAAAAGCGATTATTGTGTGATAAAGGTGTTTAGTGTTTGAATTAAGATATTAGTTTTGTTGCCCAGATTTAGTTATAAAAGTGGATTTTAATAAGATATTAATAAATATTTTTCAAATGACATTGAAAAAAGTTGATGACTTTAGTAAATTTTATAAGTTTTAATGATTTTGGGACATTATAATAGTGAAAGTTAGATTTGAATGTTGAATAGAAAAAGTGTTGTGTTATCGCTTATAGGAACTATTGGTAAATATTTATAATTTTTGAGTTAATTTTTCTATATATAAAGAGAGTATATTACTTATATTTGTCTATATGTTATTAAAAAAGATAGGAGAAATATTATTTATATCATTATTAAATTGTATTTTTTTAAATGATTTTTCAGCACATAAAGTTTAACTTTAACTTAGATTTATATTTATTTTTACTTTATAATAGGTATAGCATTGTAAATTTATTATACAGTAATAATTTGACCTATATGTTGTATGCGTTACTCAGTCATATAATATATTATGTCAGTATATTTTCGGACCACAATCTGCAAAGTTTCCGTTGTGAGTTGTGATTACAGTTATCTATATTTTTTTTAATATTTTTAGTTGTGTGTCGGGACAAATGCAAGACTTAAGACATGCTTACATTTAAAATTTTATTCGTTTGTAAAATTCTTCTAAAGTAAATATTAGGTATGTAATTTAAGTTTAAATGTTTTATATAATTAAGACTTCATGGCAATAAATTTCTTCAAACCCGAAAACATTGGTAGGAAATGAAGAAGACAATCTTCATTTTTAGAATTTCAAACAACGTTGACAAACAACTCACCCTTCCATACACCTTCGAGCATAACATTTGTGATGATACAAAAATCTAATTTTCATTTGCTTTTTTTTTTCATTTTGGACATGACTACATCATAAATGTATGTGTTATACACTGTATAACATGTGTGTATGTATGTTTGCCCTTCTTCACATCAATTCTCCTTACTTTTCTACAACTTGCACCCCAATTTCCTCTTCATCTTTCGACGTCACTATGACTGAGTGGAGAGTCGTAGGCTCCCTATGTATGTCTGTGTGTGTTGACACTGTATAATTTGTGTGTGTATCTCCCAGGTGCACAGTTGCTACGGGTCGGAGCTGGGCTTCAACTCGGACGAGGAGGGCTACGGCCGCGAGCCGCCCGACGACGTGCCGCCGCTACCACCCCTGCCGCCCGACGTCGCGGAGGTATGTACTGTGATAATTATTATATCTTTTTTATAATTGCTCTTGGGCAGCTGGAACATTTACAAACATACAAACAACGAACTCGAAATATTACCAGACCCGAAACAACTATTTGTGGTAATGACAAAGATTTTGACTGCTTCCGTGGCGCAGTGGTTTTGTTCGCCACGCCAATACCACTGTGGCGGGAGGTCGTGGGTTCGATTCCCACACGGAGCAATTATTTGTGTGATCTACAAATAATTGTTTGGGGTCTGGTTGTTCTTTGTCTCCGTTGTTTGTATGTTTGTAAAACCTGCGACACAAGAGCAATTCCCTGCGACACAAGAGCAATTCTTAATGCGGGAGTTGTCTAAAATATATTCTAAGTAGGTACAAGAGCAGTTTTATAAGAAACTAGTATGTTTATGAGCTTTCTTACGAGTTGGAAATACCAATAATAAAATTACACTAATTGTGTAATAACTGATGTACAAATATGCAAATAGTAGTAAAATTTCTGACAGTTGATTATTATCTAACACAAACTTTACATTGTTAAGAGTGTTTTACATTAGCACAAACTATAACACAATAATAAAAAGACATTTGATAGATATTCAATCAGGTCGCACACTACTTTTATAGTTTTCATTGAGTATGAAATTGTAAAATGGAATTGTTTGATAAATTAAACAGTTTTTTGCAATTTCTTCACTAGTCTTAACCGCTAATTTGTATCTTCCAAAAAAACGACCGACTTTTTGCGTGTCTACCGAAGCACGAAGACGTCTAATTCAAATATCACTATGCGGTCACCTATCTATGGAATGACAAGGTTTGCTTAACCCACAGATTGTTTACCGGTGAGCAAATGGTTAAGGGCGCCTTATTAAAAAGCAAATAAATAAGTAATGATTTAACAATATCTTATGTAAAGTGTCTCTTACAATATATTATCACGTGTACGTACACATGTGCACAACACGTGTAAATATTACATTACTTTATCTTTACTCTCGAGTGACATGTTATTTGGAGTTCATGTGAAAGCAAAAACAGGTGCAAAAATATTAGCAAAAAAAATGAGTGATAAATTTCGCCTTAAAGTGCTATATAAGTGTGAAAAAACAAAGCAATACAAGTTTTAAATTCTAAATTCTATGTAAGTAAGTGGCTTATTTTTCGATGATTTATGAGAAAATAGTGCGTAAATCGTGCAAATTACGGTTTTCGTCAAGCCCCTTTGAATTTCAGGTAAACAATCATTTTTAAAGTAAAGTAGTTTACTTTTGGTAATTGTTTAGAAAAAGAACACAGAAAACATATTGTAATGTAGAATTTTATCTAGATTATAAGGAATCATTTAGTGTAATTCCTAATTAAATAATCTATATCAAACAAGCCACCGTCAGCTGCATAAGCCTGTTGAATGTTGTTTTAAATTCTGAATGTTGTATACCTCCGTCAACGGCGCACCTTGTATACAAAGCTGTCTGCTTGATTGGACCATTTTCTTCTCATCGTATGGTTAGTGGTCAACCTAATGTCAAAGTTGTTCAAGTCGCCCAAAGGTCTTTGACGTCACATAACGACTGCTGAATCTTAATTTAATTTTTCATTATCTCATTTTAATTTTTTGAGCACGAAAATGCCCAGTTCCAATACCACTATGCAGTCACCCACAGAACGTTTACTAACCGGTGAGTGCATGGACATGTTGGAGAATAAAAATAATATAAGCACAAATAGTACAAGTTATAACTCAGGTAACTGGGTTGTGGAGGTAAGATAGACAGTCGCGCCATGTAAATGACTGGTATTCAGCTGCATCCGGTGAGACTGGAAGCCGACTCCAACATAGAAAGGCTAAGCTGACGTACAGTGTGCCAATTCATAGTAACGAAATCAATACAGCACGTTAGCTATTCGTCACGGCTGTATCGTAGTGTATCGTACACACACTATCACACACTATCAGCCACTATCAGCCACTATCAGCGCCCATCTAACCGTATCTATAACTATCGCACAACTCCACCACAGCTGTTTTCAGCTGATAACACGTATACAACACTATTTAATACCCGTGACAATGCCCGCGTATGTTACGTAAATAAATAATTGTGTTTTGAAATTACTGCCTTCCCAGTTCCTTTCCTTCAAGCGTATAGAGCTTGCTGATCAAGAAGTCTCGGGTTCGATTCTCGGGTCGGGCAAAGTGCTATTGTCCGTTCCATTCATATTGTAGTCCAGAGTTTGGTAATGTACCGGGTGTATGGCAATAGGCTCGCATATTTCATAGGTCTAACATTGTAAATGGCAAAACGTGAGTGTTTCATACACCCCTGTCTGCACCTTTGTGTAGTATTTATGTAAAAAATCGATTCAGCAGTTTAGCAGTAAAACCATAACAGACATACAGACAGACTTTCGCATTTATAATAGGATAGAAGTATAGATTGCATTCAGCCAATCACAACAGGTTTAGTTTGAAACACCTGTAGATATATGATAAGTTTATATATAATGTATGTGTACCAGTAATCTATGTACGAATGTTGATAGCGTACGTTACAGTGTTATCAATAATAATATGATTAAAGTTGCTAAAAAAATAAAGAAAAAAGTAAGTGAAAGTGTGTTGTTTTTAAACCGACTTATAAATTGGTTATTTTTTTGTGAGGAGCTCGTGGCTTAGTTAACACCAGCCGCGCGGATCGATCTCTCAGGTTAAGCTACGCTTGCGAATGTTGGTCAGTGGATGGGTGACCGTCTTATATATATCGAGGTACTCCGTGTTTCGGAAGGCACGTTAAATTGTGGACCCCGGCTTGCAAAGATCTTTGACAGTTGTTAACAGTAAACAGAAGCTTGAAAGTCTAAGAACTAGTCTTACGGAAGGGTATCGTGTTATATCCCAGGTTGTGGAGGTCAGATAGACAGTCGCTCCATGTAAAACACTGGTATTCAGCTGCATCAGGTGAGTTTGGAAGTCGACTAACATAGTTAGAAGAAAGCATAAGGCGATTTCCTTTTTGCTGAAGGCGGTATATTGTATTTCAGTTTGTATATATTTCTTACATGGATTGTTTTTGTGTTGAAATGTATGACAATCATCTTTAGTGTGGTCAGTGGTCAACCTTGTGCCAAAGTGTAAACAGTGGTCAATTTAGTGTTAAAGGTTGGACTGTCATCGTTTGTTGTTTATGTATATTCCTCACATGGCATTTAAATGTTGCTGTAATTTATAGTAAAGTCTAGTATTCAGTCTTAAGTACCTCAAAGACTCGCCTCCTATGACAAATGACTAACACAGTTAATTCCTAAACATGGGTGAATTTCATACATCTTTGCCTACACCTTATGTATAACAAACGTGATATTAGGTATGTATGTATTTACCTAACACATATGTATACATCCATAAAATCATGACTTCTTGACAAAGGGGTAGGCAGAGACCCGGAACGCTACTTAGTGCGACTCTTACGAACTTTTGCTTCATGCACATTCATACAACCAGTCATACAGTAGTTTTAAATTAATAAATAAATAAATTTAACCCATTACTGTCCCACTGCTGGGCAAGGGTCTCCTCCCGTAATGAGGGAGGGGTTAGGCCTTGAGTCCACCACGCTGGCCAAGACGGTTGTTTTAAAATAAAATATGAATTTTAAATTTTCACTAATTTAAGGTACTTTTGCTTTTTTTGTTGTTGCACAGTAGTTTTTCAATAATCCTTCGTTAATCATGGCCAAATCTTAATTGAGTTTCAACCTTTTTATATTCACTAATTAAACCTTATTTTTTGAGCTATTCAAGTAAATACCTAGACAAAACAGCAATATAGATAATTAAATCGTTTCAACCGATAAATTGATTGATAACAACAGGAAATGCCATATTACGCACCCCTCGTGACAACAGGTTGGTAAATGTAAACACACTGCGATAAAATTGGGAAAATGTATTTGATGCAGGAATATTATTATGATATTTCATGTTATTACAGCGTAACGGGATACTTAAGGGGAAAATCTATTCACTTCCATGTACAGTCAACTTGGGTAACTTTGAATCATTTGGGTAACATTGAACGTGGGAATTTGAACTAGTTTCGATTATTTTTTCAAATGAAACCAACAGAATTGATAAAAGTTTGCAAAACTAAAATGAATCTTTATCAATTGTGTTGGTTTCATATGAAAAAATAATCGAAACTAGTTCAAATTCCCACGTTCAATGTTACCCAAATGATTCAAAGTTACCCAAGTTGACTGTATACATGTCGCACTAATAATACAATAGTGCTGTAACTCAAAATTTTGAATTTAATATTTGTTTTTTTGTATATTAGCTAACTCCAAGCTAATAAAGAATAAATAATGACAAAAACAATGACTAGAATGACTGTAATAAGATTATGATATGACAATTCATAATGATTATATTAATTTATTCTATAGTAAGTATTGTTTGTTATTTCTACAACAAAAGACTTCATTGATGAAAATTATTGAAAGAATAACTAGGTACTTTTTCGATTTTAAAGCTTTCGATATTATCTAAATAAAGACAAAACATATTTAGATTTGCCTAAAAAATAAGCATTTTGATAATAAAAGTGTTTTAGTAAACATTTGACTCAAAATCATTCTCATTCACTCTCACTAGACTTAACATAATTTCATTCATTCATTCATCGTATGGTTAGTGGTCAACCTAGTGTCAAAAGTTGTTCAAACCGTCCGAAAGCCTTTGACATGACTTAACGCATGTAATCTTAGTTGACAACTTTTTTCATGCCCTCTGAGGCACGAAGACGATCAGCTCAAATACCACTAAACGGCCACCCATCTAAAAAATATCCACGGCAAGGATCTTCAACCCACCTGATCTTTTACCAACCAGATAGCGCACCTAGCTACGAGCCCATCAATAAATGTTTTAAATATCATTTTGGTAGTATTAATTTCAAAAGCGATATACGACTTCCTATTTCATAAATTCCAATATCGATAGTGGACAAAATTATGTACGATATGTAGTAATAATAGTAGTAATTAATTGATGAATCACTAATCATAATCACGGAAAACAATCTACGTACACAATCAGTGAGGATTACTTCGATAACGATTTATGTAATCATTGTTCTTCTCTCTTTGTCTATGTTATAATCACACGTTGACTGTGAAGTTAATAAGGCTTGCTACACTCATATTTGGTTCGGCATTAATGGGCCTAGCCGGGCGGTAAAACCCAAACAACTAGCCTAATTAAATTTCTAGTCAGTAAAAGTTAAAACTTTGTGTAACAATCACTATGAACTTCTGTACCCTATTATTAAAATTCTACCAATCGATTTAAAAGTTAACTTTTTTATTGCAATAGAACACTATTTTACAGATAAATATAAAATAAAAAAGGATAATCATTATAATGAGAGCTGTCAGGGAGGCAAAGTTAGTCGTACCAAAAATTATTAATTATTATGGAGAGAGATTGACTGAATACTTAGTTCCTAAAATATTTAACAACTTTGAACTGCTCAGGGCAGAACCTAGGTTAAGTAAAGAAAGTATAAAAACAAAACTCAGGGAATTAATGCTATAAGCCGAAGACGTCACTATTAGCGAAGTTGAAAAAAAATAGAAAAGTGAGTCGATTCGGCTTTGTTGTTCGATAAATATCTAACCAAAGGTGCTTAACTGAATATGTGTGTAGCAAGATTCTTAAAACTATTTTCGATAAGTAAAATAATAACCATAACGACATATTCTCAAGATAATCTTACTGTATAAAATATTTTGCGGGGATTTTAACATACAATTTATATCACAAAGACAACTATCTTGATGCCAAATAAAATAACAACTAAGCAATTTTGTAAAATAGCTTATAAGTAGCTTATACAAAAAGTCCCCTGCTTTTTGGGGACTTTACACAGATAAAAATATAGGCTTAACCTTGTCGAAAACCTTATCTTTACATGAGTTTAGAATTTTGTATTTTGGGATAATTTCGATTGTCGGGAATAAACCTGTATGCGCTGATCTTTTGTAAGATAATTTCCGTAAACGTACCTCGAGGTCGGGATATATCTTTTATTTTATCAATTTACTACTAACAACTGTCTATAGATAAAGAAATATGAATCATCAAACAAAAATGTCGGTTGTTGTTTACGAAATTTGCAGATCAATTCGAAGGTTTTTTTAAAGACAACTCCCGCACTAAGAATTGCTCTTGTGTCGCGCGGACTTTTACAAACATACAAACAACGGATGCAAAGTACAACCAGACCCGATACAATTATTTGTAGATCGCACAAATAAATTGTTCCGTGTGGGAATCGTACCCACGACCTCCCGACGCAGTGGTATCGGCGTGGCGACCTAGTAACTACTATACTAATATAGTATATCTGGCCTATGATCTTTTAAACAGTGATTGAGAATATAACCTGATGTACTTGGTCTGTTTCCCAGGAGCTGGTGGACTCGTCGTGCATGGAGACGAGCGGCGGCGACGCGCGGGATGAACAGCGCAGCTCGCGCCCGCCACTCAACAACAACAGAGACTCTTCTCCTCCACTAGGTCAGTAACTACATGCGTGATATCACGCCTATTATACCTAGGGTTGCCAGATCTAGGCTGGTCATTTCCTGGACCTATCAGGGGCCAGAAACGGAATCAGAGTTTTGGTCTCCATGGACTACACTAAGTAGGAATGACACAAAAAAAACGACGTAGTATCGTAACTTTATAAAAAACTAGTAGTTTTTAAATCCTGGCCAGCAAAGTTAGTTTTTCATTATTATAAATTCGGTAATCTGGACACGGGAAAACACCCAAAATTCCAGGATAATTCCGGAAATCACAGCCATCCGGCAACCATAATTATACCTGTAGATGCTTATATCTTCCACTTAAGTAATCCCATGTAATTGGGGGCCACCTTATTGCCATTTACCGTGCAATACCGATACCCTTCGGTAAGACTGCTTGTCAGACTTTCAAGCTTCTGACTACTGTTAACGACTGTCAAAGATCTTCGAAATTGACAGCCGGAATCCACAATCTAACGTGGCTTCCGAAACACGGAGGAAACACTTCACCTGGCCTATTATGTTGTTCAATTTGACCATAAAGGCTTCGACGTACATATTCCTTCATTCAAATGCACTTATCATAAACTGCACGTTAGTTTTCCTCATTACCTCTAAAACCGCTGTTGTGGCAAGATTAATTAGTGTTTACTAAAATAATATATAATACCTATTTATATTTAAAGTGCATTTAATAGTTATTATTGTTATTATTCAAGTTCCCAACCCGCACTTGGTCGTGGTGGACTCAAGGCCTAACCACACAGTGGGACAGTCATGAGTTAAATTGTATTTATTACTAGCTGACCCGCGCAACTTTGCTTGCGTCCAATAAGAGAGAATGGGTGAAATTTTTCCCCGTTTTTGTAACATTAATTACTGGTACTCTGCTCTTTTTGGTCGTAGCGTGATGATATTTAGCCTATAGCCTTCTTCAATAAATCGACTATCTAACACTGAAAGAATTTTTCAAATCGGACCAGTAGTTCTTGAGATTAGCGCGTTCAAACAAACAAAGTCTTCAGCTTTATAATATTAGTATAGATATTTAGTCCAGAGTTAAAATTACGAAAATACATAAATAATTTATATTTAAATGCTTTGACCCATTTACTATTAACTTACATGGTATTTGATTCATGTTAACAAGAGCCAGCCAGAGTGGTTAAGAGAAAACGAGACCGTCTAAAATGGGTTCATTTAGCAAGTGATAGTATTGTGTTTGTGTTTATCAGTTGGTAAAAAGAAACCATTTATGAAACGATGTAAAGGTTAAACACGACCGAAGCCGGGCAACGAGTGATTCCCTGCCTCCTTGGTCCCTACTAATATAAATGCGAAAGTAACTCTGTCTGACTCTCTGTTATACTTTCTCGTCTAAACTACTGAACTGATTTTAATGAAATTCGGAAGATAGAGAGACAAAGATAGAGTAGACCTTGAGAAAAACATATGCTACGCTAAATAATATATGTTTAGACAAATTTTTGTCCGTGACTGACATAGTAATCTGTGAATGCACAGCCCAAAACACTGAACGTAACAGGCTGAAATTCGGCATGCAGATAGAGGTTATGACGTAGGTATCCACTAAGAAAGAATTTTGATCAATTCTACCCCTAAGTGGAAAAAATAGGGGATAAAAGTTTTTATGAAAACTGTAAACCACACAGACTAAATCGCGGGCAATAACTAATAAAAAAATAAAACAACGTTTCTTTCACGCAGCAAGGCAACTTAGTAAAACGGAACGTCTTTTAGGGACATTCCCCACTTGACTTAAGAATAAAGAACCCAGTTTTAGACGCACGAACTAAATTTAGATGGCGTTGATAACTGAATCAAAAGGTATTTTGTTGCTCAGTCACTTTGAAAGCGTTTACAGGATAACACAGTTCGCTTTAAACGTTCTTATTGTTTAATTTTTTAAAGTGTTTATTAAAATTCGTATTAAATAAGGGACTTGTCCGTTTGTGTGTTGGTCTATTTGAAACTACGCGGTTTTTTTAAATAATATTTAAAAAAAATTAAATCCTTAAATCATTTTTTCTACGATTTTTTCCCATTTCTGCTCCCAGGGTCGCGTCTTCAACTGTTTAAGTTTTGAGTTGCATCAGTATCGGTTCAGTGCTAAAGTTGAGACGGACATTATAAAATATTAATATAAATTTCCCTTGTTGGTTATATAGGAAATGAAAGTATTAAATAAAAAAATGGATAAAAGAAAATTTATAGATGATGATTTCGTTGTGGTATATTATTCAAGTGATGGTTCCCTGGACAGTTGTGAAATCGTCGAGCCTAATGGTAAAATATACTTTCATTATAAACTATTTATGTTTTTTATTTTATTTAAGCCATTTATTTAACCGTTTAGTGTCGACGGTAGACGATAGACGGTAAAAGACAACTCCCGCACTAAGATTTGCTCTTGTGTCGCGGGGACTTTTACAAACATACAAACAACGGACACAAAACACAACCAGACCCGAAATAATTATTTGTGGATCACACAAATAATTGTTCCGTGTGGGAATCAAACCCACGACCTCCCGACGCAGTGGTGTTGGCGTGGTGACCTAAACCACTGCGCCACGGAGGCAGTCAAAAGAATAAGCGAATTCACCCTGGGTGGCTCGAATCGATTCATGCGTTACCGAGATGATTAGACGCCCTAATATTGCGTCAACAAGCTTCGCACGACTTCAAAATACGCGCGAAGCTTACGCTCTCTGTGGACGGAATGTTTGCGCGAAATGCGCGTCAAAGAATCGCGGCGACTTCGTCTCATCTAGTCAAGGTTTAAAAATTGCTCTTTTGTCGTGGGGGCTTTTACAAACACAATCAACGGACACAAAGTGCTACCAACTAGGCCCAATATAGCTATTTGTGGATTGCACTGACCAAATATTTTTTCCGTGTGTAGATTCCGTGTGGGCAACAACTACTGCGCCAGTCTTTAAAGTATTATATCTAATATATAAAATTCTCGCGTCACAGTTTTCGTTGCCATACTCCTCCGAAGCGGCTTGCCCGATTTTGATGAAATTTTGTGAGCATATTGAGTAGGTCTGAGAATCGGCCAACATCTATTTTTCATACTCCTAAGTGACACTATTCTTATTTTATTTTAATTTGTATGGCAAAACAACGTTTGCCGGGTCAGCTAGTTGTTTTATAAATGAGTATGTATATGTTGTTACAGTGACGAACGGTGATGCGGAGTACCGCGAGGAGGAGGCGGGAGACACGCTGCCCACCGACATGTCCGACACCTCCGACAGCGAGCCCGACAAACCACACAAGTTAGTATATCTGTTACTGTAAAAGCCCGAACGGTGGCAAATCCTAAGATTTTCCGGTATAACCTAAGATTTACCAACTCGCAATGGTAAAAGTCCGAACAATTCTTTTATTTCGGACTTTTACCTATATTCACTTGATGATATCGAGATGTCGCCGGAGCCCCGCTTCGCGGGGCTCCTCCTTCTGCGTGGTTAAAAAAAAATAACCACGAAGGCTAAGGTGGGAGCTTCGCTTCGCTCGCTCCCAACTTAGCCTTCTAACCTAACCTACCCATGTCGCTATGCCCAAAACTCCTTCTTTATAACTATGTCAATAATGTGTTTTTAAACTCTGGCTTGTTCGGACTTTTACCATTGAGAGTTGGTAAATCTTAGGTTTTACCGGAAAATCTTAGGATTTACCACAGTTCGGGCTCTTACAGTAACATATCCATACTTCCGTACTAATATTATAAATGCGAAAGTAACTCTGTCTGTCTGTTACTCAATCAAGCCTAAACTACTGAACCAATTTGCGTGAAATTTGGTATGGAGATATTTTGATACCCGAGAAAGGACATAGGCTATATATCATCACGCTACGACCAACAGGAGCAGAGTACTAGTAAAAAATGTTACAAAAACGGGGAAAAATTTCACCCATTCTCTCTTATTGGACGCAAGCGAAGTTGCGCGGGTCAGCTAGTAACCAATATAACAATATACATGTCGCAGTCAAAACTCTAAACTAGTCAAAACTATTTTTAACCAACCTCATCAGTTAAAAGTAGTTTTTTGACTGATTTTGCTAGTCAATAGTAGTTTTGACTGGTTAAGAGTTTTGACTACAACATACACAAGTTTCTCTAATTTTATTTAGAACTAGCTTTTGCCCGCAACTATTTCCGCGTGATTTATGACTTAGGACAGAATTTTCCTACAAACGTACCTTAACTTCAAAAATTAGCCCCATTTACACAACTTTGTAACTTTGTTTTAACGCGCCATAATAATAATAATTATATTCCTTCCTACTTAGCCAAATATTTTTTTCCTAGCGTTCCTGTTTACAATACTTATTCTTTTTATACATTCGTTATAGACTTGTATTTTCATTTTAACCGTCATTGTTTCTAACATGAACGTATCAAAAACGCTAATTACGATAATTGCAAGCTTATAATTATGTTAATGAACGTAGCTGTGTTAGAACAGAATCGTAACAAACATCTACTAGGAAACCATCGAAACAGTGTGTTTCAGTGTTAAATATAGATTTTTAAACAAATTTACCTGAAAATTTAAGATATTTTGGATTAACAACGATAAATTCGGTTAACATTTGTGAATAAATTGAAATAATTACAAAAAAATATGTGGTAATATGTAAAAAATCTCAAAAGCTAATTAATACAGTTAATTAACTGACTTCAAAAAAGAGGCGGTTCTTATATCGTTGTTGTGTTGGTTGTTACTTTGTGTTTTTTTTTATTATTTTATCATCTTTAAAAAGTTGACGTATATACTATTTTACTACATTAAAGTGCAAACAGGATCATTTCTCCTTCTCTTGTTTGAAAAGTTAATAAAAGTGATTATGCTGAATGCTATGATTAGTTTAACAACAAAAATTGATACGGGGCCGAAAGATCCGCTACTATTGACTAGTGTCAATTTAGTGCCTTTGCGTGTGCCAGAAAATGGATTATTTGGGTAATAGTGTTATTTTTTTTGTATTTTGGTGGAACCGTAGGCAACACACTACTTACTGTCCCACTGCTGGGCAAGGGTTTCTTCCCGAACGAGGGAGGGGCAAGGCCTTGAGTCCACCACGCTGGCCAAGAGCGGCTTGGGGACTTTGCATGCCGTGAAGAAATGTGTTAAATAAATTTTAAGCATGCAAGTTTTCATCACGATGTTTTCCTTCACCGTTAGAGCAAGTAAATTATTTGTAATGCACACATAACTTCAAATAGTTATTAGCCGCATACTGACTGACCAAGCAGCCTCGCGAGGCAATATCTCGGTCCCTCTCATTTCGATCTAAAAGAAGTGTGGCTATTGGTGTATTGCCTCGGGTTCGAACCATCGACCACTTGGCGACCAACTTTCACCACTTAGCTATGAAACTTTAAACTTAAAAATACCATTTTATTTGCCCTCAGTGGTGGCGAGGTGGAGAAGTGCACGGCGACGCACGAGGGCAAGCTGCTGCTGCGCCAGGAGTTCCCCTTCAACATCGACCAGATGTTCACCATGATCTTCACCAACTCCAAGTTTAATCTAGAACTATTAGCTGCTAGAGGGACCACTGACTATGTGCAGGTAACATAAAAAATTTTGGAAGCCATTTACATTTTTTTGTGATTAAATGTTAATTGGATCTATTTCTCATTGGTGTTTCATTTTATTAACATTCGTATATTATATATTGCAAATGGCTAGTTAGATTTATGCGCAATGTTTTTATATGAGCCGTTTTAAGTGATTGGGGGCCTGTTTCTCGGTTCATATTTAAATTTCTGATAACAACCTATCTACTCATTAATTAAAATGACAACATAATAGTTTGAAAACAACTGTCACAATACCATATAATTAACTTTTTGATGGATACATATTTAATTTTAGACGTGGTGAAACCAGGACTTTTTCTAGATAAAAGATTAATATTAATTTTTGCGAGAGTTTTAAGAATTTTAGAAATTTTTTGTTTTCTCTCTCTCTCGTTTCAGTCTAAAATTTGTTTTAAATATTTTTGTTCTCTCACAGGCGCCGTGGCAAGCGCAGGGCGGTCTGAAGTGTCGACAGATCAGCTACACGTTGGGCCTCACGTCCGGACCCATCGGACCCAAGGAAGTACAGGTCACCGAGACACAGGTATACAACAGTATATTCTACTTTGATTTATACAGTAGTTTAAACAATTTATTTTTCCTGTAATATTATGAGATTATCCCATATATGATTATATTAGCTCTATAGCGTGGTCATGAGGTCTTGGCGTTGAGTCCCATGTTAAATATTTATCAATTCTAGCCCGGGTTTTGGTAATGTGCCCGGTAAACGGCAATAGTTTCTCGCCGTAATACATAAGGCTAGTATTTTTAATGATGAAACGTAGGTGTATTTTCATACACGTCTGGCTACTCCTGTTATGTGCGTATTTATGATTTATATGACTGCCTCCGTGGCGCAGTGGTTGAAACCGCCACGCCGCTACCATTGTGGCGGGAGGTCGTGGGTTCGATTCCCACACGGCAATTATTTGTGCGATCCACAAATAGGATCCATAAACAGTTGTTTCGCGTCTGGTTGTACTTTCTATCTGTTGTTTGTTTGTTCCCGTGGCATAAAAAACAATTCTTAGTGCGGGAGTTGTTCTAAGAAAAGAAATATCTGGAATTAACATTGTTAAATAATGGTGTGGTTAACATTGTGAAACGTGGGCATATTACATACACCTCTATCTACCCCTTCGCATATAATATTCACGATAAATCACATGTATATTCTTCATACTATATTATTATGATTTGTTTCAGGTAATGAACAAGTGCTCGAAGCCGGGCCAGCTGTACTCGATCGACTCGACGAGCGAGAACGCCGGCATCCCGTACGCCGACTACTTCAGCGTGCAGGTGCACTACTGCCTCACGCGGGCCGGGCACGACGCCACGTGCCTGGCCTTCTACGGACACGTCAAGTACAAGAAGAGCATGTGGCCCATGGTCAAAAGTAAATATACCATTACTTATAACTTTTTTTCTAGACTTGTATGATTTTTTCATATTTAGTGTAGTACATAATAATATGACACAACATGTAAAAAAGAGTAAGGTAAAATGCGTGTTCGCGTTAATTCCCGTATTCTATTATACATTAAACATGCAACGCGAGAGTTTAAAAGTTATGATGTAAAAAAGAGATCACATTTAAAGAGTCTAACAGCGAGCTTGAAGATTAGTAAAGTTTTAATACAATTGAACCAATGGACGCGAAACCTAAAGCGCCTAATGTTCACGATATCACTACCGCACCGTGAGACCAAAAAAATATTATTTGTAATGTAATGCTTCAGAAAATTGCGATATAGTTTTATGACAAACTAGAGGCTACCCGCGACTTCGTCCGCGTGGAAATTGTTCCCGTATAAATCCCGATCCCTGGGGAACTCCGGGACACAGTAGCCTATGTGTTATTCTGGGTTTTCAGCTACCTACATACACCTAATTTAATCGTAACCGGTTCAGTAGTATTTGCGAGAAAGAGTAACAAACGTCCATACATTCTCACAAACTCGCATTCATAATAATAGTAAGATGGATGTCTTACCCTGTAGCTGTGTGGGTAAAAACTTCTGCATCACAGATTTTGTAACAACAAGGGTCATTTACTATGGTATGACTGTCTCCGTGGCGCAGTAGTTATATTTTAGTAAGTTAATGTTTTGTTATTTGCAGCATTCCTAGAAAAGAACACGATGTCAGGTCTGGACGAGTTCTGTCGTCTGCTGGAGTCGCGGCTGGCGCTGGAGGCCGAGAGCGCCGTGCCCGCCGCCAGGAAGACCAGGAGACATCGGAGAGTCACCAGTGAGTTTACACACATGTTCTGTCTGTCTGTCGTGTGGTTAGTGGTTAACCTAGTGTCAAAGTGGTTCAAGCCGCCCGAGAGGCCTTTGTTAACGACTGTTATCTTGGTAGACAACAATCGGGACCGACTTTTAGCGTGCCCTCCGAAGCACGGAGACGCCTCGTTCAAATACCAGTATGCGGTCACCCATCTATGAAATGACCGCGCCAATGGTTGCTTTACCCACAGATCGTTTACCTACCGGTCAGCGCAACTGGCTATGGGCGCCTTAACACATATATTGTAAACGTTTGACTTGAAATAATGAACATTAGATCAATCAAGAATAACGTAGACCAGTCAAATCAAATTCTCTTTATGAAATGTTAAAAACACACTTTAGCATAGAAATACGACGTAGTGACGTCACTATGTCATGTTTTCGTTGGTATCAAATTAGTGTCTAATGAAATGTTTCAGTCTGTAATAATTACAATAACACTCCACTGTTATGTTTAATAATTATTTTAAATTTAACAAGGTCAATAACCATGCAATAATCTTAGCACCTTCTGGAAATATTTATATTTTATTTATTAGCAGGCATGCAGTTGTATACAATTGGTAAATGCCTGTAGCCTGATTATTTTATATATATTACTATTATTTTTTTTCAATATTGTAGTATTATTTTCTTTTTTCTTTTATTACAAGATCACCGGTTCGGCATCAATCTTCTTGTTACATACTTGTTAAAATTCTAACCATATATTTTTTCCAGCAGCATCATCCCCCGAAGGGATAGTAGCACCTAAGATCCCAGCGGCCATCGTGCCCCCCCGCGCCTCCCTCCCCCGCGGGCCGCGCCCCCCTCCCGCCCCCCGGGGGGGCAGCTCGTGGCTGGCGCTGCTGCTGGCGCTGCTGCTGCTGCTCAACGCGCTGCTGTACTGGCGCCTGTACCACGTGGAGCGGCAGCAGAGCTTCGACCTGGACGACCTGCAGAACAGGTTAGATATGTATGTGTTGTCACACTTTTGTATGCATCTTTAAGTAGTTATAATATACAACGTGCGGCTCCAATGGCTTATTTCCTTCAAAGTATGGGTAGGTAAGGGGATCCCTAGCCATGTAATATACAACAATTTGTATTATTATTATTCATTACCGAATTATTAACAATTAACTTTATTAATAAACTAGCTGATCCGTGCAACTACGCTTGCGTCACATAAGAGAGAATTGACTCCAACTTCACCGGTTTGGCGGTTTTGACAATCACTACAATCGACAATCTCTAAAACATGCTCCGATATATACCTCGTGTGTTAAGATATAGGAATGTTTGTTAGACCAAAAGATGCGACATATTTTAAAAGGTCAATTTGGCCAAAATCGGAGTTATTTAGTTCTCCCATTATACAAATATTTGCAATAAATGATGCCTATTATGTGTACATTCCAGAATGAGTTCAGTGAGCGGGTCTCAGATGGCGGAGTGGTCCCGCCTGCTGGAGCAGCACACGGCGCGCCAGCGCGGCGAGCTGCTCGCCTGGCGGGAGGCGCTCGACCGGACCCGCGCGCACCTCGCGCAGGTACACACACATTGCAACCTAGCTGATTGAAACTGTGCAGGAATTTCGTTTAATGTCCAAGACAAACCTGCACGCTGTATTCCCTTATTCTCATAGAATAAAGAAAATAAAATAACCGGTACGACCATGAGAGAGAAACCTGACGTCGTTACGTGCTCCCGTCCGAAGCACGGAATTTTTCATAGTTTGGCAGAATAATCAGAAAACACCCGCACTTGGCCAGCGTGGTGGACTCAAGACCCACCCCCTCCCCCCGTTTGGAAGGAGACCCTTCCCCTGCAGTGGGACAGTAGTAGGTTAAAAATAAATCAGAAATCGATTTTGGCAACTTTGATACTGGGGATCCCGACCACATACGAACTGGCATACCTGCTACCGACATATGGAAATTACCCAAATTCGAATTTTACAATTTAGAATTTGGGCTATCACAATTTTAGTTCCTATTATTATTGAATACTAAATCATTAACCAAAATATCTTATCCACAGACAGAACAAGCGCTAATGAAGTTGCTGGAGACCATCAGGCCATCGTTGGAGAAGGAGCGGGCAGAGTCGCGGGACGAGCTGTGAGTCCCTCCCCCCTCCCGCGCCCCCCACACGCTCCGACGTGCACGCGTGTCTATTGCTCAACGTAATCACTAGTATTCTATGTATACTTATTTAAAACATCGTTTTTAGGTCGTAATATTGCAACGAATCTTATATTTCCTCTTTTCATAATATCTCGGATCTGTTTCTTAACTTGCTAAAATTATTAGTTTTTTAAAGGTTTGCATTATAAAGTTAATGTCTTTTATGATTGCGGATTAACCGCGATTATGTGTACCTTTGATAAAATGGCAAAAAATACGAAATTGGATTATATCTTTTAAAATTCAAGATGTAAACTTATAGAAAAAGATGTAAACTTATAGAAAATATTAATGCCTATCAAAATGCGGGTAAATAGGTCCCTATTGTTACCATAGTCATATTAAACTGTTTGACTATAAACGCACTCACTGACCCAAGTAGCTTAAACCGCGGCCGGGTAAAAGATGGGTGGCCGTAACTAAAGCTAGGCCCGTAAATATCAAGCCTAATAGACTCATTCAAAGGACAGAGGAGCTCTTTCTAAATGAAAATATCTTTAATACATAGAGTAACTAATTGTTTGTAATATATAAACCAAAGATAGTAAAGTCCCCTGAACACGCGTGCACGACGGACATATACATATTTTATCCTTAATGTCTGATAGAGGTTTTCTTGACAATTTCATTTTAAAAATTCACATTATTTATTTATAACTTTTATTAAATTATTTCACATGTGTCTTTTGCTGGGTGAAAGTTAGTATTGTGTATATATCAGCTTAGCCTTTCTTCCAACTATGTTTCGGCTGCCGGTCTCACCGGATGCAGCTGAATACCAGTGTTTTACATGAAGCGACTGCCTATCTGACCTCCACAACCCAGTTACCTGGGTTATACATTGCAACATTGTGTATCTTCATGTTTAAAAATAATTATATTTCTTAAAATAGTCCAGGAGTCCTCAACTCGTAATTAGCTAGTATTGTGGACTCAATGGCTAATTCGTCTCATTTCGGGAGAAGACCTTTGCCCAGCAGTGGGACAGTGTTGAGTGATCATAAAAATATTATGTTTTGGTCACAGTATGATTTGCCTCATTCCCAATTAGTTGCATTTATTATAGAAATAGGTGAAACATACAACCAAAACATATTTTTATGAAAATCACTTCCCTACCAATTTCTCAATACAAGACCATTATCAAATATTGCAAGAAAATAAGGAACATGCATTTAATTGCAAAAGCATTTGCATGCAAATATCGTGCATTTTACCACAATTTCCTTGACGTTTCAACATAACATTAGCCTTGTTACACATATTCGATTCGGCATTAATCGGCCTAGCCGGCAAAACCGAATATGTGTAAATGAACCCGCTCGGCGCAAGCCGAACAAGTGAGTCGAGTCGGTTTTGTTGTTCGATAGGTATTGCCGAACCAAACATGTATATAGCAAGCCATACACTAGACGATGGCCTCAAGCAGGATTACCTTAACCCTTTGACCGCCACGGTCGGCTATATTTTTGTCGACATTTGCCAACGAAAGCGTCGTGAGCACGTTCTGATTTGTCGAGTATAGCCGACCGTGGCGGTCAAAAGGGTTAAATTCTACCACTTTCGTCCAGCAAAAGTCACATTCTTTTCCTAAAAATATCCTTTCCGTAATATATGTAGTATGGAAAACCTCACAGATCCCCACTGTGATAAAGTAGATACAAATAATAATGTTATTCGTGTAGTGAATATAACGTGACGTAACGCATAGCGTTGTTCTCTCCAGTTCCCTTGCTAAAATATATGTCGGTTTAATTATTATAACTATGTGTAATAGGTAAATTTTATTGTAAGGGTGGAGGCGAATAAGACCCTAGTGTGTAATATTTATCTGTATGTGTAAAAATAAATTATCCTTAATTTTGTTACGTCGTAATTTTATCTTTAAAACAATGAAATGTAATACCAATAATTTTTAGGTAAACTTTTGAGATATGTTTTTTTGTTTGGTTTGGCAACACATTTGGATATATTTTTTTGTAAATTTCATGATTAAGCCAATGTAATATCATTGTATAATATAAAACAATGCAGGTTAACTGGTAATGTTTCAACAAATTTTAATATATCTAGTTTGATTGTAAATTATAGATGCTATTTTCAAAAGATATGATTACCATGTAGATATTTCTCTGGTCTCTGCCTACCCCTCTGGGGAAATGGCGTGATTTTACGTATGTATGTATGTATATTTTATTTGTTGTTACATCTTTAATATTTCACAATAAGGGTCTTATTCATCTCAGTACTTTTTAAATCGCCTCTATCGGGGTTAAATCACACTAGGCTTCAGTCAATGCGTTCGAAGTATATCACAATTCCTAAAACTTCGGAATAAACGAGTGATTGAAGTCTTTTATTGTGAGAGAGGCTTAAGATAACGTTTAAAACGTAATTAAGTACTTATGGCAATTATATTAAACGTTTATGTACATTAATTTTAATGGTGCACAGTATTCGACTTATTTTAGAAGTTAAATGACGGACACCTGCCATTTTAAACTGTACAGATACGTATTTATATCTTAATTTAATATAATTATTGTGCACTGTTAAAACGCTTTTTTAAAATTAGTACCAATATTCGTAAAATGGTCGCTTTAAATAAAATTCCAATTATGAAGACTTACGAAAAGTACTTATAGTAATCATTTGGTATTTCTGAGACAATTTTATATTGATTGGCGTAACAAAACTGATTGTAAATGTTATTCTCTGGTACATAAAGAGTTATGTATTTAAACAAAATTATTGACAGCTCTACCAAAAAATAATTAACCAAGGTTTGGTATAAGGTTCCATTATTGCATTTTCGTGAAATGTGTTAGGATATAATTAAAGTAAGCGTATCGTAGTTGACTACCGCCAAACGTCGTAATTGCGGCATAGAGCTAAGCGTATACATTATTTTGTAAATTAATATGAGGTGTATCGATTTCATCATTTATTTTCAAGCATTTTGGGTTATTGGTCATCTTTGTATTAAGTTAGTGGTTGTCGAAGTAAGGACTTATATTCTGTATGATTAAATAAATTGCGAATGAACTACGTCTATTTACCAAACTGCATTTTTATGTTGAAGCAGTGAACACACAAAGTACTTAGGCAATACAATTACTTTTTTAATATGTGGGTTCCTAAGTGACTAAGGAAACCACATCTAGTACGAATGAATTCTTGTGGTCGCTAAGTCCTTAGTTCAACAAACACGTGTTCGACAAGTTTGCATCTTAGCTATAACTATATTTGCGTATTTCATTCCATATAGTTAAATGCGACTTGTTATTCTAGCACAATTCTACAGCCTTGCTTATTTTAGTACCGCGTTATAAATATTATTTTAATACTTCGCCTTCCATGCAATCGATACACGTCGTTTTAGATTTAATAGTTGAATTATATTCAAAACGAATCTAAAATTATATAGATTTATATGTACTGTAATTAAAATTATATAAAAGAATTATCACCGTGTTGTTAGTATATTCAGAGTATTATATAAGTATGTCGATGTTATCTAATAGAAAAAAATATGAAAAACACATGTAATTTTTCAGTTGTGGTCATGATCTCTTATTGTGTAAAAATATTTTACTACTCTTAGTTATTTTTCGGTGCTCTAGTTTTTATTAAAATGTAATGTTTCGTTATTTGTATATTGAACATGTCAATTATGAATTTATTTATTGGAAGAATCATGAATTAACCTAAAGATTAGGAAATTGGTAGTTTCCTGTAAAGTACCTAGCGAACGGTAGTTTGCGTTGTCGTATACAAATAGAGCTAGGATTTATAACGTTCGTTATAACTTCATTCCAGATAATGATCTGAAATATAAGGTGATGGAATGGTGGGACAAATTATAGATTCCTATTAGTTTTACCATTTAGTGCATTTCTAACACAGGAAAGACCTTATGAAGCGGGCTTTGATAAGGCAGGCGCCTCTGCGCTTAATTAGGGATCAATAATTAATCATTATTAGAATTATTATGCCTATATTGAACTAGAGCTGGCTCTTTTGAAATAATTGTGGAGAGAAATCCTACCAAATACTATCTACCAAAATATTTCTGATTGTGAATACAGAATGATGCCCGCTTCTGTCAGTAAGTACGTTTGTACACATCGGAGCTTGCCAGAACCATATGTGTATATGCACAATTCCATTTAGGTGTAAAGGATTATTGTAAGTTAGACAATTCTATTCTCAGTATTGAATAAAATATTTTAAATGAATTATTTGGGTTTGTTTCATTTAATAAAAAGCACTTGTAAATTTTAAATCGTTTATTTTCATAAATCACTTTGAAACCTGAAAAAGAAACACTTCCTCGACGAATGTGATGAAATTTCCGAAGAAATCTGAAACTGTTGACTTGTAGCTCTAGTTTCTAAACTAAAAGCTGTAAGGAAGCACTCAATTATAAAATACTTACCCATTTACGCAGACAGGACGACAACCTTACTGTACAGTTTAACTCAATAAACAATATTATCAAGTAATAATATGCATAAAATAATAATATAAGTAATGAAAAGGGACATGGAAATGGCCTAACGGATTCTTCATATCTAAATTATCTAATACAATTCTTACATGATATGCATTAATAATAGTAAGACCTAGAACAAGCGACTTATGACTATTTTAATTTCTAACAGAAAACATTAAAAACTTCAGTAGTATTTCAGATTTAAATCCACAACTCACCAACGTGATATGGAGAGAAAACAGCGAAGACTGGAGATCTTACCCATCCAAGTCAGCCGATAAGTCGCCTGCAATACGTCTTAACAAAATTAACATTTATACAAAGACATGAAAAACCCGTAACAACCAAAGGTTACAGGACATACTTACTTAATACCTTTCCTCTCTCAAAAATAAAACCAGAATAAACTCTGACACTGTGTCAAGATTTATTGCAAATCCATCATACACAGCAAGTCCGAGCCGGTCTTAACTTAACGCTAACTTAGTTTATTTGTCGTCATCCTTGAAGACCATAGTGCTGTGGCACTTGCCGCAGTAGTGGCGGTCCTCCATGACGGCCATGAATACGCCGGCGCCGCACTGCTCGCCTGTGCACTCACGTCTCAAACGGTGGATCTTGCCGTTCTCGTCGACCTGCAAATAACATTAACACTGGTTATTTATATGGCTAAAGGCTCGGTATATAAGGCTTACATTGTAAATGTCGAAATGCTAGTGAATTTAATAAAACCGAATATAACAGGGATTAATAATTATTTTTCCTACATTTTTAAAGATTAACACCTATCTTTCAGTTTGCGTTTTCCAGATTCATCTTATTCAATGCACTAAAATCTATCGCTCTTTTTTATTTATGATTGCAATAAAAAAATGTTGTAATTTTCTATTCTAATAATATAACCATGACTCAACAATAATAAAATATTCACACATTGTTTACAATGAGCCGTGTGTAAAATTCCACAAGACGTTTATCATGTCAATCGCGTATTGCATCATCAGAAACAATGCACTCCTCACAGTATAATAAAATTCACAACATTATACCGACGTTGACTCATGAACGTGTACGGACTTGTCCTGCCTACCCCCTTGACTCACGGATGCATTATACAGTGCAAATAGGCCTCCGCATTCATGCTCACGCGCACGTCGCGACCTGTTCTCTACTTCTAAAGCTTTTATTACATTCCCCGTTTGAAACACGCTCTTTTATTTAGTGACTGCTAAGTAGTCCTGTTTTCCTTATGGCAGACTTGTTCCAACGTGTTGAAACACAGATACAAGAGATAAGTTCAAAAAGATTTTTCAAAAAGGTTGTTTGAAATGACTTGACAAAGATTCTTATTATAATCTTAACGCATGGCGAAACATTTCTCAAGAGCTTGTGTTTGTAAAAGGATAAAGGGACAGGTGCTGTTCCAAAGGTTTTTTTTCCGCAAATGCGTCAGTGTTTTTGATTGCGTGATATTGCGAAATATTCCTAGAATATTATGATTCAAGTTTTCGTTAATAGGCTACCAGCTGGCGGACACTCATCCATCACAGATGAGACCCCACACGATGAATGAGATGATTGTGTCGAAGTTATAATAAACACCAATTAAGTTGATATATCTAATCGCCTAATGTGAGTAATTATGGAAATTAAACTGCAAATGATTAATATCCTGACAGTAATAGGGTTATAAGAAAATGTTGCTTTTACGAGTTACGACTGGTAAGTAAATCTTACACAACAAAGACGACCTTTGGAGTTCAGGATATTTCGAGTCCATAGGCCACTTGTTTTACTACCTAGACACAAAAGACTAACAGAAATATACAGTTTATATTATTTATTATTTCAGTCAATACGATACATGTCAAAATGGCAAAGAAAACATGATTCTAAAAAGTTCATCCTATGGTTTTGTGAATTTAACCATCATGTTAAGAAATATTCTAATTGAGAAGTAAGTTGGTACATACCTTGTAGAACCTAAGCACGGCTAGCTTGACCTTCTTCTTCTTGTGCTTGATCTTCTTGGGGGTGGAGTAATTCTTCTTCTTGCGCTTCTTGGCGCCACCACGAAGGCGCAGCACCAAGTGCAATGTGGACTCCTTCTGGATGTTGTAGTCTGACAAGGTACGACCATCCTCGAGCTGCTTGCCAGCGAAGATCAATCTGGAGAACAAATTATTTTTCGATAAATTGCCACTTCTGTAAGACTATTTACGTTATATGTATCTAAAGGATTACTTTTCAAAAGAAAGTACAGTAGGAAATATTTTCAATGTTTGGGTTGGAAATCTTGCAAACGAAATCTTAGAACTTATCAGATTAACATATTGTAGTAGTTTATCATGTAGCTATTAGTCGTTATAAAAAATGGTCGGTCAGGTTTTTTCTTAGTTACAAATTCCACGATACTTAATAAGTTCGAGTTTAAAAATATCCGTCCATTAAATACCCAGTAGTTGGAATAAATTACAACTAACTACTAAGATGTGTAAAATCGTCCTTGCCCTTGAAAACACGCGTAGGGTCATCGTAACTATGACGTCATTGGCACGTGGGAATCGATTTCAATCTGATCGTGCATTTGTATAAGTGCATTCCAGTGGAGACGATATAAGTTCGCGGATACGTATATGCAATTGAAACCGGTTGTCGATAAAAGTATTGTTAAATTGCTTTAGAGCCCGTTTTGATCTGAAAAAGTATCAATAAAATTGCAGCAGGATTGACTATCCATTAGGAAAAAGCATAAATTTATTTATCATAGTAATTAAATAAATTAATAAGTATGACAAGCTGCTAATTTCATCATTACAATGTTTTTTTCAGTAGTATGGCACTATTTTTTGTTGTGACCCTAATAGGTGCTTAGTAATATCAGTAGTTAAGTAGGTAGGTATATTACTAATGTTTTTGTTTACGACTGTCGTAATATCCTTTATTATGATTCAGTCTGGATTAGTACCGATGTGGTGGTGCACGCGTGCTCAATCTGTCTTGCACAATATAAATTTTTTAATGTAAGTCACCATTTTTATTTTTTAATAAGGTTTATGTTGATTTCCAGTAAAAAAAAGTTTCATAAAAACGTAAGAAGTCTGTGGTCAGTGATATTTTTTTTAATAAAAAAAACGTTTCACGCCTATACGATTTGAATATTTTCGTTCTTTATTTTTTATTAATGTTTAATTTAAAACTGAAAGATCAGTATAGTTAGTATTTAACGTATCATTAAAATTAAAGTCAATAATCTAGTTTCACATTCTCAATGTTAATCCATTTATTTTCAGATTGACAAGATCCGCGTGTTTATTTCTTTCGGAAAATTGAACAACCAAATAAAATGGGTATATCATCACTGGACATTGACAAAATATTATCGATAAAGGACTTCGTGGCATGCTATGAAAACGACTTACAATGGCCTTGGGAGAAAACGCATTTCATTTTGGCGGAAAAATGTTTCGGATGCAAGAAAAAAGTCACTGCAAATTCAAGACTGCTACATTTTAGTTCCTCAATGAGTCGCCGTGATATTAGTTTGTTACTAAGAACTAAAGATTTCTGGTGTACTAATTGTTATTTATCTGTGTACGATCATTATCCGACTGACGAATGCGAGTATTGTTCACCTTAGTTCCTGTTAAGCATGTCTTACTTTGTACCTAATCCAAAATTATTATTGTGATATTAGCTATTTACATGTCATTAGTAAATAAATAAACTTGTATGGAAACACGAGACTGAATGTATGGAGCCGAAAACTCTAGTCTAGTAATCATAAAATGTATAATTTAAAAGTTTGTATGTTAATTTTATAAGTTAAATAAATAGGTATGTTAATACAATTAAAATAAAAGATGTTGTCTATTTTAGGAATATTCCTCTAGTAATGTAGGCTAACTTCATAGTTATTTTTGTCAGTCAATAATCTTTTATCAGTAGCGAACTTACCTCTGCTGGTCAGGAGGGATTCCCTCCTTATCTTGGATCTTGGCTTTCACATTCTCGATAGTGTCCGAGGGCTCGACCTCAAGAGTGATGGTCTTGCCCGTTAGGGTCTTGACGAAAATCTGCATCTTGACTCACCTGAACAATGGAAATAAAAATATTCATAAACTTGTACATATTTCAGTTAAGGTAAACTAAAATACCAAATATAAAAGTTTAACTTTCTAATACCTAGTTCACTAAAATATAGATAGTGATAAAAAAAACTTATAGAGCAAGAAATATTCAGAGATAAATTTTAAATTAAACTCCAATATTTATTTATCAAGAAAAATATCCAATGATAAAGTGTTACAGGTATGAGTAAAAAGCCTAACTAAAAAATCTCATTTAGATCGTTCTAAATCAAAAACAAAGAAAATGTGACTAGATTTATAAGACTGTCTAAATGCAAATAGTTTGAAAGTACCTACTAAGTAGGTACATGTAAATGCAAGTGAGGGTACATGAGCCAACTCACAAACTAAAGAAAAGCTTAGTTGAGCTCTCAGTTATAACTGATATGGTACATAACATAGACCTATATAAGTAGACAGTGTTGCAGATATACCTGTAAACATGGGTAAGTAAATAAAATACATAAAAAAGCTTCACGGTATTTATTAACGGAAATGTTCAACATCACAATCCAGGTACAACTGAATTTGTATGTTCAGTGAATTAGTTATAATGGTTTCAATTAAAATTAAACTAAAAGTACAGCATTTATACATCCATCGTTCTCAGGATTGTTGGTAACCTGAGCATATTTACCCCACACAACTTTACCAGCCTGTGTAACTAAACCAAGTTCTGAAATGTTCACTTCTAACACGGTACCCTTCGTAATAACTCCAAGACTTGTGTACATCTGAGAACTAGGGTTCTTCTTCACACCAATGATTGGTAAACAGAATGTTGCTTTCAACTCGGGATGTGTCACATGTGCTTTCTTAAAACGCAAAGCCATAGGTCTGATGAACCTCTCAAACTTTGGAGGTTTACGTGTGAAGTTCTCTCCTACATAGGTAACTTTAGTCACCATACGCTTCCATGCCTTGCGTTTGGTTTTGCCAGACTTTAATACTTTGAATACCTCTGCGTCAGCCTGTGCTCTGACTTTAGGAATAGGTACGTCCCATTTGCCTGCTTTTTCTTTACGTTTCTGTTTGATCATGTTAGACAGTACTTTAGCACGGGACTGTACATCTCTGTCAAGTAGATACACAGGCAAGGCACCCTCTGCCACTTTCTCAGTATTTTGTTTGACATTTTTCTCCTCGTGAGCTTTGATTTTCTTTTTCATCTGAATCTTTTCATTGCGGCGCTCCTTATTGTAGATCTTCGCCTTGATACCGCGCAGTTTGCGCGCCTTCTCGGCACGCTTGTGAGGCTCACGAGCCTCACGCTTCCGTTTCCTCTCCTCATAGTCGAGCCTTCTACCGTAAAGCTTTTGATGACGTTCAATGTATTCGTTCTGCGGCATTGTGGTTGCTTATTCGGCAACTACAACAAAAGTTTCAAGATCAAATAGACACTTGACAAAATCTAACCTCTTCGACACGCTGTTTGCACTGTTTTGTTATGTTTACAAACTAAATTCCCACTTCAATTATAGTTTAAACTCTCCAAACTACGTCCTGTTTCAACTTATCTGCAGCAAATCCCCTTGATGTCTTCAATAACTTCACTTCATAAAACCAGACGACTACCACTTGGCACGTGTGGTAAATTTCCACAAATATCTTATAATCCCGAGTAATTATTGCACGTATTTTGTAATCAATGTACAAAATCAATAATACATACGTTCAAATAACAATCTAATCATAAATTGCGCAGTAATTTCTATTTTATTTCACAAGATTGACAAACTCACCTTACGCCGACACCATGCCACATGGAAAAGGAAACTTAAAAGAACCGGTGTTGCTACTTGCCAAAATAGTTTGCTTTAATATTATGATTCTAAATTACAACGTCGTGCGTATGTAACTGAGATCTTGAAAATGCAACTATCTAATTTTGATGTGTAATGTAGCGTAGTATTTTTTCAGCTTTAAAAATCAATACTTTTAATAAATAATCAGATAAACATAATGACAAGGAAGGCACTGTAGAAAGGAAGTAGGTACTAATCTTCCGTAGGAAACAACTTTCTTATTTTGTTACGGGCATAAACTGATCCTCTGCTTATTTTTTAACAGTCGGCTATGTTATATTTTATTACCGAGACCATCTTTGATCTCTACTACTCGTATTCTTAGGTTCCTTCCAGCATCTTTGTGCTTTACCTACTAGTTAATTGCTACACAAATTAAAATTTTTGTTTCTTTCAATGTTAAAGTGTTACTTCTAAATGGACCCAAGTTTAAAAATGTTTGAATGTTGAATCATGATGATGATGATGAGTTACAGTCATCACAATATAAAAATTGTGTCTAATAAAGTCAGTGTGCAGGATCAGTAAATTTAAACCCAAACCTTATATTTACGTTGTGTTTATGTCACTATATTAAGAAGTTTAATGGTTTTAGTGGCACAGTGGTTGAGATAGACGGCACTCATTTCGTCTTCTGCTTTTGTGCTGTACCTAAATTGCATTGCTGAGAATCAGTCATACGCATAAATCTGACATTAATAAAAATCGAAAAGGGGGCCGTCTCCGGATGTAACCGTATAGGTATTGTAACCGTAAAGGCCTGTAGTTCGTACTAGTTCCTTGAAAGTATACTGTGATATTTGTCAGCCGCTATAATAAAAATAGGTACATGAGTGTGGCTCCATGACTTATGGCTAGATTATGACTCTTAAATTCATTATTCTGTACATTTTAAATATATTCTACGGATCTGCCTATCCTGATGGGAAAAAAGCATAAATGTAAAACTTGTTAAATATTTTTTGCATATAGCAGCCCTTCATAATAATTCATTGACAACACCAAGCGCCGTGTGGCATATTTTTTTTATCGTGACGTTTTTCATTTCTTGGCAACACTGTAACTTTAGGTAATAATAAAAAAGCTAACCATTTGGCAAGCGCGTAACGAAGTCCAAACCAGTAAAACCTGGTTAAATTATACGCCAGTATCTGGCTGAGATTTCTGTTATGATATCAACAACGCTCTAGATTAAGGAATTTCAAACTAATCGGTAAAAGACCGAACGCCAAACAGTTTTACTATTATGAACACAACAGCAACCTTCTCTTCAGGTGAGTGTTGATTGTGTTAATTATGGAACTGTAGCGCCGTGCGGTCAGCGAACATTCATTGTGGTCAACGTTTGTTCAGTGTGTTGATTGTGCTTCGATAAGACATTACTTTTGAAACTGTGAAAGCTTTGTGGGCGTTCTAATGAAGTTTGAAACTTGTACATTGGACTACATCAATGGTCATTCATAAAGCGTTGTGCGTACAACTACATGTCATAATTAACATTCCGAATAAGGTTAAATGTTAGTTGGGACGTTGTTCGCAAATAAAAAAAAGATGTTGTCATTGTCTGTTCAAGGTGATTTGGTTTTTTTTATGGTTGTGAATTAAATTACCCAGTTTTGTGGCTTACAAAGTACATTTCTAAGTATGTGTGTGTGATCACGTTCTTGTGCTATAAAAACATCTGTGGTTCGGCGCGAAATTTGAAAGTTTGATACATTACTTACTTTCAAGCATAACTTTTGTACAAAACGTATAAAGTAGATCAACTAAATATTGTTTTGAGTAAAATATTTTATTAAAACATTCTATTGACTTTTGATAATACCCTTTACCAGTATGATACAATAAGCTTTTAATACATAATTAATTATAGTTAGTTCACAATGAATTTGGGAGCACTATTATTTTAGATATTTGTGCTAGTCTTAATATTTGCTTATAACTAATTTTGCATAGGTTGTTTTTTATCTTTGATTGTATAATATTAATGGTTGCAGTATTGCAGTTATCAAATTACATACTAAGCTCATATTAAAGTTTGTAACCATAAAATATTGCAGATCATTCATGGAGCAGACGTTGTTCAACAGAGACTGTGTTCAGCATACAAGGGAAGGAAACCGGTAAGTTAAAATAAATTGTAAAATTTTATTTTTTAATTTTTTTCCTTTATAGGTGTGTTGGTGTGTCCGAGGTTGTTTGTTTTGTGTTTGCATGCTTTGTATTTTATAGTATTGTATTGTAAATAGAAAAAGATCTATTTAAACTGTAGCTTAAAAAAATAATTTAAAAAAGTAACTCTTTAAGGCAAGCATAAAAAAAAAGTACAAAAAAAATTAAAATCTAAAAATTTATCTGTTGCTGAACTTATCGCAATTTAAACCATTCTACTTCATAAATAATCAATTGGTATTGGTATATAAGTAATAACTCAAAGAAGTTCAAGTTAACTAGGCTTGCAAGGAGCACTAATACTCATGAACATAAATTATGTATATTATAAGTGTATGTGAATTATAACTTATTTATAGCACTCTATCTTCACAAGTTTCCTTGTTATATGGCCCACAATTATTATTATGTATGCCACTTATTGTATTCAAATTTATGTTATTTATGTATTTTATTTTTAATAAAAACAGAAAAATAATTTCTGAGTAATAAGTCCTCCAACTTACTTAAGTATTGTAACATAAGAAATTAAATATATAAGTATGTAGATATAGTATTTTTTTTACAAAATCTTGTATCAGTAAGTGTTTAATACTTCAAAAAATAATATATTTACAAAAGTAAGCAGAATCGCATGTAAAAGCTAGTATTATAATAACGGAAGGATATGAAATATTCTGATAAAATATATACTTTTTTATCATTCAAAGGAAACTGGTTTGTTGTACCTAAACATTATACCTATCTAATTTAATTCATAAAACTGGAAACTTTAATACTATCCGCCATAATAACATAATATCTATAGCAATTTTAGCTAGTTGTACCTATGTAAAATTATTTTATCAATACCCAAAAAAACAAAAAGAAATTGCATTCCTAAACAAAAAACTATGTTATCAATTTTTGCTTTTTTACGAGACTGTCTTAATAGTTATAATTTTTTATTTTATCAAGAAAATATAATTTTATCAATACGCTAGGAGACCCTTGCGCAGCAGCGGGACATTAATGTGTTAAATTTATTTATATATTATTCACAACTAAAGCTAAAAATACAAAAGAAAAACGGCGAGTTCGTTTTATTCCATCAAATTAAATACCGTCAAAAATTCTTGATTCACCACAAAACCAATTATTTCCGGTCATAAGGCATTGTTTTATTTCCACATGCTTCGGCTTTATATCGACTTGTTGCAACTTGTTCTGCTTAAATTTGAGAAAGTCATGCCACTTTATAAAGCTGCGACTGATATGAACACAATTAGTTGTTATCACGTTAATGAGCTATTAACATACATTAAAGTGTTTTGACATGCGTGTTTTGAGGTTAAAAAACATAATTACTATTTATGTATTTTTTTTGTAAATTACCCATTTTTTTCTTTATTATTTTTTTTCTTCTTAAAGTATTATTTTATTGTGCGTTTTTATTGGCCAGTCTATTTTGTAAAGTTAAATTTGTCTCTATAATTATTAGAAAATGTACTCTATTATAATTATATACTAAATTAGTTATTATAGTAATATGTACATAAAATATATTTTAATTTTATTTGCGAATGAGGCAAGAATATTTTTTAAGGATCGTATCAATTGGCGTTCTTTGGTCTGCCTACCCTGCCTGCCTGGTAAAAAGGTTTAATTTTATGTATGTATGTATATTTTTATTCTCTGCCAAAGTGTCATCCCTATTGGTAACAAAGCATGACATTATTCATCCTTATGTAAGTAGGTATATTGTAATAAATTATTATTATTTAGTATATCAGTTGACGCCCATCAAAGAGTCATACAAACATGAGTATGTCATTCAAACTAATCGAAGTTTATTTATGTAAGTACAGTTAACGACATAAAACTTAATGTAAAATAAAAAAAATAAAAATTTAACTCCTTAATGTCTCACTGCTGGGCAAGGGTCTCCTCCCGTAATGAGGGAGGGGGTTGGGGACTTGTTAAATTAATTTTATTTATTTATTTTGTAAAAAAAAAACAGCATTATAAAATTTGTTTTTTTATATAATAAAACTGACAATACTTCCACCAGTCAAGTTTCAAATAAATTAAACAACTTTTTATGGACATAATTACATTAAATATCATAGTTTATCTTTCATGAAAAGTAGTTAAAATTTAAGCTTAGCTGAAAAATTAAAAATTATATTACTTTTGTCGTATAAGAAATTCTAAGCTTTTAAATCTTTTCACATGAAGTTTACTTTTAATGACTATGCTTGTTGCGGACTTGCGGTTTAAAATATTACGTCTATAAAGTTACCACAATTGCATGGTTTTTGTTAGTACTTCAATTCTAGGCACTACTTGCGTTTACCGCAAACTACATCAGCAAAATAAATAAAAACACACTGAAGGAATAAATGCTATAAGTTTTTTTTGCAATTAATTGCAAGTTCTTTAGTATTGTCTTTTTCATTGTACATTGCTTAAGAAGCATTTTATTATTGATTCGGTAAGTTGCACAGTCCACTTTGAAAGATTTCATCACAGTTGAATTCATATTTTTCTCACGGCTATGTTAACATGTCGAAACTTTTAAACTTTCGCATTGCATATTTATTGTATACTTATGCGCTGAAAAGCGTGTTCGCGTTAATTCCCATATTCTAATAAAAAGGTTAAATATGTACCTTCAAAATTAAATTGCGTAAATACAATAATAAGCAGTGTTATACCGGATGCCTAACTCAGCCATTAAAGACCTTATGTAATCAAACAGACCCTTTATATAAAGGGTAATAGATAAAAGTTTACAAAAAGGGACTTCCCCCATTAAAGTTTTAATTTCCGGCCTAAACAATTTATAAATAGGATCCTTTCAAAGCTCGTACTTAGTCATTCTAAGACATGTCTGAACTTGCAACTACCTAGTTTGAGTTCAAAAACATTTGGAGCTTGGAGACATTTGGAACATTTTTTGGTATGACAAAAATGGCCGCGTCCAATTTTAGCAACCGTATTCAAGTAACGACTTGTATTTCCTGATTCTTCTTGAGTATAAAATAAGATAAAAGGAATATGTCTGTTAAAATAATATGCTGAGAACAATATTTTGCGGAAGGAAAATAATATGTATAAAGGTACCAATTATATTTGTATGAGTTACAAGAATTCTATATATTTGTATTATATGTATGTATGTTATATTTGAGTACCTACTTCACTCAGGTAACTGAAGGTTTCGTTAAAACATCGAGCTATATAACAAAAAAAATGATTGAAAAAATATTTAATTTCAAAATAAAATTAAAAAATTCTTTTAAGTATCTATGCAAAAGAACTGCAACAATGATCGATTAAAGACATCCCTTTTTAAGGCTCCTATCGTTTTTATACAAAAACAATGACTAGTTTTAATGAAATTGGCCGCCGTAGTCGCTTATTGGCTAGAAGGATATTAGAAATATTAAATATTACATTTAGCAGAAAAGCAATACTTTAGGTAATTTAATCTAGTAACTAACAATTCCCATTGTTAGGCTTCCGATCTTATCCCAAATTACGACAAGGTTTGTCTAATTTCAAACATTTGTAAATTTAATTGCATCACGATGTTTCTAAAAGAAAAAAGTAAGCTTTCCAAACATGCTCTCATGATGAGTCACACTCACATGCCAGCTCATGTGTGTTTTGTCACGTCATCATACTTTACAGTTTGTGACAGTTTGTATTGCACAGGTATTAGGTATGCGTGATGATATCGCCAATATGATGTCATTGGACCCTTGAAGGAAAAAAACTAATTTATTTTGTGTCATGCTGGAAATTTTTAGGCGGGACATATTTAAAAAATATATATTTTACAGAGTTATATTTTTAAAACACCCATGTTCAGAATGTTAATAGTCTTATATACTGTTCTTAAATATTTATTTATCAAAAGTCGTAAGGTAATACGTTTTTTTTTTTACAAGATAATTTTCTCATTGTTGTAAAACGCCGAAATAAAATGGTTATCAACCTAATCATTACAGATTACATTAAATTTGATATGACTGATAAAACACAGTAATAATGTATCGAATAATTATAAAAAAAGGAGTGTTGGCGCCAAAAGCACCCCTTCCGTGAAATCGAAAAGACATTAAAAAAAAAGTTTGTATTTAAAACCATCCTTTTATGTCCAAGGAGTTTGACCAATCATCCTAAAATGTTTGGACGCTATTGTGTTCTCTATAACAGGACTACCAGGTAACTCGATACCAGGAATTTCACGACCATAATAATATGTCTGTAAGATGTGAAAACGGATACCGTTAATGAAGCGGGTTCGACACCCGTATTGCATTGTTGCAACTTGAACTCAATGGGAATTCTAACTATGTATGCGGGCTAAGCAGAATACGGTGATGTTTTACTTAACTTTAGTCCCATTGCATCTTATGTTATAGCCATTTAGACTCTCTGTTTTTAATCTAATGGTTTTCTTAGGGCTCAAAACATGTAGTTTTAGTTAACGGACAAAAAGTTCTTGGTAAATCGACACAGGTTCAAATATACAACTGAAAAAATATATCGAAATTATTTAAAATAATATTTCCAAAATAAAATTTGTAACTATATTTAAATTGTTTCCCAAAATAATTAAGTTAAAATAAACTCATTATTTAAAATCTTACGACAAACTCAAAATTGATTAACGTAGTAACTTACAACGCCGAAAGATGTCAGTATAAAAAAAGTATTAATATATTGTTACTGGTGATTGTCAGATCCGTTTGTACCGGAACTCCTGATGGTCTACCTTCTACCCAGGAGCCAAGGTGGTCGAGGACCCGAAGACAATGTTGATTGATCCTCATGATCACTTCATCACAACAAAATAATAGTTTTAATCATAGATTATGAATCAAATGTATGAAAAATCAGTGTACACTAAACATCAAAATGTCTGTTGTTTAGTGTGCACTTATCTTAAAAAAACATGTTAAAATACATTTATCTATAGTTTAATTTCTAAGGTGTAGTGTAGATGCCTGTTTTTTGTCGGCAAATGTGTCTGTCTACACTAGGCCTAAGAAATAAACTAAAGTATTGTTTGTTAGTGTAATTTATTTAGCTAGTAGATTAGTTTTAGAACCATGTCATACATATTTCAAAATAGGGTCTTCATTTTTTATTTCATCAACTCATAACGTGCTTAGCATTGCTTTGAAGTGCGGAGCTTAAAACCAGCTTTAAATGGTGAATGGGAAACACTGAATTAGTTTATTAATGGCCAAAATTGAATATTTTAATCATATTAAATGGTGTTGTAAATCATTTACTCCCGGTTTCTGAGGTACACTTAGCGGTAGTTTATCTATTCAATAACGGTTAAGAAACCGAGCACTAATAATTTATGGAAAATAGCTTTAACAATTGGCAACACTAAATAAAAGTTGCCAGCCGAAAAAAAACAATATTTCACATATTAATTCAATTGGTTCTACAAAGGCGTTTATTTTGTCATAAGTGTACATAAAATGTATGTACAGTACATACATACATACATACATAATATCACGCCTGTTAAAGTACAGTGTTGTCTGTAATTCACATTAAACAGATGTCCGTCTCACATGATCGGTTATTCAAGGTCACTACTGTTTATTCAATGAGTTAAGAGAGTTAAACTACCTACTTTTAGCAGTTAAACACGAAAATATACCACAAAAACAATATTTGTGTCTGAAATAGCATGAGAATATTTTATGCATCTTGATATTGCATTGTGGAATATAAACCACATGTGTGTTTCTAATTTTATAGTAAAAGTGAGCCAAATTCCTGATGATTTGATAAATTGCAAAAATTGCATGATATTATGATAGGACTATATTAACATTGAGTGGCCTGTGACATAATCTAGCCAATGTTTGATCAAATATTGGCAAATGACAGACCAATGTCACTTCCGATCTCAATAAATCCGAATTTGGTTCAAGAATATTTTCGAATCATTCTGTGATTAAAGGAAATCTTACAAAAATAGCGTTCTTTTCGTTATTTTTTGGTTAAATTCAACAAAATTGAGTGTTTTTTTATGTAATTTTGCACTTGTGTTTTTATCGCATGACGTTATTTGTCATTACTGATTATACCGAACACGCTAAGGTGAGTGTCATGATAATCGCACGTTCTCACACACCCTACTTTGAAATATGTTTTGTTAATTGTACTTAGTTTTAGTAACAATTGTTAGTGAAATGCTGGTAATGTTTTATGTACTATATCACTAAAGTATATAGCTGATTTTCCTCCAGAGAGGTGGGTAAAGAAAGAAAACGATATTTTTCTTATTCTTATATTCTCGTGGCGCAGCGGCTGATGTGGTCGCCATGCCATTACCATTTCGTCGGATGGTCGTGGGTTCGATTCCCTTTCGGAACAATTATTGTTTCGGGAAATTTCTGTCCATTGTTTGTATTTCAATAAATAAGAAGATAGATTGATTCATTTCTTTGGCGTAGAAATGCCGATCCTGTGATCATAGTATCAATACAAAGCAACAAATCATTACAGTACGTACGCTTCGATTCCGACAATTTTTACAAAAAACTCAATTTTATCATTCGATTTCTTTACCTACCAGTATAAAAAATCTTTAGTACATAAGACAGTATCAGCAAGGCTTGATAAATCGCCCTGATTTGTACACATTTCGCAGAATGCCGATACATTTCACATCGGATCGTGCGTGTCTCTCACGAACTATCATGACATGACAACTCATGCTAATAGAACCTTATGTATGCACGATGATTCGTTTACAATTAGCATGCTTTAAGACGTGGGGGAAATAGTTAATTTGTCAAAAGATTTGTTGTTAACTATCATTGATTATAGAAAATCAAATGAATGGTAGTTGTGTTTGCTAAAATAATTATAGAGTGGGCAACAATATCTTTGGTAGACTTTGTCAAATATCATTAATTTCAGAAATTCATAAGAATGATAGTTAAGAATAGTTGAAGGAAAATTAAAATTTATCAAGAATATCTTTGGTAGACTTATTTGTCAACTATCATTGATATCAGAAATTCATTATAGTTGAGACTACTCGAAGGAGAATTTAAATTGATCATGCATATGTCTTTACAAGATCAGCTAAAGTGAATTAGTAATTTTCTGGGCTTCATCATTCGTTCATACAATATCAATGAGAGTGATGGTTTTAGATGTGTTTACCCCACTAGCTACCTGGCTGGCTTAGTGATTATCTTAAAATATTTTTATCTTCTTGTGCCTACCATACGCTATGTGATTGGTATATAAATGCGACGTTTATCTCATATACACATTTTAAAAAGTAACTGAAAAAAGTGTTTGGGAGATACATGACGAAAAAAATTTTCAAGAAACTCATGTCTTGTACTTCTCTATTGTCTCCTTTCTAGATTAATCAAAGGAATTCCAATCCCTGATGACTTTGAAATTTGATATAATTATCTAATCTATCAACATTTCGCTCACTCCATCACTCATAATGTCATTCCACTTGCCGTATGTAATAATCTTTTATTTTTAACAATATAAACAAAAAGTTCTAATTTTATTCATCATGTGTGTTGTGAATGGTATATTATCAAATTTGGGCGGTTTATCACAGCTATCTGCATGTTATCGTGTATGTAGATTAAGCTATGTATGTAAAATTGGCATTTAAAAAAATAAAACAAAAGAACAAAGACAGACAGACAGAAAAAAATATGACAAAAATGGAGTACACAAAAAAAAAGAAAAACAGTGATAATACTGAGGAATTTCCATAAAAAAAGATGCAGAAAAAATATAAAAGAAAGAAAGGAGAAAAATATACACACAAATATGACAAAATAAAAAAAAAATACATTGGATTAAGTAGTCCTCATCTACAGAACTATGGTCAAACCAACATCTTACAAGTTCCACTCGCTGAACATCTAGAGTGGACTATAAAGACAATATACAGCTTGTTGCTGTCAAATAAATGGGTGGGGACATATTGAAAAATTATGGCTAAAGAAAATTGATCACTTAGTTATGATATGTCTGACTCACTATAACCTTGTGTAGACTTTGAGCCAATAAAGCATATTAATCTTATGCTGTTAAAGAAAATGATACTATGGCCCATACAAAAAATCCATGGGCCAAATAAAATCTACATAAATATGGTCCTAGAAGTCTAGCTCACTGAACAAGTTGAGTAGACTGTCTGCAATTAAATGATCCATTATGACAAATCCAGGACAAAATAAGTTTGTCTGGACCAAATAAAGAGATACCTATCATTGGACCATGGTATACAAAATACTATGTTGCTAAATGCAATGGAAAATTATCCATAATATTCAAACTATGGGCAAAAAGGGCCCATTGAACAATATGTCTTACCGAAGGGTATCGTGGTATATCCCAGGTAACTGGGTTGTTGAGGTCAGATAGGCAGTCGCTCCATGTAAAATACTGGTATTCAGCTGCATCCGGTGAGACTGGAAGCCGACTCCAACATAGTTTGGAAGAAAGGCTGATAATAATATTTCAAACTAAGGGCAAAAAAAGATCACTATTGGGCAATTGTAACAAGGAATGCAGGATATTTTCTTATGTGTATGGTGCGTGTATATAACAGTGTTGATGTTGTAGATTATGCGCGAGACACGAGCGACACGGAGGCGGCGCCGGCCGACAGCGACGTGGAGTACGAGCCCGCCACCGACTCGGAGGGGGACGACCCGCCCATAGACACTGATGATACGTCCGCGCAGAGTGATGTGAGCATACACCCTAATACATCCTTTTTTTTGTATTTTTTTTTAAATTGACTAACTGTTTCCATGTGGCAGTGGTTTAGGTCGCCACGAAACAATTATTTGTGTGATTCACAAATAATTGTTTCGGGTCTGGTTGTACTTTGTGTCCGTTGTTTGTAAGTCCCCGCGGCACAAGATCAATTCTTAGCGCGGGAGTTGTTTTTTAAGAAAAATAAATTACAAATTACCTCCAAAGTCGATTGATATAACGAAACGCATCTTAGCTTTGTATCGAATAGTATCTAAATTTATTTAAATAGATCGCGTTTTTTCAATTGGCAGCATTTTATGTACCAAAAATTAAGATAAGAGTGAGGCTACCTATTTTATTTCACAGTTTTTAAGTTTTCATTATTATATTTTTCTCTAACGATTGGGTTATTCATTTTGAATCCTTTTGAATCCAAATTATACATTTTTATATTATATTCAACTAGTCATATTGTTATACCATCTTCCACCGGTATCTTCCTTTCAGAACATAATAATACTGTAAACTAATAACATAATTGTAATTAATTCCAGAACGAGATAATATCAACGAAAGTGATAGAGGTGTGCGTGGGCGACGACGGCGAGCTTCAGCTGGCGGACTCGGAGCGCACCGACTCGTACGAGAGCGACAGTGAGATGGACCTGTTCGACTACTGGCACTGCGCCCAGTGCCGCGCCGAGAACAACAACCCGCTGTACCGATACTGTCAGAAATGCTTCCAGGTGAGCACTATTATTTGTACTATATTTTGACGGTATATTTCCAGTTGTCCCCTGCAACACTGTCTCCCGGGGTGACATCTGGGAATTTTCTTCGTATTTGTATTCCCACTTGTCACTCCGGGGGACAGTGTTAGAGGGGACAACTGGGAATATACCATTTTGACGACCTGTACTGTGTTGAGAGGTTGTGAGATTGACCATCACCATACGAAACAAACCTTTGTCATTCCGACACCCGTGACACATTTTTTAGAGAAAACAGAACCTAGTTTTAAGATACACGACATGAATGTCAAGTTTCCAAACTCGCGCAGTTCCTTCGATTCAAGTTTAGATTGTTGTCATTTTCAAATATTCAGGCTTACTTAGTTTATGATCGTATGTTTGGTGTCGGTATGATTATGAGCGTATACGCGCACAGGCGTACACGCACGTATACGTATATTACGTATACATTCATTATAAGCTCACATTTCTTAGACATATGTGTAAAAATATCCTCTATAACCTACTAGATCGTAACACCCAATTCATAAACTCGCCACATCTTACAGGTACGCAAAAACTTCTTCCCGCCAAGACCGAAACGCAAACGCAACAGAGACACGAAAATAGACGAAATACCGCGCACGTTGTCACAAGACTCCGGGGTAGACTCGCCCATGAGTCAGGAGACCCCAGACCTGCAAGAGACTCCCGACTCACAGGCGAACCCGGGCGAAGGTACCTCCAAACCGGACACTACAGTAAGTAGGTGTAAGAAACGCCGAGCGGAATTCGCCGAACGCGAAGCGAAGCGAAAGCGTGCGCGTACCGATTCCGATAGCGATTTGAGTTCCGACGACGCTAAAGTTCAGACCGTCAGGCCTTTGGTTAAAACTATAAGCGATCCGGCTATTACTATTGACGATGATGTAAAACTTACTAAAAAGGTTATAGCGAATAGTCTTATTGAGAAGATCGAGTCTAAAGATCTTTGTGTTATATGCATATCGGAGCCTAAATCTGGTGTGTTCGTTCACGGGAGGATTGCCCATATTTGTTGTTGTTACAAATGCGCGGTGAAAGTGTGGGTGAAGGCTAAGAGGTGTCCCGTATGTAATTGTAAAGTTAGTAATGTCCTTAAAGCCGTTGTTATGTGAGCTTCTGTAATTGTTTGGGTTTTTTAAGACTTTCGTAATGTTGTACTTGATTAAAGTTGATGTGGGTTGAAATTAAACTGTTATTTTGTAGTTAGAAGGGGGTTTTCATAGTGTTCAAATTTTATCTACCTAATTCTATAAACCTATCGACTTAACTAAAAAACGGAATAAATATAAGCCAAATTTCAAAGCTAATAATATTTTTTTGTACATAATGGTCTTACAAAAACCAGACCGAAAAAAATGTTTGAAGGATTTCTACAATATTGCAGAAGCCTTATAAAATTTTCCGGGTTTTGTAGGAAGAATACCTATATGCATATTAATAAACCAGACTACATACTTTATACCTCTTATAAACTTTAATAATTTGCAATAGAAAAGTTTAATTTCAACCTATAAAAAAAGTACTATTCAAAACTAAATTAGCCCAAACAAGGACATTACTAAACAAACTCAAATAACATCACAGGCAAAAACCCACAAAGGTAAAACTAAGAACTAACGTGTTCTTACTAAAAACTAAATAATTTCACCAACATTATAGAAATCGCGACTGACTGACGAGCAAATTATTAATTTTGAATACAAATTAGAAATACATAATAACATACGTTCCTATTATTTGTAATGTTAAAAATAGTTCTAAAAATCAATAAAGGTTAATTTGATACTTATTATATTACTATCAAGGCAAGAATGTTAAAATAGTCATTTTATTAATATTTCTGAACTCAGAAGTAAGTCAATTTCATAATAAATTCAAGTATATTATTTACTTATGGTTAGAAAAAGCGAGTAGGTACATAAGAGAGCCTACAACTAACTTTAAAGACGCTTTTCAAACCTAATTTTATTTCCTATTTAACTAAGGAAATAATAGAAAACTACATATTTCAAGCTAACCTCCCATAATTTTATTAAAAGGTAAGATCAAGATAATTGCTCATAAAACGTTCAGTCAGTCGTGATCAGCAATGAAAACTAATTGAATGTTAAACAATACTAGTCTTCAAATATATCGGCTATTCGTAAGAGATTGGTGAATGACGAATGAACGAAGTGAATGAACGATAAGGTAAGTATAATGAGCGAATGATTGGAGAAAGATTTAAGTGTGGTCCCACTAGGGTAAAATGTAACATGTGGTATTAAAATACTATATTCACGTCAGTTTAGTAGCAACAAGCTGCTGCTCAGAAAAGTAATGAAAAAGTATATACAAGAGACTTATATAGACTTTTGAAAGAAATAAATAATCTTTGTTTCTATACTCCACAAGCATTTGTTTTTAATGTGGATGTAATTGTATCATTTGTATGTTTGTAAAAACACCCACGACACCAAAATAATTATCAATTTGAGAGCATTTAAAATTGGATGTAATCTGGTACTCTTGTACATATAACTTCGTGTATTTCAGTTGTGAAGTATAAGAATATACTAATTTTACTATTATCTGGGAGATCTCTTTATAAGTTAAAAAAATATGTGTTTTGGTACATTTATGCCTACACCTTCGGGAAAAACAGGCGAGCATTTTAAAAAGGAGTTTACTATTTGCTTTTACCTAGTCGGGATCACCTTATTTCAGTTAACAAAAGTAGCAATATGATTTTTTAAAGCGATTCAATATAATTTAGTCTATCTTACAACATAACGCCCCCTTGTGATAACAAAGTAAGCTAGACTGTTATTAGGTTATATTATTATTCTTTATATGCACACATTTATAGTTACTGCATTTATTAAAAATATAACTCTTTTAATTATACCTCTTTAATCTAATTGAATCGTAAAGTTTGTAAAGTCGATTCAATACTGAAAGCAAATATTCTCGATTGTGGCAAAGAATTGAGAAAATTACGCAAAGTAACTTAACTGCAAAGAATTTCATGCTATAGGACCCTAGATTTATATTATTATCAGTTTGTGGAGGAATTTAGGCTTATAAAAAGGTATGTTTCTGCCTCAAGAAACTATACTAGGGTCACTTTTTTTTTGATAAATTTGGCATGCCAATAATTACTAAAAATATTTCTTTATTAAAACATTGCTTTAGTTTAAAGTGACATCAAGATCTTTTCTTATCCGTAAATTATTAATTGTATACAAAATCCATACTTTTAAAGAATAAACCTTTTCAAATAAAACATAGCTTATATGTGCATATATCTTAGTGGTACGCTTAGATAACGTATAGGTACACTTAGTACATAATTACGTATACATACGGAATAATACTACGTATAAAAGACCGCACGTAAATATCAGTCAATACAAAAATGTATCTGATAATTCTATGTTTTATAAAAAAGATTATTTTGGTAAATAGGTCGAAAAAAATGTAACCATTTAAAGACATGTTTTTTCGTGTCATGTAAGTTCCCTATTTTTTTTTTTATAATTTAAGTGCTGTAAAAGATATAAGAATATGTTTTTGTCTATTCAAAATTTGTTTAAGTTATAAACTTTATTATGAGCCATGAGATTGAATCCAATCTATTTCTAACATTGATGTAAAATTTGTTTTATTGTTTCGAGGAAAAGTTGTGCCTTATAATTAATACAAAAAACCTCGATAATTAAAAAAATACAGAGTTGTAGTTTTTCTACAAAGCAGTAACTATACATGTGTGACATTATAATTTGTATAAATAATGATCGTTATTAGAAATATAACAAGGCTCTGGTACGCTTCAATGTAAATAAATAAATTTGTAAATAAAGTAGACACGTGGACCACCGAAACGAAAAGATTTAATATATTCCACAATTTAAAAATTAGTCTTAGAGCTCTTTGGCACGTAACATTTGCAAACGGTTGTATTAATGCCAAATAAATTTATATCGGACATTTTGGAATTTTGAGTTATAAAAAGTTAAATTAAACTAGTTTAAGATATTCGAGTTTAAATTGTGTAAAATAAATTTAGTTTTATTCACTATGGATAGTTTTCGCGGTTATTTTTCTTTTGAGCAGAAACAGGATCATAGGTTTTTTTTTATTTATGTAGATACAGTATTGATAAGAAGTTTTTTATAAAAGTGGCCACGCTTATTCATTTCGCACGCTTTTATGTTAATTTAAAGAAAGTTACACTATTAAACGGTTTTCAACTATTAATTATTTAAATATCAACATTTTTGTGCAACATTTAATAATTTAAAAGTTACTTTAATATGATAAACTTTAGAGTAGCCAGTTGTACTTAGCATTAAACAATACATAATAGCAAAAATGTTTCCTAACCAAAACTAGTTGAAATTCCTCACAAAAAATGCCAATGCCGATCTTGCTCTTACCAGATTACCTAATTCACACAATAATTTCAATGTTTTTTACCTACTTTTCATATAGTATCTTTAAAAAACTTAACAAATATATTTGGTGATTATATTATCAACAAAGATATATTACTGTAAAAAATACGACTTTTCAAATATTAATTTTAACTTTTATGTATTATTAAATGCTAAGTATATCTGGCTATTCTATAAGTTTAAACGCGACAATAATACCGATAATTTTGTGTTATTTAAGGGTTATATTGGTATAGTTGTGTTAGCTGTATTTAATGTGTGCCAGACCTAAGCCGGGAATTATCATAGCTTTTTTTGGGTCTTAGCTGCCATTTCGACAGGGATGCCTTAAGTCGTGACACTGAGTAACAGTTAATTTTATTCGCTTAGTTTAACTAACTAACTCTACCGATACAAGAAATTTAAATTGATGATCTACTTGAGTGCCTTAAAAATCATACACCATTCGATTTGGTGAAAATTTATTCATTATTTTGTAGTCAAGATGTCCTCTACCGTTGAACATCAGGTTATAACTTTAGAGCTAAGGCGTATCTAACTTGAAATATTATAGTTAACAATACTAAATGGCCAGTAATTCAGCTGACCATTTACAATGTATGGAAATGGTACATTTTGTCGTAACCAATCTGTTTAAAGCGTCTTCTTCGTTCATCCCTGTTAAAAAGGCAGCATTAGTATTTAGTTTAAAACAAGCGTTTAAGGGAATCTATATTATTATTATTATTCCTGTAAATGTAGGAATTTAGTGCTTTTTATATCTAACCCACCATCTTTTCCTACCGTACAAAGGATCTATATTATCTTGTTTTTTTTCTTGTTTTAATAGAGAATTTATTTCAATTAAAAATATGATAGTTATTAATGTAAGTTATAGTTAAAGATCTCTTATCGCCTTGTACAGTTTAGTATAAAAAACGTTATGTATCTTATAATTGCATTTTGAAAAAAAAAATATAAAAAAAAAGAATGAAACGAAATCGAAAAAAAGCACTCGATATAACAAACGATAAAACAAAAAATATTAATAATAAACTTTTTCTTTTCAGGAATTTATGACTTTTATTTTTGTATTACCTTAATATTGTACCACACAAAACCCTTCATAAAATTTTCCCACAATTTTAAAATTAAAAAGTATCGTATGCCTCGCGCCATTTTATATTCTGTACTGTCAGTATGTCACGTTGGAGTGGTGGATGCCATTCTTTTGAAACTGCACGTAAGGTGTGTTCGATGCTCACACGGGAACAAAATGAACCACCAAGTAATGTTAGTAGTTAGGCAACCATACAAGTAAGGATTTTTTATGGCCAGCATAAGATTCTAGTCACAGTTGCAGTCACTGACGTGGGCTCGATTTCCACTCAGTACAAATATTGTTATGATTCATAAATAGTTGATCTGATTCAACTAAATATTGATACAAGATAAAGTTCGAGAATTATATTTTTAAGTAAGAGACGTAGATTGGTTAGTCAGCCTATTGTTTCGATGAGTCCTATTATCAGTATCAGCTGATATTGTTATGATTAATTTTATTTATTTATACCTTTTTTATCAAAATATACTTACTTATTATCGCATGCACTCGTTAATCGACGGGTTTCCTCGAAGACGTATGATAATATGATGACGATTCATAACGAATGATTAAAATGAAGTAAGTAAACCGAAAAATGTAAGTAAGTAATTGATAATGTTTCAAGCATTCTAGCAATTTCTCTCTGCGAAAAATACCCTAGTTATCATAAAATACCTAGCCCCTTATAGCTAGTGTCAATTTGGAGCGTCGGGATAAGAACGACCGCTAAAATTGCACTCTGATTACGTAAGTTAGGTTCCCGAATATAACTAAAATCGGTGCGATCCCATTATTTAGTCCAGTACAAGCACTTACTATTTTGCGTCCCTTATAATTCATTGTATTGATTTTATATCGTTAATAGAAAAACGTAGCTATTTTATCTCATGTTTAGAAATATCTCAATAAAAGAAGCAATATAATTGACGTCAAATGTTTCAACAACTTAACTGTAGTGTAGATATTAGTAGTACCTAAGATGCCTACTAGACAGTTTAAAGCTCTTAAGCCTTTACACTTGTAAGTAAGTACCTATTTATCATCTATATCCGTAACTACCTATTCGTTATGTTATGTTTATATACCAATTCATAGTAATTATACTACCACCTCGCACATGGCCTGCATCTCAAGCTCAAAAACCTCTCTCTCATTTCGAGAGAAGATTTAGTATAGGCTAGCTAGAGGGACAGTAAAGATAAAAGTCGTATTAATTATTTCTTCACTCCTCACTCGTAGATCGTTGATCGGCGATGAAACACGAACTTGCTATAGTCCAAAAACTTAGCAGAGAGTCTTGTATGCAAAGTTCGCGGCGGACAGAGGTATATAAAAGATTAAAACGTCACTGCCGTCAGCTTATGCAGCGAACGATAGCCTCTTTGCTACAGCCTTATTAATCGCGCATATAAAAGGTCTCTACAAAGTTAGATAGATAAAAAAAAAGATAATAGATAAAAAGTTTATTTCCAGAAAAACTACAAAGTTATATAAGATTAACAATAGGTCCCAAACTAGGCTAGGCCTGATAGATAGGAATGCTTTCTTCTAATCGTTCTAAGAAGTTAATGTTTAAAACAAAAGGGGTCGATAGCCAACAGTAGCAACACATTAGCCATGTGTAGTGATAGTGTGAGTCTAGACACGGCATGATGACGCACTTCCGTTATCACCGGACTGCACGGCACAAGGAGCCCTTTGTTTTTTGTAGTAGGATAAAGGACGATTGATAACATTCCGTACGTAATTAAATAGTTATCTTCGCTGTTTTGTTTTAGTATTTAAATAAACATAATATGTAGAAAAAAAATCCTATTGGTACCGGTAAAATGGAGTTACTTTTGAATACAGGGGTTACTTTAAAATGTTACCTACCTAGTACCCGGTGCCTGATATTTTATCGTCGCCTAAAATGTAGAAAGTACGTTTGTGTAAGTATTTCATACATTGTTTCATACGAATAGAATTATACTTATCATAAAATGTTCGTCAGTCCGGATTTGGGTAACGTGCTTAGTCCCTGGCAAAAGGATCGCTTATTATTATAAAATCAATAAGCAATAAACGGAAAAAGTGAATATTATTCAGTTATTCACTTACCTTGGGATATGATTATTAGGTAACTCTAGCTTATTTCTATTCCGGAATAGCTAAGCCTAACATCAGTGCTATCGAATTCGTAATAAACGATAAGCCAGCATTAGAACTAGATGTAATATAGATATGAAATGTCTGCGAGCTCTCAGATTGCAGGCCGGAATTCCTCTCCCCTCATAGACGCCTGTGACGGCCACTTTTTCCGGATCTGACGTAGACATAACTGTAGACTGTAGGAAAATGAAACGGTGGTCTCTGGTAGAAATTACATCGCATTTGCTTTTTAGTTTTCAACATGTGAAAGGTTGGGATAACCTACCTAGTCCACCACGCTGGTTAACTGCATGCTAGTTTAGACAAAATTAATATTAAGTAAGTAATTATCTTAATAAAATACTCCAAATTATAGGTTAATGCCCCAAAAGCAAAGCACTGTGAAACGAAATGCGTCTACATTTTACATTTTTACCACTCGACGGAGTCCGTGCAAAAAATATTTGAAAATTATTTGTTGAATCGTAATTTAATTCTGAAATGATTCGAGTTCATATCGGATCGTTGGAGCGTCATCTTTTAATTTTGTCCTGTGAATAACTGAGTAAAAAAACTGTTTGGATTTAAGTAGCGAGCGGTACTTTGTTGACCTCCCCTCTCCGCCATTGTGATGGATGATTCACTGGCTCGCGGTGTTGTGAAGGAGCACGACGCACCAGATTCATTTTTATAACTTTATGTCGATTGCTACTGAAGATGTAGACGTATCGAAATATTTCCAGAAAAATACAGGAAAGATAAAGACTGAGCGTAGTAGTAGTCTATATCAGCTTTGTCAATAAAATAATTGTAATTAAGAATTGATCCGATTATTTTAATCTACCGAACCCTAGCTCGGAACTAGAAGCGGCTATTTAAGATTATCAAGTAGTTTAAAAAAAATCTTGGCCACGTTCGATAATTGATAGGATTTCCTGACTTCTTGACCAAGTAGGTACAATTCAACCCAAAAATGTTAAAAGTTGTATTTAACAACACATAAAGTAAAGTTTTGTAGGTCATACGACTTGAAAAATACTTGTACGGAATCGTAATACGTTTTCCAATTTGTTTATCATTATTCGTAATGTTTTTTCCGTGTCTTTGTTGTCCCTTTGTTACTAATCTAGCCTACTAATGTAAAGCGTAGTATTTTTAATGTTTGGATTTAATCGTGGATAACGATTAAAATGTATTAGAATGTAGGTTGTTCAGATATACATATGTGATGTACTTTGCTTTGTCTTGAAACAGGATCTATAAATAAATAATTTGGGCAGCGAAAAATACTTTTTTTGAGTAAAATTTACACAGAATGTACCTACTACGATAAACTGTTTTTTAGTGTCAACTCATCTGACCGACTAGTCTAATTGGATTCTAACTGGCATATTAACTGAAACAGTCAAAATATTACTACATTAATATCAATAATGATTAACTAACTCTAGACATATGAATTTAGTACATTACTGTACTACCTGATCATTAATGTACTTAACAAGAACAAATTGTCAGTTTACGAAACAGACTTACTTTTCTAGTTTACCCTCTCTATATATGTACGTCTATGTTCATGTTGTTTAGGACGACTCGCCGGTCTTTAACACTATAACATGATTATATACTAAGCTAAACTTAACTAGTTCCTACCTATTGACTGAACTAATCGTAGGAATGCCAACTATCTATCAAAAAACAATAAAAATACTTTGAAGCGCACTTAATTGTTAATCAGACAACTAAGGCAGCTAATTGTTTACATAGGTCGCGTCATCGATTCACACATATTTCCTTCATTATATTGTTTTTAATGCGATTGGCAGTGAATCATCGTTGAATAAAAATATTATTATTTAAGCTGTGTGGCACCGCACCGCGGACTCACCACCCCCGTGCCGCCGCTCGCCCGCACACAACTTCTGTCCTGTCTGTACAACTCAGTCGCGTTTTGACGTCGCTACAAAGTGCACGGTTGTACCTTTCCTTCCTCCACATCAAATAACACTTGGTAAGTTATAGTTTTAAATTTCTTTTTCACTCTTTCAGCTCACAATCGGATTGTTTTTTTATCTATGGAACAATAATACGACTTGTAATTCAACTTGCCGGACATTTTCGGGTATCGAACGGTTTTTTACAACGTCACTCCCTCGGGAACCGGCGATCGGACGTAGTAGGTTCTACAGTCGCGAACTCATTGATCAGGAATTCCTCGTGAATATTACATTGTAGTACTTACTTACTAATTTCTTTTGAAGTTATTTTGTTGATTAACGGATTATATGAATGGGAGGGGCTATATGACTTCATACATTTTTATTTATCAAGCGTCCGCGTATTAAGCTGTTTGTAAGCATACGCCGTCGTTCGATTATTGTCACTGCATGCATTTAGCGTGTAATGATACCGATATTACATTCCTTAAGCGGTTAGTGGCTTCATTTTGTTCTATCGTACGTGTTAGTAGTTAACTCAGTTTTCCTGCCTACCCACAGAATAGTTTATTTTATCCATATTCAAACCACAATTCGGATTTTCATACCATTTATTTATTGTTTTTAGCTTATGAATAGGCTGGAGGATCTTTTCCTCACAGAGTTTCCGCTTCGTTATGTTAATTAAGGGATATGATTGTCTTTACTTTGAAATATTAACCCTAAACACGCCGGATTGATAAATCACGAGAGGTGTCGTCAACCTCATTATACCGTCTGACAAAGACTTATATTCTTGGGGTTGAATTCGAGAGGGAGGCTCAGGGAGGCGCCACGACGACCTCCACTTTCGAAACAAAGACATTTGTCGAATTTCCATTCAACTGTTTAAGGAAGTAATTTCTCATCATTTTCGAAGGTAGGTAGGTACATTGAAATCTAATTTTCCAAATTAAAAACATGAGAATAAAAACGAGTTAACCGTTCTGTTACGGTTCGCTCGCCATCATGCGTTATATTATGTTAATAAATACAATTACCCGGCAGCGTTAACATGTGGTGTCGTTCAACTTCAGATTTGGAGAGATTTTAATCCGAAAATATGTTTTATAGTTGTACTTACCGAGATTTAGTCGATTTATGCAGATATTTTTAGTAAGAGTTCCGCATATGGCATGTAGTTTTATAGTTACGTACACATTGCGTACCACACATGCCTTCACCACTATTAGCCTTTATTAGTTGTTAAGACGCAAGCTTAAAAGGTTTATCGTCGTCCTTAAGCTTAACAGTGGCCATTGATGTGGTGCTAATGAACCCCAAGTTTTGTATCAGCCGGCAACTAAATATAGAAATCTGACTAATGCACAACACATGTCAGGCTTGACACAGCCAATGCCGGCCATGTTTTGAATTATAAATCATATCGGTTGTAATAAAATTTCAACTAATAATTTACAACCGATTTTAAGCAGTCACTTTACATGAGTCGATTTTGCAGTGATGGGAAAGTTGTGTATTTTATAATCATCTAATTCAAAGTTTTTATAAATAGGGCCACTAACTTACACAAAAATGAAGGTTATGTTTCACAATAATAAACGCGCGGTAGTCATAAAGCACTCGGTTGATAATTACAAAGAGTTAAACCGGTTCGTGTCGCAGACTTTCGCCACTTTCACGCATCATAGAGTATTGAACAGTAATCGTTCACGAAATCTATAATTAGCACACACGCCACTTAACCACGAACTGTTTTATGTCAACTTTTTTAGGGAATACAAGTGCAAACTGTTTGAAAACATAACTTCCTATTCCTGGGTTAGAAAACAAAATGTTCAGTTCAATTAAATGGAATATTGCAGTTAATTTTCCTGTTGACGAGTTAAATGAACTTCAATTCTGAAAAGATGAGTCATATTTAGGATCAACTCCTGCTGTAGTACCTACATAACGTTTCCTCAACCGCTAATACATAAGGGCTATGTACCAGTATATTGTTGTGTTGTAATGAAATCTCCTCAGACAGGACACTGCCTGTGTGCGACAAGGACGGGTACACGCAGACACATTTGCGAGAAAGAGGCGAAATAACTTCCCGAATACGTGAATCGATTGCCCGGAGACCAAACGACGCGTCGCACCCCTGATACCTAACTGTTAGGGTTGTCTGCGAGGGATTTAATCGAATTAGAACTCAATTGTACAAGAGAGAAATAAAGTTAGAAGTTTGTTGTACATGTTTTATGAAGTCTCCTTAAAAATACAAAAGTAATCAAAATTTTTAATGTTACGTTTTAAAAAGTTTTGACTTTCGAGTAATTATTTCAATGGTAAATAAAGGGCAAATCTGAGTATACTGCGTTGTTTATTCAAACTTAAATCCGCGAGGGTAACGAGGGTGGCAACCTTCCTGTCCCTCGCGACGTATATATTGCGAAGCCCTAGGTACCCTATGTTCGTTTATAGATCAATAAACGGCGAGGGGAACCGCATCTGAATACTGCCGCAATGCCCACCCAGGAATAATAAAAAATAACGTTATTTGCTTACGCAGAAGACGCGCTCTGAATAATGTATTTCTAATGTATGTACTATTTTATGCGTCGCCATTTTCTTAATTAAATGTAAAACTTAGATAATGTAATAGGTATTACTGTTTTTTTGTTGGTCTTAATTAGCATTAGAGATTTAATTAGTGCGGTGCATACTGGAGGATTTAGAACGTGTAAAAAAAGTGGCGCATCGACACCGTGTGGCTTGGTATCCTCACCGAGCCGTGAGATGCTTACACTTGAAAATCTCTTAATTGCCAATGCCGACTTGACGCTCCATAAAATTTGAGACGTATCTTTGATATACGTAACTCTCTAGCATAGATGAGGCCGATGACACCAGCCGGTAATTCACACCGCATATGAATTTAGTAGATTTTTATATGCATGCACTAATTAGTAAGTCATAACGACGATTTTATCGTTATTTATTCAGGAGATTAATCAAATGTAATTTATTCGTGCTCTTCTTATTGTTAAGAATGTATTTTATTATATTTTTACTTTATTTTGACAAGTAAATTACGGAGATGTAGAAATTAATTCTTGTCTGCATTCATTAGATAAAAAGATAGTCAGTTTAGTTAGCATTTTTATTACTTAAAATAAACTATTGCCAATTCAATCGACTACATACTCCACCCTTATTTAGTAATATATCAGTACCACTTATTCTCATTAAACTTGTTTGTTAATAGTTAAGAGCACGACTAGCATTTATATCTGGCGTTAGACAAATATATTGCAACTTTGTCCTTGGCATATTGAGTGGAGAGGGCGCCATTAGACGCCCTTGCCCTCTACGCGAGGGTCTGAGGGGAGTCACGAACATGGAACACACGCCTATGTACAAACAACCCACATTAAAAATATATTAAAACTTTTTTATATCCTGTACGCGCCATAAACGAGACATAAATTATGAAAATTGGATTGGAATTTTGATTTATGGGGACTTAGCTGTGCCCTTAGAAGGAAGATAGTTAGAGCAAGTAATAAGAAATGTTTTAGTGCGAGAACACACTCAATTTGCAATAAAATATGAACAGTAGCCATAATAAATAATGTGGATAGTTGGTACTTAAGGTATGAATGCTATGATTAATCTACTATAAATATCATCTTTATTCTAGCTTTTATACTCATAGGCTAACAACAGAAAGCTAGATTGCGCTTCTTATTATGGATATAAAGTGAGCTTTTACAACTAGACTAATAACTAATGAATGAGAAACTTACTGAAATGGAAAGCCGTTATGTTTAACTTCAAATGCAGTAATGACAAGAATTTACGATGAGTTTTAAACGTCATGTAATGATGGTATCAATCACGACTCGGTCGATACGACTGGTTTATAATATCAATTACCGTAAAACGGGGTGAATAGAAACAATTTTCAACTTTGTCCTAAAAATTTGTAGCGAATAACTTGTTATTTTTATTGTCAGGTTGTTTTATATCATGTCCGGCGCCATGAAGAAAGAGTTAAAACCATATTTGTCCAAAAATATGCATAGTTTTACGATATTTCATTAAAAAAATGGTCAATTTCTATTCACCCAGCGATAGGGGTGAATCGAAACGACCAAAGGGGTGAATGGAAAAATTGTGTTTTAAAACGTTTTTTCAGTTAACAATATTGTATCTTTATAGATAAATATACACCTAAAGAGATAAACACTCCAAACAACTCATTAGAAAAGAAATTCCACTTTAAATCCAAAGTTTTGAAAAAAATGTATGGACCATTAAGGCATTCGAGGACGGTTGACTTTGAAGCAATTTTTTGGGTATAAATATCAATTTAAACATTTAAACAATTATGACACCGCAGAGAAGTAATATCGACGTGTAATCATTTCAAATTTGAACAAAATTCTTAAACGAGGAGTACTCAAACATTGGGCTTAAAAATTTTCCTGATTTTTTTTCTATTCACCCCGCGAATTCTATTCACCCCGTTTTACGGTACTTATAACTTTCAAACTATTTAAAAAATATCTATTTTTCTATTAAAAATACTTTCTGTATTTGGAAATATCTTTTGAAGTCATCTCAAGACTAGGTTTTATCTTAAACGTTTTAATCTCACTTGTTAAAACTTTCTTTGGTGGAAAAGAAAGCTGAAATAGTTCGCTTCGTTTCGATAACATCTTACACTTTAAAATATTCTTATAACTCGTTTTATCTAAACAGATTTACAACATAAATGTCAAAAGTCAACCTTTTCTGGAAATAGTCCTTGTGGGAATCTAGGACGAAAGCTAAATATAAACTCGGTAACATTTCAAGCGGGCGAAATAATTTAGTACGTACATTTCACGGCCCTAGAGAACCTGCGTAAGACGTAGTACTATCGCAAGACTGGTTTTGAGTTTATTATCTGAACAAAACGTGGAACACCTTGGCATATACACAAGCATAACGAAAGTAGCAACTGGATAAAGGATCCACACAGTGACTCACGACTTGTCGACCGACAATAACGACCAACACAATGGTCCATATCGATTGTTTTAGTCGAGTACGCTCGAGAATCGCTAGTAATTGAATTACATAATGAGATCCCATCACTATACATTGGAATTCATTTGTTCTATTTTGTTTCTACATTGGAAATGAATAAATTATAATATTGTATGTTAAATGCTGTTACATTTTTTCAAATTATATATCGTGATTCCACAAAATCTGTAGCGATATTTTTCGATTAGTAAGACGTCTGCACATAAATAAGTTTGCAATTTATCGATAGTTGCAGTGAACGGGATTGGAGATTGATGCTACTGAAGTGACGGGGCAATATCTCTTCGGCTCCCGTTACTCCTAATCCCGTTTGTAAGATTTACTAAAGCCGTACGCACTATTTCAATGATTAGAAAATAACGGATATTTTCCTTTTACAAAATTCGTATACATTTTAGGAATGCTGTTATTGAATTGTATATTTCGCGAATTCTTTTATGTAGAGAATTGCTTTAGTAATTTGGTGAATTATTCTGTTGGCACACGACGGGATTCGGTATAAATTGAAATGGTTTTTGGGCGTTGTACACCCAGTACACCACAATAGAATAAAGGCTGTGCCAAGATTTTGCTGTTATAACAAATTGAATTATGGTCCTGTTTATTCGGATTACGTAACGAGCTTCCTTTGATAAGAATAGCTAAATTCTAAGACATCAATATTGACAAATTGCTATCGCATTCTCATGTCTTCTAATCAGTCACTACCTAGTTTAAGTTAGAGCGATAAATAAAATCATATGAGTCAAAAGATTTGCAACAGATAAGTAAAATTTTACTGTTGACACAATATAGCTACTTAGAATGTAGGTATGATTCATAAAATAAACTTTAAAGGTAAAGGAAAATAACATACGTAAACCTATCGGTGGTTAGTCTGACAAATTCTTGAATAATATTATTTTGTGTGATTGTTCAAGCTGAATAAATAATTCGATAACTTTTGTTTCGGTGCCTCAAGTATATGAAAAAAAAATAGTGACGTTTCGTTTGGCGCGCTTTTTCAATGTTCTCGTTCTTAAACAGCTGTAAAATGTTTCCAGCCAATAGCTCAATTTCCAGTTGTTTGCTACCGGGTTTTGATGCACAAATATAATTTAGTTTAGAGCAACGAACTGTGTTGGCGGACGAACTATTGTAGAGATGCGATATTTCTATAGCGCATAGACTAGGTGTGAAGACGTCTGGAAGTCATTTTACAACACTTTTATTAGGTTGAATTTTACTCTAAACCGTCGAAAAACGTACGCGATTTCGATTCCAAGTAAATCTGATTATTGGACAAGAAAGTTAACTTTCTCAGATTTAATGTTATAAACAAAAATCTTATTTTTAAGTTACTCCATAAAAATAATTACTCGGCCAATTACTCGGCAATGTTGATTGGGAAATAAATTTTAACAGAGACGGCTTAACTAAAGCGAAAACATGTTTTATAAATTATGTTTTATGTTTAAAAAAGCGAAATCGAAACCATTTTCAGTGCTTTGAACTTCTTGGTCATACGAAAATAAAATACTTAGTAATAATTTCCGGGAGTTTGGAAGGGCTGGCTTCCCGATATTCATATATTTAGGTCAAAGACCTAGGCCGAAATGATATCGTGGAATTTTTATATTTGAATAAATATCGGAGCGATTCAAAACACAATGTTTGTTTTTCACATTCCGCGATTATAGCGAGCATGTCATATTATGTTCGATTCGTTCAGAAACTTGTAAAATAACCATTTTATTAAGACTGCTTCAATTGTTAGAAAAATAAACGTGTTGATATGTCACATAATAGTCATAATATATGATCTTAGACCACGTGGGATGTCTCTCTCGACTCGGATTAGCATGGCAATTTATGAATCAACTTCATGAATTGTTTTATTATGAATCTCCACTGAGTGTTAAAGGACTTTTCAAGAACGCTACATCTAGAAATAAATATGTGACTGCATATCAATTTATCTATGTACCGAAATAGAAAATGATTAATATCATTCCAACCGCCAAAAATAGTTGATAGGTTATTTTACACATTTTCCTTTTTGATTAAAACTACTGCTAATTAGAAAATATTAGTTTTTTTTAAATACAGTCTCAAAATCGTAACTTTACTCTGTAAATAAACAGCTCAAAAATTGCGTGTTTATAAACAAGCGTCAAAGATAACCATCACTTTTAACGTTTCATTCTACGTGGCTCATTAGACCCCCTAACATGAGCCCTTTAGGGTTGCAACCGTGTTACATCCATTCACAGTTTTACGACCACGGTCGGCCGTAAAACGTTCACTTTTACCCTTCTAACTGAAATGCTACAAAACATTGCCAAATGACGCACATCTGCATGGATATTTGCGGAAACATGCGAATTAGAAAATCATGTTTACCTTTATTTGACTGCTAGTGTAAGCTTTTTCTTTTTGACACAGATAACATATGAATTGTGGGTGTAGAAGTCATCAACATGACATTTTCAAACGTAGTTTTCATTCAGCAAGTGAAATAATGGATAGTTTAGCTTCAATGTATCGATTGAATAGCAAATAACAACATTGTTTGCACGTCGATGCGTTATCGTTTATTGTCTGCTAAAATTAACCCATTTTCATAGCAGTTATTGTATTTTACTGTTTACGATACAAATGCATTCCTTAGCAACATCAATACGGCTTTAAGTTCGTATCTTGTCTTGATTTTATGTTGTTTACATAAATATTGATAAAAAAGTATGAAGTTAAAATAGAAAATCGATTAGAACCTTCGTTATATGAAGGCAATGCGATTAAAAAATAAACAAGGCTTGTCAATTATTCGAAGTAAATAAAATTCTGATAAAGATTGTTTTGTTCGTTGTCCTATTATCTTTAACACATCAATCAAAATATCATTTAATCGAAATAAGTAGTAACACTTTTCCAGAAATTTTAAACAAAGGTTGCTTTTACAAAGGGATTTTGATGTTAAAACAGTTTTCTAGAATAATCTAGATATTAGTACCTAAAGTATCCGAATGTTGATAACAAAAAACAATATGAACCATAGATAAGTGTCCAAAATGTCAAGTGTTTTATTAACTTCGTCTAAATAATACCGAATATTTTAAAGCCTTTGGGAAATCCTCACTTAGATATGCGTCGTATATCGCAAAACTAATCCTTGTTGTCGTAAACATTAGATATCTATTTTTGTTATTATTTCATTATAATAATACGAAAGGCAATCAAATACAGATAACTGAGAATTTACTGGATAAAAAATAACACTGTCTCAGACTAGGTAACAATGTTCGCAAAATTTTTAAATTTGTTATGAATCGTTCCATTACTAGTTATTTGTTTAGGTAAATAGTTTTTGCAATATTCAAAAGCTAATATTTTTGTGCCATATTTAACCACAAACCCGTCTATATTTACACAAACCATATCCACATTCCTAAAAAATGGCGACGTGCATTGGCGGGAACTAGAGACTGACATTAGCCAGACTGAAATACGAGATCAAAACAAACTCGGAGACAGAACTAAGTAAATAAACTTGTAAATACAATTTATTTGCTTTACTCTCACAAAATTGATATTGAATAGAAACATTTAAAGATGTCTTTTCTTTATAGATTTACCTACTTGACTTAAGTGCTAAGGCCCGTTTTTTTAACATCGGATAATATGAGTTTGACGTTTTGACAGTTGGATTAAGGAACCTGTCAAACGACGATATTTTGCGAATAAAAATAAATAGCTATTGATGAAAATGTAGTTGTCAATCATTTGTCTACACTGTGTCATTAAAGATTGCAATGATATTATTTTGAAATGCCTAAAAAAGTATGAAAAACCCTTATTTACTCTTCAGAAAATATGTTTTGATTTTTAACATTTTTGCGTTCAAACCCATTCAAATGTTCGTTCATATGGCGTTCGATGTAACAATGCTACCTAGTTAACCATTGAAGGCTGTCCGTATCTAATCAGAGAATTCATTTGCCCTGATTCTCATACAGCATGTGACCATAACTGGAAAGTGACGCACCATACATGGTATAGCTACTCCGAAGGTTAGCTTATATGCATCACAGATGTCACGATTCTGCCTGTAGAGCACAACAAGGTCTTTTTGTGGCTTTGGCATATCTAGATGTATCTGTATCTATGATCCCTATTTGACACTATCGATTGCGTTTACGAAGGTCGTAATGCTATGCGCTATACGCATCCTTATTTGTATCTAGCTACTGTAAGCCCACGCTGCTTTTTTTAGTTTTATTGTAGGTTTAATGGACTATGTGTCTATCTCCGATTTGAGCATGTAGGTGTGTGAAGTTTTTTGTATAAAGCCATTAGTTGACTGATTGCTAGAGGCGAGAGTATTGGGAAACTTAGATAAATAAACTTTCCAATAGGTTCGAAGACCCTTGTAATGTAATTATTTACTTAGACCTTTTGGAAGCTTTGCACTAATTATTATATTCCGTACGTATCAGAGTGGAAAGTGTATTGATATAGTCAAACATCTTATTATTCTAATATAATTCAATATGCAGATGATCTGATTATCTTGTTTAATGTTGCGACTTGATACAAACAGACATGAATATAAACATTGTAACTCAATCAGCTATGGTAATTAGATTAACTCATTAATATGGAAGTAATTAGTCTCGTTAGAATGTCCTTTTCTTTTCCTGTACGACTAAAAGGGATGGCATATGCTTAAAGTTTCTACGCCACTCGCATGCGACTTGTAAGATTTCTGTCAGGAAGGAGTTTCTTTCCTGTTTCCTTATGTTAATACATGTGTCGTTATTTTAATTACCCTTGCTCAATGCTTTCTTCGGAACTCTATTAATGCTACTAATTCTAAAGAGTTTTTAATTGCACAGTGGATAAATAGACGGTTGTGTTGAAGCCGGCATTACCACAACTGCAAACATAATAAGTAGGAGTTGTAAATCAGCAAAAAAACGGTACGTGTCGAGGCCAGCGATCTGCTTACGGTGAAATTTTAATAACTTTAAACTTTCTACGGTGGCGGCCTCGCGGCGAGATGTGCATCGCATGCCGCGCACTGACTCACCGGTTCACTGTACGCTCCCCCACCAAAATACGGCAGACACTCGCCATTAACGTCCACAGTATTGATTCCCCAAATGCTCGCCAAAATACAGCCGCAGCTCTTACCCAATCGATTCTTTTGCATAACAATGAGTGCATGAGAATTCATCATCACGGACAATTAAAGAATTTCAAAATGGAGGTCGTTGTTACATAAAATGAAGTAAATTTTATATCACAATGTTTGAGTAACGACTTATCTCTGTAATACAATACTTACATCTTTACATTTTTTGTAATATGGCAATTAAAACAGAAAACATTTTGGTTGGCTGACATTTTGTAAACTGTGACCATATGGTGCGCATGCGTTGTCGTATTTTTTATGGCGCCAAGCATTACAAGTTTTACTTATCCGTTGGTCGTTCTTGCAGGTTGTATGCCATATAAGGTTTTGGAAAGGCGCCATGTCACGCACCGCTAACTTTTAATCTACAATAGACCTCTGATTTTATTCCGACAGATGGTCGTATTAGATCGTGTGTAACGTGGAACTAGTTTATGGTACAGAGTGATATATTTTTAAAGCCTATTGTGTTTTTTTCGTAGTGACATGTCATGTCATGAGTCACATCCTTTCTCGATATGAAAAAGAAATGTAGTTATGTTTCCAAATGGTTTTGGTACTTAAGGAGCATGAATCAGTAAGTGACGCATTCTACGAAGTCCATTATCATGGGTGGAGAGGCGACGAGTTGGATTTATGGCGTGACCCGATATTGGGCAGAATGACGTCACTAGGTTTTGGTTTCTTGGAAAAAGAAAGAGTTGAACTTAAATTAGGTTTGATTAACGTATTTGGCGGTCGCATTAGCATGATTGAGACAGATTCGTTTAGATTAGACTGTTAACAACAGCACACAGATAATTGTAACAGTTTTGTGTAAAGGCTGCCAATATGCAATTGGCCAGTATGCTGTATGATGGACTATTGTGAAATTTGTACTAAAAAGAAAACTAAAGTAAAAAAACAATGGATTTGAAGCGTGTCATAATTATTTAAACTGCAAAAACAGCAATTTATTGATATGTTCGATAGCCATCAGTTTCTGGTACACGTGCTATGATGAACGTGGAAATCAAGAGACATTTACCTCAAATGACATCATTAAAATTTGAATAATAATGTCATTAAAATGTCGGTTAATTTGGCCATATTTTATTTACACCGGTTAATAAATTAAGTTGTAACTTCCGGGGCAATAAGTTGCGAAAAAGAAATTGCTTTATTAAATCTCAAAAATAAATCAAACAATCTTTAATCATTAAATAATTTACAACGTTTCCGAGGCTGCAAAAACAAAAAAAAACAAACATTATTTATGAAAAAATATAATTAAATAAGAGCAAAAGTTTACTTTAGATTTTTAAGCCACAATTTCCATAATTTCCAAGCTAAAATGTAACAGTATAAAAAAGGAAATAACTGCGGGGTATAATAGTATAAAATTTAGCAGTAGTTTAATTAAGAGCATGCTCTGATTAGCCAAGCAAGACGTGCGGTATACCGTGTAATGAGATATGAGGAACTCCAAGTAGCAAGTCTACTCACTCGCATGTCTGTACAACATATTAATTAATACTGTTTTGATAATATTGGAAATATACGACCAGAAAAACACCGCACGGGGTTGCTAAAGTTAAAAAGGAGGTTAGTTGAGAGATTAAAAAATATGGGCTATTCTGCTATAATAGTAGTTGGTTGAATGTTTTTTTTTGCTGTATCCACATTTACCTACAATGCTGTTTATTGCGGATAGACGTATTGTAGTGTTGTATTGTTTGATTTCTATTCGTTTATCTCAATAAAATTCGATGTCGAAGCATAGCATTAGGTACTAACGCCAAAGTTAATTTTGAAATCCTAGATTAGACAAGAAAAATACTTATTGTTAAAAGTGCTTTTAAATACCTAGACCTATTTTAATAATAAATACAATAACAACAGTCAAATGGTTCAAAATATGATACCCAATAGTTAAATCATAAGGAAAAATATAACGATTCCGATTAGCGAAAACTATGAATCAAAATAAAGGTCAGTGACCCGCTTTATATGGTTCCTAACCGCGGATAGAATACATAACAACTAAGTAGATGTTTGTGAGACAATCTTATTAGGACAATACAGTATAATTGGATATATTCGTTACAATATCGTTGCGGTTCCGAGTGAATAGAATAATCTGGTATTATGAAAACAGCTCTAGTGACAAGTTTATTTTCGGCTAGCTTTACATAAAGTTAAGTCCCTAAAAAAGGACGTATATGATTGCTAGAGCCTTAAAATGTTGGTATAATACAAATTGGTAAGCTTCATCTCATTTTTTTTATATCACAACGAAAAAAATAATTTAAAGTTGTGATAGAAACTGCAATAGCAATTAACTAAACGCTAGCCGCATTTTAATTAGCATAATAAAGTGTTTGTACTCATAAAACAAAGTCGACTCTTCATTACTTAAAAGGAAACGAGCTGTTATTATATCCGCTCATACAACCATTTTATAATTAAAAGAATTTAAAATAAACTGGTTATAGACAACTTTATCTAAAGACAAAAAAAAAACACAATTTCCCGCTTATTCCCGAAAATGACAGCTGTCGAAGTGTCGACTGTCGTAGATGAATGACATTGTTTCATTATTTCAGAAGTTACTTATTTACTTTATGATCGTTTTAAATTAAAAAAAAAGTATTACAGCACTGCATCCGATGCGTTTATCGGTTGTAAACCTTGAAAAGCAGTCTGCCATGGATAAAATACTGCTTATTGAGGACGATTGATAAATATTGCAGCGTAATTTAAATTGTTCAGTAGCTTGGTTCAGATAATGTTGTTTTAACATGTCAATCGTCACTTGATGTAAATGGAGCTCGCATAAGATAATTTTAATTTATTTTGCTTCGTTGACATTTAAAATTGTGATAGTATTGCTACTTGTAACTCATTACTCATAATCTTAAAGTTATTCATACATAGCATCAATGAAACTGCTGCGTTTTCAAACTCATGATTCCGTGAATTGCGTTACGCATTTATTACAAATCAAGCAAATACTTTTCCTTGTATTTGTCTTACACACGTTTACCTACCATGTCAAATATTTAGGTTACCTATAAAATTTGGAAATCTATAATCTGTACATCACCGAAACATTATTATACCTATAAACTGAATAGTTTTTCTACTTAAACACTCGTAAAACGGGCTTCAAACATTTTCGCTATCATAAAAATATGGAAACGCCCACGCGACATAAAGAAAGAACTCTCACAAAGTATGTAAACATATTGTTTTACTAAAAACAAGTTGAGTATAACGGCAATTTATCGTTTCTTTTCGTACAATTTACTTCGAATAAGTCCTGGAGGAAATCTTCTAAAAGTTGCCTTAACGTGAGAGCAAACGTGCTGAAACTTCGCAAACAAATTGACCTTTCATGAAAGAAAAACAACTCGCCCCGCTACAGCTTTTCATTTATTTTAGTTGTACCTACAGTAAACAAAAAGGGTAGAATTTCAGCTGTATTTCTGTCAACAGCGATAAGTAGATTTATTTTGAGTAAACTTTTGTATAAAAATATCTTTCAATGTAAACATGTTTCTTTTATCTACACCTACGTTGTTTTGGTTTGTTTGTTCGTAGAAAAAGGGTCTACGGTTGCTATTTATTTTACAACTAAAAACATGTTAATCTTCAACATTAAAAAAAATAAGTAGTTTGCAATGTCAACGCAATTTTTTTTAAATAAGGAATAGGATGTCTAAGGCCACTGGCCACCATTCTTTTTTTTTGCGTAACTTTATTTAGTTTTTATATTTTTGTATCAAGGAATTAACCACAATTCCCAAAGGTATATTTTCAAGTATCTGTGTAAAATATTACACGGACTGGGTGGTGTTATCATGTCGCATGAATAAAGTGGAACCGCAACGTGTTTCACAGGTTCGAGTTGTATCAATACATACAAACAAAACCGGACTGCAGGTACGTGCCAACGACGCAGTGACGAAATATTGATCATAACGACTCGATTTTACTTTAAACTCATTTATAAATACCACAATCAGAGTGTGAATCGCAAAAAGTGATCAGATAACATTGATCATAGACAAGTATTTTTGATTAAAAAAAAATAGCTGTTCTGTACTTTATGACTGCTTTCACTTAGCTAGCAAATTAACTTTTTTTTAATCGTTTTAGTAATTTCTCCACTTAATCAAATACATAAATAAACTTAAAATTATAGCAGAGTTCACATACAAATACCGAAATTATTCGAAGTTAGGGAGGCGGTAAAATAAGTCTTTATTACTTCGTATTCCACATATTCTCTACAAGGAAATTTACTTTAGTTTTCTGTCAGTCATCACTATCAGTTCCATTGTACTAACCAAACAATTCAATTAATTATAACTGACATTTCTGGATCGATATATCGTATCCCTATATAAAGAAATAAAACTCTATCCTTATATTTATTTCAGTATTTATGTTATACATTTTCCGTTACAGCCTTTTAAATTGCTCGCTACTATAAACTAAAGGCTACCAGGCCTATAAAAAGGGCTTATCCATAAAATTCACTACCTTTGACCCTTGTAAAATTCCTGCACGAAAAAGGCATCTATCTATGGATCGGCCTATATCCCACTGATGTAGGACCGCCAATAAATTTAAAAAAGAAATAAAAATGATTTCGTCTTGAAACATACAGAATGGACAAAATGGACTCCATTTTTTGTAAAATAAAGAAACAGTAAAAAAAAATATTATTGAATATAATTATGTGGATTGATATAATGATATTCATTTAATTTTGTTGTTAAGACCGTAATGACTAAATAAGCGTAGGTTATACTCTTTGCATGCATATCACGGCTTGGCATAAAGTTTTCCTTTACCGTTAAAGCTAAAGTTAAATCTAATTATATCCAACACGTCGCAAAGAAGTCAAAGGTGCGTGCTTTGAATAGAACGTAAACCAGTGCCATTAAAGGCAACTAATTGTTAGTACTAACTGAATCACCAGTCTCTGCAGTAAATTCCTATCCATTTTCTCACGTAAAAACATCGTATAATACCTAGTTTGGCTATAAATGTTTTTCATGGAAATAACCTAGAGTTTTGCAATGGAAATACACTAGACAAGGCCAATTTTTCACCGATGTAAAAAAAGTTTATCAATAAACTTAAATTAGTTTTTAGAACGTTTTAATTTTCGCACAAAAAAAAAGAAAATTAGCCTCCGTTTTCGGTGCGACCATGATTACGACGCACCCTCCGCTCCACGCTCAAACATCCTGACGAAACAAAAGATTGTTACTGTTTCCCTAACCACAGGATGTTCTAGTTTAGTATACACAGTGTGTTCTCGACAACAATGACCCGATGTTTTAATATGCGACGAGCGTAGCCGACCGCCGCCATTCGTTGGGGATGCGAACTTGATCGAAAAAATCGTATAATGCCATAGACGAAGCAGATTTTAATTATCTGTGTTCGTTCATCGTTGCGAGGGAAAATTAGCCTTCTTCTTTTTATATTTTGGACTTAATGAGGCGGTAAATTTAATCCTGGGAATCTCTTGAGTTCTAATTAAGAGGAAAATATACCAAACCAAAAAATAAATTAACAAAACAGGAATAAGCTTGTACATATTATTATTTATTTTGTGATAATACTTGAATGAAATCAAACCTGTAATGAGGATTATTCCTTTTCATTTATTCGATATAATTTCCTGTTTAACTGTAACTAAACAAATAAAGTTATTGAGTAGCATTCTGTGGTTAGGTGCCTTACTAGGAAATACCTAGAACCTTACGTATATTGAGTACAAGCGATGACATGAGCCCTTTGTATTTTGCGGTTATAAACGATGGAACATTTTATAAATCGGCAAATATTCCTTTACACATCTTTAAGCAAATATCTGTGACATAGCTAAGATTAACCTTTTTAACCCTGAGTCGCTAAACGCGTATTTCTTACCATAAACAAAACATGTGTATTTTGCTTTAAAAAAATAACACGCAATTATCTTATCTATAAAATAAAACTAGGTATTTTAAAATGCCTTGCCAGAGTTTTGCGCACAGCGCCTCTATCGGAATTTCCTGACAACTAATGTCAAGTTATAGGTTTCCATTAAAATTTGAACTTAAAGCAACTCCTTTGTAAAAAACTCTCGCATATCCATTATTTTCTTTGTTGAATACATTATGAGTTACTCATGTCTACGAGTAAAAGAACCAAACCCAAATGAATCATGCCGTCGAATATTAAAATGACTAAATCAGAATGCGGAGTTCGTTGTTTTGTTTCCGCTTTTACTAAATAACGGGGTTAGGCTGTCTCGAAATTATTGTATGTTAAATTTTAGTAATTGTTTTTGACATTTGTATGTAAAAATATAGTCATTGTTACGGAGATAAATCTATAATACATGTGTCTATTTAATTTGCAACTTATTTTCTGTATTTAACAATTGAATAGCTCACAAAAAACATACTTAGTATCTTCCTTTGCAATCATAAAGGCTAATGGAAACTCCAAAGATTTATGGCAGATTTTTTCTCGGACTTTTTAGGCTCTGTATGTCTCATTCTTAAAAACGAACGGCCATTTGTTTGTCGTTATAATATAGGAGAATGCATTCTCCTTTATAAATATGTAAACATAACAGATAAAACTTTTCTCAAGTACTTAATAGTTTAATAGGTGCATAACACGTGGGTATAGAAACAGTTATCTTAACAATACTAGTACGCATAAGCTTGTTGACTTTACAGTTAGGTTAGACGATTTGTTAGTTGTACTCGCGGACAGCCGTGGATAAAGTGCTGTTGGGCTCAATATGACACTAAAACTGTTGATGATTGATGGATAATAATGGCAAATTATAATCGTCAATATAAAACTCGACGGTTACTGACTGACTGATGGACAACGTACAGCCGAAACTACTGAGCGTAGAAAGTTGAAATTTGGTATGAAGATTCCTTAGGAAGTGTAGAGAAGCACCGAGAGAAGATTTTTGGAAATTCCTCTTCGAAAGAGGTGAAATTCAACATCGGTATAAACATAATATGAGACGAGTGTCATTCATCGATTCACTCTTTCTATCGATGGAAGAAAGCACGTTACCGAAACAGCTCGAAAACAAGAAAACGCCTAAAAACCATTTGTTTTAACATTTTAAAGTTAATTCATTCGTTGCAATCAGCCAGGCCCATTAGTCCCGTCTCGAACACTCCTCCATTTAACGAGTAACGAGTGCGTCGCGACTTGAATCGATTGTCTTCGTAAACAAGGCTCAATGGCTACGACGTTTGCCGCACATAGCTATACGTCGGCCATCATCGCTATCTATGGTACGCTACAATTGTGAAAGTATGCACCCACGTAATATGAATGGGTTCTTTACTCTTTTTGTAATATTAGTAACGTAATTGACTATTGAATTAGACTTTTACGGATTTGGAAAGTTTATTAGAAATTGTACCTATATGTCATTTTGGAACAAAAGAAAAAAAAACTGACGTTTATAAAAAAAAAATACGAAATTCTTCAGAGTATCAGTAAAAATGTTACTTCGCATTTCGTGTAACTAAACTAGTAATTTAACATAAGAATCTAGCTTACATCTAAAGATAAAAATATGTGTTATACTTATTCGCATGCAATCTCAATTCTTACTTCGTGATTAGCCTAACCATAGATTACAATTCTTTAGTGTTGTTTAGAAAGACCATGTAATAACTAGTCACGATCTCATGAGAAATGTCTTTTGTCTAAACTTGAAGCATTTATTTAACAATGCGATGTTATTCAAAGATGCCATGTTTTTGTTATATGAAACCTTTGTAGGCTAAACGTGGTAAATTCCTTGAAGTCATAATACATGTCATATGACATATTTTACGATATCGTGTCACACAAGAACACATGGAATACGGATGCGTATGATTTCCAGTTTAAGCTGTACGATCGCCATTTTTTTATTCAAAATTTGAGCATAGACTAGGAACTACCCTTTTCTTAACGTTTTCATTAGGTATTCTCGTATATCGCTAAATTGGACACAATATATAAATAATTTCTGAAGAAAATATAAAGATATAGGCTTTGCGTTGTCCGATATACGCAATTTCAAATCAATTGTTTAACTCATTACCTATCGAAACATTTGAGTATTAGTTTCTCATAATATTTCTCGTCTTTTTCCAGATAATCCAATACAATGGCCTGCTCCGTGGATGCCCCCTCCCTCAAGGACCTGCCCAAGGTGGCCACAGACCTGAAGAGCCAGCTCGAAGGCTTCAACCAGAGCTGCCTCCGTGACGTCGACACTAACGAGAAGATTGTGCTGCCATCTGCTGAAGGTACGTGTTACTACAAACTTTAAATAGGAAGTTTATTAACGTAATTTTTTTTTACAGAATTTTCCAATTTGCGCTCATTTGGAAACGATATTTTTTATGTCTGCTAGTTAAATAAATAGATTATTTTCGAATCTTGGAATAAATTATATTACGCAGCAAAGATTTTGATTTATTCGTGGGAAAAAACAGAAAACAAATTGTCGGTTACTCATTCTACATTTAAAAATCAACCATAAATAGTTATGCCTAGTTTTACCATAAACAAGCATCGTAAGCTATGAATCCTCCTTGGTTATATCATCCGTAACCTACATGGATATGGTACTTATACTAATGACATCATAATGGGATGGGTAATGTTTATTTAATAGTTGTTAGGATTATTTCTGGACTATTCTATGTTATCTAGCTAAAAATGAAGCTTAAACGGCCTAATCGCTAGAAATCAAGAATCGGAATAGAAAAATGCAGCTGACTCGCGTACTATAGTTACGTATCGTAGCTTCTCGTTATAATTCCGAGATAAAATCTATATCCGTTTCTATGTCTATGTCATGTCCGTTTAAAACTATCTTTATACAAAATTTCATCCAAATCAATTCAGTGATTTAGGCATGGAGAGGTAGTCAAACAGAGTTACTTACGCGTTTATTATATTTTACGAGGACAGGCTATAAATATTACATTATATCATCACGCTATACAAGAGTAGGGTAATCACTATAAACACAAAATAACACTATAAAACTTCGTGGGACGGCTAGTACCTACAAACATACTGACAATAATGTAATTTACGCAGGTGTTCTATCTAATGAATAAAACGTATTCATGATTGAATTAACTAGATAAATCACGTCGGTTGACTCAAATTGTTATACATACTGAGTACCCAGTGTAAAGGACAAATTCATTTATTTATTAAAGTTGTGTTTCAGACGGCACGTTAAATTTTTGGTCCCGGCTGTCATTTTCAAAGATATTCGACATTCGTTAACAGTAGGCAGAAACTTGAAAGTCTGACCTAAAAGTCTTACCGAGGGATATCGTGATATATCCCAGGTAACTGGGTTGTGGAGGTCCGATGGGCAGTCGCTCCTTGTAGGTACTCGCAAAATACTGGTATTCAGCTGAATACCAGTATTTTACGAGTACAAGGAGCAAAGTCGGCTTCAAGTCTTATCGGATGCAGCTACATCCAATAAGACTTAAAGCCGACTCCAACATATTTGGAAGAAAGGCTAGACTGATTTTGTAGATTGGATGATATAGACCCTATTCCTTTTAGCGTTCTGTTAAGTACAAACCCAGGGATATAAAAAAATATACGCTCCAATTGACAACATCCTCTTCTTTTAAGTTGGTTAAAAATAAGTTATTAAGATTGAAACTTTATGTGCAATAGACTTGTTTTGATAGTCAATAGTGGCAGGGAACAGAATCGATAGGCGACCCCTTGTATAACATATTCAACAACTCAACTCGTAGGGGACTGCACCCTCCCGAATTATTTGGCGCGCAATTATCAATTTATATCACGATGTGTGACGAATAGTACTGTGACTTTGACACACGGATGAAGGATGTTCCAAACGAAATAGAACATTATTTTAGTTTAATAAAATGATAAAAAAATGTGTTTTGGTACAGATACTAAGAGGGTATTTAAAGGGGTCCAATTGCTAGGCTTTTCTTTAATGTTGTACATGAATACGCCTGTAAGAAATGTGGCGTAAATAGGTTTGCCAAGATTGGTATTATATTATGTGTAATGTGTAATGAAGAACGACATTTAGCCATCAGGCCAGCACCTGCAACACGTCCATCATTATATTACGCTACTTCAAAGCGAATGTCAACAGGATATTTATCACTATCTATTTCTGAACTAGAAACACTACTGGAATGCACAACAAAGGAGTTATCAAACTACTTATAGACGCGACGATTAGTAACTACAAACAAACAAATTACTCACGCCGATAACAGAATAACAATGAAAATTTTCGATTTCACAACAGACGTAGCGAAAGAAAAGCAACACAACGCCCTGCTACAAGGTGTAGAACAATTTCAGACGTCTTCATTAAGAAAAACGGAGACTGTTGAAAAAATCGTGTTGCCAAACGCATTAGGTATATTGTGTAGAATGCCGCCATTAATACAGTCACTACGCCTGTGAGACGTGGCTTGCTCATCGCATTCCTTCTAATTTTAACTGGGGAACTAAACCAGGGGGACAATAGGGACTAATATGTACTTCACAACACATTGCAGTTGGAATTTGTAATTGAAGACACGTTAGTACATTTACTTTGTGAACAGCTACATTTTTAGTAATTTACGATGGAATTCGTATTAATTGGTACCCTACAGCACAAGTATCACCACTAATTATTAAATCGATAAAATGGTGTCGCGAAATAAACATTTTCAAAATGTTCTAACGTGTATTCAACTGTTTCCTACTAAAATAATAAAACGCATGTTGTTGTTTTTCTTCACGTTGTGAGTGTGTAAAACGAATTTGAATTTCGAACATTTTCTTACTTTTTTATTTATGGTTTGCAGATGTTGCCGCTGAGAAAACTCAAAAGTCCCTGTTCGACGGTATCGAAAAGTTCGATGCTACTAGGTTGAAGCACACAGAAACTCAAGAGAAGAACCCACTTCCCGACAAAGATGGTATGAGTTTATCACTTTCTCGCACTTGAAGCATGTATATGTGCAACACAATATTATAATATTTAAGTAAAAATGTTATACTTACACATAATTCGGAACTGTATTACCTATTTAACAGTGTCCAAAGATTTTGTTTTGTTTTATAGAAACTTAACAATCAACAGAATTATTTTTGTTAATTGCCTGCCGAGTTGTGTGTTTATCTTTTATTGCATAAATTATTTTTATGGTATAAGAAACAGTCCTGTTGAATACTTATCTAGTATTTTTTTTTTTCAATATGGCCTGTCTGATTCTTATACGCTATACTTACAATACAATATTATAAATTACTCGCATAAAATTTATAAATAATTCCAAGCCTATATTTTAAATAGGTAATATGCAGTTGTAACAACTCGCAATTTGCTTACCTTTTTGACCATAAAGAATTGACACGCTTTTTATTCCGAGCACCGCGCGTCAAGTCAACCAAGCATGTAAATGTTGCCATATATGAAATTTTAGGAACAAAACGTGGAGAATTAACCAGAGCTTTGTTTATTTATTTATGTTTTGCCTTGCACGTATTTGCTTTGCATCAGTTGTGGCTGCGGAGAAACAACACCAGAATCTTTTGGATGGCGTCGAGCACTTTGACAAGACCCAGATGAAGCACACGACGACAGAAGAAAAGAACCCATTACCGCCCATTGAAGGTTTATTTTCCCGCTTTTTTATGCAGACTTTTATTTTTTTATTCTATATTTGCACCAGCCGCTTTCTTTTGTACGAAATTATGTATTAAAAATATTATTATGATTTGTGATAAACGCATGATAGTTGCGATTTCACGGCAATATTAATTTACCACACTACATACCTAGTCTGGAATGGTTAATTATAAAAAAATATTATTTGAAATCGTGTTCATAGATAAGTTCATTTATTGAAAAACTACATTTAAATGTAGTTAAAATTAAATCAACTGTTTAAATGGAACGTCGCCATTCTACACTACTCACTGCGCAATTAGAGGTTCGAATCCCGATATAACCATTTCTATTCAAACCAGACATAATGTCAATACAGCCCTCATCCGTCCGTGTACCGATCAATATAACAAACTTATAAAAGGATTAAAACTTGGTCCATCAGTCCGTCAAAGGGTGATTGGTTTCTGAATCCAATGGGGTTGATAACGTAAGGGTGTAATGTATACCTTTATGACCCACGGGGTTTTACCCTTTGATTAGTCAAGGTACCCTTTAATAGATAAATGGACGACGGTCTTGCGTATGTAGATGTAATTTGTCTGATGTAAAGAGCAAACTGTTTTTATTGTGATCTAGTTACATAGGTTATGTATTTAAAAAAGTCCCTAGATTTGTTAATTAAACCTTAAATACAAGCAATTTTAGAAAACACAATTAAACAAAATAATAATTAGGTATTTCGATTCATATGTAACAAAAATTAAAGTCACAATACCTTAAACAATATCAACTCCTATATTTCAAACAAAATTTAGACAGTTACTAAAACATACTCAACTCCACAGCTATCGAGGCCGAGAAGGAGAAGAACAAGTTCCTGAACGGCATCGAGAACTTCGACCCTACCAAGCTCAAGCACACCGAGACTTGCGAGAAGAACCCTCTGCCCACCAAGGACATCATCGAACAAGAGAAGACGGCCTGAACAGCCACGCAATAACCACCAGCTACTATATCTCGCTAGTATCGCTCGTATTTTAAACTCGATGTAAGTTAGGCCAGTTTACTCTGTCCATTCTATCACAAATATACCTCGTTTCACGCCCACAAAGGCCGGACTTCCAAACAATGGACTCTGTAAACAGGTTCTTATCATTAGCTATAGGAACCAAATTTTCTATGTCACTTTTTAACGGTATATGTATATTTAATAAGTGTATTTTACGAGCATTTTATAATTTAATTTATAATGAAGGAATAATTAAGTATGAATGTCCAGTACTGATTTTTATTTAAGTCGGGAACACACTGCACTCCAAATAAAATGCTATTGTTTATTCTTATTACTTCCTCTGTGCTTGTGTTCTCCTTTAGTCGAGATATGTTTAAGTGCTCATGAGAATTATGCATCCGCGCGTGTGTGATACTCTGGTCAATAAATTAGGAGTGTAGTTACCAAATCTCATTTGGATCTAAATTTTATTTTTTTAACTTAATTTCTGCGTTGATATGGTATTTTTGCATTGTATTGTATTAACTTAGAAATATGTTAAGAATCATCGAATGTAGTACTGTAACAATATATTACTTGCTCAACCATATTATGGTATAGATATTCGGTCTGAAACTAAAATAAAGCAATAGTTTGTTTAAGTGATCGTGTCTGTGAACAATTATAATTTTTATATTGTCATATACAATCAATAATCAAACATTTTTCCATTTTTATAATAATGCTGTCGATGCCAATAAACCATTTTTACCGGAATTTTGTATGTTTTACAGACGGTGCTTTTTTATAAATATAGAACTAAAAAATTAAAAATGTGTTTCTTTTATTTTGTTAATTAGACCCTTTACCCACAATATCTTATCTCCAAATACTAAAGCATACTTTACAAGAAGGTGCAGCATCTGGCGACGATAATAACAAATAAAAACTTATTATTGAAGTAGTCTTTCAGCAACAGCAACGAAAAATGGGATTAATCACGAAAAATTTTCTTAATGGATGGCAACTCTGTCTAGTAACTAACTTATAAGGGGTAATTTTATATAGGTTCCTAGGTCTTATATCCTAATTTAAATGCCAATAATAATAGAAATGTTAATTGTTTACTTGTTTATTAAATCCTAAAGTACGCAAGTCAAATAATGATCTGAAACAGACAGCACGCAATCGTTACCGATACTCGCGCATATATGCACCACGCCGCGGCCCGGATAGTGCATAAAATCAATACAGCTAGATAGCCGGTAGGAGCGCTTTTTTAATTATTTTTTCACTAATCTAGGTTTTGATAGCTTGTCTATGATATTTTCTATTTTGTCTATGGTGCACTTACTGCGTTTCATTACAAAAATAATATATATAGCAATAATGCAAGTTTAATGAAATAGAGCGATACAAGTTCTGCACATGCGAGAAAGAGACAGAGCATTGACCGGGAACATGCTTATAGTATGGTAACATTTTTGCAAAATGCCGTCTTGTAAATTTTGATTTGCTTCCCGCCGGCTCTTGACGGTTTGCTTTTGGCACGTGCAATTTTCATTAGATTTTCGTAAAATACAACATCGCACTTACAAATACAGTTCAACACTGATGCTGACAGTTTGGATATATTATTTCGGTAAGTGTTTTCATAATATTTTAGCGTCATACGTACGATTTAATGTTTGCACGTGTTGTATATCGTAGACAGCAAAACAACCATTTGCATTCGCAAGACGATATAGCTACGATATGGTTTTTTGGAGACCCTAACCGTGTTATGACTATGTTTTGTTTATAAATGTGTGCGAAATGCGCCGGTTTGTTGCGAAATTGCGGCGGATGTGATGATCGGAGCGGCAGCGTCATTTGTTTTTGTTTACCTGCAGATCGTTAGCAGTGTACAATGTCGCCTTCCCCGATCCGTTGTCGCGGGCCGTGGAAGATACACAAGCGTTCCTCAGAGCCGGACAGGTGGCTGGACGAAATGGGATTTTTCCGTAAACACACAGCCAGGGACTCTAGCTGCCTGTTCCGCGCCGTATCTGAGAACATCTATAACACTCAGCGGTATTTTCATAGAGTCCGACTGGACTGCGTCCAATTCATGGCCTCTAAGAAGTACCTCTTCGAAGGGGTAGGATATATTACATATTTGTAATATTGTTTACATTCCAACAAAATGATAACATGAATAATTTTGTTTTGTAGTCGTTGAGTTGTCCATTTGAAAATTATCTCAAAGAGATGTCAAACCCTTCTGAATGGGGCGGTCTAATTGAAATTACGGCCATGAGCCATCTCTATAGGTAAGAGCATTTATATGAAGTATTAACTACCCACTATTTTATATTATTAACTTTTATATTTTCACCTTGCCTAATACAAGTTTGGCATTGTTTTTTTATGATACAATAAGAAAACTAGTTTATAAGTGTGCACAGTTATTTTTGTATATTTGAACTCATTCCAATTTTGTTTTATGATTCAAATACTAACAACTCTCACCTATACTTCAAGCTATTTTATTTTCTTAATCGGTGATTTATATTTGTTATTCTAGAGCTTGCGTTAGGCATGAGTGCGTAACATAGATAAAAATTAACTCATTAAAACACTTGCAGACGTGACTTTGTAATATTTGAAGCGAACAAGGGTCCTCAGACAAAAATTTGCAATGGTTACGGAGCACCCATATATCTGTTTTACTCACCTGACACTAAGCACTTTGACGTGGTTTACACTAAAGATTTCATTAACACCTCATCGTTTTGCCAATGTAAGTCTATTTCATTCTCTAAAAATATGTACAGACTGTAGAAAACTATTATTTTTTGTATTGGTATATATCTTCCTCTATTGATAGTTTATTTTAGGTATCAAATTACCAATTGTATACTAAAAATATAATGTTATTGACAAAACCAATAGATGGATAACAAACTGGTCCGTGCTTGAGCAATGAAACCCTTAAGCATCTTCAGGACACATTCAATACAAGCATCAAAAAGTTTTAATGTGCTGTATGACTTTCCAAGGGTGCTATAGTATTCCTACTTTGAGCTTGTATACTGAATGGTCTGGTGTCTGGTCAGATTTGAGAATAAAGTATAGTTTGAGAAAATGAATTCTTGACAGAAATGTTATTTATATTGTGAATTTTAAACCTTACCTCTGTCTAAAATATTTGAAAGCTCTCATTACTGAGTGATAAATCAAAAACAATTTAATGTTGTTAAAATTTTGATATTACTTTTTCTATTTTGATAAATTTATGTACATTTATGTTATATGTTTATTCAACATATTAAATCAATGATATCTCTTCTTTTACATGCCTGTTCCTAAAGGGAGTAAGATATTTTTTTTATTAGGCAATAGGCTTTAGTATAGTGTTTTGCTAAAATTATTTTCTTAATTACATTTACCAAGATACAATAGAATCTTCAAACGTTTACTTTTTGTAGCTTTGGTATACGAAATACTTTACGATGGTGTGTACCAGCTCAAGGACTTATCGTATGCCGTTGATAAAATGTTGCACGACAAACTACCGACCAACCACATTGAGTACTTCATGTCAGAGAATGTAGAGCGACGCAAGAAACAAAAGGAACGCGCCAAGATATTCATCGAAGCAGCTGATGATGACAAAGACAGGAACAACAATGCCTTAGCTTTGAAATGCAAGCACCATACGGAGGACCTCGAAAGAGCTAGCTTGCTGAAGGAATCTCTTAGCATCTTTGTGTTCAACCGAAGCTTGATCCAACTCGAGAATGTTTGCATGAACTGTCTCAATGTGAACAGCGCTAAAGACTTGCTGGATAATGGCATCACCCCGTTCCCATACAAAGTGGCCAAGGCTCTCGACCCTGACATCTACAGGAACATAGAATTTGACGTGTGGAGTGAACTGAGACGAGGTACTGCGTAGTTCGACTATGAGTTAAAGAGCGCGGAACAGAAACCCTTAACAAACGAGTCTTCGAAGTAAAGCCGGTTTTAACTCACCTTGTGCGTTATTTATTGAATTAATTGTTAATTCAGACCTTCATTGATGCAAAATGGAGTTTCGTATTTTTTCGTACAGGAAAACCGGATGTTATTTATCATTTGCTATGCAATAACAACGAGGTCAATATGAAGATGTTTGTTTCGAGTTTCAGCGTCCTGCTCTAGTCCGGACATATTTTAACATATAATTACGTCTTGCGAAATGTTATTGCAGAAATGCGTTACGGCGCTAGGTATTCTGATGGGATGACGCTTCAAGTGGGGGTTAAGTGTTTATGCAAGCTGCAGCCAGAGCAGACGGTTCCCTACCACTGCCACATACAGGAGATGAGGCCCGAGGGAGGTCCCTGCCTCGTCTTCATCGAGGAGTTGGGAGAGAAGCGTATAGTGAACTATGAGCAGCTGGAACCGCTCCCACTTGACGAGATAAGGCCGTGGGCGCCGCCGTACCGATACTCAAGAGCCCACTCTCAGTTCCTGACTCTTAGTCAAATGTTGCAGCAAATAGGTGCGATTTTCGTTAGATTTTTCTAACCTATTAAACAAATAACTATGCTTAAGCCCTTTTAGAAACGAGTTTATAACATTTTTACTCTTTTCCTCCGATATAAGTACTTACTCGATTTTCCGCGAGCAGGCAATATCACGAGGAAACAAGGTCTGAGCAAGGCACGGAAGTCGAGGGGGGTCTCTGAGGACAAGACTCCGGAGAAAGCGCTCAAACCGAAAGTGTCTTGGACGGAGGAGACCGACCTTTCGTATCAGAACAACGATTACACATACCAACACGTGGACTTTCTTAACTTTGAACCGATGCCTGTTAGTTGTAGATATAGAATATAGACCTTATAGACATAGGTTTTGGGTGTATTTTTAAGCATATCACTTGATTCCTTGAGGGGGTTACCCTTATAACAATGACATGAGTGTTTTATATTAGAATTGAAACAATTTGTACTCCAGTTTCCACTTGTAACGTTTTATCGTCGCAAATATCGTATTCGTGTGCGGGAATTACCTTTATATTAACTAGAATTGCTTATAATTTTGTAAGCATTCATCTTGCTTAATAAATATGGGCGTTATAAAAATACGTTAAGCCTCAACTGAACTTAAAAATAGCTCTAAAAATACATTTACAATTATAATAGTCCTAATTATTAATTTGCACATAATGTTTGCTTCGCAGTTGAAAAGCATTTATTTATTTCACTAGTAACACTATACATAACAAAATGGGGATGCGTTATATTTAATTGTTTTATCATTCTTATCTATAAAATAGTTTATAAATCCAGTTTATAATTATTGTCGCTTAGTAGTGAGTTGTGACCGTGACCGAGAACGATCTTAAATTAACTATTTAACTACTGAAAATAATAAACTTGACATAACTTTGAAAATTTTAAAATGGATCAGGTAGGTTAGTTATAATTTTAAATCATACAGCATTTAATTTTTTTCAAGCTAAAATTATAGTGACTAAACTGTGTTCTTATTGATATAGAAGTTATTTTTCGCCTAGCTTTTATACTATTTTTATAAGTATAGGTACCTATTCATAATTTTTAAGTGTATTTTTTCGTTTAAAGATAAGTAAGTCGATTTGTTTTCGAAAGCAAATATAATTTGACGTTAAAATTAAAATTTCGTAGTATCGTGACGAAAGCAATTAATATTTAAAAAACTTGAAAGTACAAGTTTAAAAATGTACTTAACTAATCACCATTTATTCTGCTAACCATACCCAAATCTAAGAAAAACCACTTAGAAATATATTAATCTAATCATTAAACATTTCTAAGTAATATACGCAACGAACATTTCGAAATAATGAAACACGGTGATTCCACGCGAGCTCATTTCAATCAATAATCGCGTACATTGCATTCGGCATAGCGCAGGGGAGACTGTCTGACCCCTACCTCACTTCACAATGTCCTAATTTTATTAAAGACTCCATTAAAAGGGGTGACGGATGAATCTCACTACATTTCATATGTATATTAAACTTTTGTACTACTTACTTTTGCACGCGACTGCCCCCGCGCTTTTTCTGATATAAACAGTTTTTGTTACTGGAGCATAATGTAGTTTATTATTGTGAAATATTTTTCTGAAATTGGTTTCACAAGTTTCGTTGGTATAAGTAAAGGCTTTACATTAAGTTCTTATAGTAAAGTTTAGTAAAAGAAAAATCTTATGGTTTCAGGGATAATGTAGCTTATTAGTAAATATATTTTTCGGTTTTGGTTGTAATTCGTGTGGTACTCAAGTACTTTATAATAAAAAAATAGTCTTACAAAAACAAAATATTCTGAAACTAAAGAGATATCCTATGATCTGCAAGGATACTGTTAAATTACTGGTAGAGGAATAAGGGAAATCGGTCCAGTACTTTCAGAGATAACATCCCACAAACAAACAAACGAGACCTCTCATTACCTGTAAATTAAATACGTGGATGTTGTATCTCCCTATAACATAAGTATAGTGCAGTTTTTGTACAACAAAGTTATAAGCTCCCCTCTGTATCGAGTGAGGTGCTTACAAACATGCCCAATGTGTGCCATATCGTAGCTATTCTAGAGGTTTGTTCAGTGTCGCGTAGTTTGTTGTGTAGACAAGTAGATTGTGTTTGTATTTAGTATTGTATGTTGTTTAATGTGTTACTGACAGATTTTCTTTAAAATTGTGGCTTGAATTTGAGCTTTTGGATATTTTGTGACTATTTCTCTTGTGGGCTTCTGTAAGGTACGTATAACGGATGTGAGGGTCTTTCAAGTGCGTGTTAAGTAGTTAATTTAAGGAGAAATCATCAATTTGACCTCCTCTGTGAGAGGTCTTCAGTGAGTCCTCCTCTCTGACACTTGTTTTTAACTCTAGGGCAGTCTTGGACTTCTAGATTTATAATTTAATTGTTAGCTGATAAATTTATTAGCGCCGCGGGAAATTTTTCATTCAGCTTCCTCATAAACTTTACTTTAGTATACCTCAAAAGATTTCGATTATGTTTGGTTTCTTTGAAATTTCTAAGTAGATTGTGGAGTTAAGAATTTTTTATATTTTGGTTTCAAAGACGACTCCCGCTCAAATACACAAATAAAATCATGTCTTGTTTCGATAGGGGTAGGTAGTCGCACTTGTTACGATACAAACTTTTCATGCTTCTGTCGCATATATTATCTTGTCCTACATGCCCGCTGCAACTACAACGCACTTAACCTTTAAAAAAACACTAATAATAAGTTTGTATTTTTAGGACACAATTACAATTAAAATTTTCCGTCCTTAAAATTTTGATTATTTCAATTTAAGTTTCTTGTTCAAACTACAATCGGAATCTGTCAGTAATGCCCGATTTCTGAAATACATTTAGCGGTAGTTTATCTATTCAAACCGTCATGTTTATATGATAAATACCGCTAAATGTACATCAGACACCGGGGGTAAGTTAGTTTCTAGTTGAGTCTCTCCCCTGGCTAGTGGTGATGTTCTGGTTCGATTTCAGGTTGAAGTTGACGCACTGCCCCTGATGGTGGACTGCCGGCCGGGCGCGGGCGCTCCGCCCCACGAGCTCGCACACACACAGCCTAACGGTGGAGCACCCAACGATAACCATCATAACCAGGTAATACTATTTTTTTTTGTATTTTGATCCGTGCGATTCTGCTTGCGTATAGTTTCCCCACTTAGGTTGATTTTTAAAGAAAATTTTGCCTGAAATTATTTTAATGTTAAATTGTATAATAACACTCCAGTAATCTACCTAGTCATGAAAGCGTATTGGAATCACTTCACAAAAGAACTGCTAACCCCCGACGTAGTTTTCAATACAGACAATAAGTCGCTGAAATGCTTGTGTATGTTAGCGACATACGGCCAGTTTCTTCATACATATCTAAAGTAACTGCTAAATCCATTGACGTGAAGTAAAACCAAATCTGCTTCTTCAAACTAAGATTGAGGAAACAAATTTGATTGTCATTTTAATTTAACCCTATACTTTGATGAAGGAACTGACTGTTAGTACTTAAAAGAATTAATATTTCGCATAAGGCTAAAAAGTTATAATATCTATACAAATGCGTTACTCAATATATTTTACTCTGTTCGCTACTTAGTATTAGTAAAGTGATAATCTGAAATGTTTCATAATTTTATTTGTTGAACAGACAAACTGGAAATTATCCGTAAGTGGTGAAATACGTATTGATTGTTATATCATTGTGAAGTGTTGTTATAACAATGTTTGTATGTGTAGGCTGGTGGTAGTGGAGATATGGGTGCCCACGGGATGACTTCGCCAGCTTCTGTACGCGCTTCTACGCCTGCTACGACCAACACGCTTACTACTTATACCAGTGAGTATGCTTTAATTTTAGATATAGTATATTTTTTAAGCTTTATTTGTTTCGATATCTAGTCTGTGCCTTTATCTTTCATCTATTCAAGAGATAGTAATTTGGAAAATAGGGTTGGAAAACTCAGAAATTCGAAATTCGAATGGTTAATTTGAATTAGTGATTCTTTTGATTTGTTGTATTTTCTCTTCGCAGGAATGGTACACGTTGTCATCTGTTTTTCTATATTATGCAGTCGTTATTCCCCTTATTTGCTAGAGCTTAAGCTAACATGAATGCCATGACGTTGCAGACGCGATGAACCCAGGTGGCGGCGGCCCTGGCGGCGCATATGTAGGTGGCGGCTACGCGTGCGGCGGCAAGGGCGTGGTGTGGTGCGGCGGCGCGCCGGGGCAGGCCGTGGGCGCGCCCGGGGGAGGACCTCCACTTGCTCCTCCGCTCGGGGCGCTGGCACCGCTGCCGCACGTGGCTCCTCCACCACCGCCTCCTCACGGCGTCAACCCGCACGTGTTCAAGAGTGTGCAGGCCAACGGTGCTGATCTGCCCATGAACGGTGAGTACCACTTTCACACAGACCTGTGCATCGTTAAGAAAATCTCCGTGGCGAGCGTCTGGTCCTTCGCAATGTTAGGACAGACAAGAAGCTGACGCACTAATGTCGTAGCGCTCTAATCCCTTAAGTGTAGGAATGGTTGCGTAGGGTAACCATTCTTACACTTCGACCTTATTGTATATGACAAATAACATCGACTATTTATTATCTACCAAAGTTTAATTTTGTCATAAGTCTTAAACAGACCACCCGCTTTTCTACCCTAGATGTCGTTCTAACAGACTTGTCCTACACCAAACATTTTTTCCTCACGTGTAACGTATACGTATACGCTAGTAATTTTTACTCATAACGTACACGCCCATATACGCTTGTATATTTTGTAAAAGTAAATTTTACCCTCTTTTTATTACGACCGACCCTTAATAATGTTAAAACCTTTAATCCAAGCTAAATTCATAATGTTTCCCTCAGACATCCCGACGCTTCGCTACTACTTCAACTTGGGCGTGGAATGCATGTGGGCAGCGTATGGCCCACCACCGCCGCACCCACCACCACGACACTACTCGCCGAGGGATCTGGCACAGGTACTATATCACTCTAACATTATAAATACATTTTTTATGCCAACTACTGTAATACACTATTTTCCTCAAGAGGTCTCGGGTTCGGATCCTGGACGGGCCAAAAAGTCTTTCCTGAGATCTATTTAGAATATCTCAGAAATCGCCCGAAATTAGGAAGTTGAGGTCGTAGATCTCCGTGCGTCGGTGAGCACGTTAAGTCGGTCCTGCGTCTGACTCCGCACTGGTCGCGTCAGTTATCCGTCCCATCAGGTTATAAGAGTGAATGAATAGTGTACCTGTGTGGACACACTTGGACACTTAACAAAGTCCTGCACTGGTGGCCAGTTTCAGTGAAACTGACCGTTGTAGCCGGATACCAGCTAGGACATCATTATTAATGTGTTGTGTATGCAGGACATGCAGCAGATCTCGCTGCACGAGCGGCCGGTGCTGGCGCACGGCGAGCAGAACCACAAGCACAAGGCGGGCGCGCCCGACAAGCCGCCGCTCAACAACCAGGGCAAGGGCAACGGACAACGACCCCTGCTCGGACCCAGGTCGGTCACCACACTACCACTAGCACATACTCTTGTTACTTAGATTTTAAGATACTTTTTAGACAATATCTGAAAGTCTATTTACGAAAAACTTGTCAATTATATTTTTGTAATGAATAGTAATAATTTAGGTGTAATTAAAATAATAGTATGCCATTCAGATTACGACACGGTTTTTAGTGCTAGACGGCAAAAAAAATAATATTTTCTATTTAGTCCACCTGAAATATCGTCGATAAAGTTCGAATAAATAAAATGAGAGTTCACAAATTGACATTATTTTGTTTTTAGCAAAACTAGTTAGAAAGTTAAAACATCCAAAGCTCTATCAAAAAAATGTATTTATCTTCAAAAAGTATTTTTACCAATGTATTTAATTTTTTAGTGTAGAAAAAGCTTCTCTACAATATATTGTAAGTTATTCAAAGTCCGTAGTGTCTTCAACCGAAACCACACGGCTTATATATTTTCTTTTATAAATTATTTGTAGAATTAGTTTTCGTAGGATGTATCCAATATCTACCTTAAACCTATGTTAGACCATGCCAAGATGATATTTGATACAAAGTATTTACATAAAATCTAACCCAATAATGTCCCGCTACTTAAAAGGTCTACTTATATAATAAGACGTGTAGACTGTGTCTATCATGCTGGCCGAGTAGTGATTTGGAACTTATTTCTATAGCAGAAACTATATCAATCTATCTTGGCAAGGTCTATCATAAGAGCGTTTTATGCCCGGTTTCTGAGGTACATTTAGCGGCAGTTCATCTATTCAAACTGTAATTTTTATATGAGGTTAACCGCTATTAAATCTATAACCTACCGATAAATGTGCCTCAGAAACCGGGTGTTAGGCAATTAGTTGACTATAACCACTCCAGCTTAGCTTAGCAAAATGTCTGTATAAAACCACTATGCTTGCAAATTTATCCACATTTTTTTTCAGCGTTACAATTTATTTAATCCCATTTATTTTTATACCTTTTTGTTTTCCTTAAATCCTCTTAATTTAGTTGTTTTCGTGACAGGTTTAAGCGAGGCGGGAACAACCAGGATGGGAACCAGAATTCTAACCACAACCAGAATAAACACAACAATAATATGGGCAACAAGGGGCCCAACAATCGGTCAGTATGCACCACTAGTCGCTTGTCGCATGTCTACCAACTATACGTTTTATATGATTTTCTTAGTGTACCGTGTGGTTTTGGTTAAGATTCGACGTGGTTACAGTGTGTTTTATTGTGATATTTCGCATGAATTAGGTGGAGGTAAGGTATTAGTAAATGGCAAGGGTTTTGAAGATTAAAGTTCGTATATTTGACTCAAGAACCCTTTACGTATTGTCGACTAATAGCCGGGCAAGAAATTGGTCTGGCGACGGTTAGTTGAAGCTTGGTAAATGCTGGCTTAATAAATGTTGACTCTCTCATTGGTCAACTTTTCTAAAATATGTTCATTGGAAAGAGTGAGTCCCTTTCTAGGTGACTTCTCACGAGCAACGTCATTTTTGATCTGAAGATAAAATAATCTGACGTGTTAAATACTCATGATCTACCCTCCCCCACAGCCGCAACTCTCACGGCTCGCCGCGCGCGCTGTACGGCGGCGAGGCGGAGTGCGTGATGGAGCAGCCACTACTCACGCTGCCCTACATCCCCTACCCGCCGCCCATGTACCCCATACAGTACTACCCCGTCGAGACCGACCCAGGTACACCACCATTACTCACTTTTCTTCTATGTTATTGTCTAAGTAAACTTATCAGAATGTAACTTGTAACTTTTTAACTGCCTCCGTGACGCAGTGGTTAGGGTCACCACGCGTCGGGAGGTCATGGGTTTGATTCCCATACGGAACAATTATTTGTGCGATCTACAAATAATTGTTTCGGGTCTGAATATGCTTTGTGAACGAAAAGCATAATTAGACCCGAAACAGCTGTTTATGTTTATAAAAGTCCCCGTGACACAATAGCGCACCCAAGTATATTACTTGTCTTTTTAAAAAACAAAGTAAACGAAAGCTTTAATTAAATATCTTTTCCATTTAAGAAAACAAATCGTAAATATCATTCTTAAGTTCTCCAAAAAGCTATTATTACACCACTGAAGTAGCAGAGTACAATGAGATACATTCATAATATATTACATTTGTTACTCAACCAAATTTATCCACTAATATACATATGTATATGTTCCAGCAATGATGGGCATGATGGGCGGCATGGGCTACGTGGGCTACGAGGAAGGCGTGGAGTTCGGCATGCAGCCGTACTGCAACTACCCGCCGCACCCCCCGCACTACCCGCCGCCGCACCCTCCGCCACACCCCCACCACATCGAACACAAGTAGATCACACACGCTGATGTACCGACACAGTTTACAACTCGATGAAAACATAGCGGGCTAACTGAGAGATTTGTAGCGAAAAATTATTTGATTTAGTCAATATTTTCAGGTGATTAATATATTTATGATTGATGGTCTAATATGTTAGTACTAGGGTTGTAATGGAACTTTCATTCAACAGCATAACTGCAGAATATCTTACAAAAATATGTTTCAAGGTTTACAAAACTTATCACGGTGTAATAATGCGGTATGTTCTTTCTACAATCCAGATCTATGAATACACACGAAAGTTAAGTTAATCTCTTAAAATGATCCCTATATGCCTCCGATTAAATTTAAACCTTTGGTTAAGCTTCCGTATCCACAAAACTTAACGCACCGTGCTGGAACCTTTATTGTGTCGTATTGGTTACAACTTAGTCTAGTTAAAGGCGAATTTGAATTAAGGCTTCCATAGCCAGTTGCGCTCACCGATCGGTAGACGATCTGTGGGTTAAGCAAATTATGGCGCGGTCATTCCACAGTGGTATTTGAACTGAGCGTCTCCGTGCTTCGGAGGGCAGGTAAAAGGTCAGTCCCGGTTACTATCTTCTACAGTAACAGTCGTCAAGCCACGTCAAAGGCCTTCGGTGGCTTGAACACATTTGGGACTAGTTTCATACTAACCATGCCACAAAAGCTCTTAGTATGGATTACGATTTTCATCCGACACACTTCCGTTACAACCCTAGTCAGCACACCATGGTGGTTTGTTTCATAGAAACCAGATAAACGTTTAGCCAAGTAACATATTAATTATCATAAATTAGTCGACAACGTAATAAACATTATTAGGGATGACAAAAATACAATACATAAAAATACGTGAACTAGGGGCGTTGCGGCCATTCGCATCCGCATCCGGAAAAGCCGGGAATCCACGGATTTTTTTAAACGATTTTGTTTTTAATGCAATAATTCAAACTTTTTATAAGAAATCTTTTTGGAGATGCTAAACTACAAAAATGAACATAAAAACTTAGTCTGTTTCACCTCTTCTGAATGAGTACGGGATAGCTTAACCAGTTACACATTTACCATATTTTTTCATACATTTGCTGTCACTTTGTTGGGTAGGTTATCTAGTACTTATATATAACAAGTGAACACTGGTCTCCTAAAATTTGCCATCGAGGCCAGTGGCTATATTATTATGTTTTCATCGAGTTGTAGATTAAATATTGTTACTATCTAAAGTTATTACTGGTATTCTACCATTTTACCGTTAATAAAACAAGAGTATTTTAGCAATAAATAAATATTGTAGACGCATAAAGCCATATTTAAGAGATGCGTCGTTGAAATTAAAAAACGTGACTAGTCCATTGTTATCGCGTTGCTTTAAAATCGGCCTTATATTATTCTTAAATGCTCTGTTTTATTCAACTAACTCGAATAATCGACTAACGCCAACGTATTTGTACAACTGCACCTTATCATTTCATATTTCATCTTCAAATAGACTTCTTTATAATTCCAATATTGTCCATAAAACTGTTTTTCCCATGCAATAACTAACTAATTGTTAAACAAATACTCAGCGTAGTCGATTATTCGACTAAATGATACAATCGGTACATCAGAACGACGAGAAAATCTCTCAAGTCGATTGAAATGTCGGGAAATTGTAATGACTTAAGCTAAATGGTTAATGCTCAGTGGTCTTGAATATAGGCCGCAGACCACACGCTAGCGCATACCACTCTCAAATGACACTTTAAAGTTATCATTTCAGCTTTGTTTTTTAAAATAATGCGTATTTTCAGTTTCAAAATCTTATTTTGTTGTGTCAAAATCCGTCAGTACTATGTAACGCTTTATACAGTTTATTCGCATTCTTCTCGTCATTTGATTGTGGTATAACTTTTGATATTGTTAAACACTACATTTTGAACTAGGATTCAAAATTGACCAAAATTTTTACTTAAATATTTGGTGTTTAATGATATCCTGTTCTCTTTGGCGTACGGATATTCCATTTGCTTAGCATATGTTATATGTATACCATTGAGAACTAATACAACCTAATATACACTGATTCTTCCATAAAATAGCAGTAAAGAACGTAACTTTTAAGTTGTCCACACAAAAATCGCAGTACATATCAGGGATGTATATAACATAGTTTGATTCAGTGTGTATTAAGTTTTTTAACAATCGGTCGAGGTTTTAACACGATTTTGGAAAACGTTTTGGCTATACAAGTGTTAAAATCACAAATGATCGGCCGGTAGTCACCGTTGAGTAGAGCTCATTGTACAATGGGGTGACGAAGCACAACGACAATGCTCATCGAACACCTGTATACGATATCGGTAGCGCTGACCGCTCTACTCCGTCAGCTGCAGGCACGAGCCGCGCCGCCGCACATACTACAGCACACAGAACGACCCGGCTGAAGGAAACTTGCGTCAATTATTCGAACAATAATTATAATCTTCAGTCAATTCATCGAGTTTATTTCAATGTTATTTATTGTAATTTAGTTATCCTGTAAGGACGACGACATGTTCGCCGAGGTCGTGTCTCGCATGTGATGCGAGCGAGCCCGCGGCGCGGCGCCGTGCCGCACTTATTTATATTACGATGTAGAATTATATGTGACAATTTTTGTCTCCAAATTTGTAAATTGGTGTTTTTAAACTGTACTTAATACGAGGAGATGGGAAGGCAAACGCAAGTGAGATTCGGAGCACGTCAGAGCGAAGGACGCCGGACACTGGAGTCAAATGAACCTTTTGAAATACTTTGTGACATTCCCCGTTTGTAACGCGCACCTTCTGTGATCAATTTCGACTGATACCTTTGCCCGTTTTTCTAATCCCGTTTCGAAATATACAATTTTAACTAGGCCCATTTTTCGAAATTTTTAATCCCTAAGTGTTCATTGGTGCTGCAAAATTGTCGAGGTTGACAGGGTTTACGAAATATTTTTGTATGGTACGGCATTATACATACATACAATTTTGCGTAGATGTTAGGCGCTGTATATCATTCCTTATAATTAAGGTGAAACTGTAAATTTTAAGCCAAGTAATGTAGTTTTATGTCGCAAATTTAAGTTTCTGTGTCTTAGTTTTAGACCGCTGATCACGACACATGATTGCTAGTTGCCAGCCGCGTAGCATTGTAGCAGCGTGTAAGAGAGAGTAAGTGTCCACCGCCATTATGTAAACAGTGAGATTTATTATAAATACTCGTGTGTAGTGATCAGTCGGTTGTATGGCTTACTTATAGTTTAGTTAGAAATAAGTCGATACGGTTTCACTAGCCTAAATTAAGGCTCACGAGTAGGTTTACTTTTAATTATACGCCAGATCTCACAGACCATTTGAATCTCTGCACTAACAAATTTCAGCATTTAAGTATTAAAACTTATGAATAGCAACGTGAACACGAAAGTATCCTACTTTGATCTCATAATACTGTCAGTTTAAGAAACAACTTTGGTGCTTGGGTAGTCGTTTATATATTTTCTGTAAGTGTCTGAAATTCACGTAACGAATGAAAAATGATAAGTTCCGTAACTATGTTATATAGCTGTCATTGCAAAATGATATTATTTTTGCTTTTTACTGAGGAAACAGCAGGTTTATTTATATATTGTTTTGTGTGAAAGGACACCTAGTCTCAGCATTTACTATCGTTAGTGGTGTCGTGCTGATAGTCGCCTTGTAGCAGCCGTGGCTCCCCGCGCGGGGTCACTTGATCAGTCGCCGTGGTACGTGTATGTATGTAGTACGCCATATTTAATCTATCCCCTCTTACATTTTGTCTGTTATTTGAGCGTGTCGTACGGAGAACGTGTCTGATTGGGAATTGTTGGTATTACGCGGAGGTCCCGCCAAAATTGACATACGAGTATTTTTGGAATGTTTATATTAATATTTGGCTGTGATTCGGATGTAATCTCAGTAAGGCTAGGGAGGAAGGATGTATGACAAAATATAGGTATTGCTTCTTATAAATGTCCGTAGTGCACACTGTATTACTGTTACTACAATAGATGTCTGATTAATGTGTAGATTCATTTTATTTTGATCGTTTCTAGATCATTAACATTTGTACTTTCGACTTGTGAAATCCGCCCATGATTTTGAACCGCAAATTATAATTCCTGCTTACGTATATGTGTAACACATCAAATTATATATGTATTAAAACGTAACGAAGTCTTGTTTGTACAGAGTTGTTAAAATTATACAAAAATGCAAAAAAAAGATAAGTGTACTCTCCTATAGTATGTGTGATGTAAAGTCATTTCGGTGTTTCAGTATTAGTTTTAAATCACTAGGAGTTAGAATTTTATGTTAGTCGTTAATTAATGTTTACGTAACAATAGTTTAGAGTTACTTTATTTAAGTATACCGTGTCGTGAGGTGGCGCTGGAGCGTCACTATATTATATTTTTGTTCTAACTGTAATTAGTAATGTTTGTTTGTGCCAACTTTGATGTATTTTATGTAACTAGGCGTCGTGGCCGACATTGTAGCCGGCCACGACTGCCCTGCAACAAAATTCTAGATGTCATTGTAATACATAAATACAATAATAATTGTGTTGTGAATATACTATATGGATAGATGTATGTCTTAACTGTATGGTTGTACAGAGCTCAAAGTTAGCGTAATGTCCGCCTTTGAGATGTTATTTGTAATTTTTTTCCAAATTCCATCAAATAAAAGTCAACTGATTTTCAATTTGTTTTTGTTCATTCCTAAATTCCTTATTAACCCATGAACTTGAACACTTCTAGAACGTGTTATTGATATGGTGGTCGATCCAGTGTAATTAAAAAATATACGTACTTATGTTCAATATAGGTATGTATGTAAGTGGGTAGGTCGCAAAAACAAAATTTTTGTTTTATTACAGCACGCAAAATAAAATTTATAGGTGCATAAATTTTGTTGCGTAAGATATTGTAATAAAAATTACAATGATTGATTTATTTCAGTCGGATTATTCGCGTGTGATATTCATGTGTTATCTGTGCAACACTCACTACTGTACAAAGTTGATTGTTTGTTTTAGTTCAACTGAAGCGGACACAAGTGTATTACGGTAAGTTTATCTTTATATTTGTAGATATTTTTAAACATAGCCAATAATATATTCAGTTACACAAATAAATTAAGAAATAAAATGTTATTTATGTTGAATTTTAACGCGGCCGGCTAGCTAACCTCAAATTTTGTTGACATTGATACGGAGTTCATATTAATTGAGATTACAGTACGTCGGTATTCATTTATAGAGAGCCAATGTTATCAAAATTACGTGAAATAGTAGATAGCTAAGTATTTATCATACTTACGCGTATTTAATTTCGTTGCAACTACTATAAAGTTGTACCAAAATACCCGTGAAAACAAGTAGGTACCTAAGGCTCAAATATTGGTCAGGGTCTTAGGGTCATCCTCTCAGATGAGTCAAATCTGATTAAAATTTTCTGTATGCATCTGGATTTTAACTAAGTATGTAGGTAGCTCTAGTTTTTCCTTTTTGATGGTAATAATATGATACTTTAGTAATCATCAAGAATTTATCTAGTAAAGTATGTGGGTACCTACTATCTAATTATGCTAAATTTAAACGATCTTTTATCAAACTAGAATCTGGATATCTTTAGTAGAACTTACCACAAGTGCAAGAGAAGAGTTTTGAAGTAGGTAGAGTTACCTAATAGGTATATACAATATGGTAGGTTTATAATTGGTAGGTATATGGTACAGCCTACACTTCAGATAAAATAATGGCAAATTACTACAAGTGCAACAAGCTTTGTTCTCAGACGTCGCAGATAAAATCTAGCATTTTCCTGTTTTTCTCAACATAACTGCACTTATGTACAACGCATATCAATGCATAGAGCACCCCTTGTTCGTCTCATAAAGCGCTTTTATCTTTAAATAAGGGGTCTATTTACTAAAAGGGTATTCGTTGACCTTTCGAAAACAAGCCGTTGTTATCATATAAGAGTATAAACAGTCTTGTTATGTTTCGTGCAGCGGAAACTGAAGTACTTGTCGCATCAGTGGATTTGCAACGATTCACATAAAACTGTTAGTAGTTTGGCGGGAACGTTATTGGAGTGTCGTCTCTCAGTGGATAAGGTTTTGTTTGTTGACAAGTCATTGCGGTAAGTACCGGATAATTAATGACAAGATAATTACTAATAAAGGATTATTTGTTATCTACTTTAGATATATCTTTTGAAAAACGGTTGAATTTAATCGATGGATGCGCTACTTACATGATAAAGGAATCAGTGATTGGGTTTTTTTGATTTGTCGCGTCAATGTTATGGTTTTATCAATTTATCACTTAGCTCCTAAGTATAGGTAGTTTAAAGACTTCTTTTTGGAAATTTATTCGTATTCATGATCGTGAGCTAAATAAAAAGGGTGCCGCTTTTTTCCGTTTTATCAAAATTTGTTCTCGTTTTCGAAAGTATTATAGGGACTTATGTAGGTAGTTACTTAGGTATTTTATTAAATAAGGTATCTACTTAATGAGGCATTTAAATCTTACTACTTACTTACCTCGATTGTCGTTATCTGATATTCATTTAGTAACGAGCTCTTTAAAGTTAAGATAAAATGATTATAATGAACAAAATGCGTCTAGTAGGTACCTACCCTGCCTCTGATAAGGGCTCTTGAGGGCGTTGCACCTGTCACTAAGTGTTGTATTGCACTTGAGATATAAATGTGAAAACAATAACTCTCTTACATAAGTCGTGTTGAGTTTGTGACTAGCCTCTGATTCTAGAGTTAATAAGTTTTATAGTAGATTGGTACTTATAGATATAGCTTTAGAGCACGTGATAAGAAAATAAGAAAAAGTCGCCAGGACCAAGGCGAACAATTTTTTTAAGAAACTCATTTTTAAAAGACCCTGAATACTGCAGGCAGCATTTTAGTAGCTACCAGATTTTGCTAACCACACTAGGTACTTAAGCATAGTTACCTATTTACCTACCTAGATTTGAATTAAACTTTTTGTTGCTGTGTATCATCAAAATACTTCGTTTAACTCTTATTATAAAACGATTAATTATCCGGAAAATCATCACGATTTAATACATAGGTATTTAGATAATCAATTCTGTTAATTACTTACTTACCTACCTATTAACAAATTAATTACGGTCCGAGTTGAATCATTGAGATTTGTGTAAAAATAATCTTAATGGTTTTCATTGCTGTCTGGTATTTTAAAGCTTTAGCCTGCGATTTCGACCGCGTGGTTTGTCAGTTTTCATACGAACTTTCGTTGCCTATTTTATCCCCTTGGGGGTAGAATTGATCAAAATTCTTTCATAGCGGATGCCCACGTCATAACATCTACTTGCATGCAAAATTTCAGCCCGATCCGTCTTATGGTTTGGGCTGTGCGTTAATAGATAGACCTTTGAGATACCTACCTATGTAACTGTTAATTAACTTTTTGAGTATTTGGTAGTGTAATAACGTAATGAAAAATTCAAAGACCCTTCAAATGATTACAAAGTTGTTAGGCTTTTAGCAAATTAGTGACGTGACGTCAGCCGATTTTATAACAGATAAATTGTCCATCTTCAAAAGTGACTAATAAGTGTTGTCTTCGTCCAGATGTCATTAAAAGTGCAGAAGATAACAGAGCCGGTGCTGCTGGGCGAGGGTCCTCACTGGGACGCTCACCACCAGGCCTTGTACTTCGTCAGCATCCTGGACCACACCATCAATAAGTATGTGCCTGCGACCGGCAAACATACCAAAACCAAACTTGGTGAGTTAATTACTTTCCTTTGGGATTTTACTACCCCATTACTTTGGATTATTGATTTTCAAGCTGCCAAATTGCTCCTTGATGATTACTTGAATCAGCTTGTAGCAGTATTTAGTTTTTATTAGCGAGTGTGTAGGTACGTTTTTTATGTAGATGAGGCAAAAACAATCCATTTAATAAAGGTGGAGCCGCTTGCAGATGAGTCCCATGAGAAATTTATTCTGAGTCCCTTGGCCAGTGTTTTCTGTGACGAAACGACAAGCATACTATACTATCGGTAATATACAGGATCACGTTATGCTCCCTACATTTTGAGCTAGACGACAGAATGGACAGAGACATCTAACTATACGTACATAAGACTAATAAAATATGTTCCAAAAATGTTCGTATGAAAAAAATATTTATTCATTAAGGGAGTGTTATTTTTCGTCTTTTAGGCGGTCGTGTTGGCTTCATGGTGCCGGTAGAAGGTACCACAGATCAGTTCCTGGTGGGTCTGGAGCGCAAGTTCGTGATCGTGCAGTGGGACGGAGGGGAGGGCTCCCCCGCACCCGTCATCAAGCACATCACTGAGGTAGACCAGCATGCCGACAAGAACAGGATCAATGATGGCAAGGCTGACCCTAGAGGCAGGGTGTTTGCTGGTGAGCTTTATGACATCTTTTTCGCTATTGAGAAAACTAAGGTTACCAAAATCAAGATGGTCATGCTATCTTTTGTATACCAACTACCTGATGTTTAAGGTATAATTAAAAAAAAAAAAAAAGAATTTGAAGGAAACCTCGCAAGCATTATGTGCTTAAAACTCTTAAAAGATCGATTTTTCGTGTCACATAATATAATAATTTTTTATTAAGTAGGAAGGTGTAATTTTAGCTTGAAGACCCATAAAGCTACCATCATTAAATCGGTTTTAACAATCTTGCAATTTATCCAGGCACAATGGGCCACGAGGAAGCTCCAGGAAAGAAGTTCCCAGATAAAGTGGGCAGCCTGTTCCGTGTGGAGGGCAGTACCGTGACGAAGGTGGAGGAAGACATCGGCATCAGCAACGGGCTGGCGTGGGACCTGCGCCAGAGAGCCTTCTACTACACGGACTCTGTCGACAGGAAGATCAGGAGATACGACTATGACGTCGACACTGGACATATTTGTAAGTATTTTCAGTAGGTATGCATATTCTTGCTGCTGTTAGGTTTCTTAATTTCGTCGATCGAGCGTGACTATTGGTAATACAATTGCTAATCATCGTTATTTTTTACGATAAAGATCTTAAACACGCTACCTCGCACATTTAATTAACTACCCACAATAAATTCTCGTAGAAAAATTTTAATCAATGATCTTAATATTTTAATTTGTGTCTTATTAATTCTTTTAGCGAGATTTTTCTGCGTTCATTTGACTACACTCGAATTATTTTTTTAGCAAACATGAAATACATATTTGACTTCGAGAAACACAACATTGTGGGAGTACCAGATGGCACTACAATCGACACTGACGGGAACCTCTGGGTGGCCGTGTTCAACGGCTCTGCAGTCTTGAAGATAGACCCCAGGAGCGGGGAGCTGCTGCACAACATCCCTATTCCAGCTTTACAAGTCACTTCCGTCACTTTCGGAGGTCCTAACTATGATATTTTGTTCGTGACGTCAGCTAGTATCAATATTGATGGACCTCAGGATCCTCCTTGTGGCTCTTGTTTCATGATCACTGGCCTTGGCGTCAAAGGCCACCCTAATATTAATTTTAAGTGTTAATTTTGTTATAATATTAATGCAAAATGGGTCCTAAGCGCGATGATTGAAAAGTTGCAGTACGTTTTTATTATTATACCTGACGTTACTGCAGTTTTGCGTCGGTTTTCGTCACGAGTCTACAACTTTGTGTTTAACACTCGATTTGAATGGTATATAAAATAACTGTTTTGTTATATTATATCGTTTTACAAATAAATTAGATTTTACATTAAGAATTAAAAAAATATTAACGCTCTTCACCTCTGGCTAAAAAAGTTTTAGATTACATTTTTGGGGTAAAACGGGTACTAAAACAGTTTCTAAAAAAGGCCAAAGATAGACTGAATATAGGTACCTATAAAAATAAGACATTTTGAATTATACACAAAGTTATTGAACTAATATATTATTTTACAATTATATCATGTGTAATGGAAAAGTTAATTATTAATAAACATATTATATCGTCACTTTTGTTTTATTGTTTTTATATTCAAAATGCCATGATGATTTTAATACTTATTAAAAGTGAGCAAAAACACCAATTTGAACTTCGTTAATATAATTCGGAGCAATGATGGAAGTCCAACTGTTAGAAGTTTGGCGGGAACGCTATTTGAGTGTCGTCTTCAATGGATGAGGTAAGTACCGATTGATAATTATTTAATGTCTAGTTGCAAATGACTAAATTACTTAAGATTTTTACAAGCATACAAATAACGGATAAAAAGTACAACTAGACGTGTAACAACTAAGCACTTGTTTGATTCTAATGGAAGTCGAACCTACGATATGATAACAACACGGTGGGAGTGCGAGGAAACCACCACCTTCCTAGCTATTGCGCGTCGAATGCCGGCACAAGACAATTTAATGAGACTAAATTATTTTTTTCTGATAAAGGTAAGTGAAATAGGTGATGCGTTTTATAACTGGCTATGGCACATTTTTACTGAAGTCTGTACGTTCAAGTTTTAATAGCGTTTTTTAAATAACACTTATTATTAAGTCATCGTTATCTTTAAATATTAGTCAGTTTTTAAAGAATCCCTAATCCCTTATCATTTTTAAATAGATGTCAATCACTTATTTGAATCTAACTAGCTATCTTTTTACTACATATCTACTATTATTTATAACAGATAAAAAATGGTTTTGCAGCCGGGCGCGGTGGCATCACATTGTGAAATAACACGACACAAAATACTTCGGTTTAGTAAATAAACAATGAACTAAATGCTTCATAAAAACGCAAATGCTAAATCGCAGAATGATTAAAAACCATAATAACTAGTCATGTTAAATCATCATATTTTTTGTCAATATCATTTTTGCGATTACAACTTTTGTCGCTGGTACATACCTAAAGGTATATAAGCAATGTACCTAATCAAAATCATTCGAATATTGCAAAAATGCTTGTCTAAATCGGGAATTAAATTACTTTAGTTATATCTATATCTATACTAGTTTGTTTGTTTGATTGTTTGAACGCGCTAATATCAGGATCTATTGGTCCGATTTGAAAAATTCTTTCAGTGTTAGATAGCACATTTATCGAGGAAGGCTATAGGCTATATATCATCACGCTACGACCAATAGGAGCAGAGTACCAGTGAAAAATGTTACAAAAACGGGGAAAATGTTGACCCATTCTTATGTGACGCAAGCGAAGTTGCGCGGGTCAGCTAGTTAATATTAAAAAGCTGAAGAGTTTGTTTGTTTGAACGAGCTAATCTCAGGAACTACTGGTCCGATTTGAAAAAATATTTCAGTGTAAGATAGCCCATTTATAGGGGAAGGCTATAGGCTATAATAATTTATAGCTGAGTACCAGTAAAAAATATTACAAGAACGGGGAAAATTATGACCCATTCTCTCTTATGTGACGCAAGCGAAGTTGCGCGGGTCAGCTAGTGTATAATAAATATAGTTCTATTATTTCAACGAACGGCTAATATTTGGAATAGTTACGAGAGTTATCTTACAAGGAAATCAAAGCCATCGTAAATTTATCTACAAGTAGGCATTCAGAAGTATATAAGTGTGTTTTTCAGTTAGCTGATTGCTGCAGTACGAACTTTGTTTAGTTTGGGATCAGACGACCGTGTGTTGGTTGTCTGAATACTTTTATTTAATTTAAAAAACTTGTATTTAATTTTGTCAAGATGTCAGTGAAGGTACAGAAGATAACGGAGCCGATTTTGCTGGGAGAGGCTCCTCATTGGGACGCACATCACCAGGCCTTGTACTTCGCCGGCATTTTAGAAAACACTATACATAAATATGTGCTGGCTACCGGCAAACATACCAGGACTAAAGTAGGTGAGTTTATTGTAGAATTTTTTTCTTTGAGTAATTTATTTATTTATTTATACATGAACAGACAATGTTTGGTTGTAAGCCGTAAGTTTCGTAACCGGCGTTTCTGTGTGACAAGATGTATGGATGTGATTGAAGCAAGAAAAGTTAGTAGGGATCGTAGCAAGTTGCGTTATTTGGTGGTCTGTCTTCCACTATGGGAAAAAGGCGTGATTTTTTATGAATGTAGGTATGTAGGCAGTTTTTCTGACTTTCTTTTGTCTGAACACAAGGTTTACGGACATTTTTTGAAAGAAAAATAATGAGCGAAACACGACCGTAGTTGTACACGCCGTGGTCAGTAAACGATCAGTGGATTATCCAACTGCAGACTCTACTATAGATGGGTAGCCGCTTAGAGGTACTTACTGACTCATGGATACGCTTCCATGAGGCGGTTACTGTTGTTGACTATAATATGACATAAACATTAAACCATACACGAGAGACTTTAACATAGACATCTTGCTACAATCTTGCAAATCATTAAAATAGTCCCTTCCATTTTCCAGATGGACGTCCCGGCTTCCTAGTACCAGTGGAAGGTACCACAGACCAGTTCGTAATAGGTCTGGAGCGTAACTTCGTGATCATACAGTGGGACGGAGAGGAGGGCACCCCCGCTCCCGTCATCAAAGTCATCACTGAGGTAGACCAGCATGCCGACAAGAATAGGATCAATGATGGCAAGGCTGACCCTAGGGGCAGAGTTTTCGCAGGTATGTTTATTCTTTTTGGTAGACATAGACAATTTGCGGCCATTATTTATGGATTTCATTGTATCTACATAAATAAAATGAATCGCCAAAAGAAACGAAACTCGAGAACGGTTCGACCAATCCAAAACTTTTTGTCATATTTTCTTTAAGACACGTTTTTATGGAGAATAAATATACTCTTTGAGACCCGCAAACCGATTCAATGTCGTAATAAGTATTTTCTTTAACGCACGGGTAAAGTTCTTATGAAGAGAAGAAAAAAACATTTACACGTAAACGGAGTCCGTTCGGGTCATCTAATTTCGTATACATATGTGTTTTTTTTTAATAATCGACTAATTAGATAAATTTTAATCGTACAGGCACATTGCGCCAAGACGATTCTGATGACAGTAATTCTCCGGCCCGCGTGGGCGCCCTGTTCCGCTTGGAGGGCAGTACAGCCACGAAGGTGGAGGAAAACATTGCCGTCAGCAACGGGCTGGCGTGGGACCTGGAACAGAAAGCCTTCTACTACACGGACTCGGCCGACAGAAAGATCAGGAGATACGACTATGATGTTGAGACGGGAAATATCTGTAAGTATTCTAGCATTTCTTGAATAAACGTTAAATTTTACTACTATTATATTAAACTTTCCATTTTGTTAGACCGAGTGAAAAAAGATTTGAATAAATTAGATAGGTATACTTTTGAAATTTTAAATAAAAAAGTAATGTTGTTTTTTTTATAAGTACAATAAGCGTCCTCCGGTCAGTATTTTCATATAGATTTTTTTAAATAAATTTCGTTCGTTATTGTTTTAAAATACTTACTTACTGAATTACTTTTAAATATTTAATAACAATTTAATCACAACGCCATATCGTAATTTATTTCAGCGAACATGAAATTCATATTTGACTTCGAGGAACAGAACTTGGTCGGCTCACCAGATGGCACCACAATCGACACTGATGGAAACCTCTGGGTGGCCGTGTTTTTCGCCGGCGCAGTCTTGAAGATAGACCCTAGGAGCGGGAAACTGCTGCAAAAAGTCCCTATTCCTGCCGCACAAGTCACTTCGCTCGCTTTCGGAGGTCCTAACTATGATATTTTGTTCGTGACGACGGCTAGTATCAATATAGATTCACCTCAGGAGCCTCCATGTGGCTCTACCTTCATGGTCACTGGCCTCGGAGTCAAAGGACACCCTAATAAGAATTTTAAGTTATAATTCGCTGCATTAACTTTATTATTTTAAGGAAATAATTATTAATAAACATTTTATATCGTTACTGATTTGTTTTACTTTTTCTGTTTTTGAAATACAACCATTTTTATGAGTCTTTTCCAGGCACGTTGCTAGATTTTCGTCTACTATTAAGGATATGCTTATAAAAAATTGTCAAAAGAACATTTTCTGTCTCTTTTGTCTCTTACGCAGCGACTTGCTGCTATACGCAGTCATATTTATATATTCAAGTATTTGTATCTTTTCAATCGATATCATATGCTGCAAGTAATATCGGCTAATGAAACAGTACAGTAAGTCTTGAGTTTCTTACCGTTTCTTCTCAATGGTGGTAAATTCAAAATGATATGACAATTTTAAATGTTTCTTAATGTTTTCAAAATAAACCACCGACATGTCAAATAAACGAGATTTTGAATTTGAATTCGACATTCTTGAAGTTAAATTGTACATTCTTAAAAAACAAAAAACAAAAATTCATTCAAACAGAGTACCTACCTCCTTTCGTTTAAGTTGGTATGAATATTTGGTCAGCGTCAGCGGATATAAGAGATCTTTTTTAAGTAGGTACATTTTAATTGTCAAACTCTGGATACTCGGTAGTACCGAACGTAGACATTAATAATAATTACGCTAAGTACTGAAAGAAATCAATTTGACCTTCGTAAATATAATTCAGGCAACGATTCACATAAAACTGTTAGTAGTTTGGCGGGAACGTTATTGTAGTGTCGTCTTTCAGTGGATAAAGTTTATTGACAAGTCATTGCGGTAAGTACCGATTGATATAATATTTATTTAGATATTGTCAGATATTTGTATCTTTTTTACGTTAAATGAATCTATTTCTGTTCTCTCGCTTATTCGGGGAGAATTCACGCCCATCAGTTACTCTGATGGTTTTTTTATAAAATATATTTTTTTATTTTATAAGTAGGTACCTATAGATAATGCACGGACTTTAATCTTTTGAGCTAGACTTAAACTTTCGTGTCAGTGAGATTCCCACGACGTCTTGTGCTAAGGTAATTTAAGCCATCCCCAAAACTGTATAAATTGCTGTTATCATATCCCCAGTAGTTTCTATCAATTTGTTGTGTTATAAATTATTATATTATTATGTTGATATAGAGTTATTCATTATTTTTTTATCGCAATTATTAAAATTGGTGTAAAAAAGTAAGCTTTAGATTTTCATCGTTTAGGATCCGTTGTATTCTGTACACGTAAAAACTTACAAGTCGAGCTTAAAAATAAGCTAATAATTTAAAGAAGAATGACAATGATCTTTTAATCCTTATCAATTTAAAACAGATGTCTCTACAATAGATATCAACCACCTACACTTATTTATCTTTTAACTAGGTACACTATTTACGTACTATGATTTGCAATAGATAAAAAAAAAAGTTTTTGCAGCCGGGCGCAGTGACTTCGCGTTACCAAATGACATGACAAAATACTTTTTATAAATAAACAATAATATAATTAAGCAGCTGTTAGATGATTACGAATAATATGTTATTAATTTTGCAGAAGATAAAAAGTTATCAATGTAAAATTATCGAGGTTTTATATACGATTAATTGCAATTTTTATCACTGGCGTATAGAATTGCACATCATTAGCCTAGCCTTTCTTCCAAACTATGTTGGAGTCGGCTTCTAGTCTCACCGGATGCAGCTGAATATATTACATGAATATTTTACATGGAGCGACTGCCTATCTGTCCTCCACAACAGTCCACCTTCAGCTCCACTTACCTGGGTTATTTACACGATACCCTTCAGTAAGACTGGTTGTCAGAATTTCAAGCTTCTGTCTTTTAACGACTGTCTACAATTTTTGAAAATGACAGCCGGGACCCACATTATAACGAACGATCGTACGAACGTGCCTTCCGAAACACGGAGGAACTCGATTTGTATAGAATGATCACCCATCCACAGAAAAACCTCGGCAAGTGTAGCTTAAACTCAGAAATCGATCGTCGCGGCTGTTGTTAACTAAGAATTTGTTTTGCAAATAAGGTACGATAAGGTATGATATGATATTTGATATTAATTGTGATACTTGTCTTTTTGTATTCCTATAAAAAATCTCTATTCTATTCTATCAACTGGGTTATCCAGATGTCAGAGAAAGTACAGAAGATAACAGAGCCGGTGCTGCTGGGCGAGGGTCCTCACTGGGACGCTCACCACCAGGCCTTGTACTTCGTCAGCATAGTGGAAAACACCATACACAAGTATGTTCCTGCGACCGGCAAACACACCAGGACCAAACTTGGTGAGCAATTGAATGATTCTTTTACTCTTGGTTTTTGAGGTACATTTAGCGGTACTTTATCTATTCAATTGCGTTTAAACTCATACTCGGCGCTCATAGCCAGTTGTGCTCACCGGTCGGTAAACGGTCTGTGAGTTAAGCAACCGTTGGCGCGGTCATTCTATAGATGGGTGACCGCATAGTGGTGTTTGAACTGAGCTTCTCCGTGCTTCGGAGGGCACGTAAAAAGTCGGTCCCGATTGTTGTCGATTAAGATAACAGTCGTTAAGCCATGTCAAAGGCCTTTCGGGCGGCTTGAACGACTGTGACACTAGGTTGACCACTAACCATACGATAGATAGACGGATAGAACTCATATAAAAGAAAAACAGTTTGAATAGATAAACTACCGCTAAATGTGTCTCAGAAACCGGGCATTAGACACCTCTCTACTATATTCAACAGTTCAAGTTCGTGATCGTGCAGTGGGACGGAGGGGAGGGCACCCTCGCCCCCGTTATTAAGCACATCACTGAGGTAGACCAGCATGCTCACAAGAACAGGATCAATGATGGCAAGGCTGACCCTAGGGGCAGAGTGTTCGCAGGTAAGCTTAATCATATTATTTTGGCCTATTATATAAGTCTAACTAAATAAAAGTAACTACCTAAATGATGGCAGACTATCTAACTAAAAGATGGCTGAATCCAGCCATCAACTTTAAGCATTTCTTATGAATCATGATGTCTTCGTACCATTTTTTGTTGACGGTCTCCGTGGCGCAGCGGTTAACGTGGTCGCCACGTCATTACCAGAGCGTTGGGAGGGGTTCGATGCCCACACGAAAGAGCACGACAGGAGCAATAATTAGAGCCGGAGTTATCTTTTTTAAAAACGAGAAATGTTCAAAAAACATTTCACTACAGACTAAAATCATTTATGGTACAGGCACAATGCGCCACGAAGATCCTGCCGAAGCAGACAACAGGTTACCAGCTCGTGAGGGCAGCCTGTTCCGTGTGGAGGGCAGTACCGTGACGAAGGTGGAGGAACACATCGGCATCAGCAACGGGCTGGCGTGGGACCTGCGCCAGAGAGCCTTCTACTACACGGACTCGGTCGACAGGAAGATCAGGAGATACGACTATGACGTCGACACTGGACATATTTGTAAGTATATTTGAAGGATTCTATTTAATTTATAGCATTGATTTACTGTATGATTTTTATCCGGGGGAGAATTATTCTTCTTCTTCTTTATGTCAATGGTTTTTAAAGTCTTAGCTAGCTCCAGTGTTGGAGAAACTTTATATTGGGTTCTCGAAAAGAATTACTTTTAAATATAAAAAGCAAATATTTGTTTTCTTAAAACATCTTGCTATGATAAATTCCACTTTTGTTTTACGAATAAACATGATGCCTTCTGACAGGTATTTAATTAGAGTTTCTGTTTTAATAGAATAAAAATATATTTACTCATCAGGAATGCTTATAAGCACGTTCTTGAATAAAGAAGTAAAGAAAACTTATTATTGTTTTCAGCAAACATGAAATACATATTCGACTTTGATAAGCACAATATCCCTGGTATACCAGATGGCAGCACAATCGACACTGACGGGAACCTCTGGGTGGCCGTGTTCAACGGCTCTGCAGTCTTGAAGATAGACCCCAGGAGCGGGGAGCTGCTGCACAACATCCCTATTCCAGCTTTACAAGTCACTTCCGTCACTTTCGGAGGTCCTAACTATGATATTTTGTTCGTGACGTCAGCTAGTGTTAATATATTTAATAATAATGATCCTCTTGAACCTCCTTCAGGGTCTTGCTTTGCGCTAACTGGTCTTGGGGTTAAAGGATATCCTAATCTTAACTTTAAGTTATAAGCGTCATGTTATATTTGGAGTCACCCCTTGATAATAGTCGATGTAATTCGATTGAAACTTCGGGTAAATGAATAAGGTATCCTTTTATTTTCAATCGCGTTTAAGATCCAACGCATTACATTATTATGATATTTGTGTTTTTTAATATTTTTTTAACAAATTAACATTTCTAGAATACTCTGCCTGGCATTTGGTTTGTCAAATTTTTTATGTTTATGCAACTAATAAAACGGTAAAATTAAATTTGTATCTACATGTGTATACTATATGAATTATGTCCCTGTGTTTGTGCAGGTTTACATATTAGATAAAGATTTTTATTTTCCAAAAACAGTGATATTTTGGATGTTGTGTTTACAAAGGTGAAGGAAAACTTTGCATGCTTGGTACTAACAATATTTGAAATAATATTTTTTCCTTGAAGGATTCGAATTTGACTAAACTTTAGTTAGCCAGAAGCCTTTTCTTAACTTAGGGTAAGGGTATTGAGAATGGTCACAGGTCGTGTGATTCGGTTCGGCATCAATCTAGGCTAGCCGGGCGGCAAAACGGAATATGTGTAGATGAACCCGATCGGCACAATCCGATCAAGTGAGTCGAATCGGTTTTGTTGTTCGATAAATATTGCTGAACCGAATATGTGTGTAGCAAGCCTAACATATCGAGGGTAGAGAAATCAAACAATTAATTACAATAAATTAACAGTAAAACTATATTCAATTAAGTCGTACATTAACATTGGGGTGACCTTTGACCCCGAGGCCGGTGACCTTGAACGTGGACCCTCGGGGAGGCAGCTGCTCCTCACCACGGTTCATGGAGGCTGATGTCACGTACAGAATGTCAAGATCACGACCTCCGAAGGTCGCCGAGGTCACTTGGAGGGCGGGGATTTCGACTCTTTGGAGCAGTTTGCCGGAGCGAGGATCAATTTTCAGCATCTGAAAAATATAGTTTAGTATATTATGTGTCTATACGAAATAATTACCGGATTTTAGGGACTAAACACAGATTGCTTGGCCGGGAAGTCGATCCAAGATACTGTATAAAGAGTTGCGAACACCTTTTGTTTACTTAGATTATTCTTTAAACAGCCCTAAACTCTTATAGTTTACGTTTTCTTCGTGGCACGAGGGTTTATGACCCAATTCCACTCGCCTCCAAACAAACTTAGATTTGAGAAGTAACTAATAGTTACTACAAGACTTCTGTAGGGTGTGAGAAATGAATGGGTGCATTTTGCCCCATCGGGGGAAATGCACCTATTCTATTCAACTAGCTAATGCCTCATTTATCTAATAGTGAGGTAATCAACCTGGCTATTTAAGTAGTATTAAATAACGTGTAATTACCTGATAGCCGTCAAAGTTGGCGACCCACAGGTTGCCGTCGGTGTCGATGGTCATGCCGTCCACGATACCGTCCAGACCGTGGTCTTTGTACACGAACACTATCCGCGGGTTAGCTGTAACATAATACAAACGCTTTTAAAACATTACCCATTAATATTATAGTATTCGGAAAATATATACACTTTAAATAGTTTTTAAACATCAGCCATTATTTGTAATACCATGGTTAAGGCTTAGGTACTAATATCACTGAGTCTGAAAGCCTTGGTTCATTTCCCGTCCTCAACAAAATGCCCGATTTTAAGGTATTTCGTAGTTCAATATTTATTCTTACAGCGGTATTTATATAAGTAAAAGAGTAATAACCAAGTCATGCCAATAAATTGAAATCGTTTCTGTGCTCATTGACAAACTTGATTTATTTCAATCTTGAAGCAGATTCCCAAAGATTGTAAAATGTACAATTATTAGATAATCTTATGATAATCGGGAATATACTAGAACACTACTAATATATTTATATTATGTCAAATGCAAATATGTTACTACTACACCGGGAGAGAATCCTAGCACCATTTAACAATTTTCTAAAATAAAACACTCAAAAATACTTACAAATATCCCCAGTCTCGACATCATAGTCGTATCTCCTGATGGCGTACTCGAAGGAGTCGGCGTAGTAGAAGGCCTTCTCGTTGAGGTCCCAGCACAAGCCGTTGGATATATCTATGTCGGTGGCCACCTTAGTCGCGCTGCCGTCCGCGTCGATGCGGTACAGCGAGCCTTTCTTCAAGTGAAACTTGCCTGGTTCATACTCGTAGCCCATTGTACCTGGGAAATGAGGTTGGGAGGTTAATAGGGTAGTTGATTAGCAGTCTCTAATGAGTAACTGTTTATGAAAGGTCATTATCAGACTAGTATAAAAAATAGGATTATATGTTGATTTTGTGTTTTCGTTGCGGTCAAATGAGTGTTTAATAAATACTTCAGTCTGTAATAAATACAAATTCAACATTATTTACAAGTAAAACATTTTTCATTTTCATGAAAATTTGTTTGAAAATTTGTGATTTTTGCACTTAGAAGCATGATACTTAATTTTTGGGATATTTGTTTGAAATAAATAAACACGCGTTTCAGGGTTTTAGTAAAAGTGGATTAAAATTTTAACCCGCTTGGGTATGATTTTGTTTTTCATAACTTTATGCGAGCCGAACCACGCGAGTCCACTAGTTAGTTATGAAGAGAAATTTACCCTCTAATATATAAATGTTAATTACAAAGCCAAAAGCCAACGATATTGTAAAACATAATAATACTAAAAAACATGTTATTTATCTATTAGTTGGCAAGGTACACTTGTCATCGTAACAGATAGAAATCGATCTATAAATCAATGATAAAGTGTGGTAAAATCAAATTGTTGTTATCTTTGCAATCACAATAACAATTATATAGATAAAATAGACGCATAGCTATCTTAATATCTACTTGTTATGTAATTTCGAAATTACTAATAAAATTTTGTTGCTCGCTCGTTCAAAAGGATTTTTCTATCTATATATAGTATGGTTAGTGGTCAACCTAGTGTCAAAGTTGTTCAAGCCGCCCGAAAGACCTTTGACATAGCGTTACGTCTGATATCTTAATTAACAACAAGCGGGACCGACTTTTTACGTGCCCTCCGAAGCACCGAGGCTTTCAAATCAAATACCAATATCACTTTTTCTAATGGTTAAAGAAAGCCTGAGATTTCTTTAAAACAATTTTCTAAAGATAGACACAATTTCGAACCCTCACTTAGTCAAGGTATCCAAGGCTTAACCCCTCCCTCATTCCAGGAGGAGATTCTAGCCCAGTAGTGAGTCAGTAGGATTAAACTACTCACCAGCGAACAGTCTTCCCCTGGGATCAGCCTTGGCGTCATTGAACCTGTTCTTAGGATTGTCCTGGTCCACTTCAGCCACGGTCCTCACCAGCTTGGCGCTGTTCTCCCCCCCATCCCACTTGACCTCCACCACCTCGCGGTTCAGACCGACCACGAAGTGGTGCGGCTTGCCTTCTACCGGGATTATGAAGGTTGGCATACCCCCTGAAAGATATTAAAAAACTAAAATTAGGAGGATATTCTTGTGACCAGTCCGACCTATCCCGTGTGCCAAAACGTCAAGAAATATTTGGATAAATATTAGATAATAGCTTTGGTAAGAAGCAAAGAAGAGGTTGTCATGTATCATGTTATTTTTAACATCTTAGAAAATAAAAACAAAACGATGCTTCGTTTTTTTTTATGTGAAAATCGGCGAAAAAGGAAAAGTTTAGAATAAGTAGCACTCACGTTGACATTTGACGTCAACTTGAGTGCTACTTATTTAGAACGGGTTACTGCCATTAATTATAATTTATCATGTAAATTGTTGTAACCAGATGATTCTCTTTACAAGAAAACTCAAAAACTAAACTTAAAACTGTGGACCCGGGAATCGAACCAGGTACCACTAAACGTGCGTAAAAGAACATGATGACAGTTAAGTAGCTTCGTTAGCAGTCGTGGGTTCGAATCCTGTCCATTACAAATATCGAGTCCAAGCATAATATGTAAGCTAAACTATAATTTTAAAGGAAAGCACTCACCCAACTTAGCCCTGGTATGTTTGCCCGTATCAGGCACGTATTTGTTGATGGTGTGGTCGAATATGCTGACGAAGTACAGCGCCTGCTCGTTGTGGTCCCAGTGCGGGCCCTCGCCGAGCCACACGGGCTCCGTCACTGCTTCCACCACTGGCGCCATCTATCGACAACATATGTAAGATTAGGTGTCAAGTAATGACATCTAGCGACAAAAGTGATGTAACTTTGTAAATCATTTTTGAGATGGAAATCTATAGAATCACGTACGAACGTATCTGAAAAATCCTTGAGTATTTAAAATGTACCCTACGTTAAGAGATGCATTTGTATGCACATTGTGAATGAAAAAAAAGTATATCCTAGACCTAGCCCAATGAAATTTCAATGTAAGCCCCCAGCCGTAAAAAGATAAAAGTTCGGGACCGCAATAAGAATCCAAAGTTCTGACTTCATTAATGGACGCTATTTTTGGTAAAGCAACACAAATTTAACAGACACATAAGTAAAAACACATATTCTCGTAATTTGAATCTGATTTTCATCTAGACTTAAATTACTGAATTATAAAGACGAAATAGTAAAACGAACCATATAAAAAAATATATAGGTCAGTTCACGCAACAACGTTCACGTTTTAACTAACATTGCACAACGATGAATCTAATTAATTAATAGTTAAGGAAAACCTAAATCATACAGGAAGTTACATCATTAACATGAGATTCTAATTAATAAGGAAAAATAATAGACATTATTCTTAGAAGTGCATATGTCCGGGATTGATTTCTTTAAGGAAATATGCTTAATTTATCATTTTCGGTATTGGACTATGGTAGCAGCCTAGCCTTTCTTCCAAACTATGTTGGAGTCGGCTTCCAGTTTCACCGGATGCAGCTGAGTACCAGTATTTTACATGGAGCGACTGCCTATCTGACCTCCACAACCCAGTTACCTGGGTTATAGAACGATAACCATCGGTAAGATTGGTTGTCAGACATTCAAACTTCTGACTACTGTTAACGATTGTCAAAGATCTTTAAAAATGACAGCCAGAAGGTGCCTTCCGAAACACTGAGGAACTCGATATGTCACGATGTCGATGGTCACCCTTCCACAGAACAACCTCGGCAAGCTTAGCTTAACTCCAGAGATCGATTCGCGCAGCTGTTGTTAACTATGCCACGAACTCCTCCGGGATAATTATGGTAACGGGTTTAACTATTATTTACACTGCACGGTTGGCAGAGTGGTTGCGCCACGGAAATTAATAAAATTTTGGTAGAAACCAACCGAGATTTTGATGAGAACTTTCTTTTTCGATTAATTACAGTATGCGTCCTGAATGCAAAGAATGTATGAAAAAAATCCACCTGGTATACTATCCGAGACTTATTTTGCACTAAGTAGTAAGATTTTAAAAAGTAAAAAGTTTGCTACTTTACCACTCTTTTAGAAGACAACGACAGAAAAACAAAATTAACTAAAATAATCAAATGATTAGAAAAATATAGGAAATACATTATGACTAGACTTTTACACTGCACAGGTAAGAATGGCGGGATTATCTATGGTCAGGAATTAATATACCTACATAGATCATCATAGATCATGGTTTTCCTTATACACTTGTGACGTAGAGATGGGGAAATCTGATTTCATAACAATATATTTTTTGAAGCAATTCAAACATGCATAGTCTTATTAAAAACACCGTAAGATGAATCATAATAACAAAACAATGATCTAAATATGCGGGTTTAAAAAAAACAACAAACAAAAAATCTCATCGCAATCGGTCAATTAGTTTTTGAGCTATGATGTCAAGACACACGTACGTCAAATGATTAACACACCTGTTTTTTACGTCAAAAGTAAAAAATACGTCACTATACGTCATTGTTAGAAGTCATTATTTTACTTGACAGGTAAGCATAGCTATAAGGAAACAAGCACGATACATTTTTCAATTTAAAAAAATATCAATTAGGTACATAATAAGTTTAAAACTTAAACAACAATCTAAATCACCAAAATTAGAAACATACGATAAATATACTATACACATACAAATAATAATAAATAAAATAATATAAACATAACCTCTCAAATAACTCCATTATTTAACCGCAAGTTCATTTAACAATCGGTTAGCAGACAGGATACCAATACAATCAATAAAAACATTTGTTTTCACTATCTATAAGATACCCTCTCTATAAAATAACAAAACCGGCACATACACTTAACTAAAAACAAATATTTACACTTTTTCCACATGTCTAAATAATATAAACTACACACAGCCTTAATTTTACTAGTAAGTCCATAAATTCAGCTTATTTATACACACGAAACCTACCTTTCAAACGTTGCAATTCCTTTTCAAAATTCGTTCAGTAGTTATCAAGATTTTCCCTAACATATACACACAAATCTCTCTATATCAATAAAATATAGATAATCACAATTTACTTTAAGATTGTTCTTCTACGAATTGAAGTAACTCACTGTATACTAGTATATAATGCCGGCAAGACAAGGCCATCCGGTATTTTGTTCAAACTACTTATGTGCTTAAAATTTCGTAGTTGAACGCGTCTGCTAATGGCCTTGGTTAAAGAGTATTATTCGCCAAATATTTTGATGATTCAGCAGTATATTATTTTGGTTTTTCTGAGATTAATAGGATGTTTATGAGACTGTTGTTGTATAGTTAGATTTATGTATAAAATAGGGGATTTACCTTACTTATTTTGTGACGTTTATTTAATTTCATTTGATTTTAGCATCAAGTAAAGATTCTACTATTATACTAATACTATAATAACGAAATGCCGTGTTAGATGGTTGTTAGTCTCTTACGTAAAAACTACTGTATAGATGTTGAGGAAAAGCTTACATAGGTAAAGTTTTAACTTGGTAATAAGACAGGTTACTTCTTACCCCGGGAAATCTTTAGACTGACGAAGTCACAGTAAGTGAAGAATCAAGCAAGAAATAAAGAAAATACCAAACTACAGCACTACTGAATTGTTTGTAAAGAAACCTATGTAAATACGCTACTTCTGTGTAAGCATTGCTATGGTTTCTTTTCGTGCCATTTCATTAATAAAGTTTAGTAGAATAAGTTATCATTCATGCACTATTACAAAAGCGAAAGTAGATATATATATATGTTACTGTAAAAGCCCGAACTGTGGTAAATCCTAAGATTTTCCGGTAAAACCTAAGATTTACCAACTCTCATTGGTAAAAGTCCGAACAAGCCAGAGTTTAAAAACTATGTTACGATATATAAAAAAATCCTCCTTCATAACTATGTTTATAACTATTTCACGGTGTAATTATAAACTGTGACATAGTTATAAAGAAGGAGTTTTGGGCATGGCGACATGGGTAGGTTAGGTTAGAAGGCTAAGGTGGGAGCGAGCGAAGCGAAGCTCCCACCTTAGCCTTCGTGGTTATTTTTTTTTAACCACCCAGAAGGAGGAGCCCCGCGAAGCGGGGCTCCGGCGACATCTCGACATCATCAAGTGAATATAGGTAAAAGTTCGAAATAAAAGAATTGTTCGGACTTTTACCATTGCGAGTTGGTAAATCTTAGGTTATACCGGAAAATCTTAGGATTTACCACCGTTCAGGTTTTTACAGTAACATATATATACATATATATAATAATATACATATATCTATGTGTTGCTTTAATCATAAAACTGCTTTACCAACTTACTATATCCCTAGATAACCAGAAAAGAATTTTATATATTAGCTTTAATTTGGTGCTAGTTAAAAATATTCGTTTTAACTGACTGTTATGTAGAATTTATTATTCTATTTTGCGGTTAAGTTTATTTTTACGCACTGTAACTACTTTAAAAATAAAAGAAAATTAAATACATATTTCGCGGTCTGTCTGATTAAGGTCGATAGTTTGAAGATTCACTGAAATATGTAGTCATATTTCAGTGAATATAGTCCGACAACTTAGTACAAAGTACTATTCTTACTATACAATGATGAAACAAACTTCTACATTTATAAATGCAAAAGTTTGTCTAGACAGATCTATGTTTGTTGCGCAAAATTTGCGCGAAATTTGGTACACATCTAGATTATAACCTTTTTTTAACCCCGAGAAATCTTATAACGCAATGGAAGTCGCTGGCAGAAGCTAGTGATGCTCTAAAACAATTGTTCTTAGTACATACGGTAGGATAGTGTTATCGTATTTTGACGTATTGACAGGTACGGCAAATATTTACATCTGAGATTTAATCTTATCTTGTTATTTCGCTAACAAAATGTTGCTAACTGAATACTGAATCTAGAGTCCAAAGGTGAATAGCAACCTAGTGTCTGCTTCTTATCGTATGGTTAGTGGTCAACCAAGTGTCAAAGTTGTTGAAGCCACCCTAAGGCCTTTGACATGACTTAACGACTGTTATAGGTTGCTCAACCTAGTGATAGTTTACCGACCGGGAGCGCAACATAGTGTTCAAAGTGAGTAAATGGGTAGTTTAACTGCACATTTAGCGCAGTAGTTAACGTGGTCACCTCGCCGCAACCTTAGCGCCGCGTGTGGTGGATTCTAATCCCACCCGGGACAAATATTTGTGTGATGAGCACGAGTATCTGTTCTGAGATTGGTTGTTAATGTATCTATATAAGTTGATATTTGGAAGTGTTAGTTTTCTTTATGAGTAATTTGGTTACCATAGTACAAAAATGTGTGTGCGTTTTCGTAACTGGCGGTCCCGCATAGATTCGAATGAAGTTAAATATTGTAGGAGCGTAGCAAGGGAAGTACTTTGGCCTCTATCTACCCCCATGGAAATAAGGCGAAATTTTATTTATGCATCAGTCTTTTTATACTCAAGAGATCATCTTGATGTTTGTCAAATATCTACTCTTATCATAAAATTTACTAAACAAATAGTTTTATTCAAAACATACTTTATTATATTTGCTATAGTATTACATATAATAACTATAGTAATAGAGATAGGAGACTAAATAAATAATATACTCGTATAACACTCTCACTAAAAGCACTATATACTTAATAGGTACTTGAAAACACCGGAAATATGAGTCGAGAGCGGAAAATTAAGCCTATATGATAGTCATAAATATTAAGGAAGAATATTTACACATACATATTTATACATATACTGTTATACTCGTAAGTTTAGCCGGAAGGGTATGAAATAAATCGTTTGCCATTAAAAATATTAGTCGCATGGAATGGGGGCAAGCCTATTGCCATTTACCGGGCACGTTACCAAACTCCAGGCTACTATTGGAAAGCATGTCTCATTAAACATTTTATTGATTTGATTTGAACAAAAATTCTTGATATAGAATATAGTAGGACTGAAAACGTCCGTGGATTTAAAAACTTAACATCTTTTTTCGGTACATACACGCGCGTATGTCATGAACGTATACGGGTGTATACGTTCGCATCGTTTTAGTATAGGTAAGCTTATTAAAGGATACATTTTAATATAAATAAGTTATAGACCCAAACTTTTTTTATAAATTAGTTTAACCCATTACTGTCCCAATACTGAGAAAGGGTCTCCTCCCGAACGAGGGATGGGTTAACCTTTAGTCTACCTTTTTTTGCATGCCACGAAATATGTTCATAAATAAATAATAATAGAAATTGTTATAAACTTTTCAATTTAAAAACATAAGCCTTAGTTACAGTTACTACTAATGCCTGAAATAACGTGAAAAATATGCTACAATTCATATACTTTATACTCATAATAAAACTCACTGTATTATCTCAAGTACTTACATTATACTGACAGTTACAGCAACTTAGAGCGTCACTCACAAACAACTGAGCCAGCAATAATCTTAACATTGTTATATACATCACAGCTATATCTAATCTAATCACTCTATCTAATTATATCACACAATTGACACTTGATAACAGACAGCTTTCAATGCCTACTATGTATATTTTGACATATGAGAGATAATCGCGAAAATATTTTGTGCCATCCAAGACGCCCAAAAATGCCAAAATCTTTGACTAAAGTTTAGCCTAGTACAAACTGTACAAAATATATAAGGACGATAGGCACTTCGAAGACGCTTCGCAGACAAAATGGTCTAATAATTACAAGATGCACTGATCTTTAACTAGCTAACTTTTAACAGTGGAATAAAAATCACTCTCTCTAACTGTGCTTGTAGTTCGAACAAAAAGCCACAAAATTTATACGCGATTCTAATCTAAAGTACACAAAATTACATTTAGAAAAATCATAATTTAGTTTTCATTGCACTTAAACCTACACTCACTAATAAATACTTTATTTATATAAAGATTAAGTTAATAACAGTCTAGGATTTAAGTATTTCTTTTTAAAAATTCAGTCAAGGTAACGTGTTATAAGGCTTTCTACACACGTATTCGGTTCGGCATTAATCGGCCTAGCCGGACGGTAAAATCGAAAATGATGTTCGGGAAAAATGCCGTTCGTCATCGCCGAGCCTGAATGTGACGATCGGACTCAAAGGAATTACCCGATCGGCACAAGCCGAACAAGTGCAATAATTGAGTAGTTGACTGAGTTACAGGTTCAAAAAGGCTATGTATATTTTTCGTAAATAATGTTAAAATTCTAATTATTACAGACTGAAACATTTTATTAGGCACTCATTTGATATCAACAAAAATAAGAAACTGTGACGTTACTACATCGTATTTCTATACTAAAATGTGTTCTTGACATTTCATAAAGATGACTGCTGCTGATTTGACTTAATTTTGTTTTTAAAAACAACTCCTGCATTATGAATCGCTCTTGTATCGCGGGGACTTTTACAAACATACAAACAACGGACACAAAGTAAAACCAGACCTGACACAACTATTTGTGGATTGTACATATAATTGTTTCATGTGGGGATCGAACCATGACCTCCCGACACAATGGTAGTAGCGCGGCGAGCACCTTAACCACTGTGCCACGGACGCGTAAAACCCAATGTAGAAGCCCAAATGTTTCAAGTCGGTTTTGTTGTTTGATAAACACTGTAGAACCAAACATGCCGAAACCGAATATGTGTGTAGCAACCTTCACTTGTGAAGTAATAGTACGTTTGTTTTACGATTATTTATTTATTTGATATGCAATATTTATATTTCCCTTTTTATATGCGAATGAAACTGCACGTTGTATAATAACGTTACCTGTTTTTGTATCAGTTCAGTTGTTTAAGTAAATCTAAATGGATGAGTTTATTGGTAGCCGTAACTTTGTTGATGTATGAACTATTTTGTTTTCCTGAAGCCGTGATAAGCGAGTAATAATATTCTAAGTGGGCTCAAAAATTAAGGCATCACACCAATAACTTTCATGGTTTTTTTTTTTAAAGTCAATTTCCACATTAATAATTGGTCTTGTGCCGCGGGGCACATAACGGACACAAAGTACAACCAGACCCGAAAACACTATTTGTGGATCACACTCTACGCACTACGCAATAAAATATTTGCATGCCTGAGAGTTATTTTACAAGTCCTTACAGGAGTGGAGAGCAGTGATAACCGAGCGGTACTAGAGTTCGCCCAAAAGCAAACAGCACCACAAAGAGTGCACTAAGAGAGGATTTTTAGAAAATAACGAGGAAAAAGGAGGTAAACCTTTTTTTTATAATTTTAATGTATACTAGCCTTTCCCCGTGGCACCGCAAGCTTGGACCGCCAGTGACTATTATGCCGTCCACTAAGATTTAGAGTCCAAGGGTTCCATTTTCACTCTAAATAAATACATAAAATTGCTTCAGATTGAGTATGCAATTTGTATGTTTGCCAAGTTTCTAGTCTATACTAGGAAAACTATTACGCAAGTCTAATTTTAATCATAGACAAAATAAATTTAACCCATTAATGTCCCACTGCTGGGCAAGGGTTTGCTCCCGTAATGAGGGAGGGTTTAGCCTTGAGTCCACCACGCTGGTCAAGTGCGGGTTGGGGACTTAGACAAAATATCAGTTACCTTTTGTAACGATAATTACAAACGTATTTTGCTTTATTATCATCAGTTGATCTTGTCATATACAACATATTAATATGCCTTTCACGCTAATATTAATTTAAATGGCTGATGTCTGTTCATTGAAATGAACGAAAAATATAATGAGCGATGATAATGGCAAAATAAGTTGAAACTAAAATCTTTTCAAAATTATGTAGTCTGTCTGAGTATGTTAATGTATCACATGAAAACTACTGCACCAACTGAAATAGTGTTTTAATAACAGACAGCTGTTTATGCCTTAAGAATAATATTATTATAAGCTTCAAAATAAGAATATTCCAAAACGAATAGCGTGTATTTTTTATTTTAAAACATTTAAAAATCTTTTTGCTTTTATTAAGTATCTACAATCTAATAATATCGGCAAAGTGCTACTTGGACCCGCAAACGAATGGTTCCATATCACTATCAATAAAAAAAACACATTTCTAGCATGGAAGACACCTTTAATTGTTGTCGTATGTGTTGTTATGCCGCTGAAATATATTTCATCTGTGCGAATTTCAGCAATCTACCTATCACTGTTTATAACAGACCGCCAAGTGACAGACAGACAGACAGGGGGGCAGACGTACAGGCGGGTAAACGGAGAGACGGACAGACAGACAGACGGGGACGTACGGAGTCTTAGTAATAGAGTCCCGTTTTCACCCTTTCACTACGGAACCCTAAAAAAAGAGAGATATATAGATAACAGTCGGACCACATACAGACAGACCGTGACATTTGCGACAGCTACCGATGTAGTGATAACACGGAGACCGTTCTAGACTACTGATAAGCTCTCATATCTATGACAAAATTAGGTAAAGTCATCGTAAGGTGTGTTCAAGGTGATGACCACAGGTGTTTGAAGAATTATCTGTTGGGTAGTTTGTTTCTATGAGACATAAGGTTGTTGGCTTGGTAGCCAACTACCCGAACAGTCTAATCAGCTACCTTTTATGGATTGCTAGAAACGCTCTGGCGTAGTTTCGTAATTTAGTTGAATGAAATAAGTGATTAATATGTTGTCTCTCTGTGTAATTATTTTATTTTCATTTTGACACGACTGAAACGAAACTGGGACGACTGTAGTAAATGTAAAGTAAATGATTTTTAGGGTTCCGTACCCAAAGGGTAAAACGGGATCCTAAACCCTACTAAGCCTCCGCTGTCTGTCTCCAGGCTGTATCTCATAAACCGTGATAGCTAGAAATAAAAAAAAAATCACAAATGATGAATTTCCGTTGCCGCTATAATAACAAATACTAAAAAATTTTAATAAATAAAATATTAAGGGGGTCCCCATACAACAAACGTGTTTTTTGTCGTATTTTTTTGGTACGCAATTCTTCATACGCGGGTCAGACTCGCACTTAGCCGGTTTTCTAAAGTTAGTTTGTGTTATTATTCTTCCAATTCACACTTAAGAAAACTTGTGCAAGCATTTTTGTAGGCGCCCGCATTCAATATCTTACTCATGCATTCTTATTTAAGTTAGTTACTTATTTAGGAGTACTTGTTATAGACTCCCGTGGTACAAATTTTCAGATAAACATATTGTATCTTTCTTCTTAATTATATTGACCTTGCATTCTATGCAACTGATCCGCTTATCTGCTATCAACCTGATCTAAGACTTTGCAGTTACATCTTTATCTCTATATTTTTGTATACATACATATGTATGTGACAACTGGTAATTCTAATAAAAGATAACAATTTGATTGACAGATTTTGAGGTTCATAAAAGGTGTTTTAAAAATTTTCAAATTTGAAAACCGTACGCAAACTTTTGTGTGCAAGAAAATTATATTACCGACTCATACATTTTTTGCATAATTCTTTATGTAATAATTATCATTTATCAGGTAAGGCACTGCCTACAGTTAAGCAACCCTAGGCGTAAACATTCGGTAGATGGGTGGTCATTTGAACTCATCTCAGTGTCTTAGAAGCAAGTGACGTAGTCAAGTACATGTTTTATTGTAAACTACGGTAGAAGGCTTGAACGACTTTGACACTAGATTGATAAATAATAATAAATAATAGAAAAATATGAGCGTAAAATTGTACATAATAGATATAATATGAAGTATGATAACATATGATAAGATACAGAATCTATAAGATATCAATGAAATGCGAATCTTGCTTCAGAGTGAAGGGCAGAGTCCAAATTATTATATTACTCTCAAGCTTGTCCAGATTAAATGGTGGAAAAATCATTAATTTCAACTTATTCTTTTACGTTATTTTTTTCTAGTTTCGTGTTTTGATGGGCGAGTTTGACACCTTCACCCCAGAATGGAATCAGACTGTCAGAGATAGGCTTCAGTGGAAAACTATAGCGGACGCCTTTGCCCAGCAGTGGAACGATACAGGCTTATAATAATAATGAAATTTGTGTTTTATTTTGTCTAAGCATCTCGATATTGTCTAAAAATCATTATTCATTCTTTAAATTCATTTTATTCTTTCCTTTTGAGTTCCAATTTGATGGTCAACCTAGCCTACCAATAATTTCATGTTCCGCGTAGCAGTAGGTCTCATAACCACTGTACAGGCACTCAAATAATTATTTACATGGCCTTACTATATTATAGCAAAGTATATTTTTTCTAAAAGTTTGAAATTTTTAACAGATAACACTGCGACAATCAGACCTAAGGGACACTTTCCTACTATTTGGTATCGAAAACAGAGTACCTATTGACAAATCTGTATGAAAATCTGATCAGCGCCCCAAGCGTATTTTGCAAGAACTAAATTTCTAAATTAATTTGAAATTCCCACTGAAGAATATCGACTGTACGAAATCAGAAACTTACAAGAATCAGTCACACAAATATTAAATTAAAAACAATTACTACGGAATAAATATGAATAGTTTTACCTTGCATCGCCTCCAAATCTTCATACATAACGTCTTCATATTGTTGGTATATTATTTAGATACGGGTAGAGCTAACACCTCCATTCCCTTCCCGAAGACACACACACTGATTGTATTGCTGAAACAATGAACAAACATTCAAGTTTAATAGTCTGTCTGTCTGTCTATCGTACTTTTATAAGTAAACTGCTAAACCTGAACTGCTGAACCATGAATTACAAAAAGGCTATATTATTATCAACAACTAACAAAGCCCTTGCTGCAAAGGTTAAGCCTATACTATTATTATAAATGATTTACCCCCGGTTTCTGAGGTACATTTAGCAGTAGTTTATCTATTCAATAGCGCGTAAACTCATATAAAAATATGCTATCAAATATATAGAGGTTAGTCTGTCAACTTGTCAATATTACATTAATATGCCTTACCACATATCTATTCCAGAAATAAATCCAATGTTCTAATAGACAAAATAAATAAAAAATCTTATTATTTTTAAATTCTACAAACCACGTGCAAAAGTGTAGTGAAAGAACTGATATTGTTACAAAGAATAATGCATTGTTATCTATTAAAAAAATACCATAAAAACTTAAATTACATTGAGAATAAATTATTTATACTTCGTTACTTGTTATCACAACTATCGTTACGGCACTGGTCCTAGGTTCTATTCTCCGGTAAAAAATAGTTATTTCATATTTCTGATTACTCAAACATTTGTCATGGATGAAATTCGGACCCACCACAGCGGCGCTAAGGTTATTTCAGGTACCCATTTTAACCACTGCGCTAAATTGTAATTAAATTATATTAATATTACTTACTTATTATAATCCAAAAGATCCATTCCTTGCACATCAGCAACATCTATATACAATTGAGTGACAAACTCGCACTCTATCGCCGTCTCTTTCACTCTCCACCGCAGTAACGTCACTCGTTGATCAATCGACGCCGACAATATATAACTACCCGCAATACATAGACCAGTTATTTGAGAACTATGGTAGTTGGGACAATTCCATTTGTGTAATACTTTTGTACAGTTCAAATTATTCTGGTCAGGTATGTTTATTAAATTTAAGTGTATTGCATTGTCGTCTCCTCCTGTACCGATTAGTAGTTTATTTTCTTCTACTAAAGTCAATATAAGACTGTTTATTCCCGATTTATTTGATGTCGTAGTAAAAAATGGTTTTAATTCATCATCAAATATGGTTGTGATGTCCCAAAAAGCAATTTCTCCTCTCGTAGTGCAAGTAATAAGAATGTCTTTGTCAAAAATCTTGATAATTTTAGTCTTTAGTATACAAGTATTGTGGTGTTTTGATACTTTAATTAGATCTAACTTTTGAGCATTGTTTTTGAAAGTAAATAGCCTTAAATAAGCATCGGAGCAGCCAGCGAACATGAGAAATAGGTCGTCTTTTTCAATGATCTCTAGATCCATAATCCTCATTTCTGGATCGAAGTCTACCTCACAGTTTCTCCAAGATTGGTTTCCTTTCCTTTCCTTATCTGTACCTTTTATTAAATAATCTATTAACTCTTCTGACCGCACATTTAATTTCCTATTTTCATTTTCAATTTTCAGTTTTTTCATACAAATCTGCGCTCGCCCTCCAGCCGATATTAGTAGGATAGTATTATCGTTGAAAATATGTGTTTTCAAAGTTCTAACACTAGATAAATGTTTGAAACAAACTTCATCTTGAAATTCCATTGCTGCGTTAACACTAGACACTCTTAGAGTCGTGTCTTCACCGCCAGTAATGTATATCGTGCTATTGTCAACTTTGTGAGACTTTAAACAGTTAATTTCTTTAGCATGAGACCCATTTATAATATTTCTAGACATGATTTTGCTAAGTCTAAATGTAACTACATTAATATCTGAATCTTTTAAATAAACTAGTTTAATAAATTCTTCATAATTGCCTTTAATTTTTTCAATAAATTTAACTGCATCAAAAGACCTGTGGCCGCCACCACAAGGGATTTCCAATACTTTACTATTATCTTTAATATTGTATACTATAAATACTCTTTCTTGAAAACCACAGACAATATTCTGATCTTTGTCTAAAAACTTTTCGATCCATGCAAAAGGTAGGTCCACACTACTCATGAATTTTAAACTACCATTTGTTCCAAAGAATTTGACACTATGGTCTCTTCCTGTAGTAATAATAACTTTGTCTTTAAATGTTATGGACCTAGGACCATACCGGCCATGGACCTTACTAAAGCTTTTGATTGGGTTACTCTGGCCTTTTAGAAATACGTGTAGATTACCACATCGGTCACCTACTGCGAAATAATTATTCTTAGGATCTATAGCAGCCGCAGTCAGCGAAGCCTCTTTGCAAGGCGGAAGAATAAAATTAGCGTGCTTTTCTACTGTAATATTATTCGCAGTATAAACCGTAATTTGTTTATCATCAGAACAGAATATTAAATGTCTATTTCCCGCCCAATGCATGGATAAAACTTTACCTATATCTAATTGTAAATCAATTATTTTCGTAAGTCTGGGCTCTCCTTTACAACTTTCTATAAATACGTCCAGTTTTCCAGTCATATCTGCTGCGGCTATCAACTGCTTACAAGAAGAAAGAGCTAACAGTCTATACGTAGAAGCATGTTTCAATTCAAACACATCTTTAGATTTCATTTCAAAATCGTAGTATATCAAATTACTTTCATCAGTAACTACAATATTTCTTCGAGCTGTAAATTCTACTTTTTTGGGAGAATCTATGCAATTTATAGCTTCTATTTCACTGTAGTCAGTAGCTATAGTTAACGGGTGTATTATGACAGCACAATCGCCACCACCGGTAACTAAATGTGTGTCATCGGAGTCTACGGACCAGATGCAACTGTTTTGATGAGTGAGAGCCTTTTTGAGGAGTTCTCCTTTATAATTCCAGTAGCAAATAGCAGAGTCTTCTCCTACAGAGATGATGAGGTCATTTGTGATACAACTTCTCATGACTCTAGCTAAATGTCCATACACTTCGTGTTTACAAACTATGTTGATTTCTTGCCAGTATTCTATTGTGTTGTGGTGGTGGGATGGTGTGGAGTTTGGTCCCCAAATACGAACGGATCTGTCGTCTGATGTGGTGACTATGATGTTGTGTTCCGGTTTGCATGATATTGAGAATATTACTCCCTGGAAATAAATGTTTTATGGGAGTTAGTTTCACTGGCATAAGTAAGTTTTTGGATGCCTTAATAATTGAAGGTAAAATGATTTTTGGGATTTAATTAAATATTAAAAATGATAAATTAGAGCTTATACTGTGCCTCAAGAAACACATATCTCACATAACATTTCAGGAAGCATGAATATAAGAATTAGTATTAGTATGAAACAAAATAAGTCAAATTAGCCTAGCAGCACAAAAAATTTAGTCAAAACCTACCACTGAAGTACAACATCTTTAAAATATAAAATAGTACCAACTAGACAACAGAGAAACCAGATGGAATCACCCACAATAGGATGTACAGGCATAAACATGAGATAGTTTACATCCAACATATAAAATGCTACAAATAATTGGGTCTATCCCACTAGTCCCGTTGAGTTGTCCCGTGACGTTAACTTAACTTCTTGTTAATTTAAAGTTTACTTAGATAACCGTACAATTCATCATCTGCTATCTTACCAAAGTACCAAGTACCAGTAGTCACACAACAACTCAATGGAACCAGTTGTTTTGACCCTTCCGTCTGTCCCATTAGTCCCGTGATTTTTCTGCAAGGGGACAACTGGCACAAAAACAGTGTCACTTGTCCCGCTACGGGACAACTGGGACAAAATAGTGCCAGTTGTCCCGTCACGGGACAACTCAACGGGACTAGTGGGATAGACCCAAATAATTAATGATCAAAATTACCTTATGCCCCTTCAAGTTGTGCAGTGGCTGTTCCCCCCCACTCCTATGTACAATAACTTCAGAGAACACAGTACCAGCCATCACTAACACATCATCCTGTAGAGGCAGCAGTAACCCGCTGTATAGGATAGAGTTGTCCTTGCTGGCAAACTGGGATAACAGCTCTTGAGTTGTGGTGTTCCATTTCTGAAATTATAATGATAATTTTCTTACTACAAAAGAAAATTTTATTCTTGGATTAAAAGTTCAGATAAAAAAAAAATAATAATGATAAATAAAAGTACAATGTCTATTAGGATGGTCGAATCTCTAGTAATAAAAGTAAGATAATATGAGATTGAAATATTTTAGTGGGGACTGGGGACTTATAAAAATAAAATTATGTTTCAAAATGTTCAAAGGCTAAAACAAGATGAAACAATGACACTTGAACATAGCATAGAATAGGTGTAGATATATCTATTATAGGATTTTCTGTTATAAGAGTTCCATGGGTAAAAAAGTAATTAAAACCTAACCTGAACAACATTGTGTGCTGTCAACAAAGCAACAACCTCATCATCTATCCACACAGCTGAATGTAGCCAATCATCACACACTATGGGCTCAAATAACCTATTAAACAGTTTATTATTGTCTCCAGACCCATTATTTAACGTTGTAGACACTACAGTAAACTGTTTACCCCCGAAAACTAGAACTTTAGCACCACATTTCGTAGGCACGAATCCGTATATTTTCTGCCCGTTAAGTCCAATTAATCGTTGTAATAACTTAGCGGAAGACTTGTCAAACACATTTATGCTACTACCAATACCTGAAATTTATATAAATTGGTTAATATGAGGGTTAATCAGAATTATTTTATGAACATTTATAACCTAAAAACTCACCGGCTAGTATAAGGTTTTTGTAAAACTTTACAGCTGTTACATCTGTACGAGTAAATAGCGACATTTTTGGTGGTAATTTTTAGCTTAATTACATTTGTAATAGCGCAAAAACATTAAATATTTCTATTATAGTGTGCGACACATCAGATATCAGATGTTTTATCAATTGATAAGCAACATTTGACAGCTTCTATGACAAAAGCAGTACAGGTGATACAAATTTTAGGTGTGAGAAAGAGAAAGAGTAATTTTGTAATGCTCAAAGACTTGTAATATATAACTTGATGCCGTTTGACACTCAATTTGACAACAACGTTTCATTCCACGTATTACACAAACTGAAAAAATTGAAAACGTGAGAAAACGATAATCTTATTCAGGCTTTCATGTAAAATAAATAATTATTATAGTCAGCATAAACACCCAATTTTATTCTACGTTAATCAGATTGCTAGAATTGACTAAGTGCAAAACAAACATTTCCTATGAAGCTCATCAGTAAAAGCGGTTTAGTTTCACGAAATATGAAACTAATGAGAGCGACGTAGTTGTTATATTTTTAATCATATTTTAATAAAGGTTATCAATTAGAACCTTCTATGTAGATTATAGGGATGTAACACCTCCAAATAAGATATCGATAACGCAAAAAATATAATTTATTTTATTATACAAATTCACAACTAAACTGGCACCACATCACTGTTTATTCCGTCTGATATTTGTCCAGCGGGTATTTATCTGGGTACTTCTTCAAATGCTCCTCCATTTGCTTCATTTGTTTTCTGTAAAATATAATTAATTAAGAAAACCAGTCACAAATAACGTTTAACAAAGGAATTGATTGCACTTTGGTGCACCGATCTTGCGATTTGCATTCATGCATCTACCTATAGATAAATTTTGGCTGTACTGACTTAAATCGTTTAAATAAATTAAAACCATTTTTCAGTACTGTCGTTAGAAAAAAAACTTTCTGACACGGAATTCCGCTTGTTAGCTTTACCAAAATCATAATTTCACTTATGCTCGCTTTCTAAGGTACATTTAGCGGTAGTTTATGTGTACAAACCGTCATTTTAATATGAGTTTAAACGCTGTTGAATGGATAAACTACCGTTAAATGTACCTCAGAAACCGGGCATTAATAATCGACCAATTAGACCAGTTATGACAGTCTATGAGATAATACTTACTGAATTCTAGAAGGCATTTCATAGTAGACATCTTCGAGCATCTCCTTCCAGTGAGGCAGTTTCTTCTTCTCTGCTTCCTGCATGGTTTTAACGACGATGTCTCTTGCTTCCTTCGTCCACGATTTATCTTGTTCTGCATCCCAGATGCCTGGATAGAAAGAACAATAAATCCCGAGACCGAACAGTTTATTACTTAACATTACGTGCATAAAATCACGCCATTTTTCTATAGGTAGAGGTAGGCAGAGAACAAATAGGCCAAGTGGCGTCAATATTACGACAAAATAAAGAGGTTGGATATTTTTAATTAAAATGTGCAGGTTTTCACTGACTTTTTTGTTTCTGTAGCATGATTTCCGAAACTATCCAAGTTTTACTGAATGCTACAGGCGTTTAACAAAAGGCGCTTTCAGCAACATAAATAGACCTAAAATTGTAAGCATATTGCTTTACCTTTGTTCTCAATATACATTTTAAACTTCTGTATGGGGCTCTCGTCTTTGGTCCACTTCTGTATCTCTTCGATGGACCGGTAAGCCGTACTGTCGTCAGATGTAGAGTGATGGCCGACCCTGAAACACAACAAATATAAGGCTTCGTATTAATTAATGCGTATATTGGGTCATACTCGGTTCTTTCGATTCTCAGAGTTAAATCTTCGAAGGAACCTTAACTACGAGTTATCAGAAGTGTATTTTAAAAATTCTTGGTTCTTGGACTCATTGGTTCTTAAAAGTTTAGGAGATTGCATTTAATACAATGATCTACTCAAAAGAGCTAATTTTAAGACTTTAAGAAAAAGTCCTAAATGGAACCCAATCCTACAATCAATACTGCATAATTAACCATTCTTAGCAAGATTAAAATAATCCCTACTGCCATTATAACGTGAAAGTAGCTGTCTGCCTTTTCTTCATGCCTAAACCATTCTACCGATTTAGATAAAATTGTGTATAAAGATAGTTTGAGTCCCGGGAAAGAGTATAGAATAGTTTAGGTCCTGAAAATCCTATAGGAACAGAATTTTTGGGGCTAAGAAGCCATATAATTGTAGTCCACGCAAACGGTATCGCACGCAACAGTTAGGTACCTATAAGACATAGCTTCAATCAGCACCGGCTTGTTATTCTTGATGGCGAACTCCCTGGAGTCCTTGACTGCCTTGTAGACGGCGAGCGGGTCGGTGCCGTCGATCCTCACGGTGTGGATGCCGAGCGCGGGCCCGCGGGACGCGATGCCGTCGCCGCGGTACTGCTCGCTCGTCGGCGTGGAGATCGCATAGCCGTTGTTTCTACTGTAAACGGATAATTTTCGATATATTAATATTATCAAGTAATATTTTAGCAACCGACTTAAAACAATCGTATAAACACCAATGTGTACCTAAGTCACAAAAATAATCGTTCAGTGACCGAATCGAAATCGATCCTTCGTTGTACAGTTATAGTAGCCTAGTGACTTAAAAATTCTTACCTTCTTAATAACATAAGGATCCAACGTAAATTAAAAAACAGAGGTACGATCGCTATTGCATCTCCAGGAATGTTTATTGATGCCCAAGCTAATGTGTGTAAACGCTTGGTAAATGCCAAGTAATCCCGTACGTTTCGTTAAAGTGGTACATTGTACTTATATTCTGGTATTGAAAAGAGTAAAGATATACTTTTAAGTTAGAATAATATCTTACCAGAACAAGATAATAGGGCAGTCCAACGTAGCAGCGAAGTTGAAAGCCGAGAAGGCGTCTCCCTCAGACGCGGCGCCGTCTCCGAAGAAGCACAGCGCACAACGATCGTTGTCCGGTTGACGCTTCAGGGCGTAGGCTGCTCCTACTGCCTGAGGCATTTGAGTAGCTGTGGAGTAGAAGAGTACAGAATTTATACTATAGCTTATAGATAGTTAAATGTTTGATTATAGTAGATTTTTTTATCTGCAAATATCTTTACCAAACCTTTGCCCAGCAGTGGGACATTAACAAATTTAACCCACTAATGTCCCATTGCTGGGCAAGGGTCTCCTCCCGGAATGAGCAAGGAGTGGGACAATAAACGTTTCTTTTTGCCTTGAGCCTGAAAGCTTTTACCGTTTTTATTCGTGCAACGATAATGATTTTTAAAAGAAACTTTAAACATTATCTGCCTTAGTTAATTCTTTTTCATTTTAAATTTATTATGCATAAAAAAAGAAAAATGATCGAAGATACCTTCGAAGTACAGATAATTTTGGAACTAAGCATTAAAATCCACCACGATTAGGATCTTATAAGTCCCATTATGAACACGCAACCATTATCAGCATTTCATTAAATAATGTAGGTACTCGTTCATACAATCAAATTAAGTTATTTACCTAAAGGACTGGAAATGGTGACCAAATTATGTTGTTTACTGCCATAATGTACCGGCATCTGCCTTCCCTTCCCAGGGTCCTCATGGTTGCCGTAACACTGGTTCACGAGCTCCGTGACCGTGATGCCGCGGTACAGGAACACGCCGGCCTCACGGTACTGCGCGAAGACCAGGTCACGAGGGTCCAGGGCGGCTGCTGTACCGACGTGGATGCCTTCCTCGCCGTAGTTCGTCATGTAGAAGGAAATGCGACCTTGCCTGCAAGTTATAGGGATAATTAGATAAGTGATTGTGTAAAATGTTTTGTTTTAGGTATCTGCTGATCTAAGTCCGTTCTAAGGTAGAGCAAAGTAAGGCTTTACAGGAAAAGGCAGACACTGTTTTTTATCACTATATAGTTATTAAAGTTTTCAACTGAATATTTTACAGTACCTATGTCTTTTGGGGAAAAACGAGTAGTATTTTAATTTTCTATAGATATAAAAGAGAGTGGTGTTAGTTACATTATTTAAAATTGGTGGAGAGGTAGTTTAGAACATGGAGACGGACATAGGATACTTTTAATCCCGTTCGGTCGCGTTTGTACCTGGTAAAGGAACAGACCAGACCAGACCAGATTTCTTTGGTAAAATTGTATTTAAAAAACGGAAACGGTTTTTTTTGGAGAGAAAAAAAGTGTGAGAATGTCATAATTACCTCTGCGATTCATACAAAATCTTATCCATCTGAGACAACTGTATCATAGTTTTGTACATATGTAATAACGTGTCGTTATCGATATTGGGCTCCTCCCTAATATCGAACACAGCGCCATTGTTGTCCATCACTCGGTAGATAGGGATGGGGTCGTAGCTCGCTTCGTTCAGGAACTTCATCTCAGTCACGTACGGCGCTTTGGCCCCCGGGAAGTCGGCATATTTCCCGTTGTTGTTTTGTGCAACTTCCGGTCGCGTGTGGGTGGACAACAACTGGAATGAAACATATTTATGCATGAAGTCACATTTGCAGGCATGTAAGAGACGTTTTCCACGATACATCATTATAATCATTATATTCTATTTTATGTTTAACGAAGATGGCGGGATGACCTACTAGCAACGAGTGACAACGACAACGACTTTGAAAACGAGTGTACGTCAGATTGATGGTCTCTTTTCAGTACATTGCTGCTTTGACGTAACGTGTTCATTACTGTAATCTAAGGGAGGAAACAATGTACAGCATAGTGGCTTTCATATTCTTGTCAACCGAAATACGTGATAACCCCCGAAATACTCGTCAGATCTTGCCACCCGATAGGGTGATTTGGAAGAAAAGGGGGGAGACCTTTGCCCAGTGGTGGGATACTCAATCATGATAAGGAAAAAATGTTTAAAAATAAAAAATATATTTCGATAAATAAACGGCTTACTATTGTAAGTATAAGTAAAATCATGCAGATTGTATTTGCAGTATAATCTCTCTAGAAAGTAAATTTTATAGTAGGCTATTGTGTTATTTATGTAGCAACTTTGTCTAAAATTACTACATCAATAGCTAACTACAATAACGTCACAGTATGTAAAATAACGATGTCAATAGGTTCATTCATAATGCTAATGATAGCGTATATTACGTATTCAAATAAATAAGTCATTTATTTATCTGACAAACTTAACAACAATATAGTTTCTCATAAATATTTTCTCGTAAAAACGCATTAAATCAAAAAAAGACTTGAATATTTTTAAGTTTTATTTTGTTCGTCTGTTAATCAACTTCAATAAACGGAGAAATAAAAATGCATTATTATTCACATACCTACAGAAATAAACCTTTTGAAATGCAAATAGGCATATTGAGTAAGATCCAAAACCACGATAAATAAAAAAAAATCTACTTATGTTTTTAAATAATAGACTGTACCTACATACTGTGACCGGGCGAGAATACCTAATTTAAATATTAGGTATGCATACGAAAGTAGTCAAGTAATAGCTTAAAAACTGGCGACATGTTTGAAGTTTGGTTCAAATATTTACATAGCAACAAAATCAAGGTGCGATAATGATAATTTCGTAATTAATTTTGACAACAATTAGACATTTTTATGAACATTATTCATTCTGGCAGTGATAAAGTCAGCTGATAAGTTTATCAAATATTTTGCGGACGACCTTAACTTATAAGACAACTACCAAATGCAGTGAAAGTTGTTCACTAAAAAACAAATATTATCGATGAATTAAACCCTTAGTAGAACATCACTATTAAACTTATTATTCCACCAAAAAATGACGTCACGAAAACAAACTTATATCTTAGCAATAAGGTTCAATATCGCACGATTGTTTATATCTCGAAACACGATTATCATTTTAATCACTTTGTACACTGATTTCGTTTTACGTAAAACTTAAAAAAAAACTCATATTAAAGCTTATTATACACTAAAAATAATAGAATTTATGAGATAATATTGTTAAATTAACAATAACTTTGTGAAATAACTAACCCGCGCTGCATTTCGCAGTGAGTTGAGCCGCAAAACACATGCTCCCGTTCTGAGCGCCATTTTGTTACTGGCGCAAAACATACATTCAAATTTAAAATACTATCGCGTGTGTGATAAGGACGGCCTTTCGTTAAAAAGGCGAACTTTATTACGTATTTCCGATAGTTTGTTGTTATTACGATATTATCGTAATGATGATAATATTAGCTCTTATTTCGTTATTCACTAATGAATTGAAGTCTGTAGGAGGTAAACCGCAAATTAAATTTTATACATAAGTAAGTCAGTGCCTTTGTGTTCCTTTCCGAGTTGTTTTTGTTTTATTTATCAACAAATGTACCTAACCGGTTTTGTGACATTTTATAACGCACTGAACATTTTAGGTCACTTTGCACAAAATGCAATTTAAAGAATTAATAATTTAGGTTTGGCGCCAAAAGATCTTTTTTTTAATCTATCGAAATACAGGTAGGGCTCGGTCTTTTGCTACATGAGCCTATTGCTAGCCTCTTTGCTCAATAGATAGGTGCATTGCAGCACCAAATAAGGAAACTAGCTCGTAATCTACCTTCAATCTGCATTTATTTAACAACGATAAGTTTTCCTACATAGATATCCGACGACATATCAGATAAGCATAATACCCCGCGTAGAATCTCAGTCGAAACTGTTATTGCAGCATTATTATTTAATTGATAAGATATACCTATTATTAAATCACTAAAGTTATCATACTCCTTCCCCGATTTTCGCTTGATATTAATGGAAAAATAATTACGAAATGCCAAATTAAGTAACTACACGATTTACTTAGGTAATGCCTGTGTGCATTCTCTTCTGTACCTTAACACTACCAATCACACATCTTTAGGTTCAAAGGAGGTTAACCCACGAAGACTTGCAACGACAAATTGCGGGAAACAATTTATGACAGTTGAAGTCATTCTACTTCAAAATGCATAACAAATACCATTTCTTCATCAACAAATACTAAAATGTAACACTATTTTAATAATAACATTGCTATGCCTACACTCTCAATGTGCTTTTGTTGAACGTATTTGTAAATTTTCAGGGCAGCGTTCGAGAAAGTCAGTAAATTGACATTTACTCCACATGGCGAGGATAGGCCTTTAGATTTTCGGAACACCCGTCTGTCTTCTGTACCAGATGACCCTGATTATGATCCGAGGGACCATAGGCATCCTCACCCTGAACTAAAGTAAGGAAAGTAACTTTATATTTAAGCGCATCAAAGTAAAATTTATACTTATTATAATGACCGTGATGGCTGGGAAAGGCGAACACATCACACAACAGTACGAACAAAACATGTCATTGTGTGTAGATACTTCACAAAATACTAAGTTTTTCAGAAACCTAGATTTTTTGTCACCCTAGTTCCTAAATTCTTCATTAAGATTAAGAAACTATGACGCAATTTTTTCATAGAAAACAGTCATAAACGCGAAAACAGACATTAACAGTTCTTTACAAACGCAAGAAGATTAAAACCACCCTTATCTCGTGGCAGACTGGACTAAGTTTCAAAATGGACTCCAGAGCATTATAACAAGAATATAGGTGCTGACAAACCGACACCAGTTTTTCTTCGGTAACTCTTTCTCCAATGGACTTTACTAAGCATGATTCATGTCACTCAGGCCATGGCTGGCGTACGTGTACCTACTCCGGACCATGTGTGGTGTGGGGCTGCTCGGCATGCCGGTGGCGTTCAGCTGCAGCGGGCAGGTCGCCGGAGCTGTCATCACTATCATCATGGGCTGGATCATCGTACACACGCATCATCTTCTGGTAAAATCCTACCAATATTTGCGAAAGTTTGTAATTATGGGTGAATGAGTGTTAAGTATTCTTTCACGTAAAATCTACTGTATGGATAGTACACAGACAGTTTATAACCTAATCTAAACCGAACTAATACTGATTACCATATGGGACAGTTTTTGTCCCAGGGATTCAATTTACGCAGACGCAGTCACTAGAAAAATCTTGTGCATTCGCAGTAACTTTTGTTATCACACCTTACACTAACGAATTACGGGAGAAGGTTTTGAGGCTAGAAGTACGTATTTTGTTTGTATGTTTCTTTAAGTTTCTGCGAGTAAAGAAAATCTAGTTTATTGCCTAGTATTCGTCCTCAAAAGGACTGATTAGTTACTTTTTTCTTATGTTCCAGTTGAATTGCCTAGCAGACATCAGTAAAAGACTGAGGGTGCCTTACATCTCGTATAGATATGGGTTTCGGCTGGCGTTACTCCGTGGCCCTGCGATCTTTCATCCAATAGGACATCGTGCTCCGTGAGTAAGAATGAACTACTAAACTTACAAGAATATTAAAACATAATATTATCATGCAACAGGTCTTGAACTCGATTGGAAATTGAAGATTATGGTACCTTATTTGTTTCGATCGAATTGCATCGACTGTGGCCACGGGCTGACAAAAAGTCGACAAGAATATTGAAAGCTACGGAGGACTTAAGATTGCTAAATGAGATTAAGAATTTTAACGGTTACGATACCTTATTGTTACCCGACGTTTCTGCCTAGTTGCATCGGTCTTGATCGGGCAGACTTATGTAGTACGTCTGGTAACTGACATACATATCTCAAAGATAAAGAAGTTGTATCTGTGTTGACAGGACGTTAGTAGCGCTATTCATGTTACTTAGTCAGCTCGGAATATGTTCAGTGTGCGTCGTCATGACTTCAGACAGCCTACGAGATGTAAGTACTTTATAAAGTCTCCATATTTACTTCGTTAGATCGAAATTACAAAGTATTAACTACAATAGCTGTTGTAAACCATTAAAGAAACAATTTTCTTACGACAAACTGCCGAATTGTTCTGCTATGCACTTTTTCCGCGCTAACTGCGTTTGCTAGTTGACATTTGAAAGAGATACCTACATATGGTACCATACCTCATATTTACTTACGTCTCTTTCTAACGAAAGGACAGCTAGAAACCTGAATCTCCTGCTTCATCTATAATACGTCTATAGTCTTCTTCTGTACCTAATGGCAGAGGAATGGTTAAAAGATGCAATGAAAATATAATTATTGTTAGTTTAAAAGCGTGTTTTCAGATAATAGATTGTGAGAGCGTGGCCCCGGCGCTGGCTGTGCTATTGCCAGTGTATTTACTGCTGGAGTTCTATATGAAGAACTTGGCTCGCGTCAGCTATATCGCTTTGAGTGGTAATTATTATATTACTTCTAGAGCTTTTTCTGGATAAAGATGGATGGTTCTTTTGTGCTTAGGAAAGAATTCTAATTAGAAGTAAGATTCAAGGGCAATCGCTACAGGTCTCGAATGTCAGAATCTCTCTGAAAAATTATGAATAAATATCACGAATTACATGATCGTTGTAGCACCGATACTTTGCATTAAAAAAAAGATATTCAGGGCAATAAATCTTGTAAAATTTTCGTGATAATTTTCTTAGCCGCCCCTTGATAATGTTAAAATAGTAAAGGAATATTGTATAGTTAGTCTATGTTTAAATAAACAATATCTTTGTAGGTAACGTATTAAACACAGTGGGTTTGATCCTGGTGTTCTACCACATATTTAAAGAGCCTCAGAAGCACTTAAGACCTCTGGAGCCATATATGCCAGCCTGGCTGTTCACCAGTGGCATGTGCCTGTTCAATCTAAGCGCCGTTGGAGTGGTAACATTGACTTTATTTTTACTCTGCGGTCAGGGATACATATATTTACCATAGATATTTAAAAAAATAATTAGGTAGGTACTATATTTTTAATGAATTATAAATAGGTATTGAAAACAGCTTAAACAAATAAATTTTACTGAGGGAATATATTATGTACTTACTCAAGATGAAGGAGGTTATTTCTTGATCACATAAGGTAAGTGCACAACTCGTGATATCGGGATAACTGTCAGATAGCCTATCCAATATATAAGAGACAGCATATATGTGTGAAAACATCTCACACTATTACACCGGATTATCGATCTGATATTTTGTAAAAAAACGTTGTAAAACCGGGGCAGTTTACAAAACCAAACCTGACATAACAAAAATATTGTATTATTTACCTAACCGAAATGACATTGAAAGAGATTTTTTATATCTAGCTTTTAATTATTTTAGATCCTAACCCTAGACAAAGCGTTGAAGCAGCCTCGCAAGATGACTGAAAAGTTTGGAGTGATCAACGTCGGGCTGGGTGTTCCTATTGCTCTGTCGGTCGTGTTCGGCAGTCTCGGCTACTGGGCCTTCGGACCCATGGAGGAAAATATCCTGAGGAGTCTGCCATATGAAGACCTGTTAGTAGTATGTGAATGTGTTGTGTACACAAGACGCAGACGCGCACGCCTGTCTTATGTACACACGGGTGTACACCAAACATTCGCTCTTATTGGCCATAGATTCTTTTACGTTTCTTTTCACTGTAGACTTAAAAAAATGTTACCATTTGTTTCTCTATTCCATAATGGAGAATGTTACTAGGTATACCAAATCACTTTAAATTGACTCAGTATAGCCTGCACATGTACATGCAAACTAGTTTTGGTTTTAGTCAAAAATACCAAGTAGTTTTGATTTTACAAGCATTCAAAGTTTCGAAAAATATCGAGTCCCGCTAACAGCAGTCTCCAGTCTTAGATGTAATAGCTTATGCACTATTTTGTTGTGTTTTCGTCCGCTTATTACATTTTTATTTATAGTGTAATAATAGTAAATAATGACGTCACACCGTCACCGTGCGGTTACAACTTTTTACTTATAAATCGAAGACTAATTAAAAAGATAAAAATATTAATTGACGTATTGAAGTAATTCTTTCACTAGTATTTTTTATTTTTAATAGAGAATATGGAGTGCTAATAATCAAAATTTGTAAACATTCTCCATTCTTTGTTGTTACCAATTGGGAACGTTAATGTATCAATTAAAGATATGAAAAAAGAAACGAAACGTAATCGGTCGTAAATCATTCGCGGTGATTCGCGCCATATTGCCGTGTGCGTTCTGTTTTGGTGATTTCTTTCGGATTGTGAAGCATGATTTCATGAAGAAAACGGTAAGTGTGCATAATGTTATACATATAGAATTAATGGCAAGAAACTGTACATTCTGTGTGATATGAAATAATGTTGCAAATTGATAAAATTGACCGAGAAAATGATACAAACTTTTATAAGTAAAGTTTTATCATCACTACAAGTGGCATATTTTGACATATTTTTATGACAAATGTTTTAATATTTGGTTTAAAGTATATGTATACAACTAGATTATGTATTTAGGAACATGATTCAATTCAACCAATTATCATATTATAACATAATTACAGAGTAATATTGACTCAAAGACGATAAACTGCTAAATCGTCGGCCGCCATTATTCGCATATATCTGTCTCGCTCTGGCATTCGAACTTAGTACAGTCAGCGACACAGATTTTTTGTCGTCATTACTTTTGATATATTTTTTTTATGATATTTTATTTTATTTTCTGTTATCAATTAGCATTTTTTTTCTAACATATTTTTATAATTGTATTACGCCTGTTATCTGACGGTGTAGGCAGTGGTCTATGAATACACATTTTCTTTGCCGTTAATTTACATGGGACAGATAAAAATATGAAATTTATAACTTGTATATATATATTCAAGTAATTTATATTATTAACGGTTAAAACCATAGTTTATATATTGTTTATTTATAACTTTGTTCAGACAAAACGCACGTTTGGCGCAGTGGTTTGCATGGTAACCTCGCCGATATAACCGTAGCGCCGCGTGTGGTGGGTTCGAATCCCACCCGTGACAAATCTTTAATTTATCTTGAAGTATATAAATATTTCCAATTATATTTATTAAATTATAAATATATTTCTTGGTGTCGTATAGTGATTTCGTTTATATCATTTGTATTTCGTATGGATGTTTTTTTGTTGAAATTAAATAAAATTACTAGAAGTCAAAAACTTACTCATAAAACTTTTTAGATTGGCTAGACTGAGATCGTCGAGCACTGACGCGCGATCGCGTTCAGTGACTCCGATCTCAGAACGGGTCAGGGAGAGGCCCTCAGTTGCTCGTCGGGCTCTGCTCATGCAGTTGGTGGCCAATAGTGAGGCCAGCGACCCTCGCATTGGTTCCTCACCACCCCGGTAAGTACTTTCGATATGCATCTTTGTGTATCATTTAAATGATTAATATGTTACACGACCCTTTACACTTATTGCATTTTTAGGAACATGAACCGAGCTTTTGGCCTCACTGCCACCCCAGGCGGGTCCTTGTTGGTTACTGGGGAGATCCCCATCCAACAAACCCCTAGTGGCAGTGTCCCCTCTCGAACGATCACGAGGTGCCTCTTTGGTGGGTTTGTTTTCTCTTACTATATGTTGTATTATTATCATACTCAATTGACATTTTAATTATACGGACGATGACATTCAAATAATATACCCTAAACTCTGACTGAGCGTTGACCTCTAATATCAGCTGACGCATTATTTATGTTACATTGCGTTTTCTTTAACTGTATTTTTTTTATTAAATAGTTTTATGTACGAATATAAAACTACTAATACCTACCACTATCACCGGTTTCTTTTCGCGAGAGTTTCGTATGATACACTGCGTTTACAATGTTTTGTAATTTTTTTAAGCTCTGATATACTGGAGAATGTGGAGGCTATGGAGCTGTCGGAAGACGAGGCCGAGGAGCTGGTAAAAAATGCGCCTTGGCACGTGCGGCGTTGGGTCACCGGCAGCTCCTTTCCTCCTGCACTGGCAGAGCCCAATGCCGAGGCTCGCACGTCTACATCGGGCGTGACGGGAGCAGCTGCGACGAGGGAGACCTGTCAAGGCAGTGAGTTCGACGTATCTCCTGTCGAAACTACAGCTTTGACGGGGCTCAGAAAAGATATCCCGGGCAACGAGGAGCTCGAAGAACCTGTCCGGGATATCATAACTAATATAGAGCGGGGCATTGATCACGAAGCCGATCGTTTGTTGGGCATGTCAACAAGTTTCGATTGGGTGGAGGGGTTCGAGAGTTTTCGGGGAGTGCCCGAAAATTTTTCCGGCCCCACTCCCGGACTAGTCAGGGGCTACGATTCGCCCTATGATGCTTTTACCGACATATGGGATAAAAGCATTATAGAGCTAATCGTCACCGAAACTAACCGATATGCCCAACAAACGATCGCCGCTCTCAAGAGCAAAGGTGGACTGAAACCATCATCTCGTCTGCGTGAGTGGACAGACACGAACGCAGACGACATAATGGTTTTGTTCGCCATATATATGTATATGGTAAACAAATCGTTGATCTCATAGATCAGAAGCTGTCGATGTATTTGTTGGAGCGAAATAGAGGTATCAAATGGTACATTAAGATGTTCAAAAGAACGTAAGCATACACAACGCTCTTATCATGTATGTAATAAGTCAGTTAATAACTTAATATCAAATAATATGTCAGTTAATAACTTTATTTAGCTAGTTACAAATAGTAAACTACTTGTTGATTGAACTTGAGCCTTACGTAAATTTTAAGGAACATTAGGGGTGGGTCAGTGGATCTGTTTTTTAAACCATCCTTAAAAATAAAGTCACTTAGAAAAAAGACCAATAAACGAAAATAGAAAATAAAATCTCTTCTATTTCCAAAAAGTGATTTTTTTTTTCTACCTCCCTATTCCTCCTTTTTCCAGCTCATTGTCTAATTCTGGGGTCTGTCTACGTTGCAAATGGTAAAAAAAATGTATTGCTTCACAATCTAAGAATGTAATACTAAGTATCTCTATACTTGCTGTTTTTTTAATTTAAACCAAAACTTAAGTTCGTTCTAAATTGATATCCCTTTTCACCAGCTCAGCAATGGTCACATTTGGAATATTCGTGATATCTATGACGGCATCATACCCACTGCAGTGTTACCCGGCCATTGCAGTGGTCATCGAAGTGATTAAATATAGGGACATGTTCCACACACCCTCGCCGAAGACCCTCAAAGTGATTGAGATCATCGCCAGACCTGCGTTTGTTATTTCTTCATGTTAGTAACCAAGATCTTACACACTTCGTTTTCCTTATACTTACTTAAAGATAAGCGCTCATCCTGCATCAGGTCGAAAGGTCCTTTTTAGTAAGTACATGGATTATATAAGAATATCAACCTTTTTTTAAGACTTTCTCTACACTATCGTTATAAACCTGTCTGTTTTTAAAGTGCAGAAGCAGTGGTTTTTATTACTGCATAGATTGATTCCCTGGTAGTGGCGAAAATAACAGTTGTACGATTAGAAACTCTATTTAATGATTGACTATACGATAACATAAACAATGCTTTTTACATTTCAGTTGTAGTCGCATACAATATACCGTTCCAAGGACCTCTGGTAGCTTTCGTTGGTAATTTATGCACAAGTCTGGTGTCAATACTGTTTCCCGCTATGATGGACCTAAGTCTTAGATACGATCAACCCGAAAGCTACGGCAAATACAATTTTCATATGATTAAAGATTTATTTCTAATGTTTATTGGTGTTCTCCATTTTATTGGAGGTGTTTATTTTTGTGGCTATTTAATATGGATACGGGAAATAGGAAGTAGATCTCCAAATGCCATGGACTTCTTTTGATGTTTTTATATTTTAATAAATATTAATTTTAAAGGAAAAACATTTGTTTTACTTTTTTATAAATAATATTTTATAAATCACCTGAACCGAATAGAATGAAGGTTTTTTCAGAGTAATAAATAAGGAAGTCTAAGACACATTTCGAGATGGGATTGCAGATTTTACGTCTCTGACGGAATAATGGTAGGTATCTGATTATAGTTTTAAAAATAATACGTTCGGAAACTGTACATTTTTGTAGTAATGGCAATATTACAAAAAATGTTTTGTTTTGGCAACAATTTGCAACCGAATTGTCAAACGTGTTACAATTATAACCCTACAAAATTTAATTGACAAGCATTTTGCAAGTTCATAGGCAAACAACCTATTCTCAATTTGATAGCGTAATAGTTAGTTGTCAGTAATAAATAAATGGCTGTGGAGGTTAGTGACCGTCTATCGTTAGTATTTTTGTTATAGTTTAGCTACGACAATGCCTTACTGGTACTATGACAAGAAGGATCTGCAGAACACGCCCTCGTGTCGAGATGGGATATCCAATGAGACAGAGAATCGGTACAGGAAGGAGGGTGCGAGATTCATCATCGACACTGGGTCGAAGATGGACCTAGGTTATAACACAGTCGCGACTGGCGTTGTTTATTTTCATCGTTTCTACATGTTCCACTCGTTCAGAACATTCCCGAGGTACATAACCGCGTGTTGTTGCCTGTTCCTGGCTGGCAAGGTGGAGGAGACGCCGAAGAAATGCAAAGATATTATAAAAGTGGCGAAATCTTTGTTGACTGAGCAGAAGTTCGCTTCTTTTGGTGACGATCCTAAGGAAGAAGTGATGACACTAGAGCGTATCTTGCTGCAGACGATCAAGTTCGACCTGCAGGTGGAGCACCCTTACGGCTACCTGTTGAAATACGCCAAGTGTCTGAAGGGTGATAAGACTAAGCTACAGAAGATGGTACAAATGGCGTGGACGTTTGTAAACGACAGGTGAGGCTTTATACTCCTTGTACATGATAAGAAGTAGGTTTCAGTACTGTTGCATGCACTTGATACTTGCATTGATGTTTAAAGTCATTATACTTGAGGAGAGAGTAGCTTAGATTAAATTTGATTCATTGAATTAAGTTATACAAGATTCGTCTACCTTTCTGGTATTGCGAAATCCTCATAAGTTACCTGAATAGTCTTCTTAAACATTTTATAGAAAATATAACTTGCACTTGTCTAAATGCAACTTGTCTAAAGTAGCTGTTACAATTAAGTGGTTTTCAACAATTGTTTTCCTGTCTGTCCCTATGTATGCTTACATCTTTAAAACAACGGGATCTTGGTTCATGTTTTTCATAGATAGAGTGATTAAAGAGGATTGTTTATGTTTAAAAATTCGAAGGCATTTTGTAATATAACTTTTGAAACTGGGCGTAGTAACGCCGGCTGTTATATATCAGCTTAGCCTTTCTTCCAAGCCATGTTGGAGTCAGCTTCCAGTCTCACTGGATGGAGCTGAATACCAGTGTTATACATGGAGCAACTGCCTATCTGACTTCCACAACCCAGTTACCTGGGATATAACACTATACCCTTTGGTGCTAGTTACTAATAAACATTGTGTAAACTCTAATTAGTCATAGTGTTATGTTTTCTTCACTCATAAAACATGACTAATTAGAACTTGCACAACATTCATAAGAAAAACAGTTAATTTACTTGTAGAAATTAAATTAACATTTACTTTCCAGTTTATGCACAACACTCTGCCTACAATGGGAGCCGGAAGTGATAGCCGTTGCTCTGATGTTCCTGGCGGGGAAACTGAGCAAGTTTGAGGTGCTGGACTGGAATGGACGGGTCCCCAAGCACAATGCGTGGTGGGACATGTTCGTTGAAGATATCACTATGGAACTACTTGAGGATATTTGTCATCAGGTACAGTTTTAAACTAACAAGTTTTTATTTATGAAAAAGAAAAAGAAAAGCCTACTTTTCTTGCTAATAATGATTATTAGAACAGCATAAATGTCAAATTCTTTACTTTGGTTGTTCCAAGCATATTAAACAGAATCAGATGTATAAAGAATTTAAATGCGAGCTTGACATACAATAAGGTATTCTTGCCTTGCCAGTGGTCAACTGAAATACTATGAGGAAAGTTAAAATTTTATTTTCGAATGCATCAACTTGCTATATTTTACGATTACTTTTCCAGGTGCTAGATCTCTACTCCCCGCAGCCGCAGTCGTCAGGCAGCGACTCCCCCCCTCTACCAGCCAACAGCAAGCAGCCAAAAAACGAGAAGAAGCCCCTCTCCATTACACCGCCCACTTCAGTGTCACCTGTGTCCGTTATCGCCAGTAAGCCGGTCGTGACGCCCATCAAGAACGGCTCCGAGCTCAAGATCGAACCACCAAAGATGGAACCATTGAGGTACAGCTATCCAGCGTATCCTGGCCTGCCTCCATACCCCCCGGTTTATACCGCTCCTCCACCAACTATCCCTCCCCCACCCAGGTTACCTTTAGCAGCAGGTCCACCCCCTCCCTTAGTGTATACGGAACCTCCCCCGGCGCCCCCGTCTAGGTTCCCGCCAGTCAATGTCCCCCCTCCTAACTACTTTCCTCCACTCCCTGGAAGAGGGCCCCCGCCCCCCGGACCGCCCCCTCGCCCCTATTATCCGCCGCCGTAATATAAGTTAGGGTATTGTATAATTTTTTACCGAAATATAATGATAGATTTAATCTTGGTTGTTTTATTTAAAGTTATATCTTGTGAAAGACATATTTTGGGTAAACTACATCACTACCTTATATTTTCCTGTTACATTTCTTGTTATTTAGTTCATTTTTAAATGATCCTAAAGGGGAAAATAACACAGTAAAACGAAATAAAAACGTTTCTTAGTAATTTTATTGTCAGTTTTCAAAAATTTTGATGTTCCGTCTGTACAATACTTCGGCAGTAACATGTTAAAATAAAATACTGGAATATAACTGCAAGTCATAAATACAATCACAAAACACGATTAAAAACATTAGTGACTAAAATGTAAAAAACTTAGTGGTATTAAAATAATTTGTGCATACGATACAGTTTAGACGCGAATGTACAAGCTATAAACAATAATAATTGTATTAATAATAATATGGAGTTGCCATTCGACTAGAAAGGTACGATACACACAGTATGAACACATAACTGCACCAACTAAATATACAATACTGTATCGACAATACGAAGCTTTTGATAATCTCTCTTTGAAAAACATGTAGACCTTACTAATATTTATTAAAAAAAAAATAACTCATAAAATTTTGTCAAATTATTGATGTGTAATATTTTTCCTGCTTCCTTTTTGTCTGATAAGTGGTCACTGTTTTTAAATAATACCGAATTTAAAGGATTATAATATTAAGTTGTGTTCGCATTGCCGATACATACAAGAGATTTTCAAAATAAACATTTCGAAACTACAATACTCAGTAAAGACTGACTGACAATATCAACGGACTAACTTCGAACTCACTACAAAACAAGTTTAACACCAAACTATTCATATTTTTTCAAATAAACCACTGAGGATGCATTATTTTCAATATAAATAATACGAGGATTAACCTAATCATGAATTTTAATCTAAAATTACTTGACGTTATGGCTCAGGTTGCATACCCAAAAACTAAACTTACTTTATATTTCGATATGTTATCCTTTACTAAACCAATTAATAATTGTATGTATAGATTTAACTTCATTAAGTCATTAGTTAGGCTTTAGTTTAGAATATGTGTGTAGCAAGCCTTACTAGACCAATTTCATCAAAATTAAATGTGCTAGTTTTGTAGTATTTCCGAAGTGCCGGTGCATCGAACACAGTACACAATGGTATATCTAACTAGAAGGCACGCACGGTCGTCAGATCGTCGGTAATCTCTCACTTAAGGCACATATTATAACTTCACTTATTCTAGCGAGGCGGGATATCTAGGCAGTAGTTTATATATTCAATACTATTTACAACCACAAGAATTGAAACAACGACTTTTAATTGACTGTAAAGTAAAAAAAAGTCAATCAGCCTAGCCTTTTTTCCAAGTTAATATTATTTATTTCATAGGGAATAGGAGGTGACTTACTAACGTTTGCATACCTTTTATTCGGCATCAAAGCTGTTATCTTTAAGACAACAGTTGACACCGAAGCGAGACGTGATAAGCTTGTCTTACACACACTAGGGACATGTGATTAATGTGACCACGGTCAATGTAACCTGCGCCGAAACATGAGGCAATTGAAGGTGCAATAAGTGGCGTTGCTACTGACCTGGACAGTGATCTACAAACCATTTTATTGTGTCTAGTAGTTTAGGTGTACAGGACTCTTGTTTTATTTTTAGCATTAGTAGCTACTCCACTGGGTGCAGTGCATTCTTGTATAACAATAGATATTCAACATGCGAGAATTTTAAAGTTGATAATTAACTTTGATTATACGAGAATAATTAGTATTGATATTGTGTTTCAATTCTTGTGGTTGAATTATAATGCTCTGCGTGATGCAGATAAGTAAATATTTGTGACAAACGTAATAGGTCTAACAAGACAATATTTTTAATAAGTTTTAACATTCAATATAGTTCTTAATACAGTAATGTAGTTTTACTTATAAGCGTCGTGTAAACTAGTCATACAGTGTTTTGTCTTTTTCACTCATACATAGTTTTTAAATTGATTGAAAGTGACAAAACACTATATAACTAATCACAGTTTACACCACGTTTATTGGTAAGGCAGTATATATCTGTGTGTTCATAAAAAATGCTAATATTCTTTATTTCGATTTCCCACCTCAAATATTATAATACTTTCTCATTTTACATATAAAACGTAAACACTAAGTGTATATTATAAAAAAATTCAATCAACAATCACAAAACTCGGTATCTCGTAACTTTCTATACAAAAATCAATAAAAAACTGTTTGTTTATATATAATAAATACATAATATACAATTATCACTAGATGAAATAAGGTGGAACATGTGTCTCAGTCCATTGTCGTTCAATCTCATTGTAGATCTATGATCCAGTCGGTCGATATACTTATATACTATATTATTTATATATCTGTACAACAAAATTTATGAAAATTCACTCTACATTTCATACATAACCATTTTTAAGTTAATTCTTAGACAATCTCAAATTTAGGCAACATACATACATACATAATATCACGTCTATTATACTCGATAGTGTATTTTTCGCCATAAAAACGGTCTAATTAGTAAATAATGATATTTAACCATTTGCTAACCCTCTCGTAGTGAAATTGGGGTTAGGTTTTGAGTGTACCACATTGGCAGGTTGGAGGACTTTACATCTCTACAAGAACTGTTTAAGAACACTATTGCCCGGTTTCTGAGGCACATTAAAATTTAGCGGTAGTTTGTCTTTTCAAAATGTAATGTTTATAATATGAGCTTTATGCTATTGAATAGATAAACTATCGCTAAATATACCTCAAAAATAAAGAGACATGTAGATTTCGTTTACAATGTTTTCCTTTACCGGTAATACAAGTAATATGATGAAAACTACTTATACCACTCGGATATCACTTTACATAAAAAAACTCATTCTTTTTATGGAACTTAATTAGTTTTTTAGTACCTATATATATTATTAGTTATTAGTTATTTTTTTCACAATTTTGTTGCACAGATATTTAAAACGTTACATAAAACCATGATATATTACAAATATGTGCCTTGCGGTCAAATTACTTGATAATTTGCTTAAGGCGTGGTCGGTTGAGCAACTGTCGGCTGGCACTGTCGAATATTCGTGTTTATCTGTGCCTGGGAGGCTTTATGTCGGTATTGATAGTGTTACTAAATCGTTCACAAGTACGTAACAGTCAAAAGCTCAATTTTTTTAAGACAACTCCCGCACTATGAAATTATTGCTCTTGTGTCGCGGGGACTTTTTACAAACACACAAACAACGGACACAAAGAACAACCAGACTCAAAACAACTGTTTGTGGGTCGCACAAATAATTGTTTTGTGTGGGAATCGATCCAACGACCTCCTGACACAGTGGTAGTGGCGTAGTGACCTTAATCACTGCGCCACTGAAAATCACACACATAAATCTCTTTCGTTACTGAGTGATTGAGTGACTGACTGGGGATGTAGAGGAGCACTAAGAGAGGATTTTTGTAAATTCTACCCCAAAAAGAGTGAAATTTCATACGGGTAAAGCCGTAGGCGTAAAGCTAGATTTTTTATTAGTTAGATAGTATTTCGCCCATTTCGCGATTTTATGTTGATGTTTCATCACTGGAGTATACTTGTGAACGATATAGCAAGTTCATCATAAAAAGCTGTTATATCATTTGTTACAAATTATGATTATTTTCTACACTATTTAAATACTTAAAGTTATCTATCGTGTCGTTATAACTTTAATATCTTTCGTAGTTTTCGATCGGCACAAGAACTTAGCATTCATATGTGTTTTAGACAAGGTTTCATTGTTTAGAAAATATAATAATATATTTTTCTATTGCCATTTTGGTCTTATGAAGAATGTAAATATGATCACCAGCTCAGAAATTTTTTTAAAGATTTTATTATCAAATCAAAGATGTCTTATGAGATCACCATTGACATTTTTGGATGCTTGGAAATATTTTGATAAATAAGTAAAAAATCAGCTTTAAAATAGACTACATAAAAATGTATCTATGTTTTTCTTTAACCTGTTTGTAGTGTCCCACTGTTGGGCAAATAATTGATTTCAAATAGTATTGACTATTTTCGATTCAATAAAAATACTTTTTAAAAATGGAGATCATAGTTTCCGATATAAGGAGTAAGGAAATTCCTAGTTAGTCCACTAAAAAGTTATATCGAGGGATGCGTTTTTTCAGGGGAAAAAATGTTTTTTTTTAATGTTTAGGAGGATCAATCGAAATATAAGCTCAAGTTTGTGGAGTCATCATCTTAGTCTCCTGGCCGCAAAGCCTTTTCAAAATGGGTGGCTTACCCCAGAATTACACATAAAAAAAATTGCGTCCCTAAAAAAAGCAAGCGAAGGTCTAAAAATTATAAAATTTTAATGGACTATATCTATTTCTTGTCAATAAGATTTCATTTTAAAGTAATTCATTCAATGGACTATGCGTAATCTTGTCCATAAGATGTAATTTTTAATTAATTTGAAGTAAGTATGTTAAAAGAGTAGAGTATTCTTACATAATCATTTTGACTAGCTAGGCTAGTTAAAATTTCATTAAGGCACTTACTCAGTCCATTATTTTGCTTATAAATAAGTGTAGTAACCTCACAAAGATGCTTTTAGTACCATTCTTAAAGTATTATCTTTTTAGAGTACTATTCAAATATCTTTTACCCGGCTGCACAGGGGTCAATTTTCTAGTCACATTTCAGATTTTCTTTACAATAATTTAGTACTATATGTAAAATTATATAGTACTAATCTGAACTATAGTTTGTAGCTAAAGAACAATACTTTTCACGAAATATTTTCAATACACACAGACTATCTCGCCTGTAATACTCACAGGAGCAGGAAATACTCACATTTCTGTAAATTTCTCCTTCAGAAACCATACAGCTCTTGAGTCCACACTTTCTATACTATAGTTTTCAAATATATTTTCAAACTATAGTATTACTTGCCCACAGCCAGTTGCGGTCGGTAAACAATCTATGGGATAAGCAAACCTTGGCGCCGTCCATAGATGGGTGACCGATATAATTTGAACTGGGCGTCTCCGTGCGCAAAAAGTCAGTCCCGGTTGTTGTCAATAAAGATAACAGTCGTGAAGCCACGTCAAAGGCCTTCGGGCTTGAACAACATTAACACTAGGTTGACCACTAACCATACGATAAGAAGATTATTAATGAGTATGATTTTCTCCAAGGTGTGGTGTAATTCAGTTTCCTTGTTTATATAAGTCTTGATTGTTTCAAGTACTGCAGCAGCAGTTGGTGTAAGAACTTGTACTGGTGTACGTTTTGTATGAGGTTCGCTCGTTGTTGGTGCAGCATGCTGATCGTGCGAGGAATGTCCAGCTCCTGAGGATCAAAAAAGCGTCAATATAAATATCATTGGACAACTCACATACGGTCATTTGATTCCAAACTAAGCAGAGCTTGTACTATGGTAACCAAATAACTGATAAACATATTTATATACTTCTAAATACATACTTTTATACAAATAAGTAATTGACAACCAAACTCAGTACAAATACTCGTGCTCATCACACTTGTCCCGGGTCACGGGTGGGATTAGAATTCACCACATGAGGCGCTACGGTTATTGCGGGGAGGTGACCACTTTAACCAGTCTTGAAAGAAAAGCTACAATACCTGGTTATTATCCAGTATATCGTGTAACAGGTCTGCCGCGAGCGCAGTCCCGCTACGTCCCGCGCCTCGCTCGCAGCACAGCACGAGCGGCGCGGCGGCGCTGAGGCCGCGGCCGCGCCCCGCCGCGCCGCCCACGCTGGCGGTGCCGCACGGCTCACTCGCCAGCCGGAGACTGCTCATCTCGGATAGGAACGCTAGGGAATATAGTTGTACTGATAAGCAAGGTTGTGGAATGAAAGAGGATCTTAAACAATTTTATACGTGAAGGTTCTGATGCTTTTTTAAGCTTTTTTTTACGTAGTTGGTAATCTAAAGTGGAATTTGTTGAAATCGCAATTAACTAAGTTTCACACTGAAAAGTTAGAATAGACAAAAATATTCAGTTTAACTTGTCTTATACTAACACGAAAACCTCAAAAACTCAATAATACATAAGTAAACATTTTTCACATTATTCATATAAATGAAACATGATTCATGAAAAAAATATATGGCGACCCATAAAAAGACATTCCCAGCAAAATACGAAAAGCAATATGTTATGTTTGATGTATTGACTTAACTGTCACCTAACTCTCTATGACAACATTTTTTAACCCCCAACATTATTTAACAAAATTATTCGTCACGTACCTAGAAAGTCATCGACATCATCAGGCACAGTCTTGTTGTTGGGCCACCGCGCGTAGTGCACGTGCCACAGGTCGCGAGCACGGGCCCCGTATCGAACCCGCACCCGCACTGACGCACCCCACGTCGTGCGGGATGACGTGCCGCATGATATTTGAAACTGAAGTATACACATAGTAGTATACACATGAGATAATATTACAGTTAAGAACAGACAAAACTCATTTTTTTGGTAAAAAAATATGTTTGTTTTAACATTGAAGAGTAGATTCAGCTCTCAAATGACGAACCGAAAATTAATAATCGATAGCTTATCATATATTTTTTTACTCTATTTATGAAGTAAAAGCCTCGTTTGTAATCTTTAAAAGAGGCTGTTATGTATTCTTGAATTTCATTTATTAATTAATATCAATTCGAAATATGCAATGTAGCCTACAAGTTAAACACGTTTAAAGAAATAATAGTGCCAGTTAGAGGAAAAAACAAATCTGTATGAGACACAGAATAATCAACAAAGCAACACATGTGGAGTTGTCAAAAATATTTCACAGAAACAACTTAAGTAACATACCTTCCCATAATCAGTGGTAGTATTATCCTTAGGTAGATAGTGTGGCGCGGAGCCGACCCTGGCCAGCAGCGTGGCGCCCACCTGCCAGGCGCACTGCCACACGAGCGCGCAGGCCCCGCCGCAGGCGCAGGCCCCCCCCGCCCCCGGCCCCGCGCCAGCCCCGCCCGGGCCCGCGGGGGGGCGGGGGTCACCCACCTTGGCTACCACGTAGAAACGTTGCGTGCTGCCTACTGTCATCTGTAGAACATGTTAATTAATGTAAGTCGAATGGTATCAACATTCGCTTGCTACGCGACTGGTCGAAAGTTTGGGACATGATTGAGGATCCAAAACGTAGGTTTCATAAGGCTTCACATCAATATCCCAAGTTTAAGCCGCCAAGCGGCTGTGTCCTGAGTCCCTGCACTCCACCCAGGGCGCAGGTGTACGCGTTCTTCAATTATTTTTGAAAGCTGTGTGTCAGAATGATTATCACAGCTTTAGTGGTGGAAGCTTTGCATGAACGACCGTTCTTTGAAACAGTTTTTGGAGGAATTAAAGCTCCCCATACTGCTCTTGGGTGTGATAAAAACTTAAAATCTCTCTCTCCATTTTTGAAGAGCCCAGATGGACACTTCCAATTCCCAATTGAATAGAATCCGGTGGTAACATTAAATCAACATCCTTATATAAAACTATTCAAAAATATCACTGTAAGAAACAAAATCCTTATTTCCTTTGTATAATGTTATCAAAGGAAGTAATATTTAGATTACAAAACAAAATTTATTTATTCAATAAAGTGTGACAAGATAATTTCAAAAGTGCAATTACCTTGTTAGTTTAAATTACTTCATTGACGCAAGTAAGTACTTTAAATTATACAATCAGATAACAAATTTATATGAAAGTTATGATAATGATTTTATCTTTATAATACTAATTAAAGTGCAGACATAAGTAATACCTACTTAAAGAAAAAGCCGATTAATCAGTTCCGCTTTTTATTTGTTAATATGAGAACATAATATTTTATGAAGAAGAAAGTGTCCGTTCGCGACTTAAAGATAATATTAAAACGATTTTCTCGATTTTCCAGCTTTGTGAACTTAAATAGCAATTAGACAATCAGCCCCTCTATTTTTAAGCCCCTGATCCCAACAATCTATAGTAACAAAACTGCTAAACTGAATTAGACGAAATTTAGCAGCGAGACACCTCATAAATGAGGTTTAACTATACCTTGTATCGACTACAGAAATTATTGTGACTGTTGAAGTTTATTCTGTAGGAAAGGCCTATCTGATAATAATTAAGTAAAGGATTATTAGCCAAGTTTTTAAACAAAGAATTACTCTCGTATCTAAAAATATGACTGACTTATGGGCAACGCTGCGTTGCCCATAAGTGCGTTGCCAACGCACAACCGAAACTACAGAGCGTAGAAACTTGAAATTTGGTATGAAGATTCCTTAGAAAGTATAGAGGAGCAATAACAAAGAATTTTGGAAATTCCATTTGGTGAAAAGGGTGAAAACTTTTATATGTAAGATCAGCAAAAAAAATGAGAAATCTTAAGTCTGCACGGACGAAATCACGGGCTGCTTGTCTAAGATAAAATAGTTTAAAACCACTTACAGTAATATGCGACGCGTTAATATAACCATGTGGGTTATTAGGTGTGGGGTGCAAGCGAACCCGGTTGTCCTCGTACGGCAGGTGGTCCGACGAGAACCCGTTGAGCGGCGCGTGCTGCGGCAGGAGGGCGGTGCGGAACTCGCCCCCCGTCTCGCGCCCCTTGGGGATCTGCTCGAACGCGAACGATAGCTGCTCGTCCGTCATTTTGCGTTCTAGGATTTGACACTGTGGAGAAAATTTTGTATATTGTAAATTATAAGAAATTGTAAGACTGGCTTCATCGTGGTTAAATTAAACAAATTATACACTTTCCTTCAGAATTACTCTATTTCTTGGTGTAAGCCATATGAAAATCCATCACAAATATTTTGAGTTTATCGCGATTTTGAAGTGGATAAAAATGTTTTGATAAATATTAAAATTTCATTGACTATAGTTTACTTTCATTTTTTATAAAGTTAATGTCTATAGACCCGCCCCTTTTTCACTAGCAATACAACATAAAAGTTTTACACCATAATTTGAATAAAAAAAATAAAAAAACGAACACATACTACTCAGAACTATATATGATACACCCACATTTTGTTCAAAGAACGATGCTATCATAATTAACCATATAAATCAATTGAAAAGCAAAATCATAATCTATTTCAAGCGACGATTAATTACACTGCATTTTGTCACTTTCAATTAATTTTGAAACTGTTAACAAAACACTGCATAACTAAACCGATTTCACTCGACGTTTATTGTTAAAACAGTCTTTAAATAAAAAATCACATACATCCATATATTCAACAGGTCTGAATCGATATTTATATAAGTCCCTATTTCGTCTGAGCAGCATACTGTCGTACTAGCGCCGAGCGACTGAGAGATAACACGCAATATGAATGGTGACCACATATGTTTGTATCACTTGTTGATAAACAATTTATAGTGCTGTTTGTACGATATGATAGATGTGATTGTTTATTGGGTATTGTTTTGAATTCCTATTGTCCAAAATGTAATTAGTTAAATGGTTTGTGTTTTAGAAGTATGTTTGTAGTGAATTTGAATTATTTGATGTGGTTAAGTAATACTATTGAAGTAGAGTCGGTGGTTGTTAGTTAAAAACTGTTGTAGTTTATAAAATACAATTGTTTTTAGAATATTTAATTGTTTACACACACAAATGCTATTAGTACAAAATTCTCGTCTTGTAAAATTTTGTACGTATTAGATTTTTTCATAGTCCGAAATTCGTAGTAAAAAAACACTTTTTATTCTCTATTACACTTTTTATTTATCTAATTTGCATACTTCCTTTCAACTCTTCTTCAAAGTCCGTAAAAAGACAAATATACCATTGGGACGTGGCACAATAATACTCGTCGCACAATATTTTGCAATCAATATGATCAACTTTGGAAATAGCTAGCTTTCGAAATTTACATTACTGTATGTCAAATCAAAGGATTGTACTGCCGATTTACGATTTTAGTAACTTCGAAGTTTTGTCAAACTGACACGAAATATTTTATGTTCCAAAATTAAGGCGCTTAGTTAATTCCTATACAAATTGGTATCGAATTCAATACGGCCACTTTATGGCAAGATTTCTTGCTAGACCTACTGCTATAGTTCGTTAGTAGGTGTTGTATTGTTCCTACCATGGTCTCCTTGGTGATGCTGGGCGGCAGCGGCTGGAACTTGGCGAGGCCGGTGGACCAGCGGTGCGTGTTGCTGGCGGGCGGCGCGCGGCCCAGCGTGGCCGAGCGCGCCGCGCGCCCGCCGCCCATCCACGCGCCCCAGCGGCGACGCTTCTTCTCCTTCGACGAGCTGCTCGACTTGCTGGTTTCTGTCTCCACCGAACTTGGGATGATACATGATAATTAATTAATGCTATTACTTAATTGGGATTATATAGTAACGGGACCATACCGAGTCTTCCATGGGACCTAAAAACAAGATTAGGCCTTCATATCTAATTTTCATACTAAGTTAAGATTTTTACTAACACGAAAATGAAGCAATTTTTTTTCTAAACGCCATACTTAAAAATGTTTCCTTATTTCCTCTCGTCTTCATTTTAAAGACTATGCCGTCAATTTGACGACACGGCGACTTTCTTAAATATTTTATAAACTATGTTTTTGTTTCTTTTATATTTGATTTATTTTCCTGATCTGTTATTATTAGCATAAATTTCCATTAAAACCGTTAAAATATATGTGATATATGAGATTCTTTATGAATATTCTGTTAAAAGTATGAAACCCAAACCCCTCTAGTATTCAATAGGGCCTAAAAGTGAACATAAAAATAAATACATAAACTATTCTACAGTAATAATTCATAGAACCTTTGCAACAAGAAGCACAAATACGATATTTCACAAACACTTACCTATTAACAGTAGAGATAGTAGCATCAGCAGTACACGTGCTATCGTTAGACACCACTATCGACGTCACATTGTCCTTGCTGACCGCATTGATCGTGTTATTGTTCGACACCCGATGCGTAGACAAACTCTGGTAGGGGGTCTCGTCATAATCCTTCTCATCATGTAGAGATAACCTATCTATAGATAACGCTACGTTTTCAAATTCAGCCTCTCTGGATATAGACCGGGATGATACTGTGAGTTCTTTTGGTACACTCGTTTCTCTTACACCTTTGATTATTTGAGCATTCACGTAATGGCTGTCTGGACTGTCTATTTTAACAGGCACGTACGCGTTCGGTGAAAGGTACTTGTTAATTGTTGGATGACTGCTATTTCTCTCGTTTAGTCTCGCTATTTCATCCGTAGTCGTTAAGCTCTGAGCCCGATCTCTCATTGTTATCTTTCCTTCATTTTGCCAAGGTAATGGAACATTCTCATATATCGGTTCCGGCGTATCTCCTAATTTAATCTGCTGCGTTTGTGGCAACACCACATGCCTTTGATATGGCAACCTCGGCATCGGCATAGAGTACATTATATTCCCTCTTTCGTCGTATACTTTTTGTATGTTATCGGATATGTGATGTGGATCTATTATTATATGTGGTTTGGGGTCAATGACCGAAGCTAAGTTGTTATAAGTCCCGTGTGTCCCTGGCATTATATTAGGCCGGTAGTTTATATGACTAGGGTTTATATAGCCTAAATACTGTCTGTTTAGTGCCGTTCTGGTTGAAACTAAGTCCGGACTGGACCCAGACACATGGGAATTGATATAACCTCTATGGTAATTTAAAGCTTGGCTTGCAACAGCTAGATCTGGGGTCGAATTTGACGCTAGACCATTTGAGGGGTACGGAGGGGGTGGTTTGTAGACATTAACATAATGTAGCTGGTTTAAGTCTGTTTGAACATTAGGGTTGACGGCAAAGGGGTAGTTGCCCATAAACTTGAGGCCATAAGGGTAGTCTTCAGTGGTGACTGGCTGCGTATGCCTGGTGACGTCAGGGTAGTGTATCCGGTGTATGTCGGGGTGGGAGCCGTAGACCAGGGGCTTGGTGGTGTTGACCATTTGCGAGTGGTGGTGGTTCTGGTAGCGAAGCTGTGCCTCTGCTCTTTGTTGCTGGTATTTTTGTTGGATGGCTGTCTCGTAGTCTGGCGCTGGACGGTATGATGGGAGGAGTGCTCTGGAAGGGGAAAAATTATGTTAGTAAAAACTTGTTGTAGATTCTTCTTCTATTTAGTGTAAGACCAGTCTAACCAGGGATGCTGGCTTTCTGGTCTTTTGTTCTTCGGTCTAAATCATCTTTATTTTTCGTAAATTATAAAATGTAGTATGTCTTAGATCCGATGTAACGTTGTAGCACTGTGACAGTAAAGGTGTAATTTTTTGTAAACCTTCACATTTCTCGTACTACGTAATAATGTTTTGCTGTAGTCCTTTTACAAATATATAACAATTCAAGTTAAGTTCTGAGTGGGAATCGAATTCATGACGTTTGAGGACAATTACAGAAGTTTGGTAGCCACTCAAACATTGTGCCATGGTTATCGTCAACGACCAAACTACCAAGCTCAAAATAAATAATGCATAATACTTCAAATTCAAAATATCCTTCATATCGTAAACTTCGTACAAAGTATTTCAGACAGACAAAAAAAATTAATTGACTACCTGTTCTGAAGTAAAGGTTGTGGAGGTTGGTGATGATGCTGCTCAGCGAGCTCCAGGCAGGAGGTGGAGTACGCCCTGTGGGCAGGAGTGAGAGGCTCCAGCCGAGACACGCTGCCCAGCTCCCGAGTGTCTAGCTCCTCACGACTGTCTGATAGACCATGCTCCTGGGAGAAGAAAGACTATTTGAAATTTGGCAACTCATTAAAGACTGGCCAGGAGTTTTTTGCCAGGTCTTCTCATTGGCCCTACCTTCCGTACTGGCGGTAAATTCACTCTCTGTATCATTGACTATCATAACTGTTAGCAATTGCCTTAGATGAATAAACGATTTGATTTTGGTATTTCTATAAGTCCTCCTTAGAAATACCATCTAGAATTAATTTTCTTGTTGTTTTTGAGGCCCAGCAATACTAGATTCTCTTGTTACGAGAGACTTGAAATTGCCAGAGGGGGTACGGAGAGAGCCACCAATTGGTACTAGGGGAGGGGTCAAATGGGTGGGATATCGGTTTGTAGATTTTTCGTTTAATAAGCACCGAAATTTCTAAAAGCGGTGCTCAAACTATCTGTGATAGTAGTTAGTCGTTCAGCTAGTTGCAGTTAATTAAAAGTATTTATTTAAACGTTAACCATTTCTAAAACCAATTACGTTAAAAATGCAATTACTTTGTTTGTGTTTAAGTCTGAAAATATCATAAATATAGATTTATGAAGAGTTGTAATTTATTTACGATTCTCCAATTAAGACTCCAATTATAATAGAACGCGAACTGATTATCCAATCAACTAACCGAAATAAAAAACCGTACAACTCAACCGTACAACCGATAATCGCAATCTCATCACTGAATAATTGTTGCAAAAAACCGTAAACTTTCATAGTACAACACTATACGCATATAGTATGTGTGTGTGTGTGTGTCAGCCAAGCCTTTCTTCTAACTATGTTGGAGTCATCTTCCAGTCTCACCGGATGCAGCTGAATACCAGTATTTTACACGGAGCGACTGCTTATCTGATCTCCACAACCCAGTTACCTAGGTTATAACACGAAATCCTTCGGTAAGACTGTTTCTTAGACTTTGAAGCTTCTGTTAACGAATGTCAAAGATCTTCGAAAATGACAGCCGTGACCCACAATTTAACGTGCCTGCCGAATCATGGAGGAACTCGATATGTATAAGATGGTCACCCGTCCACAGAGCAACCTCGGCAAGAGTGGCTTAACCTCAGAGATCGATCTGCGATACAATACATACTTACCTCTAGAAACAGTAATTTTGCAATGGAAATTATTGTTGAGGGAATGAAATAAATCGAGAGTGCGGGATAAAACAAAAGCTCTTTTAAATCAACCCTCAAAATAAGCTAAAATAGGGTAATAATTTCGGACGCGAGTGAAGGAATTTCCAGTTTCGAGTCAGTAAAAAAATCCATTGACTTTTCTGTTACGCCAGTGAAAGAGTACTCGGTTGAGTGGTTTTGATGTTTTCCTACTGATTATCATTATTTATTACATTTCACGTTTTATTGCTATCGTTATATCTCAGTTGTTAATTTGTCCGTTATTTAACATTGATTGTATAATTTTATTACGTGCGAACCTTAAATTATGCATAACTGACTTGTTTAATAATACTAAAGCCCGGCTGTTCTAGTTCTATTATGTGTCTGTTGTTAGTCAAAGTCCATACGAGACAAGAGCAGTTATTAGTGTCTTTCCAAAGATAAAATCGTTCCCGAGACACAAGAAACATTTTTGTTTAGGTGCCCGTAGCCAGTTGTGATCACCGTTCGTTAAACGATCTGTGTTAAGGAAACCTTGGCGCGGTCATTCCATAGCTGGGAGACTGCATAGTGGTATTTGAACTGGGCGTCTCCGTGTTTCGGAGGACATGTAAAAATCGGTCCCGGTTGTTGTTAATTAAGATAACAGTCGTTAAGCCTCGTCTAAGGCGCCTTGAACAACTTTGAAACTTGAATGATTACTAACCATATGACGAATGAATTAATGAATATAACTTTACGCCTTTTTCTATAGGTGTAAGCAGAGACCAAATAAAGTAAAGGTCCCAAAATACAAGATTCATTTTTGACACGTTAGTAGTATTTTCAATGTAAAGATCCTATCGTGTAAGGCATGTAGATCGTCACAGATACGGCGCGTGCACTTTCTGCGCGGGCGCATAGCTCGCTAATTGTAATCAACGTAAACTGTCGCTCGCGGAGTGATTAACGATACGTGTTTACTCAACAAAAACACTGTTATATGGTGCATTCATGGTAAATATGTTAACTATGTGGAACAGTGATAGTTTGGTGGAAGTATTCGTCTCTCACGCAAGTGGTCGAGGGTTCAGAGCAGTGTCTATTCGAAGTTATATATTGAGTATCGTACTCCTATATTACAAATGCGATACTTGGAATGCTGTTAAACACTATTTAAAACTACAGAACGGATTGTGATGAGGTAAAAAATCGGATACATAACACATAGGATTTACACCGGTAAATCTTTGCTAGCAGAGAAAGTAAATATATTATCATAATGAAACCTTCCACGTCTGAAAGTTCTTTAGGACAGTTCTTGAAGGATTGAAATGTCCATAACCCTTTGGACTCTATGCCTAACCTCTCCCTCATTTCCTGGAGAAGACCCTTGTTCAACAATGGGACAATAATAACTTCACATATTTTAGGGCAGCTTTAAACAACCTTTTGTACAGTCGAGCAGCGAACGAAATTATTTTTTGATTTAAAGAATAATTTATAGTCAAGCGTTACACAAATATCAAAGATATTAATAATTTGAGGAGAAAGTGATAGTTAACAGTATGTATGTCAAATATAATACGTAAATCATCGGTAATTAATTGTTTATTCGATTATACATAATTATGTACACGAATACAAGTGGTGCTTGTATTTATGTAATAGTCTATCTATCATAGTTACGTATATTAGAGAATAGAACAACACAAATGTAAAAATATTTTTATGATCGATCTGTGGGTTAAGCAACCGTTGCACGCGTTGGCTCGGTCGTTCTGTAGATGGGTGACTCGGAACGTGCTTCGGAGGGCACGTAAAAAGTCGGTCTTGGATGTCATCTACTAAGATAACAGTCGTGTCAAAGGCTTTTCGGGCGGCTTAAATAACTTTAACACTAGGTTGACCACTAACCATACGATAAGAAGAAGGTACTCCAGCAATTCAATAGAGAGCCTTGTATGCAAGTTTCGCGGCCATAAAGGCAAGTTTCGCGGCCGAAAAGGCAAGTTTCGCGGCCGAAAAGTGAGAAAGTAAGTGTTACCTGAAACTTGGGTCGATGTTCATCCCTAGGTGCTTCGCTGAGCGCGCTCTGGTGCTTCATGTAGAAGGTGTGCTGCTGCACGCACGACCACCACACGTACTTGCCGTCCTCGGGGCTGGACAGCGTGAACGAAGCCGACCCTGACTGCTTCTGACACTCGATGCTGAATGTACGCTTGTGGTTTATCACGTTTGTTATGTCCACCCATCTGGGGAAAACGATATCATAAGATATTAAAGGAGTGATAGCCGAGTGGTTTAAGTTGGCACCTCCCACACAAGTGGTCGCAAGTTTGAATCCAAGACAGCAAACCACTTTTCGAAGTTATGTGTGTATTGGAAATTATCACTTGCTCTAACAGTGAAGGAAAACATCGTGAGGAAACCTTGCATGCCTAAAATTAGTTTAATACACTTATTACAGACACACAGAGGGCATACAAAGTCCCCAACCCGCAAATGGCCAGCGTGGAGGACTCAAAGCCTCCCCCTCGTTTGGGAGGACCCATGCCCTGCAGTGGGACAGTAATGGGTTAAAAAAAAAGATTTTGCTATTACGTTTTTGTGGCTACAAGAACAAGACTACTACATCTCACATGATCTCTGCCTATTCATTGAAGTCTACCTACCTACCTACCTATCGTATGATTAGTGGTCAACCTAGTGTCAAAGTTGTTCAAGCCGCCCGATAGGCCTTTGACATGGCTTAACGACTGTTATCTTAATTGACAACAACCGGAACCGATTTTTTACGTGCCCTCCGAAGCACGGAGACGCTCAGTTCAAATAGCACTATGCGTTCACCCATCTATAGAATGACCGCGCCAATGATTGCTTAACCCACAGATCGTTTACCGACCGGTGAGCACAACTGGCTACGTACGGCACAACGTAGGTATTCCTCTCATTTGAATGTTTCCTAACGGTATCTGAACATACGTCTATTAACTCTGTACAAAAATATGCAACATAGGAATCAATGATCGTCGATATGGCGTGACACAAGTTTCCATTCAATTTAATCCATTTAACCGAGTCACGAGAGTGCTCAGCGCAGTTTCATCGATTCTGTGATGTTATACATATTCATGAAGCATCATGTTCAATTATCTTTTGTAATTGCTATTCATTTACTTGCACTAGAGTACTATAAACTATTAGACTACGCGGGTCCACTTGAAAGTAATTTTATTTCGAGATTATCATAGAAAAAAAGCCAAATTTTTGTACGGAGTCAGTTTCAAGCCGATTTTTCAACAACTCCTATCTCCTCTTCATGATTAATTTTATAATATCGGTTCAAAGGGTAAACCGGATAAATGTAACAGACAAACACTCATTTTCGCATTTACAATATTAAGTACTAGCTGAACGGGGCCTTGTAAACCTTAAAGTTTAATCTCTTATTAGGAAAGGATTTCTGGAAAAACTTGCCTCCTTTTACTCCCGGGGTTTCAACTATCACCTTGCTTAATTTTATCAAAACCATTATTTTACTAAACCTTAGCGGCTTAAACATGTAAAATCATAACAAACAAAGAATTTTCCGCAATTAAAAAATCTGTATAAATTTCATATACGTACATAATTTTTTTTCGTATTCACTTTTTAATTATTGAAAGTCGATTAACCTGAATGTTAAATGCATAACGGCGAAAGTAATTAAGCGTACAATATTTCCTTGCCTTGACATATTTGGGTTGACGCCAACTAGAGCTGAAGATTCTGCAGAACAGAATGCACTGGTTTATTATTTAACTGCCCGTATGTTAGTTTACGACCTTTGTCATTATAAACTGCGAAGAATTCGGCATGTTTGTGACTGCTTGAAAGTTTCGAGTAGCTGGCTCAGAAGTCGCCTTAAACCTCACATAATAATCGACAAAAAGTTACAATATAAAGTTTATGCGAATGGTGATCTAGAGGTCTTGGGTTCGATTCCTGTCGAGAGAAGTATTATTGGGTTTTCTAGCTTCTGTTGGAATATTCACAATCCAATTCAATCCATCATTCATCATCCCCAAGGTTGGTTATAATAAATCACGATTTTGGCGCGGTATGGCGTATGAGATAGCCACTTTATTTGAGGTAGACGTCTCTGCCTTTTGGAGGTCACTTTAAAATGACACCTAACGTAGGACTGGTTGTCAGAATTTCACTCTTCTGACTACTGATAACGTCTCTCAATTTTTTTTGAAAATTACAATCAACAATTAAGCCTTCCGAAACAGGGAGGCACTTACTTCGTGAGTACTACTCAGTATGTATTATATGGTCATCCAGAAACTGACCAACCTTGGCAAGCGTAGCTTAATCTGAATGACGATACACGCGGTTATTGTTACCTAGGCCTCACTAGAGCTGGGTTTGCCACTAACCATACGAAACATAACCAACGAACGCAAAATGTCATATGTCGAGTACTCTACATTGATTTATTAAGGTGTACCTGTAAAAATGCGGTGTCTCACTCGTATCCGTGAGCACAGTGATGCCGGTGAGCGAGATGGCAATAGTCACCTCGCTGGAGTTGAGCTGGTCGCGCGCGCTGAACATCTCCTGGCCGTAGCCTCGCAGCTGCTGGCAGGTTGTGATGAAGCCTTCTTCTGCTTGAGCCTGGTGACAATAGAACATAAGAACGATTACAAATGAGCTAGTTAAATAGGCTAGATAGTCTTGAAAAAAAGTTTTATTGCCTACTTTTTGTGCACTTCTGTGTAAATGTTTATAGTTACTCCTCTAATATGAAGATAAACAATGCGATTACAATTACATTAAATACTTAATTACTTAAAACTTAGGCAGACAGCAAGAAAGAAAAGAGATTTTTTTCCTCCACGATCTTTACACAAATTACTGGTCATATTTGATGGATTTTTTGTGATTATCGCAATACGCCGATACCACTGCAACGGGAGGTCGTGGGTTCGATTCCCACACGGGACAATTATTTGTGCGATCCACAAATAATTGTTTCGGGTCTGGTTGTGCTTTGTGTCCGTTGTTTGTATGTTTGTAAAAGTCCCCGCGACACAAGAGCAATTCTTAGTGCGGGAGTTGTCTTTTTAAAATTAAAATTAATAAATTAAATTAATTAATTAATTTTTTGTGATTATAGGATGCAATGACCGTGCACCAGTAGTTCCTGTGATTAGTGCGTTTAACCAAACAAACAAACTCAACCATTTTATAATATTAAGTACAGAAAGTATAGATTTCGAAGCTTAAAGAACGTTTAAGAAATTCTTTAAATTCCCTTACTGTTGTTTTGTCTATTATAAGTTACAAGTGCTCTGTATATTATAATGTGTATCCTTCCAAGCAAAATAAAACGGTTCCCACCTAAGTACTAAGTCAAAATACAAAGCCCGTAGCAGTTGTTTCAACAAAGAACGATCGTGTTCCTGTTTAACTGTCGTTCATAAACATTACGTTCGTTTCACATTGTATTATACTTATTTGGCGACTAGGTACTTCTATACATCCATCCACTAATATTATAAATGCGAAAGTAACTCTGTCTGTCTGCTACTCAATCACGCCTAAACTACTGAACCAATTTGCATGAAATTTGGTATGGAGATATTTTGATAGATCACGCTAGGTCCAAAAGGAGCAGAGTACCAGCAATGAATGTTACAAAAACGGGGAAAAAAATCACCCATTCTCTCTTATTGGACGCAAGCGAAGTTGCGCGGGTCAGCTAGTAGTCTATATATAGTATGCTAATGCGCCCTTTGAGTCATACATTTATCATTCTAGTACTAGGAATATCAGATTAAAATTAAGTGTAGATATTGCCTAACACCCCTGACTAATAGAAACTAAAAAATGGTTTGCCAAGGTGATCTGTAGTAAAATCCTACTAATATTATAAATGCGAAAGTTTGTGAGGATGAATGCATGTTTGTTACTCTTTCACGTAAAAACTACTCAACGGATTCCGATGAAATTGGGTAGACGAATAGTATATAACTTAGATACAAAGAATTTTATAAAGGAAAATCATTCCATGTGGATGAAGTCACTGGACAAACCAAAAAAAACTTAAAATATGAGCAATGGTTTTTTGATATGCAGATATAGCTTTTTCCCTAAGGCAAATACTAGGGGCATCTGATGTAAAGTCCTACAATTATTAAAATAGCAGTAGCAAGATTTTTGAGATCGTCTACCTATCAGGATAGAATTTATTTATTCTAACTGTGAACAGAGATTTGCAATGTGCATTCCATCACATACACGAAACCGAATTTAAAACAGGGGCCTGTACTTGAGCAGAGTTTGCACCAATCGATATTAGATGCCTTCCTAGACTTAATCAGAAAAATTATTCAAAACACACGGGTAAGCATTGTTTTGTGTCACCGTTTTCTAGGCAATTCAGGAAGGTCTAAGATTTATGACACTCATTTTTTAACATGGTTGATGGTCAATATATCAAAAGAGCTCAATTTGGCACTAGGCCTTCGACAAAGCCGACTACCTTTTGCCATAACTGACAACCGAACCAGAACATGTCAAATAATATCAAGGACTTTATTTGTCGAAAGCCCTAAATGCTTAACCCCAGAACTATTTACCTATTGATAAACACATAGCTTTAAACGTCAGGACACTTCAAGAAACTAACGTAATAATCTGTAATAAGATAAGTGAATCTTGTAACGAATGCCTGAAAAATCAGCACACTTGAAATTGACTATTTGGCAAAGTGAAAAGGCTGTAAAATTAAACATGCAACGCGAAAGTAAATCATTACGTTTTTGAACATTTTAAAATGAGTTTCAATGAGTCAAGTGCTCATGTGCTTAATTTAGATCACTATCAGTAATGAGACATCGTTATTTTTCACCAGACGCTACTTCGAGTGTTATCAATTACACAACGATTACATTATAAGATAACAGTGTAAACGCATTGCTTTTCCTATAGTTTTATATTGCAGAATTGTTTAATTTGGGATTTTATTGCAACGGCTGTAAAGATGGAATGCTGATAGTAACGTCTTGTTAACAATGTTTTGACGACTTTTATAAATTTATAGATATATGGCTGTTCGTTCCAAAGTGCTAGACTCCAGAACCACCTGTATATTAGACAAGCCTTTCTTACAACTATTTTGGAGTCGGTTTCCAGTCGCACCGGATACAGCTGAGTACAAGAGTAAAAGCAGTCGCTCCATGTAAAATTCTGTTACATGGAGCGACTGCTTTTAGAACCTCCAAAACGCAGTTACCTGGATAACACGATACTCTTCTGTAAGTGGTTGTCAGACTTTAAAGCTTCTGACTATTATCAATAAACGACAGCCAAAGATCTTTGATAATGACAGCCAAGACCCACAAATTAGCGTGCCTTCCGAAACACGGAGGCACTCGGTATGTGGTGACCCATCCACAGAACAACCACGGCAAGCGTAGCTTAACCTTCGAGATCGATTGGCTCGGCTGATGTTTATAAGCTTCTTCTCTTCTCCGAAACCTTTAAAATCTTTCTATGTATGGTGATCACATTAACCTTTTTCAAACTATTGCGGCTTGAACCACCATGAGAAGACTGCAAGTAACAAGCAGTACCATTCTCACTTTTGTTGGGTATTTCCAAGTTATGTGATGATGCACTCACGAGGTATTACCTCAGTAAGTAGATAGATTGATCTGGCATTTTAAAAACACTTTTCCGCGTATATTTTGTTAATAAGGCGCACCTATACGAAATAGTTGAATAAATAGCAGGACAAATATTTGTGTGATGAGAGTATCTGTTTGTTAATTTACCTATACAGGGTGTCCCAAAACTCAACGATAATCCGAGACAGGATGAAAGGCCAAGTCATACCGGTTCTAGGAAAAATAAAAAAAAAAATCCATATCACTTAGTTCAGCAATAATAGACATTTTTCAAAAAAGTTAAAATTCCACACCCTTGGTCGCATTTTCAAGTCCTGTGATCACCAATGTCACAATTTCGCTGCGTTTTTTTTTATTTCGTGATCTTTATTAAATATGCTATTAATCGTAAAACAAATTAATGCACAAAACATTGTTAATTTTCTGAAAAAAGTTAAGTTTTAGTGAGCCACGATTCACAAAAATATCGTTAGTTAACTTTGACGCTTTATATTGAAAAAAAAATGTACTACACTACCCTTGGCAAGTTATTTCAAAAGTTGGCGCATTTAATCAAGATTACAAAATGGTGCAACACTTGCCACTTTTCTTTTCATTAAAAAAATATTTTTATTTGAACGAAGAGTATCCTCACAGATGGATTGGACGCAGTGGTTGAATTTTATGGCCTCATCGCTCCCCCGATCTAAACCCAGAGATATTTTTGACTGGGAATGCATAAAAGAGAAAGTCTATTCGAAATAAATACAAAATCTATCAGAACTTCGCCAGAAAATTGACACAGCGTCAGAAGAAATAATACCAAGGAATTTTGCACAACTGGTGAAAAGGTCTTTTTTAAGGCGTTGCAGAGCCTGTATTCGTGCCAGAGGAAAACAATTCGGAATTACTTTAGTTTATGGAGAAAAATTAAATAAGAACCATGGGTCGTTCAATATTTTTTTTTAATTATTGATACCTATTATGTTTATTACATTAAATATTGGTTATGGACTAACTAATTACCTCTTTACTAAAAATAATTGCTTTCCTCTGGCACGAATACAGGCTCTGCAACGCCTTAAAAAATACCTTTTCACCAGTTGTGCAAAATTCCTTGGTATTATTTCTTCTGACGCTGTGTCAATTTTCTGGCGAAGTTCTGATAGATTTTGTATTTATTTCGAATAGACTTTCTCTTTTATGCATTCCCAGTCAAAAATATCTCTGGGTTTAGATCGGGGGAGCGATGAGGCCATAAAATTCAACCACTGCGTCCGATCCATCTGTGAGGACATGCTTCGTTCAAATAAAAATAAAATTTTTATTGGCAAGAAAAGTGGCAAGTGTTGCGCCATTTTGTAATCTTGATTAAATGCGCCAACTTTTGAAATAACTTGCCAAGGGTAGTGTAGTACATTTTTTTTCTAATATGAAGCGTCAAAGTTAACTAACGATATTTTTGTGAACCATGACTCACTAAAACTTAACTTTTTTTAGAAAATTAACAATGTTTTGTGCATTAATTTGTTTTACGATTAATAGCATATTTAATAAAGATCACGAAATAAAAAAAAACGCAGCGAAATTGTGACATTGGTGATCACAGGACTTGAAAATGCGACCAAGGGTGTGGAATTTTAACTTTTTTGAAAAATGTCTATTATTGCTGAACTAAGTGATATGGATTTTTTTTTTTATTTTTCCTAGAACCGGTATGACTTGGCCTTTCATCCTGTCTCAGATTATCGTTGAGTTTTGGGACACCCTGTATACCTAACTATGTATTTGGTTGCCATGGTACTAACTGAATGAATAAGTAGTAAGCAAGAGAAGTTTGTAAGGATCGTACCAAGGAGCGTTCTTTTGGTCTCTGCTTACTCCTATAAGAAAAAGGCGTGATTTATGTATGTAGTACAAGCTCTGCTTAGTTTGGAATCAAATGACAGTGTGTGAGTTGTCCCATAATATGTTTAACTTAAATTTGACTTCATAGAAATACAACAATAACTTTATTATAATGCCTATTTAAATAGTTGTTCTATAACTAGTACTCACCCGCTTTTACTGACGTTATACCAGTAGTATTAACGACAACGCGTCATACAAATGTGTGACAAATTACAAGCTAACTTTATCAGGACCGCACCGCCGGTGGCGCCCATCAGAGATTACTGTAGTGAGGTAATGCGTAGCTGTTGTATATCTTACGACGTAGTAGTATTGAAATAAGTCATTAGCACTGTAGTATAAATGATTGCAGGGACTGCTATTTATGAAATCATGTGTGGAAAGACCTCAAAAATGCTAGAACAAGAACTTAGGAATGCTTGCAGCCGTAGTCTTTTGCTTGAGCTGAAAATCTCGGCATATTAGCCGCGGTAGATGAGACTGCCGCACAGGCGTCTATATAACGATCGCTGGACATAATAAGGTGATAGTCCAAATTAATTGACTAATACGAGACACGTCAATACTAAGGTCTATGTCTAATAAAACAACTGATTAGGAAAGAACTACCGCGGCTTAAAATATTTACTACTAACAGCAAGAAATTCTCAAAATATGTGCGCCAATTTCCAAAACAACTTCAAAAAGTAATCATTTCTGGAGTTATAAAATCAAAATCTCATACGCGTGAAATCAATTGAACCTCACATTCCGTTCGGAGGTAACTGAGGTAAGCTAAGCGTTTGATTACATTAGCACTATGCTATACGATGTACAATAATGTACACTGTACAGTTACGCATGGTGTATTCTATACGCATACGAGTGCGTGACGGCTTTACTGATTGTTTAACTATCTCTGATACAGTTGTATGTCTGTTTGGTAGGTTTGATAACTATATATTATACTAGCTCTTGCACGCAACTTTGAACGCGTTGTTTGTGATATAGACAATAATTTTCGTACAAACTTTCATCCCCTATTTTGTTCTCTTGGGGGTAGAATTGATCAAAATACTTTCTTAGCGGATGCCTATGTCATAACATCTGCCTGATAAATTTCAGCCCGATCGGTCTAGTGGTTTGAGCTATGCGTTGATAGATCACTATCCCCCGGTTTCTAAGTACATTTAGCGGTAGTTTATCTATTCAATAGCGTTTTTTTTATATTAGTTTTGAGCTAAATGTACCTCAGAAACCGGGGGTTAGTCAGTCAGAGCTTAGATGTATGGGATTGCCTTTGTGGTCTGGGCGGTAGTGTGTACGACTGTGATTTCGAGGTCCAGAGTCCGAGAGGGAATAAAATAGCGGATGAAAGTTTGTATAAAAATTTTGTCCTAAGTCACAAACCACGTGGAAGAAGTCGCGGGCAAAAAGCCAGTTTACTATAAGTGATATACGATGTACCAAATAGGTAGACAAGAATGGCCATTGATTAAACGTGGCAAGAGAATCGTTTCCTATGATAAGATAGGAGAAGATCCAACGGAAACAGATAATTACATTTGTAAACCTTAAGTAAGAAACGAAAGACACTGAGATAATAAATCAAATTCGAGGAATAACAAGATACCTAGCTTGTTTTCTTTTTTTATATGCAGGTGCGTATCACAACAAAAGTATTCCTCTACAGGACTGGAAACTTGTTCTAAGTAGAGAGAAAAACGCATACAATTTTTCATCTCATTTTGAAAGGAGACCTTTATTCAGCACTGGACTAAATAGTACCTAATGGTTTAATAATTAGGTACGTTAACGTTCACGCCTTCTTATACCCGAAAGCGTAGACCATTAACAATGTAATAGGGAGCGAGCCTACCACGTTACTAAATTCTTGGCTACTATTGAGAAATGCATGTCTGTCAGTTTAGCCTATCTTCCAACTACGTTGGGGTCGGCTTCCAGTCTCACCGGATGCTGCTGCACCAGTATTTCCTATGTAACGACTATCAATCGGACCTTCACAATCCAGAACATGATAAATGTTCTAATAGAAATTAGAAGAAACCATAAGTTCTTTGTCTGATCCGGGAATCGACCACAAGACACGGACAGCAGTCGTAAAAAAAACTACTGACAGCGTCACTGAGGCGTTATTTTCTGTTTTAAAGACTGCAACAAGAATTGAACCTACGACCTCCGAACGCAATGGTAGCGGCATGGCGACCCAGACCACTGCGCCACGGAGTTTATAAAAGCGCATAAAGGCAACTCAAGCGACACCGGGCGCTTAAAACAAGCGACCTTATAATTCAATTCACATCAGATTACAAGTTGTTTACAACTAGGTAAAGTTTTCATCTAATGAAGACGATTTGTTAAACATAATGTAATGTGGTGTGGGAATACATTGTCATTCTTGTAAATGTCATGTTTAATTATTATGCCTATGTTGTTACTATACTGGGAGAGTTGGAGGCGATTGTAGACCGTAGAGCAGTAACATTCAAACTTTTAGGTTCAATTTCACAGATAAGTGTTGGATAATCTATACGGTAGACTGAGTGATAGGAAATGTATGAAAATCATTATCAAAATTTTACCCGAAAAGTATTTAGAAGTGGTAAAACCAAGGCGTATGTATGCTTCTGTTTCTGATGTCATTACAGTGATCAGTTGGAACAATAATTTGCGTGATTATAAGACTTGGGACTAAAGACAGACATGAGCTCTCTAAGAGGAAACTTGAGTAAACTAAGGCAGATCCTAGTAGTTACATCTAGCCAAAGTAAAAAAAAAACAGATCAAAGAAGTTAGAGTCGGTCTAAAAGTCCAGTATAAGCTATATTTTATAATCTTTTATTATATAAAGAATAAGCAACAGGATCCATACATAAGATTAATAAACACACAGTTTGTTTGTAAACAAAATATAGAACCAAGAGATATTGGAACATTTCCAAAATATGAAGCACTAAAACTGTTCTTATTATCATAATGAAGTATTCTGTCCGAAGTAGTCTTTTAACATACAGTCTGTTTCAAAATTTTGTTCATCATACATACATACTTAATATCACACCTTTCTCCCATATGGGTATACCATTTGGTACAATCCTTACAAGCTTCCCTTGCCTAATCCACATCCATACATCTTGTAATTTAGTTAATGTAGTTCATATTACATAAGTATGTCGTTAATAGTTCATCAGAAGACATAATAGAAACTATTTCCCACACTCGTCATTAAGACGGGAACTAAACAATGCAGAGTAATTTCCATTTGTTATCTGATGAAAATGTTTGTGAAATACTGCCTTATTTCAATGGGGGAGACCACACACAAGACCGGACATACTTATAAATTAGTTTGATATATAAGAATGACAATATTACAACTGCATCCTTGTTAACTTAAAACTCTATTGTCAGAAAAGCACCCAGGAACAATGTGCTTAATTACTTTTTAATGCATTCATATGTCATATTTCATAACTTAATTTATTGATAACAAGATAAACTGCTACAAGTTTATGGAAACTAGCTAAATGCATGAGTCTGAGTTGCAAGGCATATGCAAACTTAGGTTGCCGTTGCTATTGATAGACCAACAAGATCTGTAGCAGTGAGGTGTAACAAATGAGCTACTATAATATTTTATAAACATAGCCCAATTTTAAAACACTAAAGAATTCACTATTTCATGCATAAGTTTCATTTCTATTACTACATGAATAGCAAGTAAATTAATACAATAGTGTTTTAGATGTAACAATACAGTGTGATGTATTGTTAAAATATAACCAAGAACTCTATATAATAATATGAAAGGATGACAATATGTTTTCAAATAATGAAGAGAATCAATGTGTTAATCTTTTATTCTTTTCTAGCCACTAAAATATAATTCAGAACAACTTTACAATCTTTACCTTACTGCTAAGCAGGTTTTAATTTTGGTAATTATTTTACATACACCTACATAATTATCTATTTCACCGTAATAACTATAGGTAGGTATACCTAGGTACATAGCTAGTCTAATCTAATAATGAATGCAAACAAAACAAAACACTGAAGAAATGTGTAAGTAATATATTTGAAGCAACTCAAAAGGCACTTTACCATTTTGAACTACCTAAGCTTTCGCCAAATTTTGACAATTTTATTTTAATGGTTGACTATTAAAGTATATAAACATTCATATACCTAAATTACTAGTATAACATGAGTGCTTAGATTCTGACCTAAGTATATGATTGAGTATAAATGGTAAACCTTGAGTTTGCCAATATTAATAAGCTCCAAGAAGTGGTTCAATATATTTTATGCGCACCATGAATGTTCATGGGAAGGTCACGGAGATATATTTGGATGTGAGATTATGTTTATAAATAAGATCATAAACTGATGGACAGAGTGGTACTATATTTAGAACACCCTAGTTAACTAGTTGAATAGAACATACAGTTTAGTATTTGTTATTGTATTATTATTTTATGCTGCATGTTTATTTAATTATTAATTTGGGTATGCACTAGCTATTTAAGATAGGTAGGTACCAAGGTATTAATTAAATCATTAATTATATTCTATTGATGAGATAAACCTTCAAAAACTTTCTAAAATCACAGAAATGATCAACATTTGAAAAATCTATTGTGTACATATAAATAGCCTCTGGTGGTAATAAAGTATGCTCATTTTTATTTTAACAACAAGTATTAACAGAAATACAAATTATTTATTACCTGTGACATATTGTGTAGAGCCATGTGATGTTGAATAACAGCTTCAGTCAACCACTCTAACCTGCCAGTCTCAGCCAAGGTACTGCCATCAATGATCTGACCACCATCCAACATTTGTTTAGGAAAAGTTAGCAGATTCTTGAGGTACTCTACAGTATGCCTCTCCCTGTCATGATTCCCGTACTCCGCCTGCCGGCTGTATGACGCAAGCACGACCGCTTGCTGACAATCACAAATAATTCTGCCTTCTATCAAGTCATTCTTCAACTGCAGGAAGTAGTGGTACCTCGTCACCTCATCCGTGATCAGACTCGTGCCAGATATCACATAGTACATCACCCGCAAGTACAACTGGTGTGATGACGCGTGCTTCTCCAGTTGGCGCTTCAAGGGCCGCTCCAACTGCACCCATCGTGGCTGCTGGCCGCGGTTGATGTACCGCAGCCCGAAGAACTCTGACTGGTTGATCGCCTGCCTCTGACACACGTTATCCAGACACTCTTGCCCCGTACTGTCCACTGACAAAGTACAGTCCGCGACACCACCGTCCAACAGCTCGACACTTATCACAAACAAACTTTTCGACGCTACATTGTACTGCCGCGTTTTCTTCAACTTCAGCTTGAAAGGCATCTTCCTAACCTACCCGCCGCCGATTCGCAATAACATCACATAGGAAACAAACGTTACGTTACATTTATGGCAAAGGAATGTAGGAAACGATGCATCCGTTACGCGGGCCACATATTTATGACATTTCACATTGAATTCGCGACGTAACACCGGGCACTTGAACTAATTTATGTTACGGTGGCGATGACGTAGCTATATTGGCGGAAAGCAATAAAACTTGTCGAGTAAACACATATGTAATAAGAAAATAAGAAATTCACGTTCACAACATTGAAGCCATCTAGAAAGTGACAACTAAAGTGACATTTGTGCATCGGTGTGGCTGCACTAATAATGAATATTTCTACCAGCCGGTAATAAAACCTAAACAATGGTAGAAAGGGTATCTAGACCTCATTCCTTTCATCATGCGAATGGTTTTTATTGAAGCGAATATTTAATTTTTGTGAGGGCATCAGCGCAATATTCTTGTAGGCTCCAATTTCGGGAACTTACCGTTTGGAGACGTAGGTACAGTTAAGAAACAATTAACTTGCGTGATCAGCAAAATATATTTATCTTGCACTTGGGTCAAATTGACGGTCCCTTACACGAAACTATAGTATTGTTCGGTATATCTTTTCATATGTTCACGTCAGCTCACATTTGTTACATAAGTAATATATTCCTTATAGTCTACCTGTTCTTTGATACGTGTTATCTTAAGTCTATTTTCGAAACTGCGTCGTACAAACGTTACTCAAGGTGCTAGTAGCGTTGTTTTCTTGTTATAATATTTACTTGATAAACACATTTCTTTCCAGTTTTCCCGCACAAATCGAATGTTCGTTGTGATCATCTCTCATCCACGATTGGTGCTTTTGACTTTTAGGTAACAAAATGAAAGAGAATAAAAAAACAAAATAAACATTAAAAAAAGTATAATTTATCTTCTAAAATAAACTCTATACATGATGTTTCCCCAACAGTTATTGTCCCACACCCCGTTTGATGTTAGTGTTAAGCTTTGGAGCGTTTCGCCTGAGCGCTGGTGCCTTCTAGTCCGACCCAGTCTCTTGGTTCCTTGAGGACCGCCATTAGTCTCTCTTCAGGAGAATCCTTCTTGGGCTCGTGCATGTACTCCCATTTCTGTGAAGAGGAAGAAAACGTTAATAAGTATTTCTTATTTGAATTTTCATTAACGAAATACCTACTTGACCTGCAAGCTGTTTCAAGCTGATTTCTGAACCAATAATCTAGAATAGTTTACATTATATTGACGATTAAAAATAAGGTTTCAAAAAATGGTTTAATTGGTTCCTTTTATCAACAACGCCTGTATCAGCTAATCCTTATCGTAACAACGACTGGAGCGAATTGTTTTATAACTGAACATTTTTTATTTATTTTATTAAATATTCATTATATTATAATAAAATACTTACAGCATTGAGAGGCAGCGACATAAGAATAGACTCGTATCTGGCCTGAGGAGTGTGGAGGCCGAACTTGGTGCCTCTGTCGTACATCAGGTTGAACTCCACGTAGCGCCCGCGTCTCAGCAGCTGCCATTGACGCTCGTAGTAACCGTAGCCGTCGTCCTTGCGCTTTTTGACTGTAATAATAGAATACATTATTGCTAAGCCGGCGATTTATAGGTTTATTTATATGAGATTTTTAGAAGCAAAGATATCTACTTTCATATACGGTATGATCTATGATGCTAGAAAACAGATCCCCTAAAGTACGAATTTCTACCTTAGTCTATTTCGGAATGCCTTCTTAAACACAAATATTTATTTATGGGTGCATGATAGGAACCTCCTCGCGGCGCACCCTGGAAGCATCTAGGTTCGGTAACGCAGAACCTAGGCTGACTAATCCTTTCACCATAATGGTACAAAGTCGCTTAACACAAATATTACATTTGGCAACACTAAATCACCTCAATAGCAGGCAGCAGATATGTAGACGATTAAAAAAATATATCCAGTAGTTTGTTACGATTATTGACTTTCAACCGAGTAACTAAACCTCTAACTAAATAATTATTATTGAAATAATAAAATTTCCTAAGTATACCCACCAATAGGAATATAACTCGGTATGACAGCTTCAGCGCAGGAAGTGACAAACTTGAAGGCAGATTCCTGATCAGGCGAGTCTATGTCATCAAAGAAAATGCCTCCGATACCACGGCGCTCACCGCGGTGTGGAATGGAGAAGTAGTCGTCGCACCATTTCTTGAACCTTTAGAGAAAATACAGACAATTTTACTTGAAAGAGGCGCTATAGTTGGAAACAAAGGCAGTTGTTATTAAAGCTTATTTAAATGAGCTATATAACGCTTCGAATTAGTTCGAACACTCATAAAAATGCAGGTAAGTAGCCGGTTTGAAAGTTCAACATTTAGTGTTGCCAGTACAAATGTATGGTAGTTTTGGTAGTTTTTCTTTCGACAACAATACTTACTCTTGTCATCATAATTTGTTTAACTAAGAATTTTATTTGTTAGGTACTTACTTAGCATAATAAGAGCTATCGTGTTCGTCACACGCTTGTTTCAGCGTGAGATGGAAATGCAGGGCATCTTCCTCGTTTAAGTAGTATGGCGTCAAGTCAGTACCGCCACCGAACCACCATTGCACACCTAAATAAAGAATAGAATTAATCCATAAAGAGGTTGACTGAAATATTTCGATAGAGAAGATGGTATTACGACGTGCAGTTAATTCATGTCAGCTGTTAAAGACTCTTCGCGCGTTGGAAAACTTCAAACATCGGAATTCGATTTCGAATTCGATTTACTTATCTTACAAAGCGGTAATGAAAAGGCTAATTTTTGTTTTAATCTCATGTCACACCAGAATATGTGTCTGAATTTGTTTATATATTTTCCGAAGTTCGGTCGTTGGAGGCAGCAGTCAGAGCTCTCATAGAGCACGCAAGAAGAGTATACTGTTGGGGTTGAATTATTTTTGGAAGGATATCGTCATGTGCCACTCACCATCTTTATCCCTGACTTCAAAGTATCGGTAGTTGAAGTGTACAGTCGGTACCATGGGGTTCCTTGGGTGAATGACTGCGCTGACTCCGGCCGCGAAGAACGGCAGCTCGGCGTTCTCTAGCTTTTTACCTCTATGACAAACAAACAGGACTTTTTACGAACATTACGATGCAAAAGCACAAAGCGGTCATCAGAGTTTCATACAACATTTTTCGTTAGTGAGCCGGTTGTCTTTAGTTGAAGAGATTCGTGATACTGATCGCCTTTCAAGCTACTTAATGAAAGCATGAAAAAATGCATTTAAATAAAGGTGGCACCAAAACTGTAACCTATGTAATGCACTTACGTATACACACACTATTTTAACTAACTGCACTTACTTTAAAGTGCAGTTTATAATTAAAGGATGTTAACTTAAAGCTCGGAAAATAAGTCTATATTAACGACATTAAAGATAGAACAATAACCAAATCCTATGTTTCGCCACGACTGATCAGCGTTTGTTAGTAGACGTACATATTCGGCACAAGCCGTTTCTGCATCGAGTGTACAGAGTCCCTTACAATATAATTTGTGAATTGATGACTAATGTTACGATAACACGTTTTATGGTTTTTACAAGATTGTTTTTAGTTACGTAATGAGATATTTAAAAATAATCTTATCAGTTAATGTGACATACATTTTGAAGGCGACGTAACTCTTACATCGATAATAATAATACTATTAATTTTAGAAAATAGTTCGTGTACGTTATGCATCGTTTATAAATAGAGGTAAAAGTTGTTATTATTCTGTTAATTCCAAAGTTGCGGTGCAAGCAAGAATCTTACTATAAGAAAAGATCTTTGTGTTTCAAAAACACTTAGGTATGTTTAAAGGTGTGCTTAGCGGAAAACAATAAGAGACTTTATAATAAATAACTTCCTTAAATATCATCTTGAATAACCCTGTAAGTAATCGCGATAAATTTCAGAAATCGTTAAGTAACTAAAGTCAAAAACTAGCGAAAGGATCACAATACATGTATGTAGGATCTTTTTACACAAAATAAATTTTACTGGCACGCCTTCCACTGGGCACGGGGGTCTTCTCCGGCAATTAGGGAATCTTCCACGCAGACGAATTGCGGGTTAAGAAAAAGTAGAGTAGGTGTAAAGAATTGAACTTGAGTTGTCATTGCAGTTTCTCTTATCTCTATATCAGGTGTAGGAGTAAATCCTTTAGAGATAAGAATTAAATAGACAAAGATGCATTATATACATAAACATTGTGTACATACGAAAGTTATCAGTTCGCGTCTTTGCGTCTTAAGTGTAAATACAAGGATTTTTCGATTGTAGCAACACGTCTATAGATGACAATTTAGGTGCTAAGATCAATCGGTAATATTATAGTGGGATTAAGATATTGTGAAATTGATAACGACTATTATGACTGATTCGCGAACGCTTCTAATCTAACAAGATTTCGTTGTTAAACGATTGTTTTTTCGGTTAATCGTAGGTATTTTTACGCGCTGAAGTCGAAAAAAAATTAAAAATAATTACAAATATGCTCAATGTTTTCATTTCCGACGTTTATCTTACCTATGGTTTTAGACAAAAACAAAAATGACACATTATATTCATCATACTAAATAGCAATTTTAAAGTGATTAGATCATATCTATTAAAAATTACTAATTAGGATGACGTTGTGACTTAGGCCTTTATGCGACTACGACAGATGGCGAATTAAAATTCTATCAACACAAGAAAATAAATAATAAAATAAATAAATAAATATCATTGGACAACTCACACACGGTCATTTGATTCCAAACTATAAGCAGAGCTTGTACTATGGTAACCAAATAACTGATAAACATACTTACTTATATATTTCTAAATACATACTTATATAGATAAATTGACATCCAAAATACTCTATAGTTTCACGCTGCATTGGATGTAGTAAACACAATCATATTATTAAGAGAGAGTATGTTTGTGTAGGTCACTTTGTAAACTCGTACTTATTGGAACCAGTCCAAAAATACCAATACTGCTGAAAAATGTATGTTCCAGACGCACACACTTTCCATTTTAACGCATTCACCCTCTTTAAGATACGAAACGATGGGCTAGTGGAAAGTTTGTACACTTAAAGTTAACATAATATAAAAATATAGGTACCGTTTCTACAAGAAATCGGCCTATAACAGCCGTTAGTTGTAAGAGTAAAAAACATAAGCGTATTAATCAATTAGAAATTTTAATAAACAATGTGTTACGAGACAAAAGTGTTTGCAACGATCAATAGCGTAACTAATTCTTACGGAAAAGTTTAACGTCGGAGTAGGGGTGATGAAAACCCCTATTCAGAAGTCGAAACGAGCTGAAATGACGCGAAAATATGTAAAAAACTTTATGTGTCTCATAGCTAAGGTTCCTCACTTCTCGGAAGGGGCCAGCATTACTCCCAACTAGCACACAAGCGCTATAACAAGCTGCACAATGGCCGGTTAAAGGATTTTTATAACGCCTTAGGCTCCTTAGTAAGAAGTATAGTGGTTCTATAAGCGACTACAGATCTCTTGTAGCGTCAAATAGGCCCATACTGTCCAGCTTATAGCTCGACATTGGATCTACAGTGGTCGTAAATAGTAATTATAATAGTACGTAGTATAGTAGTAATACAGGAGCGCTAAAATAAGATGAAGGTGGTATAATCGCGCTACAAGAGCTTTTTCGCAGCTTCGTGGCGCTTACCAGCTGTTGTACAGAGGTGGTTAGCGCCACGAGCGTTCGAAAAAGCTCTTGCAGCGCGATTATACCACCTTTACCTTATTTTAGCGCTACTGTGTAACGGTTATAAATGCTAACGCTCTAAATTAGTAATATGGTCGGTTTATTATGGTGTAAACTTAATATATTGTATTAAAATGAATCATCAGTGACAAATGAGGAGACATTTTATTTTTACGGATTGGATTATGAAAATAACAAGTAGTCTATCGCTTTTATTTCTTTGTGTACGTGATATGAAAGTGCGAGTTCCAGTTTGCTGTCAATATATATGTATATTATCGTCAATATTTTCATGCGCCCTCAAAATATTCAGTATTAAATGCAAAAATTATATAGATATGTGGATTTGGAAATTGTATTTTGAACATAAATAAGACTTTGAGGGTTACAGATAGTTTAATTAGGGTTATAGGTAATAAAAAATGATTTTAATTATGTTAACGTTACCAGGCTATAGATTTATATGATCTTCAAAAGATCGTAATAACCTCAAAAAATATGTTTACCAAATGCTGTAATGGCGTCTCGATCAAGCACCTCTCAGAGTTGGTTACATCTGCTCTAGCGGCTTAAGCTGTACAAAGGCTCTAGTGTTTGCTGTTGTAGACCTCAAGGTTCTGCAGTTGTGGCATAGGAGTGCTTCAATATAATTGTTTTGGTCGCACACCAGCATTTTACTCGTACTTTTAGGGGTCAGTCGTTGAATATTAAAATAGTTTGAAAATCATTTTTTTTTTATTTATTTTATATTTTATATTTTTTTTTATTTATTTTATTTACTTTATTTAATATCCCCTTATACAGTTAACGGTGTTATAGAAGATTCCATTAACTCAGTTATACTTCCCTAGGCTGTCTAGCGATGCAATTACATGCTCATATATCACTATAAGTCATTAGTTTCCTACTAAACGGCTACTGTCCCGCCTAGCTGTTGAAGGGTTTTTTAAATAGCTAGTATACAACTTATAGAGAATTGTACAGCATTTGAACGACTCTTATGCAACTATCAGGCTGTATAACGACTGTATAAGCAGCTTGTGTGCTAGTTGGGCTGTTAGGGAACAGTAGTGCCGGCCCAAATCATGCTTTCATCTTCCTATCATAGTGAAGTTCGTAACAAAATAATTCCACAAAGGTGGCGGTTCGAAAGATAGGAGACAGGATACTGCGACCGAACTTGACTTTAGGTGATGCTTACGAAACAATTAGCAAGATTGAGACAGGAGACAGATCGTATGCGGTCTCATGTCTCAGTCTCGCTTGCGAATCGCCACCTTAATGTCTATAAAAAAGCAACATCCTCTAATAAATATTAATATATTATAGATTTTCAGTCTATTCGTTTATTATATTGTAGCAGACCAAAAATCCCGTAGGTAACTAACCTGCTCCTCATCTGCTGGACAGCTGCGGGAGGCAGGGTCCCGGAGACCACGGAGATGTTGACTCCCGCCTTTTCGAAGACGCGGCCATCTTGCAGCACGCATGTGATACCGCCCCCTCCTTCCTTGCGCATCCAACGGTCTACTTTGAACTTCGCTTCCTGAGGAATGGAGAAAATGGCAAAATTGTTGCGTGCTGTTATTGTAATAATAATTTAGAACAATATTATGGATTTCAAGTAATTTACAGGTGTAGGTTTTCTGTGAGCAGGAACTTTCTTTTCCTCAGAATAATTTGTTTTAGCAAACCTTTTAGCCATACTGCCAATAAAAAATTAATATAATTATGATAATCAAAAAAGGTGGCCATACCACAATGTACTGTCAAATTACCACCTGTATATTGAATAGGATATTATGTACTACCTATTAATACCTTTTAAAGTAGTAAAAGTAATAACATAAGTTATGAAATATATATTTAGTAACAATGTTTATGTTAATACTGCCACCAATTTGTTTAATGTATATTTCAAGTTTAAGAAATCCCAATGAAATAAATAATGTCTGAACAACACACACTCACACAAATATACGTAGAAGAATTAGTTTTGCCGGAATTAGTTGATTCAAAAGGAAATTAAAAAAATAATATATTTAGTTCATACCGGAGCCATTAAGAAAACATCATTGTCAAAATCATATTCATCGGCTGTTTTGTCATCTTCCCAAGCCTACAAGAAAATAATTGAAATAAACCTCTGCTGGTTTCTTAACTCTTTATTTAAAAAAAAAAACACATGCTTCCCAATCAAAAAAGATGCCTTTATGGTAAGAAAATTGGAGGGAAGAGCAAAAGAGTGCAACAGGCTTAATGGAGTGATAACTTCTATTTGTTTTTAATTAAAAAGGATGGTGATGTTTATTTACTTTTGTTCATAAATGTGATTTGTACATAAATGTGATGTGTAGAAAACTGTAATACCTCACTTTAATTTTCTTACTTTTGGTTCAAACAAGACTCTTATTAGAATTCCTACAGAAAACATTTTGAACATGCAAGACGAAACATCAATGTTTATCATTCCATAGACAAGATTTTTTTAGCCTTACCTCATCTTCTTCTTTTTCTAAGGCCCTACAGAATTCAGCCTGTATTCTCATTATCAGTAGTTCCATCTGAGTTTTCATGTCATCCTGATTTTTTTCCAACACTGACAGAGGTGTGATAGGCTCAGCCATGTAGTTCTTTATTTGAATGATTTCTTTCATATCAGCTTTGTTTTTTTTGAGCTGGCTGTATGCCACGTAGCCTGAGCCCAGCAATGCTGCACAATATAACCTGAAGTGTCACATTGTTATTGTTTATGACTGCCAATCATGAATGAATATACACATACATAGGTGACATAGTTTTCTATTGAAATTCTAGTATGTAGATAATAACAGTATAATACATTGATAAGTCTATATTTTGTAATAAAACCTATGTTTACGTTTGCGTCTACCACATGTGAAAGTTACATCAAGGTTATTTCCTATTGTAAATAACACAGCAGCAGCAGCTATGTGAAAGTGTGTTATATATCACGCAAATAGAGAGATGTTCACTCGGATACATGATTGATATCCACTTCAGTTATCTGTTTTAACCATTACCAGCATTATTTACTTTATTGATGACTCAATACCAAATTGATCACGTACGCCAATTTCACTTTACAAACATGGTGTGTTAACGAATTTTATAAACAATAATAATAATAATACTATACTGGACGCAAAGATACTAGATTAAGATGACTTAAGGGTATTCAACTCAGATAACACAGTTTCTCACGTTTTTATCAGAGAAATCATTATATTTATAGGCACATATAAATAACGTAAACAGCTATTACCTGAACGGTCGATCTCTGATCTTTTTGTTGCCCCCCACATAACTGAGTGTCCTGAAGCTCCTCACGATTACTTTGAACGACATTTCTGTAATTTTAACACGTTATTTGTAATGGTTTACTTCGTGTTTTGTGCAACCGCTTCTGACAGGTCAAGCACCGGTTTGACAACACTGACATTTGACAGAAGAGAAATGTCACGCGATGTTATCGCTTTGCGCGCCGCCCTGCGGCGGCATGCGGAACTATTTGGTTATCAGCTGTGAAATTTTTCTTCCGCAAGACGCGCCTACATGCGCAATATGTGTTCATCTCTTTCCCGAGCGGGAGCGGGCGCATCGATCGGTCGCATCGCACTCTTTCCGGCCAGTCCGCGGCGGCCTCGCTGACAGCGTGTCGCCAGTGCGCGTGTGTAGTCGCTGTCCCGGCTATCGATCCGTCAGAGGAGCCGCATTGCTGTACATTCCGGAGGCGGTGCCTCGCCTAGTTTTCGTCGATCGTCGGCGTGTCGGGCGCGTGGCGGCGTCGGCGGCGGCCCCGGGCGGCCTGCGCACTAGCGGCGGCGTGTAGCGCGGGAGCGACCGACCTTCCTTCCGCCAAAACCGGCTCGCTGTCCGCGGCGGACGGCTGTGATGTAGCCGCGGCCGGCGCGAGCGGCCTTCGGACAAAGGACCCGCTTCTCGTTTATTCGCGATGAAGAAGTTCACGTTCAAGGGGGTGCTGGACGGGTTCCGCAGCTCGGTGCAGGCTGCGCCGCGCGGGACCGAGCAGGAGATCCAGGAGACCCTGCGCCCCGACCACTTCCAAATCAAAAAGGTGAGTGGTTTTATCGCGCGCCGCGGCCCAAGGTCCCGCAGATAATGGCGATGAGCGGCACGCGAGCAGCGCTCGTGCGGGGACCCGGGGAGGGGGCGACTACGCTCTACTGCCGGTGGCGTATTTATAAAAGCAACTCACCTGAGTGAGCGACGGCCGACGGCTCGCGTGCAGCCTCTGTTGTGTAAACTGTACGCACGCTCACCGAGTGCGAGTACACTGAGTACGTTGACTACGGCGACTCCTCCGTCTGCGACGTGCATATCAAAACAATCAAAACAATTGACGAGACGCTGCAGCCGCAGATCGGCGATGACACGGCTTTGTTGATGTTTCTGTAGCGCGGATCGTTTCACGCGTGACGTGTGCCGTAAACCCTTCCATGTCTCTCAAAACTACGGCATGTAGTTCGTGATTGGCGTTATTTCGCTTACGTCAGTGTACAACCTTGACCATACAATCTGTTAGCATTATTACAAATGTAATCTGCTCGGCCTATGGGCTGCCTTAAACCTTGGAGTATCATTAGGTGTTTTTAATAATACGCTAACTGTCTAGGCCGATATTATTTTTCGTCAGATTACTGTACAGTGGAGCACCTGTAGGCGTCAGAATAGCGATCATAATATTGAACTGATAACAGATTAGATAAACGCTGCACTTAATAATACCTTTGCCCTTTGTGTGTACTTTTTCTAATAAAGGTGTGCTGCATTTACACCATGTAGCCTGAAAAACGTAGGTAGGTCATCTAAGTAAAAGTGAAATTTGCGACTAGATTTGTTGTTTGATAAGGTATTATTTATAATACTTGAAGATATCGCCAACTCGTGTTATTAATGGTGTATTATACGATATCGAATATTGATAGTTTCATATGGTTTCATATCAAACTGTACACGCCGACGGAACGTTAATTAATACACGAAACTTCCTGTTATATTATTATGATATAAATAAGTTTGAAACATTACTTTACCAACAGTAAACTCATAAAAATGTCGGCTATGAGAAATGCTGTAATGTGTCGGTATGAACGTAACGTATAATCAGCAGTCGTTGAAAGAAATAACGCCACAAACAGCCATTATAAGGGAAACTTCCTAAAATGGAGAAAGTCAATCCATGTCAAGGTCTAAGGCCTCAGGTAATGCTAATGATCGATAGCGCAAAACTAACTTCACAAACGACACGACTCAGCCACCAACCAACTTTATGTTAACGTTTCTATTTTTCTTGAAACTTTTCCCCATTGTAAAAGTTGTAGATAAAGTAAGTGGCATCTGTGCGCGCTCCGGCGACTTCAGCCTGCTAAAGTAAATAAAGGGAACGGCCAAACTCTTAAATAGTAAATTACAATGCCGCCGTGGAAAACAAACATTTATTATTATCGTTATCCATTGAAATTTTCCAGTTTTAACAGCGGAAAGCTTTTAAAACTTTCCACCTTCTTCATTTGTTCAGATCTGTGAGCGCGCCAATTTGAACATCCGAGTGGTTCTATCCGTCCTATCCTTTAAAAACCAATTTAAGGGTAGTCTTTATCTCAATGAGAATTGTGTGGGTGTTCTAAGAATTTTAGTGTGAAATCTTGAATTAGTCAGCAAATTGTTTCGGCGTGTGTTTAGCTAAGTTACTCGGCACATAGGCGTGAATGTTGGTTACCTTTTTACTGGAAAAACTCGTAATTTTCTCGAAAGTACTGCGTCGTTCACCCTAGAGTGCATTAGAGGTTTATAGTGGAAATTCTTTTCGCCGAAACTAAAAAACAATAGCCTGAATTATAATTATAGGCCTCGGTGATTCCCAAGACTTCAAAAATGCCAAGTATTTTTATTCACATGAAAATATAGATCGCTGCAATACTTTATATGCTATATTTAACATGTACAAAACGCTGTAATGTTTTAGTGGCATCGATAAAAGGAAAACAATGTCACTCTGCACTCGTGTATTTATTTTTAATACGCTATGATGTAAGCAAACATGAGCTCACTGTTGTACAGCCACGAACCAGCTGTGAATCACAATAAACAATTTATTGCTAAATTATCCATGAAACGGGTTTTATTTAAACGAATACTATTTAACATAATACCGCACCGACGATAAATATTAATCTTAGCAATTTAAATTATAATTTAGTATCTAATTTTGGAATAATGGTGTTTTCCTTTGCCCTGATTACGCTTACATTTTCTTTTCGGAATCCGTTCGGAAATCTATTCAACAATATCATTGACACTTACTCATTCGTTCTGAAATCAAATAAAGGCAGAGAACTAATTTCAGAAAAAGACTTCGTAGCTTTTCTATTAAATCCTTTCGGATATGTTGCGCCAAACTAATATAGAGCGGCGAGAGTCAGCTGCATTGTGCACCGCGTCGGCAATATGTAGTAAATTGTTTGCGCGATAACAGTTTTACGTACATGGCGTTATCTTTAGGCTGCATAGCTGATAATATAGCTCTGTCCTTATAATACAACCTTTTATATGGTCGGTGGATATCAACGGCAGGGAAAAATCAATGAATGGCGTTTCGCAGTAGTCTTTTTCATAGATAATATTGTCTATGTTATATTTTATGTTTGCAATATTGCATTTTCATGATGTGACGTCGACGCCTTAAATAGATATCTAGTGTCTTTAATTGTGTTAAGTGTTTGTGGTTAGTAGACTATTTCTTAATTGCTTTGTTAATTTGAGCTGGAAGCATAGTGCTCACTTAAAATCACGTTAATAGGAGAAAGTCAGATTGGTTTTTGATAACGATAACTAGTTAACTAAGGAATTAGGTATAGTAAAGGAAATTCTACAATTGCGTTGAGAAATGATTTACAAAGTTTATTGTGACAGAAAAACATTTGTATATTACAACAGAAGATAGATTAGGAATAAGCGATACAAGTCACAAGTCATTGATCTTAGTTCTCTATTCCAATCCATAGACAAGCAATTTATTTTTTCGTAACATTCGTATAGTGACGTTCCACGCAACATGTAGCAGATATCAATAACAGTTCCAGACCGATATATCACAGTGACAAGTACTCACTCGTATTCACGTGCGTAGTGATGTGGCGTACGGCCAGCCATTATCTTCGCGTGCGCCCCGAGATAAGTAATTACTCAGGGAATTGGATTTGTCCATTGTTATCTCGGGCTTGTGCTAGTGATTCATTTAATTAAGAGACGCCCAGACAGTCTTCGTTACTTTCGTTAATATCATCCTAATAATAAGTTTGATCGCAATTTTGCACCAAATATGAGATTTTAATAAGGATAGCGCACGTTTACCTGCTAGTTAATTAAATTAAACTGGCTAACACGAGTTTCCTCAATTTTCATTAACGCTAATACGGACAACATCGATTATTATACCAGTGTTTTTGTAATACGATGTTAATATCATACCGATCTTTTATTAATCTTAATAAAAGCATTCCATAAACAATAATGACTACGAAAGGTCTTTACAAAACAATTTGCGCAGTCCTTAAAGGACTATAAAGATCAAAAGCGCATCAAAATCTACTCAGCGTCTGAAGATTGCAATATTTATCTGATCGGTTTTATCTTAAAAACGGCTAAAGTTGACGCCGTTCATCATTCAGTTACAATTTTTTAAATTCATGCTCTTTTTGACGTAAAATATCTTACTAAGGGTTTGTTTGTGGTTTATTAATGTGACAATGACACATCAGAATGAAAAACCTGTGAAATATGTTGTAATTTAACGCCTGCGACATAAATCTACGATGTCTAATTACAAGTTTAATTTGGAACAATTAATTAGATAGTGTAATATAAGAGGGACGGCGAGGTTTTGAAGCGACAGGTAATTTTTTACTGGGCACAGAAGCCCGCAGGTCTAAGCCAGTCATCAATAACTATGACAGTTTCTGTATCATAATTAATCTCGCAAGCCTGCCCACTGTCCGGGAGGATTTGTTCCCGGTTTACGAGGATTACTGAGGCTTTCAGATGTGAATTACAATTGTTTCCCAAAGGATCCGGCCACTGAAGCCTGTTGAAACTTAGGTATAACCACGGATTAGGTCGTATACGAGATTTTTCTACGAATATGATGAATTTTTCTAAGTTGTAGTGCTATTTTTGTTCAGAAATATCTTCTTGAAAATGGAATTATGCATTCTTGTTGCAGAAGGTTTAAATAGTTTATACAATTCTTGTTTTATTTAGTCCATAAAGAAACGTGCTGTTGAACTTCAACAACAAGTCATGACGAACTTGTTTGAAAACTTACGCTGCTCCGACTTGAATTAATTTATTATTCACAAAGTTGGATTTTAAAATTTCAGACATTTTAAAACGTAAGTTTTTTATAGATTTATTATAGTTTGGTTATATTCAGTGGTATAATTAGTTGTTTGGAATAACGACTGAAAAAGGGAAATAATAACTGTGAAAGTAAATAATAGCAGTATTTGATAGCATATACATATTATTACATATTCATTCGTGGAATTTTTAAATTCTCCATTATTGTTACACTTGTATTTTTGTCTCGCGTCGTAAATCAAACTTGATCGTAATTACGATTGCTTGATTATAGTGCACCTCGATTTGTTCTATGAATCACTTCAAAGCTTTCCACTGAACGACCATAAAGAAAATTCTCCGAGCTTTTCACTGTACACATTATCTAACAATGATAGATGTCGGAAATTATAACGCAATTTTACAGCTATAGAAAATACCTTGCTCCGTAAGTTCATTGAAAATTATACCGAGTAGCAGCTATATTCTGCTACTTAATAACGAATATAACTGAATAAAAATAACACGTAAAATAACGGCATGTTTCGTATATTACGATTCGTCGAAGCATTAGTCTTTATCCTCTAACTTTACTCAAAAGATGTCTTTTGCAAAGAAAATATTTCCAAGAAAGTATTTTACTTAAGCGTAATTGCGTCGGCCTAAAATAGAGTACGTTTTGAAATATCCAATAAAGCTATTTCATTCAAATTACATTCGTCCGAGTCGGTACACGGCGAAATATTTTCATTTACACTGAAATTTCGTTTTCCAATATTAATTAATTTTACAGTGAAATTTTATTACAAATCTGTGTATTTTATTTTATAATTATTATGAGAAGGTTTCATTTGAACGGGGAACCAATGTTTGTTTTTGTGGAGCGAGATGAAATAGAACATTAATTTACTGTATGGCTTCAAAGGGACGTGATTCAATCATTTTATTTAATTAATTAATAGAAATGAAAATGATAGCACACATTTCGAGGCCTGAAATGTTCCTTTAACTTTATAAAACATGATACATTATACAATGAGTGTGTGTTCGTATCACAACACAGTTTTAACTAATTAATCCATTTAACACGATTCGGAACTGCTATTTTATTAAATCACATATCGCAGCGCTAGTCACGAATTAACGAGCGGACCGTGACGTCACTAATGATTCATTCCAATTTCGAATGGCATGGCGGCCATTGCGATTTAGCTGTACTTACCAACATTAAAAATTATTTTAGAATTACCATATTTAATAATAATTGCGATGTTTCGTGGATCGTGTAGAATTGAAAGCCTTTATAAAACGTAGTTTAAGCTTCAGTAATTTTAGAAGTTCGCTGAAGCAACAACAAAATGTTTTATTAGTACGCCATATTGACGAGCTATAAATTCTCTTTCATGTTCTAAATAGGAGAAGGTATTTTATGTGTGTAGACGAAGTATTATGAGAATTTTATAAGGCTTATATTTATCTCGTACCTACACTTTATTTTATAATAAAAACTCGCTGTCTATGCGGGCGGCGAGCTCTACTAGAGAAAACATTAACAAACACCCCACCATGTAGGTAATATAAAATAAAAACAAATAACTCGCAGGGAGCCCACTTTGCCGACGAAATGAAAATTATACCCGCTTTTATTATTCAATATGTGACTTCGCAAAAATATGACGTTCTCTCGTTATTAAAAATGATAAACGGAATAAATCATGTGCAGAATTAATCTGAATATGTAAAAAATAAATATAATTGTACAAGTTTCATGTTAATTTGTATTCGGGGCACGTTTTTTTAAGGTTGGCTGCATTGTGCCGGGCACAGACAATAATGCGGCTGAATAATGATTAAAACGGGATCGGATTTATCGCCGGACCGTGCCTACTCAACGTTTTTAATAATCGAGATAGGAGGCTATTTGCGCGATGAATTACTGCTTCTTCAATAAAGTCCGGAGCTATTCGTCTACGGTATTCATTCGGAATGAATTCTTAAGAGGGAAATCTAATTGGTCTTAGGAAAATAATATGGATGTGGAGCCGATTTCACTTATAAATTTTTCTTTGGAGTTTCTTATACAGCAAATCATTTATTCTTGCTTCATTTTGTCCACTAATTAAGGCCACTGTTTTTATTCATTCAGCATTGACGGCTGAAAAGCTAACCTAGAAGTGAATATAATAGAAAAAAAAAGTGGAAATCATTGTAAATTCTATTCATCATTTAACTCACACCTAGAAAATTGGAAAAGTAACCTAAAATATAAAGGTACTAACAATATTACCTCCTCAGCAATTATATTACGTCATAATAATTTGCCAGCTGTCAAAACAAATAGCGCTGGTAATAACAAACAATTCTCAGTGGTTGATTGTTTATCTTTGTGAACAGTATAGAGGTTATTTATTGTTTGAATAGGAATGCTGATACATCGAGTTTCTTGTTAGATACGATAGTTATGATATAGGATTATGGATGAAGCAAAATAAGTTTAAGTTTGTAGAAAGTGGGTTCTCTTGTCTCTGCCTATCCAGGTTCAAATGACATTGCATTCGGTATGATGCTAGCTTGGTTGTAATTGTGTATCGACTAAATTATTACCATTCAAGTGATGGTTAAAAGTATTTCGCTCGCCACGATACACGTCAATTGACATTTATGAATGTCAAAAGACGGATAATAACGAATGGAAAGTGGGCATAAGTCCACCACACTGGCTAAATGGGGGTGCGGACTTACTTATAACCTACAAAATAATAATTGGTGTGTTGTTAATTAGTAAATCTATAATTATCAAATTACATAAGCAAAGTAACACGTTATTACAAGCAGATTTACATTGAGTCACACAGTCACACTGACATAGTAACGACAAAACCAGTTGGCAACGCCCACATTACTAACATGGACTGATATTACTGGATACATTTATTTAGCTTCTTACTGTTATAAGACCGACGGCTTTGCGTTCCCTTCAAATATATTTATCTCTGATCTGGAGCCTTTTGTGGCTAAAATTAGAATCGAAATGTGTTAAGAAGTGCCAATTGCACTCATAAGCACTGAACCCCGGTTTCTGAGTAAATTTAACGGTAGTGTATCTATTCAATAGCGTTTTTTTTATATGAATTTTGACACTATTGAGTAGATAAACTACCGCTAAGTGTACTTACTTCAGAAACCAGTTAATTATAATCTAGTAAGGGATGTGAGGTGTTAGAGATAAAGACGTGTAAAACAAAGTTTCCGATTTTACCCCAGTTTTAAATATGTAGGTACTATTTAGCTACGTATAATGAAATCTATTCAATTTGACATGTGTTAGTAGAATGTTCTGTATCGTTAAGGATAATAATTGAGTATTATAATAGGTTACATTTAGTTTCACGTCCTCAACATACAAACAAAATCATAATTACCTCATTAAAAGTGTTTTTTTATGTAAACAGAAACTATAGGTTAACAGTAACTTAACAGGCATCACGTATGCTTATGACTCATAGTAATGATAAAATTGTCATTTTCATACAAAATAGTACACTTCAAAATGTTTCAGTGTATACATAGTTTTTCTCGTAGTCTCGCAGTTCTAGTTTTACCTGTCATAATTTGTATAAAAAATGTCTGATCTAATCGAGATTATTTCCCATAAAAGCTGTAAATATATGTTAAATTGAATACAAAACAAAGGCAGACGATACATTATCGTTTGTGTTAAAGATTAGCACGTATCCGCATATATCCGCGCCGGAGAGTTGCGGTCACGCGTCCCGATAACCGTACTTTACCACATCACTATGCGGCCAATACGGCCATTTTAATATTGGAACAAATATTTGATGTTAATATCGTACAACAATATCATAGAGTATTTCTCTTACGGCATTTTTTCGTTATTTTCTGCTAGATTTTGTACCAATTTGCCTTAACTATGGCTTGTTACCACAGTTTACGTTCCTGAGGGATTTCCGGGATAAAAACTATTCTATGTCCTTTGTCGGGTCTAAAGTTAACTTTGTACACAATTTTATCAACACAGTGAATTAGGCATGTAGAAGAGACACACAGACTGTCAGAGAAAGAGAAAGTTTAGGAGCTGAAATCAAAAAGCTGCTAAAATGGAATGCTCCAATATCAATTATGCGATTCTGATATATTCGCTTAAATATTTGATCAAACATTTGATTTTAAACGTCAATTATATTATTTAAACAAGCAGGTGCATTTTGTTTGCTTGTTTGTATTGTGGACAATGATACGTAACTAAATTGTTATTACGTATTGTTGTATTGTTCATTGGGAAAACCAATCGTTATCTCGTTATACTCAAATCAATATGCCACTGAATTATTTCCTTAATTCCCTTTGGTTGACTGTTATTATAAATCTCAGTGTGGTATTACTTGATTTAATTGATATTGTACATAGGTACGGTACATATATTGAAGAGGTGTATATGAAAAGCAGGACAAACAAATTGTATAATTTTGATTTCATTTGTATTGAAGAACTTAAGATAAGGTATAGTACTCGTAACCGGTGGTCTTGTATGTCGGGGTATATGGATGTGAAAGAAGCAAAAGAAGTTTGTAGTGATTCTTACGTGACATTATCTGGCCTCTGCCTTTCCTTACGGGAAAAATGCCTGATTTAATGTATTAGTTAAAAACTTATCTGTCGTTTCTAATCTCCTTCAATGTCCTGTAGTCACTAGCGATGTCATAAAATGTGTAAAACTTAAAGCTTTTCTACCAAAACGAAATTAAACTACCCACTTAACTTGTAAAACAAAATGACACAACTTTTGAAAGTAAAGCAAGCGCGAACAAAACTTTAATTTGTGCTTCAAACTGGCTTAGACTTAAACTAGTTTATACAGGATATATCCGGATAAGTTCGCGTGTAAGATCGATAGTTAGGATGACATATCTCTGGTACTAACTTTGGTAAGTGGTGCATGCAAGTGGTGCTACTTGTGGGACCAAGTTGCGATATTAAGGGACAGAATGTTGGAGTATGAGATTTTTTTGTCAAAATATTTGTGTCAAAATTAGCTGTTCGATGCGCTAACAACTTAAATCCTAACATCACACGTTTTAGCATCAAAGACTTTTGAAGTTGACTCTATGTTTAATGTATAATAGAATACGGGTAATGCCCGTATTATTTAATACATTAAACAACGCGAACACGCATTTTACCTTAAAATGCCCAAAAGTGCTTTGCATAGTATTTTGATGGAGTTATAAAATCATTATGAAGAACTGAATGTCTATGAATATCATTGTAGTAGGAGCCCAGTGCTCAGTACAGTAATTCAGCAGTAGGACAGTAATGGGTTATATATTTCTCTTTTTATTAAACGTGGTTTATTTATAAGTGTTTAATCCTTTTGTTGATTTGTAAAAGATTCTAAATAAAGAATAAATAAGGAAAACCTTTGAAGGTATGAAGTAAGGAAAAGTAGAAACATTGAGTTGATTAATAAAAAAACTCATCAAATATGTATATTTATAAACATTATTAGGTAGATACAGCAGCCATTTATGGAAAATCCTACCATTTCTTAATTAATTATTATGAATGCGAAAGTTTAAATATGGATGTATGAATTTTTGTTACTCATTTACTCAAAAACTTAATTACAGAGTTTATAATCTGAATTAACACAGGATATTTTTGACACCGATATTTTTTTCCACATTAAAAGCTAAGTTGTTAATATAAAATTATTTTCTAAGTAAGCTTTTTCCACAATTATTAAAACAAGTTCAAACTGAAAAATAAGTTGTCTCATCAATCATTGTTTTCAGAGCTAATACAATAAATTGCATCTCTGAATAACATTTTCCGACCATAGACAACTGTTACGCTCCAGTGCGAAGTGGGCGGGAATAATGACATTACGAAATAATTTATATTCTGTGGTAGCGCCATTGATGGATCCTGGAAAATGCTCAAGATAATTGTGTTTATGTTAAAAATAGGAATAATATCGCTTACTATACGAGCTTCAAAGTAAATAGGGTATTTTTCTGGGTTAACGAAAAAATAATATACTTCTGTAGATAAAATCATGTACATCATAACTGCTTTAGCTAGGTTAAATCCTTTCTATATTCTACTTTTTTTTAATTATTGAAGGTTACAACATGTTAATCACTCATTTGATTTTGACAAAAAATATTATAGTGACGTCACTACGTAAGTAATTCGGCAGCGTTTTAGATTTTCCAACTGTACATATACCAAAAATATAGGAAGACAATTTAAATATTAAACTCCATGAATATAAAGCGCGAACAGAAGTTGAAATCAAACAAAGCAAATATGACTTTGACATTTATTATATAGCAGAACAATAATAAGTTATACCGCCTTATCTGTTTGTCCGTCTTGATATGAAGGCACTCGTGAAAACCTCCGCAAATACAATTGAGTTGTCAGATATTCCTCCGACCTATATTATTACCAAGCCGAGAAATAGGAGGGAGAGGGAGAGGTGTATATCCGTCTCTATCGCTCGTAGGGATGAGAGAAATTTTTGATGCGTCGAAATGGATTGCGAAGGCTGTCTCGTAGCGGTGTTTTCGATTTGCGATTCGGGAGTCGTGGATTATTCTGTGTTTCCTGCATTATTGTCTTGGCATATGCTGTTTTCTTTACATCTTTTTTGCCTTTATTGTTAGTAAGCGTATCTTGAGGGAAATCTTCACGGTTGGAGCTTTTGTTCCGGGTAAGCACTTACGCCGCTGCATTTGGTTTTTAGAACGTAGAGTTGAATGTTTATAGAACTTTCTCGTTACTTATGCCCGGTTTTTCAGGCACATTTTATATCAGCTTAAACGCTATTGAATAGATAAACTACCTCTAAATGTACATCAGAAACCAGGTTTTAGTTTATCGACAAATGCCGCCCCGCACCGAAATTTTTAATATACAATTCTAGTATGATACTGTAATGATAAGACGTCTTGGTTTCTACATAGTAACATTAGTTAATGTTATATCAGTAAAAGTAACTAGCGTATGTGTAGCCTAATTTTATAATAAACATTACTATGTTTATTATAAAATTACTAACGAATTACTATTCGTTCGAAGCACACACGTAGGTAAAAGGTTAACCGCGTTTCGAACCTTTTGTCCTACAAGTTAAGTATACCAATTACACTAAAACAGTAGTAAAGTTAACTAAACACTAATGGCATAATTGACCGCCATTATTAACGTGTATTAATAAATTAAACGACCCCATGAATGATATACATTTACCGACTATTAGGCAAATTAGTCTATAAATATATCGACTAATGGTCGAAGATTTGATGGCGTATGAGTAGGGAATGTAAAATAAAAATAAAAAAATAAAAATCATTTATTAACAGTCCACAGTTGTACAAACATAAGATCAGTAACTTAAGCCACACTAGGCATAGCCTGTTTCGTGGCCAAAGATTTTAGGCGATTACATAGTAGGACTATAGGTGCAAATAGAAATACAAAGTAAAAATCTTAGTACTAGTAGGAACAACATAGTATTTTATAAAATTAAATGTAAAAATAAAGTGAGTGTATGTGTGTGCGTTGTGTGCGTGTGTTTGTGTGTGTGCATGTGTGTGTGTGTGTGTGTGTGTATGTGTGTGTGTGTGTGAGTGTTTGGACGTGATTGTATATGTGAGTAAGCCTAACGTACAGTTTTTAATAATTGTTCAACCTCTTGATAATTTAGACTACTAATATATTTTGTAACTGTTAATTGAGCTTCGCGTACCGAAACTTCTTTGAAATTATTTTTTTTGTTAATTAAATTATATAAATGTGGAAACAGGTAATTTTGGAACCGTTGCGCGGATGAAGTATGTACTGCAGGCACTTGTGCCTTGAAAACTCTTTGTTTTAGCACATTGTTATAATTGTCGGATTTTAATAACGTTGTATGGGTGACTTTGACTGCGTTTACCACATAGAGCCTACGAATGCTGAGAACATTGGATTCTTTGTAAATTAGTTCAGTGGGGTACCTTACAGGCTTTTTTAACATTACCTTTATGACAGATCTTTGCGCTCTTTCTAGTGTTAGTAGATATGAGGAAGCTGCTCCTCCCCAGACACTTAAGCAGTATGTTAAAATAGACTGACAAAGAGAAAGATAGATCTTTTTGACCAGGCTTTCACTAGCCACGTTTCTGATCTGCCTCATTATATAAATTACTTTTCTGGTTCTAGCAGATAGGGTCGAAATGTGCTCCTTAAAGGACAGTTTCTCATCTAGGGTCACACCTAAGTATTTAATAGTTTGAGATCTTTGTATTGCTTTACAACCACAACCAATGGGAGTTGCATCTATATTATCTATGTTACATGTGTGTATAAAAATATCAGCGCTGTTGGTAGGGGATGAAGGTAGAGTTTTGTGGAAGCAAAGGTACTTAGTTTTAGTGGTATTTAAAGTAAGTAGATTATTATTAAGCCAGCAGGTAATTTTTGCCATACCAGATTCTACATTTTGAAAACACTGATCCCAGGTTTTATCGTGAAATATAATTGCAGTGTCATCTGCATAACAGATTATTTCAGCGTTTTGCAGGGGTAAATAGGCTAGGTCATTTAGATATAATAAAAATAACGTAGGACCTAGTACACTGCCTTGAGGAACTCCGAAAGACAACTCTTTTGGTGTACTAAGCCACGTGTCAACCTTTAAGCATTGCTGCCTTCCTGTCAAGTAGCTCTGGAACCAATCCAGTGGAATTCCTCGGATACCTATATTTTCGAGCCGCTTTAATAGAATCGGAATTGACACAGTGTCAAAAGCTTTGGCTAAATCCAAGAAAACTCCTACACATGACTCGCCTCTATCTAAATGATTAACAATCCCATTAGTAAGCATACTTACAGCGTCTTCAGTTGATCGGTTTTGTCGGAATCCGAATTTTGTCGGAATGTATTTCGAATCAATCATCAGCCCAGCCTTATTTCCAACTATGTTGGAGTCGGCTTCCAGTCTCACCGGATACAGCTGGATACGAGTACTTTACATGAAGCGACTGCCCATCGGACCTATACAACCCAGTTACCTGTAAAACTGGTTGTCAGACTTTCAAGCTTCTGACTACTTTTGACAACTGTCAAAGATCTTTGTAAATGACTGCCGGGACCCACAATTTAACGTGCCTTCCGAAAAACGGAGGAACTCGATGTTCACAAAATGGTCACCCATCCATTCATCAACCTCGGCAAGCGTAGCTTAACCTCAGAGATCGATCCGCGCGGCTGTTGTTAACTAAGCCACGTGTATGTGGAATCAGTATGGCTTTTAATATCACTGACTGATACAGCGAGTTTGAACAATCTAGTCGGCTATGGATCAATTAATGCTAAGTAGTGTTTGACCTTAGCGTCGTATGGACTACTAGTGGCCTGCCCTAGCTCTGCTCGAGTTTTTTTAGTATATCTATATTTATGTGGAAATAAGAATTTAATAATTAAGATTAGCTTTAAGTTGTCAAAAATTGCATATCGGCTATGGATAAACTGTTGATTCAACACTAATTGTAACATCCTATGTACACAGTTATGCAATAAATGTATCTTTATCTTACTTCGTACATACATGAATACTATCTAACTATTTTCTCAAATTAATTCGTTTAGTTTCGTCTACTCATATTATTTTCACTCAACAACTAGTTAGTCTCAGGTTGTACTGATTCGTCCATTTTTGTTTACGTAGCGCTCAGTATTTGAGCGAAGTAACTATGTTTCAAAAGCACATAAAGATTTTATATTATCGTTGTGAATTAAGGCAAGATCCTATAATCCAAGTCAAAAGTCTACCTTCAAAGTTTACCTTTGCCCATCAAACGGCAGTTACCAACTCAATTTAAAGTCGTTCTGCTAAATATCTTAAAAGATAATCCACTAATCACACGAAAGAATAAGTTGGTGTAATATCTTAGAACGCGGCACATTTGCCTCTCCAAGATGTTTGGAACTGGGTCACGATTCTCCGACGTTTTCGCTGCCATTTTACATATTACAATTATTACCCGCTTCCATATTGTAGGGGAACCTTCGGGCTTGAATTTTAAGAGTATCAGTCCCTCGAATCTTTATTTAGACACAATTAGTGTCTTTATCAAACATGTTAAGCGTAAAACTAATTTGAACAACCATATTTCGTTCTTTGTTTTTTGGCAGATGGTCGACTAAGTGTCAAATTTGACTGCCTAGTCATAATGATGCAATAAGATATAGGCATAGGACTTAATTAACTACAGTTTAAACAGCCTCTAAAACAATTTATCATATTAATATAGGACTTAATGTCCACTCATCTGCTACTCATGATTTTTTAAAACCAGTTTGAGTACCGCGTATCTCATTTGACAACTAGTGTTCGTCAAATCGATCGTCACTATTCAGAGAACATTGCTGCTTTGACGTAACGTGTTAATTGCTATAATCTAAATGAGAATACAATGTACAGCATAGTGGCTTTTAAATAGTATCCCTCAGATGGTGTCTTGTCTTTTTATTTCCTTAAGTGGTCTTTTTCTGCGATTCAAAAGTAATAAGCTTATATGAATTTTTAATATAACAACTGACATACATTTAGCAGAATGTAGCCCAAGGATGTGAAAATGTTCTAGTTTAGTATTTGTTGGCATCATTCCATCATGAGTTTCACTATGCAGGATACATTAAGCCTTGGCTCGCATAAACGCTAAATTATTACTATCCACCAGTTCTTGGAAACTATTATGCTATTGTAGGAGGCGTTTTGTGAAGATTATTTTGGGGGGAATTAATGGAATAGGACAGTTTTGGCCTAAGGTAGCTAAAGATCACGAGCATAGGCCTTTGCCCAGCATATGTATTGCGCATACCTTTTTTTTAAATAGTAGTAACTTAAAGCGTCATTTAATAATTACCGTCAGTAACAGAATTACTCTTTATATAAAAATCTTTTTTGTATAAAAAGATAACTCCCGCACTAAGAATTGCTCTTGTGTTGCGGTTTGTAATTGCGCTTGCGGGGACTTTTACAAACATACAAACAACAGACACAAAGTACAACCAGACCCGAAGCAATTGTTTGTGGATCGCACAAAGCGTAGCGGCATAGCGACCTAAACCACTGCGCCACGGAGGCAGCCAAATCGCCTACAAAAACCTTTTTTCTAAGTTTTTTTATTCAAAACGTAGTACAGGTTAAATTGAGTATGGTACATAATGGTAATAAGGAATCTAAAAAGATTGTTCTTTACAGAAAGGTGACCAGCAAATCTTAAACCAAAATCAATGCGGCAAAAGTTAAATCACATGCATCTTCCGTATGTAAGTTTCAGCCAGGCTGTTTTACAAATAAATCCCGAATTAGGAATGTTTCCAACTCTCCGTTTTTACATAGTTGTGTTATTATTTTTGTTTTCAATGTACTTTCTGGAGCTCGGGCAGACGTCCAAGGCACACGCGCTCTAAGTGAAGGAAATGAAAAGAAAGTGCATCGGCTGTTTCGGAAATATTTGTGCCAAGAGATATTGCGTTTTATAAAGAAGTTTATATTGATACTTTTTACGGCAGACAGTTTATTGTTTTCGAAATTGTGTATTGAATATTTCTGCTGGGTTATTTTCGATCTTCCTTTTATACTTTTGTTATTGGAAGATAGTTACGATTTCTCTTTATTTTGATAATCAATGCATTATTACAGTTGTTTTATAGTTGTTTTATATAAATTTCAAATTGAAACTTAATAAGCTTTTTGTAGTACTTTTACCATGAAACATTTAAATGAAGTTGTAGTTACAATAGCTACTGAAACACTGTTCTTTTCTATAAACGTGCACTATAATAAAACCACGAGATGAACTGGAGTTAAATGTAAGGGCTCTCGCCGAGAGTTGTCTCATTACTTTATATTCTACCGCGGAACTGAGGCTTCAGTGATAAAGTGTGTTGTTTTATAATGACAGACATCTTGTGGCAGGAAATTTAATTTCTTTTTAGCTTAGTTTTTTCGTTTGCATTGATTTTCTTTCTCATTTCTGGTAAAGAGCAAAGTACGGCTTTTGATCTAAAAATATGTTTTGCAAATAATTTTATTTTATTTCGAATGATGCAATGAACATATATGGGCTGCATTTAACATTAGATTTTACATTACAATAGTAAAGGGAAGGAATAAGTAATTTGTAAGTTTCATAGATATCTTACTTCCTGAGTTTTCCAAAGAGTACATGACAAAGCCCATTAAATATCATAAACAAGAATGTTTGGACAACACTCACAAACGGTCATCTGATTTCAAATTAAGCAGAGCTTGTACTTTGGTAACCAGACTACTCAAAAACATACTTATATAATTCTAAATACATACTATATATATAGATAAATAAGTAGGTTTAAAACAAATGCTCATGCTCTATCAACTAATAAGTTCTCACGTTGTCAGATTGTCGCGCAACAAATGTTCCTAGCAACAAGTAAACACAATTACCTCTTGTTCAGGGTGACGCGACATGACAGCTCGTCGATACGACACGATCAGCCTTAAACGTCGATTGTGCTGACTAATTAAATACGTACTGTGTTCTTGGTTAATTCACTTGATGAGATGTTTGATTGGACGGTAAGAAAAGATGGGATTTCACGCTTTTGACTTTGACACAAGTTATAAGCAATTAATTAACTTTTGACTAGATTTCTTTCCCATCTTCTTTTTCTTCTTTAGCCTATGGTTAGTGGTCAACCTAGTGTCAAAGTTGTTCAAGACGCCCGAAGGCCTTTGACGTGGTTTAACGGCTGTTATCTTAATTGACAACAGCCGGGACCGAGTTTTTACGTGCTCTATGAAACACCGTGATGCCCAATTCAATCCTTTGCACTTTGCAATAGAGACTATTTTTATGTTCAATGTTTTAACATCGGCTTTATATTCACGTAAATTGATATGAAAACTACCTAAAATTCATTCGTAAAGTTTAGTACAATGCAAAAACAGTAGGAATGGTGAAGTTCGCGTGCGGCGGCGCGCTGGCCCACTTCTAAAAGATAATGAGTTCTGATAGCAACATTAACTTATTGCTGCTAGCTTTGCGCTTCTGTGCTGAAGATGTATGTAGACTTTTAAAGAATTAGTCGAATTACTGATAGGCTAATATAATTTTGACGATAGCTTTTTCGAATGAATACCACAAGTAGGTATATAGAGCCTGGATGCCCTGAAGAAAATATGCGGTAATAAATACACTTTTGCCACACCTGAAAGTTAATCCAGTAATTGATAACAAGTCGTTTCAAGGATCTTACTCTTGGACTATCTCAAAAACGAATGTGTTGCTAGGATTAACCGACGTCTTGTTACGAAAACGGTAAATTAGTATAACAAGATGACCACTTGTCAAAAAACTATCGTTACAAACAGTCATACAAAACATAAACCGAATGACATGCTTAAAAGTACTACATTATTATTTCTTCAAAATATATTCGCTCTGACATTTCACAAGCAGTTTCCGATTGATCCATCATGTGGTTCAGTATTTCCCACAAATCCTGGCGGCGTCTCTGACTCGATGTATTTGGAGCGCTCATTTTTTCCGAGCCGCCAGACACCGACCCGAGATTGAATACGTTTCAGGCTTCGAACTGAGAATACTAGGGCTACCCTCATGGTGCAGAAGAGCGCATTTCTATATTTATTTATCTAACTGTGGATAATCTTAGAGGCTCTATCTATCGATAGATAGATGCATAAGCTAAGAGGTTGTAAGTAAGACTTACAAGTTTGCAAAAAATCATTATTTTGTCATTTTGATGGTTATAACAACGGCAAGGTAAAAATTGGCTCTAATCTGGGTTAAACGAGATGTTAAAAAGTACCAAAACACAAAGTACACCATATAGTGATGTTTTAAATCTGGTACTAGAAAATGAAACAGACCTAGAATAGCTATAAATTAAGTTTGTCGCAGAAACCGAGATAAACCTATTGAAAATTGAATTTTTGACCCATGCCAGAACATCTGGCAACATTTCTTAGCTTCAATCCTGTTGAAACCTGAACAGATCAGCTTCCTGGCAACCCTAGCCGTGACGTCATATATCAAATAGAGCGCAGCCGAGGTTACGAGCACAAACCTTTTTATACCGCGTCACAAACATGTTATATTGAGGGTGCGGGTTCGACACAGATTCAGACAGTTTCGGCCTGCTTGTAAATGTATTTGGTTTATGTACTTTACTTGTGTGTTTATGAGCTAGAGGATTTGGATTGTGGTTGATATTTTTTGACTGAAAGTTTTCATAGAACTTAATGATTACTAACATCGTCTCTAGGCATACGCAACGTCTATTTGTCTCTCGTCTCTCTCTCTCTCTTTCTCTCTCTCTTCGGTCTACTGCTTTAGTTTGCTATTCAGTTATCAAACGAAGCTTTCTAGTTGTGTTTTTTTTTCGAACGAAAATCAAGGATTGTTAGAAAACATCTGATAAGTTATTGAAATTTAAAATCTTTGTTAAAATTTTATGTTGCATCATAATTTGCCTCTGTAGGCTTGCTTTGAATCTAAATGTCTAAAAGTGTGACAAGTAATACGGTACATATAACATATGAACCCAGAGCCAAAAGGTTTGACTTCAAAGCAATCGTCGAAAATATAGAGAAAAAAAAACATGGCACATTTGGCTTTATAGAACACATTTGAAATGTAAAACAACCATATTAAAAATTCTCAAACCACAAACAAGTGAGTATCACCTCCCTCCGTGGGGGGCAACAGGCACTCAATTTCCCTCCCCTCTCTATGTTTAATTTCCGTATCAGCGCGAGTGTGTTCCGGTGCCAAGGCCACGATCACTCATCAACCGACTTTAATATTAAAATGTCTTATGAAACACGGAAATATTTGGAATTTATGCCGTTTTAATTTTGAAGTTGACTGAAAATTAAGTAGAGGAATTAGTACAGGAGAATTGAATTTCAGATATTAGATTTTGGTCTCCTACCAAGAAATACCAAAAAGCAATTCTTCTTTTGGTAATATTATCGAATAAATAGAAATTAATATCTCCTGTTTGCACACTTGCTAGTGCTGGCTTGCCAAGATACAGGTTCACTTTACGTGAGTAAATGTATAAGTTTTTAATTAAAGCTGTATACTTTTATACAAATCAGTTTTAGTTTTGGGAAAATTTTACAAGCTGCAAAAACGTTTGTAGGAACTTAAATTTTTATTTAAATCTTGTGTAGTATATCAGACTCGTCACAAATTTTCTCATAATTACTCTCCCGGGAAAGAAAAACTGTGAAAAAAGCTCCCCAAATCAATATACGATATTCACAACCATTTTGTTAAATGTGCACGTTCAATAAAACTATCCTAATTTCATGTAATACGAATAAAACCCGTGTCTTTTATTCTTACTGCTGTACTCTAGTAATCCTCCCGATATTTTAAAACAACCAATCTTATGAATAAACAAACAAGGTAGTAATATAATATTGAAACAATCAAACGACCTACAGTTTTCTTTAAACACAGTTCAACAATGGCCCTATCATTATTATTATTGGTAGAACTAAATTGTTTTGTTTGAAGTACTGAACAAACGTTTAACTATCTTTACTAATAACTACTGTTTGTATTCTTTACAAATACGAGTACATATTGTCTTTTATATCAAATAAATAGTTGACTTCCGCCTTACACTGTTTTTTTTTCTATTCTAAAGAATATTTTTATGATAAACCAATGTTTCATCACGTACTAGAAAAGAAAAAAATACTTTGGTTGTCTCCATTTGCCATGCTTAATCTCGTCAAAATTGTCAATATTCAGTGTTGTAACAATTGCGGTAGTGTTATGACGTACAAACAAACAAAACCAAAATACATACAAACAAACAGACGGCGGCACATAGATAGACAGACTTTCGCATTTATAATATAAGTTGTCTGTAGCAACGCTTACTCTTCAACATTTACATATAAATAATTTAACCCATTACTGTCCCACTGCTGGGCAAGCGTCTTCTTCTCCGCCCGTAATGAGGAAGGGTTCAGGCCTTGAGTCGATATAAAAAAAACAATATAAAAAATTATAGAAGCTTTTGTCACTAGTAAAGTTCTCTTTCATAGTTTTAATTATCATAAACCGAAAGTTTCATATTCTGTACATTAAAACGGCTATAAAGGCGACAGTTTTCATTATTTCCTAGTTTCTGCTACGCTTGTGGGCACTGAAGTAATATGCAATATGCATCTTAAGAGATTATATAAAGGCTTATATAGCTTGGAACGTGTTGTTCAAAGATGTTCTGTAGTACAGAGAGCACGTACGGTGAGATTAAATTAATATCACCCTGTATTTGGCTGGGTTGCTGAATTTCATATTTCAATTTTCTACTTCAATGTGGTGATAAAAATAAGCTGTTTTGCAGTTGTTCTGGTATACTCGTTTCTGTTTTTACATACAGATAAAATTACTGTAAAGGAATAGATACTGTCTCCATAGAAATTTGACCGCTCTTACTTAGCACCAAAAGTTACCAGCGTTGATTTATTGTAGCCCTTTACTACTGTCATATGTTTCCTAGTAGTCGTGGAATATGATTACAAGGTCGAAGAGTCGCTATAAGGTATCGCAGAAATTATGGGAATAGCAAACTTTTTTTTTAACCTATACTGTCCCATGGTTGGGCAAAGGTCTCCCCCAAATTTCTCCACCGGTCTCTATCGTCAGCCATTTTCTGCCTGCCTGCCTTCCAGATAAGTGTCCAAATCGTCACGCCAACGTTTCCTCGGCCTGCTTCGACGTCGTCTTCGACCTTTAGGCATCCATTGTGTGACGATACTTGTTCACCTACCACCAACATGACCCGCTCAATCTCATTTTAGTTTTGCAGCACACTTAAGTAGTTTTATTTTTTTATGCATCCCAGGGCATTCATATTTCGCTCCTTAAATCTCTATTTCCCGTGGCATAGAACTGTCTTTAAAAACAGAAAGCGCTCCGTCACTTTATTATACCCTGCCCTACCCCAATATTTAACCGTATCGAAACTAAACCCAGTAGAAGTTATGCGGCGAGTACAAAGTTGGCACGGCTGGCGCATCCGCTGCTGTTGGCAGGTGGTCAAGAGTGCAGGTGACCTGGCCTTCACCTCCCCCCTACACCCCCCCTTTCATACCCTCTTCACCCGCCCGTTATATACGACACAACGACCTGTTTCACTGATATTGATGCAGATTGAGGCTTAATGGCCAGTTATTTTTGAAGCATCGATTTGTTTAATGACTTTGGATGGGACATTGTTGTGGACACAGTTTTTGAAGAGTTTTGCTCGAGAAATGTATGGGCGAGTTTTGGTTAGTTTTTTCTGCAATTAATAATTATTATGACTGAAATTTATGAAGTATCATGATTTTCTGCACGAAGAAGGCTACTTTTTTTTTTAAATATATCTCGACTATGAATTGCTCTTGTGTCGCGGGGACAAACATACAAACCATACCCGAATCAATATTTGTGGATCGCAAATAATTGTTGGGCTAAATTTCATGTTTCTAACTTCTATGTGCTGCTGTGCGATGATTATCAGTCGGTCAGGACAAGTAATTTTATAAGTATAGATGAGTATTATCTCATTAGAATCTTGAAGTCTTGACATTGAACTCTAGACGTCTCCCCACTTTGTAAAACACCGAGTGCACGATTATCTGATCTCTCTCAATCTATCTTTGTTCAAGGGTAGATCGTAAGTTAAAGTTCGAAGCTATCGATCGTCGCCACTAATAACATTATGTACTATACATACATATACATATATGTTGGTGTATATGATGAGATTAACGTTAGATTTTAACTAGTTATCGGTCCTGGAGGTGTCACCTTCGATGTGAATTTTCGACTATGTAGAGTTGAGTATCTATATTGCGAGTTGTCTTGTGGATATAGGGCCTTTAAGTTTGCTATTCTATCACGGTAAAGAAAGGTAAAAATAATGCAGTAACAGTTTAACCCTCTTATTCTCAAACACACTATAAACCTATTTTAGTTAAAATGCTACTATAATATGTTTTCTCTTTTTCATTTCGCTAAGGAGTGAAAGAAACAAAACACTGTATAAGCCTTTCATAAATTCATATATTTTTATGAATAAGACAGTAATTTTATAAAGTAATAAGAAAAAGTACTTAAATATTTCGTAATTTCATATCTTTTTAGCCATTAAATCTTCTTTCACACATTTATAGGTAATTAATTATGCTTAATTATGTTTATTATCATTAAGACTAAGATTTTCCACTCGTATTTGCCGCCATTCTAAAGACCATAATTTACAGAAATATTTTAAGTTGCCAGTAACTTTTCCCCGGTTTTTCATGAACTGATTCCTTAATAAACTTAACTGTTAATTCACTTAATTATGAAAGATTCAAATGCCCGAGCTCTTTCTTTGAAGTGCGGCGAATAAAAAAGGATTTTCTACAAGATAAGTCACGTAGAAAGAAGTATTTTTTCCTGCATACTGTAAACCGTTTGTGGATTCCAAAAGGGGTACCTCAAAAATGCCGAACTGTTTTTTATACGAGGAAAATGTGGAATGTTTTTTCTAATATTTTCAGGCTACGATAGGTAAAGCTGGCACGATGGAAAAGAGAATAAAGATAGTTTAATCGGTGGATGCATGCGGTGGAATATTGAATTGTTGTGAAAAAATATTAAAAAAGAGAGATCAATTCTACTAAAAGTCATAGAGGCTGAACTAGTCTATTTTTTTTTTAAGTTTCATCATCAACTTAGCCTTTCTTCCATCTATGTTGGAGTCGGCTTCCAGTTTCACCGGATTTAGTTGAGTACCAGTATTTCGTATGGAGCGACTGTCTATCTATGTTCATTTTAGGAAAAAATATTTATTTACACAGAAAACATTTTGACTTTTTAAGCTTTATGTAACTTACGATATTGTTATAAAAACTGTTTTTATTCTTCGTCGAATCGAATCGTACCTTTAACCTTGAACTTTCCCATTTCAATATTTCATTCATTCAACAAAAAGAAACAACTTTTTCTACATTACGAGTTCTTGAAATAGCCTGTCTTAACATATTGCTCGACTCGAGCATCGAACACACTGGCTTTGCAGTGAAAGTTTCCGTGTTTGCGTGTTTGTGGCTTGTTTCCGGTGACATAACGCATTTTGTTTATTGTTTCAAGTTACGCTAAGGGTTGTTTATGAAAGTGCGGGGGTGGATATAAATCGTAAATGGAATTGGGTTATGGGTGTATCGTATTCTATGCGTATCCGGTATAGCATTATTCTTTTGTATATATCTGTAATCTCGCTGACAATAAAATATACGACAGATATTAAAGCATCTCTTTCTCCCATAGATTTTATACACAGACATAAAATCACGCCTATTGCCCGTAGGGGTAGGCAGAGACCAAAGACATACACAGATCATATCAGCGATATCTTAAAAAGGCCAGGTGCGTACTTGTAACCGGCGGTCCTGTATGACAAGATGTACAGAAGTAGTGAATGAGGCAAGGAAAGTTTGAAAGAGTCATACCAAGTGGCATTCTTTGGTCTCTGCCTACCTTCAAACAGAACGACACAATTCGGTATCTACGAATTATTTTATCGTTAATCAAATGTCCAAATTCTCTTGCCTTTTACCGACCAACGCTGCAACGGTTTGATAAAAGTGCCTTTTTTCCGTGGCGAGGAGAACAAGGTTTCCCTTATTTCCCGTGATTTCCATTCAAATCAGTATTCGGTAAAGGGTTTCCTATATTATTAGTGGGTATATGGGAGTAGTGAGATGTGGGAGTTGAGATAAGACATCAGCAATGAATAGATTATCTGTTCACAGGTGACTGAACGATTTATTCGGTAGGACGAGCAGAGATATACCGTACTGTGTTATACCTTAATTTATGAGGAAGTGCTTAAATTCTGAAACCATATTATATTAGTCCAGCTTTCTTCGAAAATATTTTGGAGCCGGCTTCCAGTCTCACCGGATGCAGCTGAATTTCAGCATTTCACATGGTGCGACTACATACAACCGGGACCCACAATTTAACGTGCCTTCCAAAACCCGGAGGATTCGATATGTAATAGATGGTCAACTATCCACAGAAAAACCCCGGCAAGCATCTCTGAGGTTAAACTCAAACTACTAACTAAACTAAAAACTTAAGTTAACACGCATTTTACCTTAAAATGCCTGGTGATTCGGCACAGGTTACACTGGCCGTGGTCGCAGGCTGACTGACACTACGGCCAGTCATCATCTCAGTCTCTACCCCCATACTAGGGGTGAATCGGTGCGAGATTAAGGCTGAAAAAGGCCTTTTGGAAGCCGGCATTACACTGCCACAATGACCTTGCTTTTAACATATAATTTTAATGCATAACATCATACAGGAACAATAGTTTGATAATACTATCAAAGCGGTAGTTGTGATACGCGAACATATGCATGACAACCAAACATTTGTTATGATTACGACATAAGGTCACACCTAAACCGTGTAAGTAGGTTAGAATAACAGAAGTTTATAAAGTACTTTATTTATACTCAGAAGTATATAAGTCCAAAGTAGTCCTTCAATTTTAAATGGCGATTTTTCTTCCGTAAGTTAACCATCATTTTACAGTTTCTCTATACATACATAATGGCCTATCAAAAACTCTAATTTACAAAATATATTTTTTTATACACTCTCTCTTTCTTGGCTATAACCGTAAGGAAAGCAAAGAATAAAAACCGTCAATTATAATAAGCAAATCAATTTCTGCCCCACTGCTGGGCAAGGGTCTACTCCAGAATGAGGGTGAGGTTAGGTTATGAGTCCACCACACTACCCCAGTGCGGTCTGGTAATGAATGATAATATAATATTTGACCTAAATTGCTTATTTAAATATTACGTAAATTTAATTAAAATTAATCAATATACCAACTATTTAAAATTGATAAGTTATCGGTGAAAGTTAATTATAAGTCGAGTAAGTGATTACGAACGAACATGTTATGTGCATTACTTTTAATAACAAACCACTGTTCCTGTGCGCGATCTGTATCAGTTTAACCTAATTTGATTATGTAATAGCAAAGGTCGATGGTATTGTGTAGGTTTGAGAGTAATATAGAATGGGGTAATTAATTTATTAGTTTCTTTAAAAACTGAACGGTTTTGATTGATAGAATGAGTGGTAGATTAAGTATAACGTAGACTAAATCCAGCTAAATAAGGAAGTGCGTTTAACTCGGTCTTGTTTAATTTCTTTTGTTTAATAAATTACATGTAAAAATAATAATAAAAAAAAAAGAAAAAAAAACATTACATGTAAAAAAATGCGATTGCAAAAACGTATATATGTATATATGCTTTAAAATGATCTTATAGCGCATGTTGTCAAAATCGTATTTTCGTTTGAAGCTAATGACGTCCTATTGCTGTGCAAATAAATCGTAATTATTATTCAGTAATTTGTAAAAAAGACTACACTTCTTTTTCCTCGTCTTATAATGTGTCATTTGTTGAGTTATTTACATATACTATAACTAGTATCAACTTTAAAAAAACCTCTCTTATTTACGCAATAAACATACATCCATTGAACACTAAACAAAACAATCTCATCATCATCTTACACACAACAACAGCCACCCCCATTATCTCCCTCCCATGATGTGCAAGTTCATCGCCCGCCCAAGACCTTGTCTCCCATGGTCCACATGGACCAGTTGGAACAGATCCAAGTACAGCCAAGGACGGGACATCATTCCTATGTTATCAGTTACTCTGCCAAGAGATGCTTTGTTTTGTTTTTTTATTGTTGGTGGTAAATCGTTGTGATGGAAAGGATAGTGTGCCAAGTAAGTTTGTTTGTGGAAATATGTGTGTCATTATATGGAAGGTCCTTAAAAAATATTTCTGTGACTGGAGTCAATGAAAGGAGGACTTTGTCGTGCAAAGTATACTATTCTAAACGACTGTTTTAACTGAAGATGTTTGCAGAAATGTTTGTAATATTTTAGATTCGTATTTTATCATGTTAGTCCCCTGTTATAGAACGTCCTCTTCCATTTGCCTTAGTGGTTGTTACAAGTTGAATTATAAATTAATTTAAGGAAACTTTGACATTGAATTACTGGCTTCTGCAATGCATATTTACATTAGAAGACAAGGAAGACCCAGTGATCTTTTGAAAGTTCTATTATGTAGTCATTTCTGAAACCGTAGCTATAACATATAAATATGTTTACATCTCTTATGGTTTCCTTTTTTACTTATTTGTTTTCACTAGCCAACATTTAAACGGGTCTATCCCACTAGTCCCGAACAATGCGCCAACAAAATGGTTCACGATAACCGAAAAAAAAGGCTCGCAAAGAAATTCCTGTAATTTAAAAGAAACTGATGATTTAATTAAACAATTTCCTTCATATAATTGTTTAAATCAATACTCCCTTTCTTTAGTTACCAGCTGTTAACATCGAATTCTCTCAAGACAGCTGACATTAACAGGGTCAATCAGTTACTCAATTAACTTGTTACTTCATAACATTGTGTGTGTGTGTGTGTGTTCGTTTGTGTGTAATACATGTTTGTTTTTAAACTTATCGTGTTGTGTGTGTCAGTAGGTGTGTGTTTGAGAAGACATGGAGAAGATGCTTGTTTGTTGTAGATTTATAATGTTAGGTTAGGAATTGTTTGGTTATAAGCTAATATTACTTACTTGCGAAAATGTTGATAGACTTTTAGTAATAGGTCCTAATTGAATGCCATTTGTAGAAAGTGGCAAGAAAAATGTACGTTTCGGAGTTTCTATAATATAGTTTTTGGTTTTGTTTCATATCATTTAATATAGGGGAGAGAGACGACAAATAAAAAGTAGATTCAAATAACCATGCAAAGACAGACCACAACACATTTCAGACACTTTCATAAAAAGAAATTGCAGTAAATTGACAATCTTATCCTCTTTTAAGTCGGCTAATAAAACACTTACAAGCAGTAAATACAAATACTAAAGATGAAACTATTTACATTATAAAGTAGCTTAGAAACCCTTTTTTGTAAATCTTTCCCTTGTCGCGTGACTGTGACCTTTATCTAAATCCCTAGAGCCTAGGGCTCACACGGACCGAATAGACAATGTGTCCTTGTATAAAAATATGGTCTCCAATCAAACCAGTGACCTGTGCCACGCGCTGACCGCAATTGATTGACAGCCAATGGAACCGAAATTGTGTAAATATATAAGTACTAGCTGACTCGCGCTACTTTGCTTGCGCCACATAAGAGGGAAAAGGTCAAAATTTTCCCCGTTTTTGTAACATATTTTACTGGTACTCTGCTCCTATTGGTCGTAGCGTGATGATATATAACTTATAGCCTTCCTCGATAAATAGGCTATCTAACACCGAAAGATTTTTTCAAATCGAACCAGTATTTCCTGAGATTAGCGCGTTCAAACAAACAAACTCTTCAGCTTTATAATATTGGTATAGATATTGATATTAAAAATCCGAAAGGATGACTATCTGCTACGCTTTATCATCTAAACTGCGGGACATATCTTGATGAAATTTTGAAGACCAGTAGCTTAATTCTCTACCACTGTTAACTACCGACAACCGGCTAGCTATCGAGACATTTTACACGAAATTCGTTTAGCGTCTCCACCGGGCTTCGTAAGAATTATTTTGGCAGTACATTTTAAATGTCTAATTCTCGATACTCGGCAGTACCGACTGTAGAGATTTTGCGCTACAGGTATGAAATGTTTGATACTCCATCTTCCGATATCAGCGCGAACGAGGATACAACTAACAGTTCTAGAATAATAAAATTCTTAAGCTTTTTGTCTATGTTTATTGTGTTTAACTTTAAAAGTCAAAGTTCAATATTTTCGCAACAGTTTCCTTGAAGTTCACACGGCGTTTTAAAGATCGCATTTTAGTTTTTATTTAGATAGATATTTTGTAATAGCTTGCGGTATTATTTAAAGATGAGAGGTCAAGGTTACAACAAGGATACTTTTGATCAATTAAGTTGTACACGATTACTTAAGGCCAAAATTAATAACCTAACGCTGGTAAGGTGACCTACCATAGTTAAGCGATAGCGTATCAGCTTTATTTTAGAAATCCTTCCCGTGTAAATCCCGATACCTCGGGAACTTCGGGATAAAAAGTAGCCTATGTGTTATTGTGGGTCTTCAGCCAACTATATATCATCAATTTCAACGTAATCAGTTCTGTAGTTTTTGCGTGAAAGAGTAACAAACATCTTTACATACATACTCACAAACTTTCGCAGCTATAATATTAGTAGGATAAAAAAAAAAATTTTTTTTTATTCAGATTATGACAAAGTAACCTACTTTTTAACGAAAATTCGACTGTTACTTGGTGTCTGATGAATACTTTCTGTGGGATCTAATTCTGTTTAAATGAAGCTTTAAATTATTAATATATTCCTAATCTTTCCTATGACCCTCGTCAAGGATTTGTCGAATTAATCAAGCCGTTTGATAACTGTCTTGTTTTGTTCCAGGTAAGCGTGGGTTTACGGCTTCCATGGCTTTTCCGGCCCTCGCAGGAATCTCGGCCGGCCGGGTAATCTTCCACGAATGATTTATAGTGAGTGTTGTAATCTTATTTAATGTTTTGATACCCTTAAACGGGGGTTACCCTCGGACAGGCACGAGATTGGGTTGCGCCTAATTTATTATTTCTTAATTATTGTGGCTTGTGAAGATTAAATTTGAGTGTTCTAGCGGTTGATTGGGAAGCCATTTTAATTGTTTAGGTAAGACAAGGGAATTGCATACTTAATTAGATAATAAAAAAATAAATGAGATATTATAACATAATATACATACACTTATATATTATAGTAAACTAGCATTAAGCTGCTTGCTAGTGCCTGCCCGTTGGATTAAGAAGAGGCAAAACTGTGCTAAAAGAACATAAACATAAATTTGCATTAAAAACATAGGAGTAGGTATTTTTAATAAGTTATATGGCACACCTATTCACCGTCTCAGTATAGAAGTAGGCTGATCAGTTCCAAACTTAACGAAATTATTCCTAGTACTTGGTTTGTATTTTCGTCGTTTTAAGTGTAAACAAGAATCAAACTAGAAATTTTAATTTAAGCCTCGTTGCTATATATTTCCCACCAAATTGTCTCTTTTCCTTTGTGACAAAAAACTTTATCTCAACACCCTTTTTACAAGGTTCCGTCTTCGTAAAGTTTATGCTTGTTAATTCAAATTTTGGGTCCTCACGACGAAATTACAAGACGGGATCCCTTGGGGGTAAGTTAAAGACTAAAGTAATTACAAGAAGTAATACTTATATCATTGTATACTTACCTATTACATTGGTTCAATTAATGTTGATTTATTCTTATAATAATGTCATTCATCTCTTATGAATGTATAAACATGTTTATATGTAGGTACATAAAGACAGTATTTATTTCAATAAACAAAAGTAGCCCTAACGAGAAGTAGCCCAAGTGAGAAGTTGCCCTATTGAGAAGTAGCCCAAGTGAGAAGTAGCCCTAATGAGAATTAGCCCTAATGCGCCTAAACCATCGTAACAATTAGACGTGCTCACTCGTTATAATTGTTATAGCTTAGCAAGCGTGATGCTACTGTAAAGAGGATTTGATTTTGAGACTGTTTGTTTTTTTTGAAAATGGTGGTTTTTGTTTTGATAAGGTTACAGTATTTTGCAATTGAGTACAGGTTTTATCCATCCTTTTAGTGTGTAATATAGCTTCTTTACATAAGAAAACTTCCTAGTGCTCCCTTTACGTATTAGTTAATATTTACATTTTTTTTTAAACTCGCGGCTTGTTCACATAATATTATAATACAACGGGTTTTAAACGCGATTGAAAATAAAAGGTTAGGATACCTTATTTATTTGTAATATTATTTGGCTTTGAACACGCAACCGCCCCTACACCTAACTGGTAAAAATCTACAGCGCTCACGTATAAACCCCATTGGGAACCTATGGTTAGAGACCTATGTGTCAACCTGATTAAAAATACTTCCCAATTGTGAAAACTAACGTTTTTTCATGTCTAGGTGCATTTTTAACTGCAATTTCATTGAGGAATGGATTGTCAAGACTGTTCTTACACAATTAACTTAACTATCAAGTCTGTGATGGACATGAAACGGCTTGCAGTAAAGTTAACAACCCGGTTAACTAGACGAGTTACAGCCACTAGTTTGTATGACGAGTCTACTAATTAGAATAAGTTAATGAACATTGTATAAAACTCGAGGCATAACAAAGTATCTATTTTATTAAACTTATCTATAATATGTATGATGCTAGGGAATAATAAAATAGTCTATCCATTTTATTAAACATGTCTATAATTGTCTGTTTCTCCGTTGTTTGCAAAAGTCCCTGCGATACTAAAGAGCTAGAGAATTCTTAGGGCTTTAAAGTAAACGTTTCTGTACAAAGGCCAGTGGCAAGTTTCGCAGTCACAGGTTGTGGATAAATATTGGTTTATCTATCCGATGGACAAAATGACTGCAAATGTTTGAAATATACTGTCAATATTCCTTTTGATAAGCTATTACATACTTAGTCAAACCGGCCAATAAGAGTTCAAAGCGATAGAAAAATATTACAGAGAGCTTTAATTCGCAGTAAAATTCGTGATACATTTTCAGTGTGTAATATTCTTTTTATTTATAGTGAAACGAACTTTGTACAATAAATATTTACATAAATAAATCGTTAAGGTATCGCGTGTCGATGTAAATAGTCGAAAAATACCGATTATTTAGTAGTTAATCGTTAATTATGATCGTTAGCGACGCCATTACGATGTTTTGTGATCGAACGATCGTGAGGTCACATGTTGATAACACTATCGATTTGTTTCGAGAGAGAATATAAAAGTATGAATAGAAATAAACTATGGAAAAAAATGGTTTATTAGAAATTCATTTCATAACTGCACGTTTGGCGCAGTGATTACAGTGGTCGCCTCGACGCAATAACTATAGCGCCGCGTGTGGTGGGTTCGAATCCCACCCGGAACAAATATTTGTGTGATGAGCACACGAGTATTTGTTTGAACGCTTGAAGGTTAATGCCAGATTGGTGACCTGGTAGGCTCAAGGCCTTATCTCTCCCTCGTTCCTGACCTACAGGACCCTTACCCAGCAGTGGAGAGTTAATTTTTATTTTGACGCTGGCATAGTGAAAATTAATTGGAATCTTTGCTGTTCTCTAGAAACTGTCATTGAACTCAGTGGTAATAGGTTATTATGCGTAAAGAAAATAACGTAGGTGTGTATTAATGTTGACACTTGACTATTTACAAAACACGCGGCGATCTGCTATTAGATTATGTCAATAAGGTTATCTCTGTCATAGTCCAGACCACACACAATGACGAATAAATTGTGTTTAGACGTTATTACTAGTGAACCCACGCGGTTCTGCTACGTAATTTCGGTAAAATAAAAAAGTTGTTTAGGGGTCAATCTTTAAATAAAAACCTAGTTAATCTTTGATTCTCTGTCTTCAGCTATTTCCATGCTTAATTTCATCTTGATCAGTGCGGTGGTAGAAAGCTTAGCCGTGAAAGAAAATCAATATATGTAATATGATAATGATATCATAATGATACTCTAGAATTTCCAAAACTTTTGGACACCTCTTCGATCTAGTTATATAGGTCCCATAAACAAACTCATACATACAAAACAAAAACATTAATCTCCAAACATCTCATCAAGTATGTCTCCTACATCTCGCAATAACTTAAGACCTTTATAAATAAGTGCACGTATCTCCCCTCTCGCTCGCTCCCCCCTCTTCCAATAACTGCGTCTCGTTCTATGCAGTAATTGTTTCTGCTGGACCTCGCACTGCGATAGAATACTAATGAAGCAAGTGCCGTCGAACGGAAAATCATTTTAGGCTTGTTTTCTTCCTTCTATTTTTGTGATAGATAGTTTTATTTTAGTTTCGTTTGTAAAGTTAACTTTAGTGTAGCTCATGTTGTGTAAATAATGTTCTTATATACCAAAAATTATAACAATTTGCCTCTGCGTTTGCTTTTTCATAGCTTCTTTTCTCAGTATTTTGGGATCCAGGATTTTATTTTGGAGGCACTTTAGTTGGTGGGTAGGGGAGGGGAAGAGTTCTCTTGAACTTTCTGAGGCGCTAAACTTTATAAGTAAAGCACGAGCAGTAAATATGTTAGATAACTTCAGTCATATTAGCCGTTTTTTTTAAATCCACTGCTTCAACGCTAGTTAATTTCAAGAAATTTGGTTCACCATAAAAACGAAACAAAAAAACCGTTGCATTTATATTATCAATATGAATTACATCCTCAAACCTGAAAAGAAAACCTCTGAAGTACAAATCAAACAATAATTTCAGTAGCACTATCGCAATATCAAAGTCATTCACTCGCTCCTTACTTCATTCGTTCATCTGAAGATGTAGCTCCTCGCAGTTCAAGCATCATTCGTTCAATGACACTTCACTTCGAAACTGATTGAGGACTTCTTTGATCTTTTTAAGTCGTCTGAAAAACGAAGGTTGTAGTTACTTAATAAAATTAGTCACTTTTGACACAGCATTTATTATTTACTTACTGATCCGTGCAGCCCAGTGGATCAAGTTCCAGTCCCTATTTCAACCGCTTTGATTTTGGAAAAAAAAAATAGCCGTATTTGACCCCGTATTTTTAACTACCTTCATGTTAAATTATGTCAAAATTGATTCAGCGGTTTGCCTGTGAACGCGTAACACACAGACATGTCGATTGTTTCATTAATATTTATCGTGTGGTTAGTATTTAACTTAGTTCTTTTAACTGCTGTGGTCACCCACCTATTAAGTGTCTGCGACAGAGTTTGCTTAACCTCACTATCATTTACTATAGCAGATTCTTAGTTCAAAAGATAATAAGTATGGTAACTGTTTCTGTGATAGATTCTAGCGTATAGGTGACCTAACAATGTCTAGAGCGCTGGTAGAATTTAAATGCATCCACTTTACAATGCGAATAAGATGACATCTGCACTTCTGATATTAGCATATCTATCTATCTTGTGTTTAAAGAGAATATTACTTCGTTCTTTACATGGGTGCTTTTCTTTATTAAATCGCAGTCGGCCCTGGTTTCGCCCGGCATAAACAGTTATTGTACAAAAAAACTTTAACAACTTTTTTTACTTCAAATATTTTTTATTTGTATACTATAGCTTCCGCGACGCAGTGGTTTAGGTTGCCATGTCGCTAACATTGCATCGTCGTGGGTTAGATTTCCACACAGAACAATTATTTGTGCGCTCCACAAGTAATTGTTTCGGATCTAGTTGAACTTTGTGTCCGTTCTTTGTTTGCTTCTAAAAGTCCCCGCGACACAAGAGAAATTCTTAGTACGGAAGTTGTATTTTAAAAAAATACTGTAGATATAATTTTCGGAAACGTACAACGTCTGAACATGGTTACAAGGTACATGTAAATAAAATTATGCGTGCTCAATAACCAGTGTGTTAAACTCCTTTATGAAGCTTACTTTTCGGCTCAAAAACACATAATATTTCTCCGTTTACCTCATTCATGTTTCACACCAATTACATATGTAAAAACCCAATGTAACTTATTTCCATTTTGGTGTAATTTATTTGTAAAATTGCAACATAAAATAAAATTTAGGAGCGTATTCTCTCTGTGGGTGTCGTATAGAAGGTGCGGGTCAGTGGGGCAACAATGGGACCAGTGATTTATGTGTGTATGGGCAATATGGACAATATGGGCACCGTATTATTGGGTAATGTGTAAAAAGGGGAAGAGAGGGTGTAATTAATGTGATTAAACTTGTTAAAGACGTTAAAGAAGAGAGTCGGGCTTATGTTTGAAGTCTCGTTTTACTTTACATAGGGCTCTGGTTAGTATGCTTGCATGAGGACTACCCTTTAATTGGAATTGTCATTCTCGGTGGTAAAAACTTAGTTTTTTGGTTCTTAATACATGTTTCGTTATACTTAGATTCCCTTGTTATTTGGTCTGCAATTAACAACAGTCGTTAAGCCACGTCAAAGGCCTTCAGGCGGCTTGAACCACTTTGACACTAGGTTGACCACTAACCATACAATAAGTAGAAGAAGATTATTCCGTAACAAAATTTTAGTGCACCTGATGGCTCAAAAAAATGGCCTGTTTCCAAACATACATTTTATTGTAAGATATAAGAAAAATAAAATATAATTTAATTCTTAAGTCTACTTATATATTCTATATTAATATCTACTTAAAACCATCTCATGGTAAATCTCCTTTAATAACACATCCATAGCTACTCACCCACACATAGCCAGTAAACAATGGTGTACCCTCAACCCTTTAGCGCGTATTAGAAGATTAACCGCGCGGGGTCAGTAGGGCACGCGGTGATTTATCTACCGCGTACATGGGCGCCATGGTAATGAACTGAATTGATGGATTCCACTCACTCGCACACGTGGTTGTGGAAACCTTCCTCTTTTCATGTAGTTAGTGGTCTTACCCCCGGTTTATTGAATTGAAAACTACCGCTAAATATATCTCAGTAAGCCCCGGTTTCTGAGGTACATTAAGCGGTAGTTTATCTATTCAATAGCGTATTTTTTATATGAGTTTTAACGCTATTGAATAGATAAACTGTCGCTAAACGTAAATGTACCTTTAGATATTATAAAGATAGGTATATTTAGCGGTAGTTATCTATTTATTAACGTTTAAACTTATATGAAAATCACAGTTTGATTAGATAAAATACCGCTAAATGGGCCTTAGAAACATTCTGAGGTTGCATACAAAACCGTTAACCACCTATTTGGAAGCAAAAAATGTGCCCCTGTCGTTATTTCCACAAGCTATTATTAGAAGTACCTATGTGCTATACGTTATCTATGACTTGTTTTATTAAATAATTTATTAATATTATAAAGATATATGTAGAGAAAAATAAAGCAGAATTCGTCCTACATTTCCTTAGAGAAATTCAGTTATTTTAAACTAAAAGAACACTGGAAAACGAACCAATGTCTGACTCTGCCAAAACTCAATTTGAACAAGACTATCACAAGTAGAATATCTGGAGAATGTTCTTGAAAATCTTGTCATATTTGAACACGAGTCGATGAGATTTTCTCTTCTACAAATTGAGATATTTGAGGTTCTGAGATTGTTCGAGATGAAATATGCTTTTGTTGAAAATATTTTATTATCTAATATAATCTTATTTTCAAACGAGTTACCGATTTTCTGAATCCATAAGATTGAACAAGTAAGTTAACCATAAATAAATTAATTTGACAGTTGCCTTATTTCTTTGTGGATAACTTAATAGATACAAAAAATTCTGAGTCTATCTGAGCCCATATATAGAGAAATTTTCGCCATTTAAAGTAAAAATGGTTAGCCCCAGAATCGTGAAAATGAATAATTGGTTACATGTCAATAATAACAAAAGCTTTTTAACCGATTACTTCTATTTTAAAGACTTAGTCAACAAGTAAGTTAATAGTTCTCATAAGCCAAGCCAGCATAATCCTCATATAAAATCTATTATCATCTAAATCACTCAATTAAGTGTGAGATTAAAGAAAGTGCGTGTTGGTAGTGCAGAAGAGAGGCATCGATCGACCTAGCGTCTGACCTCGATTCATTGCGTTTATGTACAACGGTGACGCGTACAGCCGTCGTCACGGCGTCGTGTCGGCGTCGTGTCGGCGATGTGTCGGTGCCGTCACGTGACAATATGTTGTCTGAATAAGGATGACACTGGCTGAATTGTTGTAATTAATAGAAAGTGTTTTCCGGTTATGGTGGTCGTATTGTTACGATCTTTGTACTCCTTGCCAGTTTTGCAGGCATGTTTTGTGTTTTCAGAATGCATGTTTTGTTTGTTACTGGTGGTAGATGTTGTCTTTCTTCTGACAAGAATACTGTTGCCAATTAACTATTTGAAATCATTTTAGATGATATGCCTTCTTTATAACATGGGTAATGGCTTTGGCAACTATTTTTAAGGCATTTATGAAGATACTTAATTTTGAGTCATCGCTGTCTCTTAGTATCCCTATTAGATCCCTACTATACTATAATCTAGTGCTAGTCCCTTTTTACTTACTTATTTATTATTGTAAATCCATCCGATCTTCTCATCATTATTGTAGCACATAATCAAGAATAAAAGTAATTTCTTTTAATTTTCAATTATCATAAAATGAACTACATATTACTTCAAAACCACATGAGCATGAAAACTTTGTCATAGTAATATGTCATTGGCAGCCCTTTTTTTTTTTTTTTTTCAGGAAAATGCATTACTGCATGTCCCGCTCCAGGGAGGTAGCGGGGGTCTGTCGGGCTCTCCCGCCGGCTAGGCGTTCCGGCTTTTAAATTTGGGCATACCGACTAAAAACCTGACGGTGTTCCTTCAACTGTCACCATAAAGTGGCCAGGACGCGGTACCTCCAATTGGATACTCCGCGTCCCATTATTGGCAGCCCTACATTACCCAGTTTGCACAATGCATTCAGATAGGGTGTTTTTATGGCGTCGCGTATCAGATCCTCCCATTTCCTCTGGCGCCGTTAGCCCTCTTATGGGATTACGAGTATCGTTGTCTTGCGCTTAGATAACCACGCTTATAAAACTAGCTAACACTTTTAGCTTTTTTGTTTTTCACACGATATCTTAGATGAAGTCCGGTCTCTTCTAGGCATACTATTTTCAGTCTTTTTCAGTTCGATGGCGATCCTGGCTTTAAGCCGAATTGCGTCAGTATTTTCCAATCGGAAAAATACTGACGCAATTCGGCTTTTATTCAGTACTAGCTGACCCGCGCAACTTCGCTTGCGTCACATAAGAGAATCATAATTTTCGTCGTTTTTGTAACAATTTTTATTGCTACTCCGCTCCTATTGGTCGTAACGTGATGATATGTAGCCTATAGCCTTCCTCGATAAATGGGCTATCTAACACTGAAATAATTTGTCAAATCGGACCAGTAGTTTTCGAGATAAGCGCATTCAAACAAACAAACAAACAAAATCTTCAGCTTTATAATATTAGTATTAGTATAGATTTTGACCGCTAAACAAGTATGTTTGACGTTTAATGTACTACAACATTGTCAAAATCTTTGAAACCAGTTATCTTTCTTTTAAAGAATAAAAGTATATTTCCTTTTAGTCGATTAAGATATTTTGAATATTTAAAGTAGATTCATATGTTTTTCCACCCTGTGGCCTGTATACTTCCTAAAATATTATTTCGCTGTCATTAGTTAACGAAACTATTAAGTTATAGATTAATTGACAGTTAGTTAAACCCTCGTCAGTTTGACGAGACCCGCGTCATTGTAGCGCCGTTTAATTTGTGTACTATAAGTTCTCAACTATCGATTAATTAGTAATTTAGTTTAGTTAAGAAACTATTACTTTATAGGAGCCACTACTTGTTAGCAACCAAAATTAGGACACCTATGACTTGACAAAAAATAAATCAGTTGAAATCAATATTGTTCTTGAAGAGATGCAAAGTTTCCAAGTTGCACGTTGCCTGCGTTGAGACTAATGGCTCCATTTACATTCTAGGAGATCCTTGCATAGCACAGTAATGGGTTTGAGTTTGTAGTACTATTTCAAAACCTCAAAAGTATACGATGTATTTATAAGATCAATACCACACGTCGAAAAATCCCTTATTTATTTAGCATCCAAGCAACGGTTTGCCTCTATATTCAGGCAAACAAAATTAAACAGTGTATTAAATATTACTGTAAAGAAGTTTGTCGGGATCATAGCAAACGTCGTTCTTAGGTCCTACTCTCATTGGAAATGGCGTCACTTTATGTATGTGTGTATATATGAATATGTATGTAGATATAACTATATATATTGGCTTAGCCTTTGTTCCAAACTATATTGGAGTCGGCTTCCAGTCTCACCGGATGCAGCTGGATACCATTGTTTTACATGGAGCGACTGCCTATCTGACCTCCACAACCCAATATCTGGGTTATAACACGATACCCTTCGGTAAGACTGGTTGTCAGACTTTTCAAGCTTCTGACTACTGTTAACGACTGTCAAAGATCTTCGAAAATGACAGCCGGGACCCACAATTTAACGTGCCTTCCGAAACACGGAGAAACTCGATATGTATAAGATGGTCACCCATCCACAGAACAACCTCGGCAAGCATAGCTTAACCTCCGAGATCGATCTGCGCGGCTGTTGTTAACTAAGCCACGAGCTCCTCGTTGTATTTTTGTTTAATTGTTATTAATTCTCTCCGACCTTGAGAGATGGTCGGCTGTAAATCTACCCGGCAAGGTCGTGGCTCACATAAAATGAGCCGTGATTGGTGACATGTTACACCCACGACTTATATATTGTGTGCTGCAGGGATGATAACAAATTAGAGTGATGACCAAACGTCTAGAGAATAAAGTATTGTGAATTTTATTTAGTGCTTAAGAATTGTATGGTATATGGTTTAAAGCCAAGTTTTGAAGCGGTAGGAAACGAAAGTTTGAAGTTGTTCTTGCTGCGGGTGTGAATTGTCTAGCCGACTTTTTATTTACAATGATATTCATATATCGTCAAGTTCGAGGAACGTCAATTTATTTATAAGAACCTTTGGATAGTTGACTAGGTTAACGAAAAAATATTAAACTTGTACTCATGAGTATCATCTAAAATCCTCCAGCCTGGTATTTTTTCCGTAAATAATGTAATTCTTAAAGAAATGAAACATTTTTTAGGCACTCATTTCATGCCAGCAAAAATACGAACCTGTGACGTCGCATTTTACCTTAAAATGCCTCACACGCATTTTATTATACATCAAATATGCAACGCGAGAGTTTAAAAGTTATGAGTAGCTAATTTGACTGTAGTCAAGTAACAAAATATTGTCATAATTCATGTCTGCTGCAGACTTGACAGTGACATGATCGTCCGTGACAAATGTTATAGTACATTTTACCATTCTTAGAAATTTAATAACATTCCCAACTTCTTTATACACCCTGCAGCAGACCCATTAAACGTACTCATGAGGATAGTGTGACGTCACTGTTCCCGATGACATCATCCCTATTTAAATGGCCGCCCTCTCACAAGACGTTCGTTTTATTGACTTGTAGAAGGATTGTTAAGAACTTTTTTATATACTATACTATATATACTTTATATTTTTGTAATTATACTATAGTGTCGTTGAAAACAGAATTACACTGAACTACTTTTTTATAATTGAACTAGCTTTCCGACTGTGGCTTTGTCCGCGTGGAATTTCATCTCCTTCGGGGCGGAATTTCCGAAAATCACTTAGTGCTCTTCTACACTTCCTAAGGAATCATCACACTGATCGTCTTCGTAAATATCACACTCGCTCATGTCTTTTTCTTTCTCAATGCGCACTTTTTATTCATTTCTTTCTTGTACATAACCTATTGAACACCGGTTTCTGAGGTACATTTAGCAGTAGTTTATCTATTCAATAGTGTTTAAACTCGTATAAAAAAACGCTACGGTAAGTTAGTTACTTTATAATCGATGTAAATAGTATATTGCAAATAGTTAAACGGTTTATTTACGGTATTAATTGTAAAAAACCAAGACTTTAGGTTTTAACATTCGGTTTGTGCCGATCAGGCTCATCTACACATATTCGGTTTTGCCGCCCGGCTAGACCGATTAATGCCGAACCGAATATGCGTGTAGCAAGTCTGGCGACTGAGATACCGTTAGCTACATGAATTTAAAATGTTTAATCACTTATTCTCACGTACGACGTCCCTGCTTCCTTCATACATCAGAAATGTCTTCAAACATTAATAACAAGCGTATAATATGTTCAAAGACTTCAAAAAGTATTACAGTCAAACGAAATTACGAGACACGTTGAAATTATCACACGTAAGGTGAATTGAAAATTTAAAGACTTAAGAGTTAAAAGTTTGAGTGAGCTTGTAACTTCAGCGTGGGGACTTTATGAATATTGTATAAGAGTTTTATGTTAATTTATCTATCTCGTGTTGTCAGCTGTTGCTTCTACAACAAATTATACAGTTTTTCTCGCCCTCGTTTGAGTTTTGAGACGGTGTTTTGCAGGATTATGATTTTGTTGTGCAATTAGTGTGATGGAGATAAACCTTTGACCATTTTGAAGAGCTGATTTTTGTGGAAGAAATCTTTAGTCTTGAGTCGGCTTGTTTAGTTACAACAGTTATTTTTTGTTTAGCGATTAATTTTAGTTTTTCTTGAATTCTTTGGATATTGGTCACCAAGTTTGTTTATTCAAATATGTTTTGTACCTATGCCTTGCTAGGTTTATGTAAAAGGCATACGTGACCCAGTATCGTCATTTGTTAAACGTTAATAAACCAGCGTGATTTCAGCTAACAGTTTCACTGGTTGTCCTTGGCTGTTCTGATTTGATACTTGATAAAATGATAAGGCTTTCGCTGATTTTTGAAAGAGACTACTATACTTCGTGAAAACAGTCTGTGATGGTTATTTAAGCCAGTATTCATATGAGTGTTGAACTGTTCACGTTCGTCGCAGTGCGCTACTCGATTGATTTAGCACCTCGGCATAGTGCAGACCACGGTGCATCCATGACACGCAGGTGACTACCGCCAATCTAGTTTTTTTGACACGGTTCGTTTAAAACATTGGGTTGTGACTTGTGATGAATGTGAAAAGGCGAATGATTGTAAGGCAGGGAAAGTTTGTAAGGATTCTTTGGTCTCTGCCTACTCCTATGGGAAAAAGGCTGATATTTATATGACCTACTAGCTGAATCGCGCAACTTCGCTTGTGTCGCATAAGAGAGAATGGGTCAAAATTTTCCCCGTTTTTGTAATTTTTTTTACTGGTACTCTGCTCCTATTGGTCGTAGCGTGATTATATATAGCCTAAAGGTTTCCTCGATAAATGGGCTATCTAACACTGAAAAAGATTTTTTAATCGGATCAGAAGTTTCTGAGATTAGCGCGTTCAAACAAAAAAAAATACAAAAAAACTCTTAAGCTTTATAATACACACTCTTCAGCTTTATAATATTAGTATAGACATCTAATAGTCTCATTTGCTACAACAAATCTAAGCTATATTTTTATTTGTTCAAATATAAATACCGTTTTCTCCTAACTAGCGTGACTAAAATAATGTACAAAGTTTTCAAAAGTAGTAAAATATTAAGCACTAGTAAGTATTAGACGAGTATGAGAAATAAAACTGTTTTAATTTATGTGAACTACTAATTAGTATGGAAATAATGAGAATATACTTACGTACTTATGATTTACACTTGCGTGGCTTTTTTGTATGGTTTTATTTTAGTAATTTGTTTGTTCAACTTAGCGCTAAAAGAGTAAAGTCGGATAAAATTACTAAAGCATTGATTTTTGTAGGCATAATCTTGATTGAATTGTTTTAACGTTTTGACAAATAATGTTTAGAAAAGCTGCCTAAACAGAAAAATCTGTCGATCGATTGTATATTAAAAAGAGCAAGCCGTGAGTTTCTTGCCGTTTCTTCTCACTAGCGACAACTCTTCCGAAACGGTGGTGGTTAAATACTATGACGATTTCAAATACTTGCTAAAATTTTATGAAATTTTATATTTGACTTTGAGACAGATATAACTAAGCTTACTAACCTTTGAAAACAAGATCATTAATGACCTTTATAAACTGATTAATTAGTCAACGAGACTCATTGACTCACTCATTTGACTTAGGTCTGTATATTTATAGTAAATAAGACTATTAAACTTAGTGGGGTCAATGTCCTCAACGCATAAGCATTTATAATTAACCTTAAAGCACAATAACTTACTGCACTTTTCCCTTACGTTTCATTCATAGAGTTGCGTGTTGCCATTTCACCCTGTTGCACTTTTTATAACTGTAACATTTATATCAAATAAAAGCCTGGAAATGTTTTATTTCTTTACAAAACTAAGCGATAAAGTGAACTTGTATTATATACGATACTGTTGGAAAGAAACGTTACGTTGTTTTTGCAAAACCTTTTTATTAAGTAAATAATTATAAAGAGTGGTATATTTTCAGTATGTGGGTATTAAAATGTGTGTGTTTTGCTTCAACAGAGCGTAACTGTTGAAGGTAATTGCTTGCGAATATATTTACTTTTTAATGTGTGTGTGTTTTTAACTAACAAGTCTGGCTTTCCATTATGTTTGCCTATCTTTACCTATGACGTTTAATTGATTTATTAAAGAATATGTTTTTGTGTAAATATATTAAATTCAAAGCCTACAATATTAATTTCAGTCATATATGATTTTAAATTTGTCAGTAAAATTAATCCATTCTGTCGTTATAACCAAATATAAGTGTTCTTTATACGAAAACGACTGAATCAATTTGGATAGCATTTAGTAGGATTACTAAATACATCTTGGGCAAGAAAATAAGCATACCAGTTTTCAAAATAGTTTTTTTAAAATAAACAAAGCAAGTGAACTCGTGGACATAAATTAGTATAAATAAACATGGTACACCGACAGTAACGATTTAGCGCCACGTCAAATTGTGCAATAACCGTAGTTTATGACGTCACTACATTGAAATCAATTGCTTACAGCAGTTAATATTGATGACAAGACAGACACACAAATCTATTTGATATATTAAGAGGAGCTCGCTAATGTGGCTATTATGCAAATGGCAAATACTCGAGCTCGGCCGAACGTTGCCGATGTTAGCCGATGATAGCCGAGTGCGGCCGACGGAGAAATTAATGCGAATCTTATTAAATGGTGTGTGCTCTCATATTTTTTTATGAAAATGTGGTTTGTGGTTAAATTGCTGGTATTATGTGCACTGTTAGTTGTTTTATCAGTGCATTTTGCTACTGCTATTAGCTAACTCCCGAAGAATGAAGAATATATGTGCGCATACGTTATTTTTAAAAACTACAGCGGAAAATATCTAACAAACCTTTAACAAGTATTTGCTTTTCTGGATCTACAGATTCTTCTTCGTATAGGAATTGAACCTGCGACCTTCCGGTCCAGTCATAACTGGTATAGCACGCAACGGCCGCTTTACAACAGATTTCTAAAGTCCTCCAAAAATTTATGTGCACATATCTATGTCCACAACTGTACATAGTTAGCATTCTGACCTAAAATAGCAACAAAAATATTTTTCTAAGTGAGTTAATATCAAAATGCCACAGTGACCATGTTTCCCCCCTTTCCTCTCTTACCCCTCCATCGGCTATTACCCGCGAGGGTCTGGTTTCCAAACATCGTTATTAGCCGATATCCTAAGGGACTGGGCCGTTTCGTACACATTCCGAACAATACATTTATTAGGTATCGAGTTACAATATATCCATTATTATCTGTTTTTCTTTCATGTTGTGTAAGGTTTTATGGGCATTGTTACTGTGTGAAAACGATGGAAACTATGTATGGAAAGAACAAGAATTAATCGAGAGTTTATGTGTATGAAAATGTGGGAAACGTAGTGTGTAAGTTAATAGTATGAGTGAGCTTTCAACTCGGACAAATTCGGACACCATGCGTCAAAATGTCTTTCTACATATCAAAACCCTCCAATCACTAAGAAACCTTAAGCTGACAAATATTCTTCGATACGTATGAAGAATAATCACTAATTTGTGTAAATAAACTAAAGTAATGTTACGTTAACCATTCAAAAAAATATACCAGTGCAAGTGTAATGTGGGTAAATTGATTTAAAGGATCTTTTACTCCGACTTATACCTCTTACCCAATTTGACATATTATAAGACAATATCTTGAAACGTTTATGTAGTATAAAACAATAAAAACCTACCAATATTGACAAGAACACGCTTGAGTAGCCACAAACAGTTGGGTAACATAGACAAGATTCACGGCTCTATTGACACAGACAAAACAATTCAACAAGTGTGTACTTTATATTTTGTTGTTCTTCTCGTTCCAACTATTATGGCGACGCGGAAATGAAACCGGGATAGATTATTTATTTATTTTGTAGAATGAAGGTGATCAGTCTTCGCTTGTAACTGATCATTGAACATTTGTGCAAGAGAAATATTTCCGTAAACGTTCGTGACAAATAAGTTACAGAATTAATAATTGTAAATTCGACCTAATTAATTTGATGCTGGTACTATCTCGGAGATAGTAAAAGATAAGTAAGATGATATAGATTTAGTAAAAGTTTTTCTGTTGCAACAATGTATTTGAATTTTATTTTATACAACTATGCGTCAGTTAATCTAAAAGCTCTTTCTGTTGTTATTTATTTGTATACATTGGGGCTACAAATTAAAGTCAATTAGTTGCTGATAAACATGCAGCAGACAAATCTTACAGATGTTGCAGAAATTCATTGCACGTTGGTAAAGTCATTCTAATAAGCGACATTCTAAAACATTTATATAGTTTTATATTTTCTAATATAAACACAAGGATGATAGAATATAAACACGCATTCGCTAGAATATTACAGCCAAAATCGTGAGTCACCTATTGTCTAATGTGCATTCACCCACTATCACGGGTCATTGCCTTACCCATAAAGAAAATGGGTAATGGGTAATGGGTAAAACAGGACAGAACGGGTAAGATGAGTCATTGTTTGCATCTCAGTTGTTTGTCTCAAGTTTAGTGTCAGGTTTAAGTAGGTTAATCTGTCACTTGTGAAGCGAATAAAACCGGGTAAATAGTATTGTGTTACGGTTTTTTCGGGTTTGTGGTGGATTGTGAATTTTATGGAAGTTTTTGTAGGAAGAGAAGCTTTGTTGTGGTGTCTTATTTATTCTATATGTGGTGTCTTATATATTCTTATATATTCTTTATTTCATACATCAATTACGATTATTTCTAAAATTACAAAAAAAATATTGTCGTAAACTAAAAGTAAGCTTATTTCAGCAAAGCGGGAATTGGACTGGTAAAAATGTCTTACTATTTTAACACAAGACGCCTTCACAAAAAGTTTACATTCATACAAACATCTTGCATTCAATTACATGTGTTGTGCCCATAAAAAGTGCAGTTGTTATCAAACAAATAGTTGTAACACTTGCTTCTTTGTATCTGACATCAAATGCTAATGTGTTCGTCGCTGTGATGGTTATCTATGTTTATTACTTACACTAATACTGCAATGCAGTTCTTTTCAGCTTCAGTTTCGTAGAAATCGTGCTGGTATTTTAGAGCGAAAGCTACTGAATGTCTGTGCTTGGTCATTGATGCCTTCTGTTTTATTCAATAACAGCTGACCCGCGCAACTTCGCTTGCGTCACATAAGAGAGAATGGGTCATAATGTTCCCCGTTTTTGTAACATTTTTTACTGTTACTCTATTCCTATTGGTCGTAGCGTGATGATATATAGCCTATAGCCTTCCTCAATAAATAGGCTATCTAACACTGAAAGAATTTTTCAAATCGGATCAGTAGTTCCTGAGATTAGCGCGTTCAAACAAACAAACAAACTCTTCAGCTTTATAATATTATAGTAATTATAGTATATAGATAAGAAACTATAATACATAGATATCCAGCAAATTCATAACACCTTTCTCACATAAAAATCACTATTATAAGTAGCTGATATTCTGAATATCTGGTTTAAAAAGTTTGCTTTTAGTTTGTCAGCTTATTACGCTTTGCACAGTTTTTCAGACAAACTAGCAGTCTTAAGCTGAATTGAACCACTGTAGAATATCAGAGATTGTGCACTCCTATTCGTTCATATCTATTTCTCCGTTAATCGCACCGCAGCATCGCTCCTTGTCAAAGAACAGACAGTCAACTAACAAAGACATTAATCTAGTTAACTTTAATTCAAAAGTTCTTGATACAAAAATCGAAAATTATAAAATACCAAAATTGAATCATGGTTACAAAGTAACATACATGTACAAATGAAACAGTCTTTGTTACTTACAAACAGAGTAACGTATTTACTGAAGCTTTTAACTAAATATACCTAACCTTTGTAGAAACGGTTTCAGGATAAATTGAAGGTTGATTTTTCCTACGTTTGATTAGCTACGGTCCTATTAGATTGATTAAAGACGAAAGAAAAGCCTTATAGTAAACCGATGATGGAATAACGACTGACCTTTTAAGATGATTTACTCTTTTTCTCTTATCGTATTGTTAGTGGTCAATCTAGTGTCAAAGTTGCTCAAGCAAAAAAGATTTTGACATGGTTTCATTCAGAAACTAAGCCCAAAATTTTTACGTTTTTTACACGCGCGGACCCCGTCATCTCAAAATTCTATTCTGCTTTTATTAACCATAAATACCATCTTAAGGACGTCCACAATAAAGGCTGTTAACTTATTGACTAACAGAAGGTTAAAATAATACTAGTCCATAGTCAGGTTGCATAATTATTCCTTACTCTATTTCGTAACTATACCTTACACATACTCTACATTTAAACAAAAATAGTCTTTCTTTTAAACTACAAGATAGCTACATTTTCCCAAAATAGTTTCGACTTGCTTCTATATCTACTTATTTCGAGCTACGTAAAGATTATCTTCCCAACGTCGCCGGTAGGCCGTCCAAATCGAAATAAGGTAAAAAGAACATGCAATTACCATAATTAAAAAAGTTGTACCACTTAGTATGCAACCCTTAGCAGTAATCTTAAGAAGACACCCCCAACTTGCGAGATTGAACAAGTTTTATATTATAACCTCCTGTTACACGTGATGATATTTTAAAGTTATGTACTTTTTAAATAAATAGTGTAAGCAAAAATTTTTGAGTGTTTTTCATCAAAGTTTTGGTATTACTTGTCATCATTTTAAAGTGTGCTATGCCCTGTAAATCTTGTTTGTTTATTTTTAGAAGTTATTTAGATTTCTGCCTTTGTTTATGTAGCTAACTATTTACTTATATTAAACTTAGCTAACTTATTTAACTTAGGTACTATTCTGTAATAATTGACATTGAAATTGTTTGTACATTTATTAGTGCTAGGGCCTAACTATTAAGTCTATCGTTTATGTTGCAACTTGAATGGAATGTCGGCAACAATAATATTCACAATACGATCATGATGCACCCACAGCTTATTAAATATACATTTGTAAGTACTTCAAAGAATTTAGCATAAATTACCAAGATTTCAGATTTGACAGCAACTCCAACCACACATACCTGACGTTAAACTACATTTTCAACAACAGCTTTCTGAGAAAAAATATCTCTACATAAGAATATAATGTCTAAATTTTTCTATACATCTTACAAAAACTTTCAGAAAAAACTTATTTTCGTTAAGTAAATACTCTTTCTTAGTTTTACGAGTTAGTTGTGTTAGTTTTTAGCGAATTCGTTCGTTTATAGTTGAAACTTGAGCCTGCTATAAACCCTCTGTAATGTCGTAAACTAAAGAAAAACGTCTATATTATGAGTTGAGAACTATTACATTTTTATTTGTAGGTTCAGATGTGACGAGGGAGTAAAAAGATTCTATAAAATAAGTTATATTGTCAATGTTATCATATCAAATGTATTAAAGTATTTTTAGCGACCTGTACCAAAAATTACTGCTAATTTAACTAAGTTTTGCACATTTGGCACAGTTGTTAAAGTGATCACCTCACCGCAATAACCGTAGCGCCGCGTGTGGCGGGTTCGAATCCGATCCGGAACAAATCTTTGTGTGTAATGAGCCTGAGTATTTGTTCTGAGCCTGGTTGTTAAGGTTTATTTATAAGTACGAGTATGTATTTATAAGTATGCAAGTATGTTTACCAATAATTTAGTTGCTATGTACAAGCTCTGCTTAGTTTGGAATCAAATAACCGTGTGAGAGTTGTCCAATAATATTTATTTCTTTATTTATTTAAAGATAACACTGTATAACAATCCACTTGCGTGTAAAAGCGAAATACTAACCTAGTAACCAACAAGGCATTAAGCGTGGTGCACATAACCGATAAACCCCTCATCTTGTCCCCGGGCGCAGTGCCGAAGAAAATTGAAAGTTTTACGAGCGTGTACACGCGCCCTAAGCACAAGGATTCGGTTTCATTATATGCGCTCGTAAAGTCTAACAAATTATAATGGTTATGTCGCTTGTGGTATAAACTGGAGCACTGTTGTAGTTCACGGAACTATGGCTTACTATACTCATTGGAAACGAATATTTGTTGAAATTTTGTTTGCCTCTTATCATAATTATAATCGTTATATACTCGGTCGAACTACGATACAATAATGTAAGGTATGCTTAACCGATACTACCTACTTTGTGTCAAAAAAGAGAGGAGAGGTCTTAAAATGAACATCCCCAATATTTTACGAAATTTCGTTTCCACAAATCATAGTCCTCTGATGCTTACTATAGTCATAAAAATATGCTAAATATAATGAACCATGTTCCATTTTCTATAATTTTGACAATATAACAGTCAGTAGTGTTAGTTGTGGCTTTTTTAAGACTGTCTGATGTAGAATTTAGAAATATTACTTAAAGAAATTGTGTTAAGTAAACGATTGAATGAAGTTTACAGTTATCTTTGTTAATGAGATAAAAATGCATCGTTTTCAAAAGTAGTCTCAATTTTCGCGCGGAATATAATAATCCACTACCGCATCATGGCTTCAGCAATTCTGATCTACGTACGCTATTTTACTCCCAAGAAAAGTAAGAACGGAAGCAAATATATTTCCAAACTTCCTTGTACAACATACAGGTATTTGTGGAATCGAATAAGGCTTAAAATAAGTACACCAATACATATTTATAAAGCTTATCGTCGGAGGCCGTAGTGTGGCTGTGACGCGAGGATTACATGCCGGGTGGTGAGGATTACGATCGCTATGTAATCATATACTGCCTAAATGTCACTTGTTTGGAGAGTTCAATGTCACTAGAACATAGGTGGTATTATTGCTTAGTACTTGCTTATTTACCGAAATAAGTACCTGGGTCGAATATGGCCAGCCGAAAAATATGGCCACATACCATTATTCTGCACCTCACATCACATGGCATCGCATGGTTCACTTTAACCGTCACTAGGCGACTAGCAAGGCACTAGAAGGGTTGACATGTACGCCGTTTGGATATGCAATACTAGCGATTATTTATGGTCGCGTAATAATATTTCGTGCTTCTAATAATGGTATATGGTATGTGGCCATATTTTTGGGCGACCCAGGTACCTAAGTGTAACTTATACTCGTAACCGGAGATCCTGTATAAGATATTGATGTGAATGAACCAAAGGAAGTTTCAAAGGATCGTACCAACTTACATTTTCTGGTCTCTGCCTACCCCTATAGGATGCGTGATTTTAAGTATGCATGTTTGTAGTTTCTTTATTTTACTCCTTCAAATCTGTTACAGTTTTTTTGTATGTGCAATAAACATCGGAACCGACCATCTTTTGCCAAAGTTACTGAAAGTAGATCCTTCAATAATATGACTTTGGTAATCGCAGATATTAAGTAGTAAAAGTAACTAAATAAAAAAGCTGGGTAATATTATCAAAAATATTCCCATTAAACGGCCATTACAAAAGTTTTTATAGATTCGCAACGGATAGTATTAAAAAACTTAGTAACATTTATCGTATGACCTGAATTTTGAGCTAAATTGGACAGCTCTGCGGTTTAATGCGCTAGTCTAAATCACTATATTTAGTTAGCTTTTATAATAACTAAGTTAATGATAATAGCAAAACTGTGTTTGATTTATTAACAGACTAATTGATATATTTAACTAATTAGTTATTTTGAATCTGATACAAGTTAGCTATTGACTACTCTAATTATGACACTGTTTTAGGCTTGCAATAGCTAATAGGGGTAGGCAGAGACCAAATAACGCCACTTGGTACGATCCTTACAAACTTCCCTTGCCTCATTCACATCCATACATCTTGCCATACAATACCGTCATACATAAACAACAAAATTTTTGTTAAAATCTTCTGTCTCTTGCAAAATTTGATTATCATTACAAATAGAATAACTTACGTTATAGTAATATATACCTATATATGTATTTATTCTATAAGTTTTATATATTTGTTAGTTTAGGCGAAGGTTTACCATACACCATGAAATCGTCGTCAAGGGTACCATGAGAGACCCGCGGTTAAACTTAACGGATATATAGGGCTCTGTACGGGTTTGTTTCAGGAATTTACAGCGAAAATACATAGATGGGAGTACCGCGGGGAGGTCATAAAAGGACAAGTAAATATTGGGAAAAATAGAACAACGATGATCTTTCCTTTTTGATATTGGTGTTTAGTGATTTGAAAAAAGGCTTGCTATAACTTTTTAAAATTACTCGTAAATTAAATTTTCGATGTTTTGAATAATTCGTTATTAAAGGTTTTATTTATTATTGGTTTGATATTATTTTTTTGCAGTCTACGACTAGATCGACAGTTTTTAAGTCAAGATTCTGCAAGGACCAATGTTCCTTGAAAAATGAATAAAAAATGGGATTCTGATGGTTTACATGAAGTTAAAATAAAACATTTTTTTGTTTATTATTGTTTCTTTTCACGAAGCTTTCCTGTACATTTTTAAGTAATGTTAAAATATGTAGCTTGAATAAATATAGTCTGTATGTGTTCAATTTTATAAAGGTCGCACTAGGTGTCCCTGCGGTATCATTAGTAATATCGGTAATATGTTTACGTGTTAAATCATACCAATCGTGGTTTGTAATTTGATTCCCAAATATTTGTTAATTTGAGGTTAATTAATTTTAATGATGTTGATCTTATTTTATTACCTACTAGCTGACCCGTGCGGCTCCGCTCGCGTGAATTTCGTACTGTTGCTTATTCGTTTGAGCACGCGAATTGCGAAGCACTCGATACACATAAAAATGCTAACAACTCTTTTGTCATCTAATGGTTATATACGAAAGGGACCCGAAGGGCACACAATGTGACACAGGCTCAGGCAAGCCTGATTTCCTGTGGTTACCTTCTTTTCCGCTCTCGTCTGTATCCGTACCAGTTTACAGTGTAAAATATAATACCTTATTATAGACTGACCATTGCTTACCCGTCTGGATTCAGAATATTATAATAGGTACAGACAGACCTATCTGCGCCGGAGCTCTTCACACGCGTAATAATGTTTACTTGCGATGATACGTCCGAAACCGCGTAACCCGTAATTATTTTTTATATATCATCCGTTGTTTATTTTTTAAAACTTACCACGTAGTCTGTTTCATAGCTATACAATTTATTTCCTTAATGCAACCAATTAATTTGGTTATGTGTTTCGAACAACAACGCCATCTGTTAGTTGCGGCGAACAACAAACGAAATTACTCGGTTGCCATCTAGGATATCCCGACCGCACCGGACCCACGTAAACCAACATTTTTGTGTAATATATCATACAACATTTATGTTTAAAAATCTTATAAATGTATAGCATGTTTCAAAGGTATTTTTTTACAATAAAGCCATCAAAACAAATTAATTAGAAAAAACATGCTTTGTTGCGAGCTATAACGCCATCTATTGGTTGGTGCGAACAACAGGTATCGATACGGCAGGCGCCGCGTTAACTTTATGCGAATGTTGTGAAATGGATTGTAACGCCATCTATGGTCTCTATAGGGAAACGCAGGTTCAAACGATTTCTACGTATATTTTTCAATTTTCTAAATTTTTTTGAAATTTTATGCTATAAAAAGTATCCTAGAAACTGCTCCACTACTTAATCTATGCATATACCAAATTTCAGTGCATTCTATCCGGTAGTTTTTACGTGATAGCGTCACATACAGACGGAGGACAGACAGACAGACAGACAGAAAAGAAAATTATAAATTGCAGATTCGGTATCAGTATCCGTTACTAAACATCCCCCATTGGTTTTTTTTTAAATATATTCAATGTACAGAATTGACCTCTCTACAGATTTATTATAAGTATAGATGAATTATTAAACCGATATTTTTTTTAAGCAATGATAGACGAGTGGAGTATGTTGGCACCTCCCACATTATACGTCGACGATTTGAATCCGAGGAAACATACCATCGTCTTTTCGAAGTTCTGTATGTATTAGAAATAATCATCACTTAATCTACCATCTTGATGAAACCTTGGATACCTTAAAATTGTCGTGCAAAGTCCCCAACCAGCTCTTGCCCAGCCTGGTGGATTAAAAACCAAACTATATCTTTTTTTTGGGAGAAGACCCTGAGAAATTGTTAAGTTTATTTTTTGATTTTTTCACTGTATAATAAATTATTACATTAAATTCCGAATATTTTGTATAGTTATACCAAATATCTACAAATGAAATTGACCACATCGCACCTATCAACGTTTCTATCATAAACTCATTCATACATTGATCGATCTACATTAGTATATGATAGTTAACAGTTAACACATAACTACGTTCACAGGACAATGTACTTTACACAATAACGTTTTAATCGTCGCTGTAATTACACAACGACTACAATTAGTCTATCAACGTGTCAGGTGTTCTATGTCAACGCTTATAGGTGACTATGTGTTACATACAGTTTGTTGACATATTATGAACTTGTGGTTGTAGGGTATATAACTTACAGGATTTTTTTTAAATAATTTTTATTTATTTAAAAGTAGCTAAAATAAAATTAGTCGACCGGCAAAAGTGTTAATAATTTAAGTTCTTTGTAATATTTTGACAATAAATCAGTATTAATGCTGCATGTTATACCAATTTAGAATTCTAATAAAATTTAGAAATTATTTATGGCGTGGGCAGTAAAGCCACCATACATTTTTTTTTCACCACGAGTGCTCAAAGTTGCACGAAAGTTGTGAAAGATTATAAAATTTAACTTTGAATGCATAATTTAAATAAAAAACAAGTAGTAATAACAAAACAAGATTGTAAATTCAATAGCACATCTATTCAGGATTTATTTGCAAAAAACGGATTAAAAAAAAGCCTTAATTTGTGATCACAGCATCAAAAACCAAGAGCGTAAATCGCTTTCTTAAAAAACACACAAAATGGCCAAAATCTCGAAAACTATGATACCATGATGTGCCAGAGGTAAATTTTAATTTTTAAATCAGTCGGGAAGTCGCCCATTCGCTGGTAAAGGATTATCCATTATTTACGCCACACCCTGTATAATTGTAAATAAACAATTATTCTTGACCTTTGAAATACAAAGTATCTATATCAAAGTGACGCGCCAGGCCTCTCACATTCGGTTGGTAGTCGGTCCTGAGGGAGCCGACGACGTAGTACCAACATACTTGTGTCTCAGATAACTTTGCTAAATTATGTGTGTATCTGTGAGTTACTAACTATTTATGTTAGTATGTACTGTCGTTTATTATAGTTGTGTGAATTATGTCGTTATGTAATAAAGCTATGTAATGTGTACGGTTTAATTAGATAAGGAATAGTATGTACTGAATATGTAAAAAAGATTTAACTGCATGTTTGGCGCAGTGGTTACCGCAATAACCGTAGCGGCGCGCGTGATGGGTTCGAATTCGACCTGTGACAAATATTTGTGTGCTGAGCACGAGTAACTGTTCTGAGACTGGTTTCTGATGCTTCTATAAAAGTATGTATTTAGAAGTATATAAGTATGTTTATTAGTTATTTGGTTACCATAATACAAGCGCTGCTTAGTTTGGATACAAATGATCGTGTGTGAGTTGTCCAATGGCATTTATTTATTATTTATTAAAAACTCTGTGGCTGTTCTTAAATTCAGTGTTGGCAGTAAAAGGGTATAAATTACACGTTTATCACCTCATGCACACTTTCTTTCCACATCCTATCATAATTGTGATCTAAACCGTTTCTTTAACCGTGAAACTAAATAACAGCAATGAAAGGTCAAACTACCAATCTCTACAAAACAAAGCCAAATTTCATCAGAATATGAAACAGAGTCTGTAATTCAGTAGATATCAGCGCGGCTCGCGTAGGCTGTACACTTTCGATCCCGGAAATACAGCCTCCCTGGAGACCGACACAATCTTCGCCGGCCGACACAAAACCCCTTCTGTATTTTCAAAATCTGTAAATTATACAGAAAAAAGCGACCGTTTTCTTGCTATATTTGTTCTATATTAGTTCATTCGTAGCACTGTCACGTAAAAAACTGTGACAATTTCTAGGGATTTGCTGTAGAGTACAAATTCAGGTACTTATTTATTTTCGGTATAGTTTTTTTTTGTTTTTGCTTGAAATTGTTGTTGTCTGTAAATTGTTCGATTTAGTTCAGTAATTTTGATCTAAGTAGGGTCTATTCCAGACATGTTGCAGACCGAACGTCGGCACATTTTTGAAATATAAAATAACTAAGCCAAGTATTTCGATTATTATTATTAATATTTTTCGTAGGTTTTCCACCCTGTATATAACCCGACACCCATAATATCCAATAACGTAAAATTAAAGTAATAAAATCGTGTTATGCGCTACTTTCACTTTATGTGCACTAATTGGGCGGTGAATACTCGGTCAGCGGTGCTCTCTGATATATTATGTCCTGTAATTAAGGTCTAGGGGAGGGTTTTAAAAACATTTTAAAATGTTTTATACGTGTTAGCTTTTTTAAGTTGGTTTACGAACTATGTTTCATCTTTCATCTTTAAAAAAGATAACTCCTGCACTAAGCTGCTATTGCTGTTGTGTCGCGGGGACTTTTACAAACATACAAACAACGGACACAAAGCACAACCAGACCCAAAACAATTGTTTGTGGATCGCACAAATAATTGTTCCGTGCGGGAATCGAACTATGACCTCCCGACGCAATGGTAGCGGCGTGGCGACCTAAACCACTGCGCCACAAAGGCAGTCTGAAAAGAAAAGTTTGAAAGTCTGCTATGGTTTTCGGATAAATTTAAATCGATTAAGCAAGTCGTTTAGAATACTAAACGATAATAGCGACTGGGTTTGGTTAGTATATCATTCGATTATTATAGTACGGCCGCTGAGTAATTACCAATTTGACAGATTATTCTTTAAATTTAACGATAACCTTGCACGAGCGACACATTTGCCGAATGATTTAGAATACCTCTTTAATATAAAACTTTATGTCAAAATATCAGAATTAAGTATTTTTCCAATAAACACTGTTTCAAAACTTAAAATAGTTTGTAAATAATATGAAAACATTAAAATTTATTTTTTGTTCTTTGGCGCGCTTGTACAAAGTTACATCGTGCAGATTCGTGCGTCTAGTTTTCATAGTGATGTGCTTAATAGTATTCGGTCCGAATTTATTGGAATAGGTATGATTTTTATTTCAAGCAATATTTATGGAATATAGGAATAAGGAATATGGATATTTATTTTATTTCATCAAGGATACTCCACCTAATGAAGAACTTGTGTCTTTAACTATTATTGGTTTTGGTTTTATTTAATTAAACTCTATACTAGAATATTTAAAAACAAACTGTTCCAAAGTGATATTAGGGTTACCTGTTCAGTCACTTCACTAGTATTGTCAATTTCTCATGTGTCAAATCGGTAATAACTCAGCGGCCCTACTATAGCCTCTCTTAGCTTAATAATGAAAACACACTTTTACAGGGTGGGTTCTTCACCTCTATCTATACAAAATTTTATTTTTGTCTCAAAATTTACGATTGTACCCAAATACAAGTAAATTATTACACTTATATACTTTACAACATAATCCTACTATATAATACTCCACCATCCCACGCGGGCAATTAAAACATCACAAATATTCAACTACCCGCAGTCCCGCAACTTGTTCACATTCCACACTAGCGTAGAGGCAGAATTCCTCTAGGCCTTTGTGCGGCAGGGACGAGGAAATTTGCATAATGAACCTAAATACTATGAAAGTGACGATAAACGATGTTTCAACGTGTTATTCACATGTCTATGTGCTTTTGAATATATTATATTATTATACGAGTTTTTCTTTACAGTTTTCAGTTGTAAAGTTGGTGGGATAGTGGGAATTATAATTGTAATGTTTTTGGGTGGGATATAATTTTAAGTGTTTCAAGTTGTTGTTTGATAGTGTTTGTTATGCTTATGTAAATACGTTGAAGTAAAAGCTTTTTCACTTTTTGGTGTTTCATTTTGTAAGAAAAATATACAATATGCCTGTTTCACTTCTTCCGGATAGACTATCCTATAAATAAAATGATATGTAAAATAAAAACTGCCTCCAAGGCGCAGTGATCGCCACGCTCCGTCGATTCCATTGCGTTGAAAGGTCGCGGATTCTAATCCCACTCGGAACAATTATTTGTGCGATCCACAAATAGTTGTTTCGGGTCTGGTTGTACTTTATGTCCGTTGTTTGTATTTTGTAAAAGTCTCCGCGATACAAGAGCAATACTTTTAATTAATTCTGAACTGGGCGTCTACCTTACTCTACATTTAGTTTCTCAAGAATGGCCGCTAAACGAACTGGAATAAAACAGTTAACTGCATTTAGCACTTCAGTAGCGCTGCTTGCTAATTGTCTAATTCGTTGTTTGCACCCGTGACTCAACCGGGCACTGAACTTGTACCAATTGAGGTAGAGGCCACACAGTAATAACTAGCATAACTTATATCAATCTTGAAGATGGAAAAATATTTTGAGAGCCAACACTTTTTGCATTTTTATGTAGGGACATAGTCAATCAAAATCGAAACCATTTTGCGCGACATCCAATAATTATTTAAATTTCTTACTTAAGAAGTAAAGAATAGCAAGTTAACATGTACAAAATATCTTAATGTAAGCTCATAAATGATTATATTAATTTTAGCGTATTACCTTCTCCTACAAAAGTTTCCAACGCGCAATTGGCCAGATTGGTGGACTGTGGACAGTTGTCCCAGCTGTGGGACATTAATGGGTTAAATTAATTTATTATTACTAGTAAACAGACGTTTAAACCTTATATTATGTGTATTTAAATGACTCTCTCTTAAAACGATTGCTATATCGTAAGCAATTCGTTTATTCTAAAATATCCATATTAAAAAGGTAATAATTCTCCAATTACGCTTAAACCCGACTCAAAGATAAAATATTTCAGCTGACCTCTGTATATTGACTTTTTGCTTCACACGTAACGGTTTGGATAAAATCACATGATTGGATTTCAATCAGCCGGCGATTGATAAATGAACGAACGTTGAACACAGACAGGTGGGAGTTTATCTCCCATAGATGTGATACAGTTTATAGGGAGTATGGGATTACGTGACGGCGACGTCAAAGGTTTTATGGGACGAGGTGGGGAAATTGGAAATTGTGTTTGATGAAATATATAGGTGTTTTTGCGATTGGTCTTAGATAATGTATTAGAAGTTTAGAATATGTATGCTGTTTTTAAAATTCGCATTTTAGATACACATTTCTACAATCTATAAGACCTTAAGTACCAAAGTGGAAATCTGGTCTTTAGTGAAAATGATATACTGAGCTAGCATAATAAGTTTGAAATACATACTTTTGTTTTAAAGTTTTATTTGTTAAACTTTGAAGGAAAAATATCGAAGTGAGTTTTAGATGACTAATTAACTGACATAATTCAATACCGTAGACTATAAATTTAGTAGAACTTTACTAGGGCATTTCAAATTACTATGTTTTTCTTTACTAACCTAGACTATAAGACTATTACAACGTTCTAGGAAAAATGCTAAAATCAATTTCGTAGTTCTAACATTATTTCTAATGTTTATTACTAGGCCTAGAAACTATTCACAAAACACATAAAAACACTAGTTAATAGCACTAATCTATATTATTATAATGTCTGTACATTCACCATTAACTGAAAATATATGCAAATGAAAGTAATAAGTAAAACGGAAAATATTTCAGTTATAACATAACAATGTGTTTTTTAGTTTGAAGAACAAAAAGTTTTGCATGAGAGAAAGCAAACGGGAGGTAGTATCGGTTTCGTAGGACCCACTTTGAGCGGGAAGCGGGGCGGGGAGTATCGCTTATGAAAAACATATTTAAAAACGACTTTTATTAGATATCTATTATGAGTTCGATGATGTGGCGGACTTAATTGTACGAAAGGATTAATGCTTGCATGTACAATGGCATATACAAGAAATATTTATTAGAGATATAAAAATTATGTGTTGTGCATAATTAAAAAAAAAAGAATATTTTAATTATTTTTCTGAGTAGTCCTCTTCTGTGTCTCACTGCTGGACAAAGGCCTCCCCTTTTTCCGAACACAATACCCTATCTTCAGCAATCGTCCCAAAAATAAATACAGATCTAAATCAAGACTTAAGTTATTTCAGTATTTTAATTTACATGTCCCAGTTTATACATAACTTTTTATGAAAACTCTCTCGCTCTCTCTCTTCCATGCTATGAACCATATATGGTAGTGGGGTCAGCTTTTCTGATCTTTGTCATCTTTATTTTTATGAAAACTCGAAATAACTAAATACTACAATGTTCATAGTAATACCCATCTTAATACAAGCGAGTTTAAAACAAGGTCGTCTCGTATTTACGATGTGCCATGATGAAACTTTCAAACGAGATGCATTTATGGGGTACGCACATTTCATATTCACTTCCTTTACAGAGTACACATTAAACATGTTTATGGCATTTCTGAGTGTATATTTTTATGGTGAAACATGCTTGTATTATGGGAAAATCTGCAATTTTGTTTAAGCTTACACATTTCAGCTTCATACTTGCAAATATATTGTTCGCTATATGAAAAGTAGAGCAATGAGAGCCAAGTGGTAATTGTTGGCACCTGCCACGCAAATGGCAGATGGTTCGAACCTGACACACTAATGACTTTTCGAAGTTATGAGTGTATTAGAAATAATCACTTACCTACCCTAATGGTGAAGGGAAACATCGTGATGAAATCTTGCATGCTTAGAAATGGTAACACATTTCTTGTGCACATGCAGCAAGCCCCCAACTCGCACTTGGCCAGCGTGATGGACTCAATCCCGGAAAATCTCGGAATGAGGGGTATCCCGGATTGCACTCCTTCACGAACTGGGACAGTAAGCAAGCAAAAATAATAAAGAAAAACGTACATAAAGAAACTAAATCAGATTGTATGTGCAGTGGAAATTCTAATCCGTTTAGATTATTGTGTTTACAATTAACTCGCTACTCGCTGTCATAGAGACAACGGTCTACGTGGCCAATTAGATTTACTCAGTGAGGAAATAGGAGTGCAGAGGAGGCAATTATGTACCGTTGTCTTGCATCTCTTGCTAACTCGAAGCACTCCCATTAGTCTGTATTTTTTGTCCTTTTCTTTGCACCGAGTTTGTACTGGTTTCACTTATTCTTTGTTTCTAATTGGAGTATTATGATTGTGTATATTGGATTATTTCGCTTCTCTTTGAGTAAATGTTGCTGTGTTTTTTATGTCGGTTTAATGTGCAAGTTTTCGTTTTTTTGTTTGCTGAAACTAGGATAATGTATGACTGGGTTATATGCATTAATGTTTTATGAAAGCAAAAGTATGTAAACATTATTTCTGAGTATATACAATACTTAATAGACTTTAAGCTTTAACCTTAGATATTTTTCATGTTTCGTGAATGCGAAAGAAATGTATTATCTGAAAGAGGGAATGGAAATAAAAAGAGTTACGGCAGAGTTAACGGCCAATAGAGATTTTGCACTGCCCTAATTAACGTAGGGTAAGGTTAATAAAATAATGCAAAAATGCAAGAAAAATTGTATTAATAGTGTTAATCCTTGACTCAATATTTCTACCAGAAATAACATTACAAAAAAGAAGAACAAAATTATATAATGTTACTAGCTGACCCGGCAAACGTTGTTTTACAATACAATTTTTAAAAAAAAATGTGTCATAGCGATATGAAAAATAGATGTTGGCCGATTCTCAGACCCACTTAATATGCTCACAAAGTTTCATGAGAATCGGTCAAGCGGTTTCGGAGGAGTAATTTTATATATTAGATTAAGATCGTCCCTGTAATTTTTCCCATTTATCCGTTAATAGGCCCCATAATCCATCCAGCCGTCCACAAAATCAACAGTCTCATTCAACTTTACTAAACAAAGGGTCCTAATACCAAAGTATTTCAGTTTTCAGCACACACGACCCACAAAGCCTGTAAGCTGTTTGATCTCTTTCCTCTCGTTCAGGAGATTGGCGCGAGGCCGTTAATTCCACTGGTGACATGCTATGCTTATAAGTTTAGTTATTATCTTGTTATGTCGAATGCAATTACTTCTGTAGGTATGTATGTAAAAGTTTGGCTTTCGTAGAGATGATTTCAACTTGTGTTAGATTCAAATCAATAAGATTTGATTTGAATCTAACACAGGTCGAACCCTCTCACAAATTGTGGAGCAATTTTTTTAGTAAACTTACGACTGAAACCGTAGGTAGGTAGGTTAGGGTATTAAAATGTGTGTTATTTTGTTAATTTAGGGACAAATATACATTTATCAAATATGTTACTCAAGTTTTAGATAAATTTAAACTTGTTCTTATCGCTACAATACACTTAAAGAAACAAACAAAGTTAGAGTATTAAACGTTACTTAAAAATACGTTTCGGTAAACGGCAAATAATCAAATCAAATTGTAAAAATGCTTTGATCAACACAGACTTATTTTAATACACACTTTACATACGCCAGTTATACCCTAAGTTGTAGGGAGATGTGTATAAAATACATCCACGTTTCGCCATTAACAATATAAGTCTAGTAATAATATACAGGGCACGTTACCAAACTTCGGAAAACTGTTACGAATAATCTAATACAAATTGGAAAGCACCGATAGCACTTTGCCGTGGAAATAAACTACCAACCAGAGGCATTTTTTTATATTTAGTATTTAATATGTTTCTTCGTAATAATCATAACTAGCCGTACAAACATCTACAATATTCCACGTGTCCTTGCCAGGGTATCAGCCCCGACCTGCGCGAAGGCGCTAGCACTGACATTGTCACCGTTCATCAGATTACAGTCGTGAAGCCCTACGCGCTAATCGTTCACGGACGTGCGTCTGTACCGCGCTTATGTTTATTACTTATTGTATTTACCTACGCTAATTGTACGTAATATGGTTTGAATTATCTAGGTCAAAGGCAGTTTTTAGTTACGTTATTTTAGAAATATTAAGCCTTAAGGATGTCGAGGATTCTTGAAGTAGTTTCCGACTGTTTTTGCGTGCGTAGGTGTGCCGAATTAGCCTTTTCCTTGCTGATGCCGATAAATGGGCGCCGGGTTTAAATGAATAACCCCCGATTTCAGAGGTACATTTAACGGTAGTTTATCTATTCAATAGCGTTTAAGTTCATATAAAAATGACAGTTTTGAATAGATAAACTCTGATAAACTACCGCTCAATGTGCCTCAGAAACCGGGGATAAGACAAGTATGTGGTTTAGGTGATTGTGTATTCGACACCTGGTCTTCTGATTTGAAAACTGGACATGGCAGAGTACTGCTAGATTTTTGGATTATATATCGGAATAATGTCAATAGCCCAGAGTCTGGCAACGTCCGATATATGAAAATAGAATTGATTCCTATTACGTGGGCCTAACTTTGCGAATAGCAAAACGAAACCCGTTTCCCAAAAAAAAAGTTTTAATTTTAAAGACAACTTTTTCTTTTTTCTTTAAAAGACAACTCCCGCACTTAGAATTGCTCTTGTGTTATAAACATACAAACAACGGACACAAAGCACAACCAGACTCGAAACAATTATTTCTGGATCGCACAAATAATTGCTCCGTGTGGTAATCGAACCCACGACCCCCTGACGCAATGGATCGGCGTGGAGACACTTCTATGCCACGGAGGCAGTAAAAAAAAAATGCACCTCAAGCCAATAGTTTTCCTAAAATATCCAGTTAAAAGTTCCATAAACTAAGGTATAATGAGACCCGTAGGACTGGACATTAGCTCGCCTGTATCTAGTCGACGGCTTCACACCATCCCGGGGGAAATAACTAACACCTTACAAGACTTATATATGTGCTGTGTTTATTATATTTGTGTTTTCTTTCTGTTACAGGTAAATGAAAGCTTTGTGATGCTGTTTTGGGCAAGTGTGAACGGTAAGCTAAGGAAGATTTTAGCGTATGTCGATTGGATTGATTTGTCAGGCCGGTTTTTTAACTTCAATCATTTGTTTGAAGTTTATGATTTCATGCCCTTTTTTATTTTGTCGGTGAGCATGATGATACCTTATTTTTTATTATAAAGCCTCTGAGTAACTATTTCGCGGCTGTAGCTATAATATATGTATATAGACAGAAAGTGATACTAAAAATACTTCTGATTTAGGACCGCTAAACCAATTTATTGGTCAGTATCAAAACTTAAAAATATATTATATTTAAGATAGTGTTGATATTTTTTTTTTTTTTAACAAAACTTAAAAAAATATTATATTTAAGATATATCAAACCAATCTGCCTTAGAATTCAATAATCGAAATCGACCTTAATTTCTCTTCACAGTTCTTTCCAACTTTGTATTACAATTCGAAGTCTGAACTACACAAAAGCCTTATTTCTTTTTGCTCCCAATATTAAAAGACTATTCGTAAACGTTACTTTTACCTTTCGGGAAGGAGCTTGTGGCTAACAACAACCACAAACACGAATCGATCTCTCAGGTTAAGTTACGCTTGCCGAGGTTGCCGTGTTTCAGGCACGTTAAATTATGAGTCCCGGCCGTCACTTTCAGAGATCTTTGACCATCGTTACTAGTAATCAGAAGCTTGAAAGTCTGACAACTAGTCTTATCGATGGGAACTGTGTTTTAATCCAGGTAACTGGGTTGTGGAGGTCAGATAGGCAGTCGTTCCACGAAAATACTGGAATTTTTGATGTTACTTTTAGTATAAAATAAAATATCTTACTTACTTAAAAGTCCCGAGCGTCCTCTAAATCTTATAAAGTACCTTATAAATGATTACTTACTCTCTTTCAACAGATTTTAGTCTCAAAGGAGTTTTTTTACAAATTGAGTCGCTCAAGTAATAGTCATTAGCTATCGATGGACTGACCTTTTTATAGAGATTGCGAATAATGTATTAGTTTTATTAGAAAGATAACATTAGTTACTTGACTCACTTGTAATGATTTAGTTGTATAAACTTTATTTTTATAAAAAGCTGTATTATATCTAAAAGTAGTAATGCTTGTAAAATTTTGCGAATGTCGAAAAAGCTACAATTTACTTAATTTAAACCTGTATCTTTTATTACTGAGGTATTTACAAAATAATGTTTACAATAATTGCTGTCACAATAAAATAAAAATTTTATATTTACATTATTAAACTTGTTGTGTTAAAATCTAAATAATTTATGATTGTGATTTTGTATAAGAACACAATCAAAAATGATATATAGTTGTAATGAGTATGGGACTTAGGACTTGATTAAAATCGTCATTCGTCTTAAAAAATGAGATACTAATTGGTACTTTATACAATTCTCTATAGTAACAAATACATAACCTATTTCTCTAACTGACCTATTGGTTTCTCTTAAGATCTTTTCTCAATACAGAATAAAATAAAACGCTAAATACAGTATTAATTCCTTTCCCCACGGCTCCTGTATCTTAGACGTTGACAAATGATTGTGCAAACAATTTGCGCTGCCGACCCCGCCTGCTCACAGATAGCGTTAATGTTCTCTCGTTGAAGCTCTACCTTGAACAGTTAATGATCATTGGAGGGTTCATTAATAATACGATACGCTAAGGCTTCTTATGAACAGTGGCTTATAAGTGTAGAAGACTATTTAGTTATGAGGTTCTGTGTGTAACTATGGTAAACAGGAGTTTATTTAGTAGTTACGAAACTTTTGTTTGCGTTGACAATAACTACAGGTGACTACAGTTTTATCAAAAAAATCTCGAGTGTACCCTTTATGTCAAGATATAAGAATGGAATGAATGAAAGTTTGTAGGGATCGTAGCCAGTGGTGTATGATAACTTTTAAACTCTCGCGTTGCATGTTTATTAAATAATAGAATACGGGAATTAACGCGAACATTCAGTGGTTTATGGTTTCCTTTTTCTCTGGTTACCCATATGGGAAAAGGCGTATTTTTATTTTAAGTCAAAGATGTACTCTAGTTTTCAGTAACACGCAATGGGCATTCATTTAATTATTTTGTTTTAATCATTCGGTCTCAAAATAATACATTATTAGGTCTGGTAAATTAGTTGTGTAAAATTTTGAAATTAATCGAAAATATTTTCGCTTTTTGATTCAACGCACTGAGCTCATAGCCGCGTCGACTTAACCTTCTAGGTAAGACTATATTTAAAGCGATTAACTCTAGGCTAGGCCGATAAGTAGTGCTTACGCTGACCGTTTGAAAGGGCACGAAGATAATCAATAAAGATATACAGAAACATGTACATAACTTTAAAACTTTAAAGTTTCGCGTTGCATGTTTAATATATAATAGGATACGGGAATTAACACGCATTTTGCCTTGAACCTTGTTTGCCTGATCCGAGAATTGAAGCCGGTACCTCGGGATCAACAGTCGTATATACTACCACAATAGTACCTACATAGATGACAACTACACGATACCACTACATAGTATAAAGCAAAGTCCCTTCCCGCCTTTGTTTCTATGTCTGTATGTATGTTTAGGTCTTTAAAACTAGACAACGGATATTGATGCATTTTTTTAATACATAGAGTGATTCAAAGGGAAGGTTTATATGTAAAAGTTCTAAAGTTTTTTGGAAACTGGGCAAAGCTGTGGCTTGCCGCTAGTCTCTAAAAATAAGTAGACTATTCAAATAATTTCAGGTTGTATTCCAAGCGTAAACCGCTATCAAAGTATCCTGTAAGTTAAAACCTCATCGAAACAACTTCGCTTCTCTCCTGAACACTAACTACTTGTGAAAAAATAAAACAACTAAGCACTTTTTATATTTCAGCCAGTTTTCAAGATGGAGTCGAGACTTTCTTTTTATTTTGGAACGAAACACTAATATTTTTAATGGAGAGCGCCTGTTTGTTTTGAGTTTCGCTTTCGTGATAATTGCGGTTGAGTTTTTAGCAGGCGTTTTTGTTAAATATGTAACAATTAAGTGGATTAAATTAGTGCCCCTAACCTTACCTCTATTTTTTTAAGTATTAAAGTTAACATAACGATAGAATAGTGTGACTCCTAAGCTTGAAAAATATTCCGTAATGAATGTGCTTAAAGCAGCTATATCATTAACTGCTTCAGAAACTATCCCCTAACTGTCCACTATACATGAAGGGGTAGTTTAAAAAGGGTGTCTTAAATATAAGGGGTAGACGGTAAACCGTTAAGTTTAATCATTTCATCAGTTAAGCTCATTCATTTTCAAATCCATTATAGAAAGCTATTACATAACATAAACCATTTGATAAATCATTAACAAAAAAAAACTACTGTCTAAAAGTTAAAGGTGTATGCCCTAAATCGTCCCTGAACTTAGCGTGGGAGTGTAAATTGTAACACTACTACCGATAGATGGCAGTAGTATCATATTGTTATGCATAATATTAAAAGTGGGTGGTGTTGTTTGTCTCGTTTGAAAAACGGTTATCGTATTGACGTCAATGCTCTTATCTTCAGTTTACAGCGTCTAGATTGTTGTAGAATATCCATAAATATCAAGTGTTCTGTCTGTTTCATAGTCATAATAAATTAAACCCATTAATGTCCCACTGCTGGGCAAGGGTCTCCTCCCGTAATGAGGAAGGGGTCAGGCTTTGAGTCCACCACGCCGATTAAAACTGCGGGTTGGGGACTTTGCAGACCTTCGAGACTTGTTCCAAAGAACTCTCACCGTCGGTTTTTGAGTATATTTAGCGGTAGTTTATCTATTCAATAGCGTTTTTTGTATGAGTTTTAACGCTATTGAATAGATAAACTACCGTTAAATGTACCTCAGAAACCGGGAGTAAGTCATGCAAGGTTTCCTCACGATGTTTTCCTACTTCGTTAGAGCAAGTGATAATTATTTCTAATGCACACATAACTTTGAAAAGTCATTGGTGTTGTTGCCTCGATTTTAAAGCTTCAAACCAAAATATTTCCTTCCAAAAATACTTAAGAACTTCAAACGAAACGCGTGCAAAGCGATACCAATAAGCTAAAGTTAATTCGTAACCGTGAAACGGGCACTGTGCCCTTGAACAAAATGTGCCCATTCCATGTTGTACCAAACTTTGTAGCGAACGGCTGAATTATTTAGATGACATACACTTTGCTAAACGTAAAGTTTGTTTATATTAATTATTTAGTAGATATTGAGTCAATGTTTGCTTTGATTTAGTAAAGTAATTAGTTATTGATGGTTCTGGCAATTTGTTTAACATTAATAATATTTGGATATTGATTTGTCTGTTATTTTGGTATGTGACATTTGTAGTTGTAGAATATTAATGAAATGGATATAGATAACGAAGTTAATAGTGTTTATTACTCTTTGTATATATTTAAAGACGTAATCATTGGGTAATGTAGTTTCGAGATATACACAAACAACGATCATAATTATGCGCGATGTTAATGACCTGTCATTTTGAGATTCTGCCATGAAATAATTCTTCGATTCGGCGGTCATTTTTGTTTTATTTAATGCTAGACATTTATATCACTACCATGCAGGCTATTACTTAAATTCATTACTCATATTAGTTCCCAGAGTCTATAAAAAGCCTACATGTATCCTAGGTGATCTAGAAGACAGCTTAGATTTAAAATATCACTGATTTCAGATACTGCTACAAAATTTTCCTTTTCATCCGTTCTTTTAAACAGATATTCATAAATCTGACCTTTACAAAATCATTTCTAAATATACAGATAATAGTATCAATGAATTCAAAGGAAAAGAGGCTTTAATTACATTTTACAAACAGGTGTATTTCGCATGACAGATTATGTACAATAAATTGTATATAACAATAGATTTCTTAGTACTTCTCTTGTGAATAAGAACAGAGGTTTTATTTCACTTGATTTGGTATATTTTGATATTCAAAATTGTTTTCGAAAGAGATTATTTTTGAGTGATGTGAGGTAAATATGATAAATTTAATTCAAGTATACGTTTTTGTTAGACTTTAAGGTATTCAAAGAGTGATAGGTTTATATGGGGTGAATTTAATGAAATAATGATTGACATAATATTATAGGTACTACTTTCTTACCTGAATTTGTATAGAAGGAAAATCATTATGAGGTATCGCTGGCGCTTTCAAAAATGAGTTTTCTGTTTGTATGTCAATTTAAAGTTATAGTACAGGTCTTGCTATAGTTTGTATTTCTTACAACTTTTACGTAGTTCTTTATAACCTAAAAACTATATTTAATTTCCCTTACTATTTATTCCCTTATTTTTTATATTTACTTCTTTCTTTCATTGCCAAACGTGCAGTTGCACTTTGACACTAGGTTGACCATTAACCATACGATAAAATAAATACAGATTGAAATAATTGATTTACCGATGAAAGACGATACCGTTGAGAATTGAGCCGCTCGCTCATTCATATTGAACTGAGCCTTAATGAATTGTGATTGGCCATTGAAAGCGTATGAATGAGAACGGTTTTACTGATACTGATATTATTATGTATTTTTATAATAAAAGCCGTTTACGATTCATAACTTTTTTTATATAAATGACGGCGTAACTACTTTTTATATTGTAAGTTGGTTGAGTAGTGTTGTCGTGAAAGCGTTAGAAAAAGACATACTTAAACATTGAGCCAATCTTACGAACCCCGTTTTGGTACATTAGTATATTATTGTAGTGGACTAGAATATTCTCGATTAATAAATTATCAAATCACGTCTGTTTTACTCGAAAGTATAAAAAGGGGTGTACAAAACATAGGCACGTTTCGCCATACATACATACTAATGTTTTACATAAAAAATGTCTCATGTCTCATGTAAAAGAGGACGAGTCGTTTCTTTTATTTATTTATTACATTATCCTTGATATGCACGAAGGTGTTGGCAGAGTTGTACAACAATACTGACCATATTTTGCCTTTTCCAACTAAATCCTACGTTCGAGGAGGGGCTATTGCTAAATATTACTATTGCGAATACTTTTATTTACGACTAATTTTCTTTAATAACTAAGCTTCGCACCGCAGAAAAGTCTAAGTAAAACTTAACATCAAGGAAAAGGTTTGTAACGTTTCTCAAACGTCTTCAAGTTTTCTGACAGTCTTTGTAAACCAGTTAGATTGTAAGTCAAGAACAGTTCCTGAACATAAATTAACTAAAACTTGAAGCTTTCCACAAAGATTTTTACTTCATATTTTCTAGACATTCAGTTTAGACTTTTTAAATAGAATTAAATGGCAGTAAATCCGTATTTTCCTCGTGGAAAAGTAATATCTACATTTGTCCTGTACAGACTTTAGCGTTATAATATAGGTTCCTAGATTTTGTAGGGATAATTTTTCAAATTACGATAAAGTTTTTTTATATAAAATTTCAAAACAGGCGGTAGTTAATTTGCTGGTGTTTAAATGATGACATCAAAAGTTTTTGTAGTTGACATTTTATAATATTTTTGAGTATTTATAACATGATTAGTTTCATTACCTACGTGTCAAATGTCTAATATTATACAGAAAACTTGATCATGCCTTTTACCTTGAATTAATTGACGTTTCGGCACCGGTTACACTTGCCGTGGTTGTAATCTAACTGCATTTTAAACCAAAGGGTGTTCTATAAACCATTAAATTCTTCGCAGTAAAATGTTTCAGTATAACTCTTGCAAACTAAAAGAGAATCCCATCTTAAAATATCCATACTAATATTATAAATGCGAAAGTAACTCTGTCTGTCTGTTACTCAATCACGCCTAAACTAAGTACTGAACCAATTTGCATGAAATTTGGTATGAAGATATTTTGATACCCGAGAAAGGACATAGGCTATATATCATCACGCTTTTGGTCGTACCAAAAGGAGCAGAGTACCAGTTAATAATGTTACAAAAACGGGGAAAAATTTCACCCATTCTCTCTTATTGGACGCAAGCGAAGTTGCGTGGGTCAGCTAGTAAGTAATAAACATGAACTACACTTAAGTGCACACTAAAACAGCACTTGTAGTTTAATTGAAACGGTTTATGAGTACTTTGTAGTCAGTTCTATCTCGCTTATAATTCAATGGCTCTTTTGTTGCAAATTGATCGAACTTTTTACTTTGTTTCTTGTTTTTGAAAAACATACAGAAGAGGAGTTCTTGAACAACGTTTTAAAACTTTTGTCTTTGTTTTGTTGCTTGATGCCTTTTATACGTAAAATAATTGAAATGTAATAAATTCGCTCTTTTTTATTTAATAGATGACGAGGATAACAGAAATGGGAAAAACCAAATTGTAGCTACTTTACTTAACTGGGAATAGAACCCAATACCTCAATAACTGCTGAAGTATTCACATTAGTTACTCTGTACCACGAGACTCACAGAATTACGATATTTATCGCATTTATAAGCGTTGCCATGGCAACGGCGACAGTTATCGTTAAAACTCGTTTTCATAATACCTATAATGCCATTTAAAGTATATTTCCACCTTTTACCGTGAAATGGAACGGTTTCTGCTAAAACATGTGATTAGATTACTAGGAATATGTATCTTATTTACCCTCTCATTACAGTTCAATATCATATGTAAAAATAAATCCTATCATTCATTTCGTGCTCAAATGAGGATCGGAAAATGATATCAAAAATTCTCGTTGAGTTGTTACAACCATTTTAATAAGACCTCCGTTGCGAACGATTTTCTACGTGCTTTTATGTATTGAAAAGGTCTCTGTTATCTGGTTTTGCCAGTTCATCGTTATTTCGATAGAATCGTCAGAAATTGTCTTTTTCTAAGAACTTGTTTATTTATCAAAATGGGTTTGTATTTTCCTAATATGAGCAAATCCTGTCATTCGTTTATTTGTGAATTTTTGTCTGCGAATATGGTTCTATGGAGTGCTAACCCCTCTGTACGATATTATATTAAATTTGTTACATACAAGTATTATATTTATATGCGAAATTTTAAATGAGTGTATGTTAGTTGCTTAATCACGCTACAATTACTGAGTAGATTTTGATGAAACTTTGTACACAGACTGATTATGACTTGAAAATATACTTTTACCCCGGTAAATCATGTCACGCGATAGTCGCAGGCAAAAGTTAGTATATCATAAATGCGGCACATGTAGAATATAATAGAATTTTATAAAATTCGTTACACAGGTAGTTTATAACCTGGATTAACACATAGGATAACTTTTTACCTCGGGAAACCTTCACGTGGTCCAAGTCGTGTGCAGAAGCTAGTTGTATTTGTTCATTGAATATGAAAGACTCGTGATCGTTCGTAGTAAAAGTTTGTCCTGTAGTTAATATTACTTGGATTGCTTCCGGAGACAAGTTTATTCTTGTTAAAAGGTAAAGAATAAAGAACAAACTTTAGACAAGTTGTACCTTAGTCAATAGATTGAAAGGACTACGGACATTATTTTTGTAGCTGATATTATACTATAGTCCATTGAAGTACTGATTTCAGTGTTGCGTTTGTGGCGACCCCAAAAATTTTACTTAGACTTCTGCAGACCCCATCTATAAATAAATAAAATAAAATTGCCTCCTGTGAAAAACTTAAAGCCTAAAAACATTTACATTTCAATGGATTACCAAACATATTCTAGTCGTAAGATTTTTGGTTGCTTCGGGGATGAATCCATAGGAATTTAAAAGTACTTATATTAAAATGAAAATACTGAAAACTAAAGCTTTCCTTCCACAAAATACCCTAAAAATAAAAATAAAACCTTAGACTGAATTTGTATGGGAAGTTGAAGTAACTTTCCTTGCAGGCAAAGCCGCTGGTTACATCTAGTTAGAATATAAAAATAGTGTTGCCTCTGCCTTCATAAAGTTTTCAGTGTTGCAGTATAAAGCAGGTCGTGTAAAGTTGTAAAATGTCATACATTTTGAAGTATAGAGTTACGGCCTGAGACAGTGTAACGTTCTGTTGGTAGCACGTACTTGCTTTAATGCACCTAGTTAGTTTGTTATAAGGGACGTTGATTATTTGTGAAAAATTTTGTGCAGTTTGATTGGTAGAATATGCTGTTGTAGAGTTCATAAAACTGTCATTTGCTTTGTGAGTTCCAATTTTGTCGCAATTTTTTACAATTTTCCAAATAGTTTTTTTAAGTAATTGTTATATCTGCTTTGTAAATGTGTGTTTAAGAAAGTATGTATAAAATTGACAAAATAATTTTAATCGCATTATAAAAAAAATGTAGGGAAATATAAGCCTTATACCTACTCATGGAGATAGGTTTGCTGTAAACCATTTTAAGTTCACAAGTGAGTACGTCTCATCAGAAACTGCTTGTGTTCGTAACTGCTCTCTACCTGTCGTTTCTCCCGATAAAATAAACTTACCAATCCAATATCTACAATTCGCTCAACTACCATTAACTGAATTTACAAAACTTTCAGCTTTCAGTACATGTTCTGTACTGAAGGTTTCCTTTCAACTTTGCTTCTCAGACAGATTTATTTTCCAAGTTGTGCTTACTTCAAACATTAATCGGAACGACGCTAATTGAAACAAAATATTGGCGATTGAATTCAGTTGAGTTTGTAATGTGTTTCGCTTTGGTAACGGATTTAGGAAATACGTAAAGCGGAACCTTTTTATTGCTTTTATATCAGAGTCTCGAGCCTGAAGTCTGAGCGTTCGCATAAAAAAATTAAGTAAAATGTTGCCTTGAGTAAAAAATTTAAAAAAATATCGTTTATTAAATGACATTTTGATGCTCCGTTCTCAAAAATAGTTTTTCTCGCTCGAGCTGTACTTTTTTCTTGATGTGGTTGCTTGATCGCGAAAATTCTTCACGCTTGTGTATAGTTATATACAAAACACATTATTTGTTGTTAAAGCTATCACGCTACATATGTGACCGACCAGTTTAATAGATGCATGTGTACAAAAACATAGATCTTTTACGAAAAGATAAAAAAAAACGTGCATCATTGCAAAGAAAAGTTACGTTTCGCAACTCATGTCAAAGTTGGAAAAATGTGTTTGCATCACAGAAACGCTTGCTAAAACAGAAAGTTAAAACCTGAGAGTTATTTAGTGTTTGAGTGTACTAAACTTGTCTGCTCGTAAACCCGGAGTTTTCAAAGAAAAATAAATAACATTTTTAATCGTCCGTTTTGCTTCTCTCGGCCATATAACCGCGGCTTTAGCTTCACAATACACGTACAAGTTGTGCGATAGAAAAGTTGCGCTAATGTTTAAAGTTGTACGTATTTAACGAAACTTGATGTTTGTTAGTTTGTTTGTTAGTTTTTGATGAGCTAGCTCATAAATGGAAGTCTGGATGGACGTGCTAGTAACTTTGTGTTGGTGTTTCATAAAGTTGCCTTAATGGGTGCCGTCGTGTGGAAGTTTATATTTTTAGTTCGATTTATAGAATGGTTTTTAGTGAATCAAATATGATGCTATAATGATGGCATTTATGTAAGTTTAAAAGTGACTAATTACTTGTATTTACATCTTTAATGCATAGATTTTTATGTGATTTGGTGCACATGTAGTTTATAGCCCAAATTTAGATTCTTACATAGAAAAGTATACTTTTAACTTTTTAAGAAAAGCTAATATGATACCTAATATCTATCAAACACAGGTTTTGGTTTTAACGCTTTTGCAAATTTATTACTACTATGTTCACATAACTGACAATATGGCTACCAACTAAAGCCTTTCATTTAACCGAAATTAATAGAAACCTCATCCTTATCCCAAAGGAAATATCCCAAAAATAACTCACGGTTTCAGGGAAACTTTTATCTCGACGGCTTCCATAGCCATTGTGTTTTCCCCCTTCTCATTATATGGAAAGAAAGAAAGATATAGTGTCATGGCGGTAAGCCGGTGCGTTTAATCTCATCTGTGTTAAGAACAATCATGTGAATGATACTTAAGAACGTTGCCGACTTAAGTAGTGTGGCTTACTTTTCTTTCATCGGCTTTTAAATATTATTATGTATTAAGGAAATATGTTTATATTTCTAATGTAGTTTATACTAAAGTCGTGATTAAGAACTGAATCAGCAGTAAATATGATATTGAGTGATATATCCTATTCTTTGCTGCAAACCATAAAATACGAAATAGCAAAATTCCTTACACTGAAAACGTTAAAATTTAGTTCAAAAACTTATTTAAGAAACTTCCCATTTTCTGCAAAATCTTAATACTCTCAAGCTATGTAGGTAAAAACGCAAATAAAAAACGCAATACGAACAAGGTGAAAATTGCGATGCATTTTCCCGCGGTTCCCAAAGTCATGTTTATAATACCTTTACAGTCTTCGATACTGACACTTAATGCAAGCCGATTCTCATCACCCCTTACTACGTGCCCCTTATGACCCCATCACGACTATTTATTCGCATAACGTGGAATAATCACGAAAATACCCTATGATTTTCCCATATTACAAGCGATTTTCAAATCAAAGATATTTTGGTGCTAGAAAGAGACGGAGCTATACAGTTTCTATAGCGCTATCTCTTTCTTAAACTAAAATTTGAAGCGTTTGAGTGTAGGGAACGCAGTGCTAGAAAGAGATAGAGCTATACAGTTCCTATAGCGTTGTCCCTTTCTTAAACTAAGATTTGAAGCGTTTGAATGTTGGTAACGCAGTTTTAGAAAGAGATGGAGCTATACAGTTTAAATAGCGTTGTCTCTTTTTCAAAATAGGATTTGAAGCGTGTCGGTAATGCAGTGTTAGAAAGAGATGAAGCTATAGACCTTGTATAGCGTTGTCCCTTTCTCGCGGTAGGATTTGGATCGCTTGAGCGTGGTGATGTTTTTATGTCGTTCTATGGGTAATGTATGGTAATGTGAATGTCTTTTATGGGAGGTGTTAAGTAATCGGTTATGATATGGGATTTACGTTGACGTTGACGTTTTAAATTTTTTTTGTTTTTTTTTTATCATTTTTTTTTGTATATACATACATAACATCATGCCTGTTATACCTGATGGTGTAGGCAAAGATGTATGAAATATATCCTGAGTTTCGCCTTTTACAATGTAACAAGGGCGAGCTTATTGGCATTTACCGGACACTAGTTTTCTTTCAAACAAAAATTGGATTGTGTTTTTAATCCTCTAGCTATCTATGCAAACTGTCATGTTTATATGAGCTTAAACTCTATTGAATAAATAAACTACCATTAAATGTGCCTCACAAACCGGGGGTCAGTGCTTATTCACAAACTACATTAGACTAAATTTTAATACTTACGCCAGAAGATTGTGATCACGGATATTCTATCAATTTATTGTAATTTATAAGCGAATAATTTAAATATTTTTCCCTACAGTAATAGAGGAAGTAATAACTACAATATTATGTAGAACGTGGCAGTAAATACGGATTCATTTGCTAATAACAGTTGTGGTTTAGCACGCGACAGCCGTATTACAAGCTTATTATTTTATAGTTCACTAACTTTATCCGTGACTCTCGTAGTTGATTTATTGGGCTAAATAGTAGCTTACATTCTTCTATAGAATATAGTGTCCAAAACTGCCAAATTTTGTATAAATTGGTACAGTAGTTTAGGTGTAAAAGTGTAACAAACAGATCAATAATAATGTGTGCCTTTTTACTACAGGGGAAAGCGAGAACTACAGATTGTCATTTTTAATGTTTTGTCTGTTAACCAAAGGCTATGTTATTTTCTGTTAAATAAACCTTATATGTAGAATTTCATCCTCAATCGAGAAAAACGTAATCCATCGAACTAAAATAACACATTACGTCTATTGTTTCAGTTACTTTAAAGACAAAGTTGTTATTATTTTTGTATAATATTGCAGAGGTTTCCAGTATACAAAGGTTGTGTAATTAAGCGTGTAGTATGAATTAACATGGGCGTAGCCGGTAGTATTTAATAGTATATCATTTGTCAATGTCACCACCGTGAAGGTCAACTGTGGGATTAACTGAAACATAAGTCATTATGAATTTGTGTGTTTAATGCAGAAAAAGGTTTTATGAGGTTATACTATTATATACTTGTTGCCGAATTGCTGTAGTATTTTTCACATGACTATCATTTTAATATTAATAACATGCATAAAAATCCAGGATAGTTCCATGGCTCATATGCGTATTAAGTGTCGAAACTATCCCATAGATAAAATTTCAAAACAATGTTAACCGAAAAATATCCGGAATCTGCGAAAACTGTCATAAGATTTACCTACTTGTAACGACTATCAAGACAAAATAAAATTTTTACAAGAACTTTTTTTCAGAATACAAGAATTACATATTCCCAAAACACCTACAAAACGAAAGTTTCATATTTCCACAGATATTTGAATCATTAGCGCGATTTTCTAACTCAACTATCGACAACCGCTGTCGAGAAATTTTGTATAATAATCTGATCAGTGCCTCTAGCGGACGGCGTAGAAACTATTTGTGCAGTACATTTTAAATGTCAAACTCTCGATACTCGTTGGTACCGACTGTACAGCATCGCGCTACTATATGCAGTTAAAACCTACAGCTGCGTAGTGTAACGGTTGAGCACAAGTCAATGAAATGCACCCGATACGGATAGGCGCCGTCCGATAACGAAGTTACAGGTATTACTGTATATACGAGTATGTATGTATAGGTGGGTAGTTCAACTACGGTAAAATATTGCTTCACGGACTTGCATTGGTATTGGGGGTTTTTTATTGTGTGGAAGGTTTAGTTTGTTTTCAACCTGTTTATAAATAGTGTTAATATTAGGATATGGTCTACGAAGATATAGGCTATTGTGTAAAATTAGAGTCTTGTGCTTTTGTCAATGCTTTTGTAATTTCTTTAAGGTATATCTGTAATATTGCCTTTTAGACCTCGTGTATAATAAACCAAAAATTACACATATTTAGTGCTTACAAATAATATTATTCTGTTTTTTTTTAAAGACAACTCCCGTCCTAAGTATTGCTCTTGTGTCGCGGGGACTTTTACAAACATACAAACAACGGGCACAAAGCACAACCAGACCCGAAACAATTATTTGTGGATCGCACAAATAATTGTTCCGTGTGGGAATCGAACCCACGACCTCCCGTTGTAATGGTATCGGCGTGGCGACCTAAACCACTGCGCCACGGAGGCAATTAAAAGAAATATCAACTTATAACCACGGCCACTGTACCGTCTGTACTGTGCCGAAATGTCAAGCAAGGTAAGGTAATAATCCTTTGTATAGATTATGTTAGGCAAGTTCAAATAAGCGTATTTATGTATTTATTTGAAACATAACATCACAACATTTTCGAAAAACATCCATCTTTTATTTATAAAGTTAAGTAAGTGTAAAGTAATTTGATTGATTCAGTTGACCTTTGCATTAGCATATTGAAAGAGAACCTTTTTCAGCTTCAATGAGCGCGCTAGTTCCGGTGTGTAATAAAGGCTTTGAAAATAACGGTCATTGACCGGCGTGATGAAGCAGGTTTTTATTTTTGAGGTGGTAGTGGTTTTGTACTGTTAGGAAAAGTTGGTTGTTATTGGTAGTTGCTGTTAATTGTATTACACAAAATGTATGATCTAATTGAGTACCTCATTCTTTTGATGTCGGTTTAAATAGTAGCGACGTACTTTTTGTATTCAATAACTTTGTCTTTAATTTTAGCGTTTAATAAACCTATGTTTCTAAATTGACAAATATATTTTCATAGCAATATTTTTGTTTGGATTTCCTTATGCGTTTGTTAACAGACTGAAAAGATGTAAAAATAATTGCCAGTAGCGAATAGATAAGCTTACCTTATTCCACAGTTTGGAATCTAATCTAAGATATTCTTTAAAGTATTTGCTGGTTATCTAATGTATAGTCATTATAGTCAATGCTATAGAAAATATTTATACGTTATTGAATCCCACCATTTTAGTTCTACATAAGTAGCTTATACAAACATTCTAGTAAAGGAATAACACCCCCGAAAATAGTTATCAGAAAATATTTATAAATATTATTACATCCCTAGAAACTAGGTCACCGGTACTATCATACCGAATTTATGTTTACTATCTCGTTCACGATTTACGTTCATTGTACATTGCCCGCTAGGTACGAGCCGCGCATTGTCATGTGCCGTGTTGACGACCAATGAATGTGTACGTTTTACAATTGTCGTTTTATGGGTTCCGCTTTTGTTTGCAGTAGTAACTAGGCGTTGATCGTTGGGGTAGTTTTATATGTGGTTTTATGATTTGGCTATTTTGTGGCTTCGGGTTAGGTATTGAGTGGGTAAATAAAAATTGACAATTATGTAGTGATCGTGAATGATGGAAATTAAACGCAGAACACCTTTCTTTTTTTAAGCCTGTAAACGACGGCATTTCGCGCTTTCGTTGGCAAAATAAAATTTAAAATTTTGGGTCACACCCTCGTTAAACAATCACGAATGAATTAATGCTTTGATATCAATTTCCTTTTAAAACAATACAGACCGATCAGATCAGTTATCTGTAAAGATGTTTATCAAAAGTTTAGTAGTACTAGCACAGAGAAAAGGTTTTTAATTATTTAAACTTGTATTGTAAGTATCCAAAATATTGATGAAGAAATACATAATTCTACATATTTTCACAATTCTATGCCTACATGTGATTTTCTTTGTTTCAAAAGTTAGTATGTGAAATTGTTCTTGTCATAAAGTAAGTGAGTAAGTCGTTATTTGAAATGACAAATTTCAAGATGACATTATACGAAGGATGAGAAATTACAATTCCGTACGTCTGACTTTCAAAACTAAGTTTGTAATTAGAAGATTTACTGTATGTTTCAGTTAGAGATTTGGAAGTCAAGAAAGCAGATATTTCGTCTTAAAAGCCTATTCAGGTGATTTACTCGCTACAGAATGAAGTTCGAATTCCATCCAGTTTGATTCTATCTAATTTTTAATAATCTTAGGTTACAAACTAGTGAATGATTTAGTGTTCATTTCAAATAAAATATGTCCGTAAGTTCTTACTTCTCATTTGTTTGGCATGTGAATAATGAGATGCCATGTCAAAATACGTGTACACACTTAGAAAAAAACATAATCTTCGGCTTCTACCAGTGGCTGTGAACGGAGAATTATATAAAATAATGTGTTAATCTGCGGTAAAAACTATCTGTATATTTGGTTAAATCAAAATTATTTTATTCGTTTTGACGTGATTGACTAACAAACATTCGCATTTGTAATATTAGTATGATACCATAAAAAATACGCTTAATAGAAACTAAAATCTGTTGTCACATAAATCATCCACTTCTATTAATCAGGTCAACATACTAATTTAACCTCCAACATAAATGACTCATAAAATGATCAGTACTTATCACTCACTAGCAGACCAGCGCAACTTCGCTTGCGTCACATAAGAGAGAATGGGTCATAATTTTGCCCGTTTTTGTGACATTTTTTACTGGTACTCGGCTCCTTCTGGTCGTAGCATGATGATATATAGCCCATAGCCTTCCTCGATAAATGGGCTATCTAACACTGAAAGAATGAAGACTCAAATCGGACCAGGAGTTCCTGAGATTAGCGCGTTCAAACAAACAAACAAACTCTTCAGCTTTATAATATTAGTATAGATAAATAAATACATACATAATGTGCCTCTCGTATTTACGAGTGGAGATACCATGACTATGTTTAACGAGCCCCTACTCCCGGGGGAGGCATTCAACAAGTAACTGTTAAGAGCCACATATATAATACATAACGATCGTTAAATAGTTTATTTAAGTAGTGATTTGATCTTTAGTTTAACGCTTATTTGATGGTTAGGGATCCATTTAAGTATATTTAGGGGATGGGTTTTCCCTTTGTGCTGACTGCATTAGAATAGTAGACTTCGACTTAAGTTTGTTCTATAGTGTATGCCTATTTAATTGTATTATTGTATAGTTCTATGTTAATTATGTAAAGTAAGTTATGATATTTTATGCCGCACATGTGCAATAGATTTAAATAAGGCCTAAAGCGCCTCCATCGGTCGTTGTAGGTACTATTTGGTATTTACAGAAATAAACATATTTTGGTAGAGTGACTGTGTGGATATGTTATATAATACAGTTACATATTCAGTAGTTATTAGACCGCAATGTGTTACCATTAGCGGTCAATCCAAAAACTTCACACAAATATTTGTTCCGTATTCGGGAAACTGATTGCTACGGCGAGTCGTGGCCTTATATACTCGCGCGTGTAACGAAACCATAGCGCGATTCAGAAAAAATGCACAACGCCATCTATCGAGCGCGCGTGTAAACTTTTATATGCGCTAGATATTTTTTGTTGTTGATCAGCAAACGAACATTCACAGTAACATTTGCGCAAAAAATTAACGGAATTCAATTTCAAATGAAAGAAATTATTTTATTCCATGGAAACAGAGAACGTTTAGTTGATTTTTAACATTATAATTATTATTAAAAATGATGATTATTTAAATGAACCTTTTCTTAATCGTCAATAATTAAACATTACTTCTCTTTAATTACACCTCACAGAACGCTTAGATGACATTAGAATAATTTTGAGAAAGTTTTATGACGAACTAATAATACGTTAAATACCGACTATCTTAAGATTTTTTTTATTTTCTCATCGTCTATGAAATAATTTAGTGAGTGTTATACCATTTTCGAAAGCTCATTAAATGCGCCAACTTTTGAAGGTACATGCCGAAAAAGCGTAGTACAATTATTTTTCAGGACAGACTGTCAAAGTTGAGTGATGAAATATTTTCACATCATAATTCGCCATAAAAGGGATATTTTCTGATATTCCAATGAAGTTGTGTGCAAATAATGAATTGAATTTTGTAGGAGCGTTACTTAAGAATACTCCACATAAAAAAAGAACTAGAAAAGAAGTCATTTGTTGCCACAGTAGACTAAACTCATCAGAGGGTGGCAATTTTACAAAAATGGTTGTCATTTTTAAACTACACGAGAAAGATTTATTTTAATTATTTTTTGAGAGCCAACACAACTCGGCCTAGCTCAGGTTTTCGTTTTGACGTTGAGTTTTGGGACACGTTGTATGTCCTGTAAAATTTGCTACAAAAGAAAAGTCGATTTTATACAGTACAGGTACGAGGTTATACAGTATTAAAACACATTTTATTTCACAAATTTATTAGCGAACATTGATTCTGAAGTTTATTACATTCCACACACTTCATACGAATTTATAACTTGCCAAGTAATTAAAATCTCCATAAAATCGGCCCGAGCATACTCCAAGGTAAGCCGTGAAATTAATCACTTCACTTTCAAACGGAGTATTAAAAGGAACGAAAATTCGTCCGAAAATTCTTGGCCTTTTTTGCTAAAAAACTAACGAGGATTAACTCCGAGCGTACAGTGGCTAAATGTGAAATATGTGTAAGCCGAGCCCGGCAAGTAGTGGGGGAGCGGCCCAGTGCACGCCCCTAACTGACCAATCACAGCGCTCCGTTTGAATCGAACAGAAATTACGGTTTATTTAGCTTTAGTTGGTCTGATGTTTCAATCATGGATTAAATGGAGAGGCGTGGATGTTCGATATTGAATTTATTGAAGAGTTTACACTAATAGGTTTTTAATAGTTCTTCGTTTAGCTTTCAAAGTAAATGGGTGTTTTCGTTTACTTTCTGATTCACTTAGGAAGATTTGCTTTGAGATTGGAATAAACAGTTTTGCTTTTAGAAAATAGGTTTGATAGAAAATTGTATTCTTTGTTACTCCTACTTAATATTTATACTTTGAACGTTTGAAAAGAGATCTCAAAACAAAACGTATTCGGAACAGCAATCTAATTCTCTACTCTTGACTCTGCTAATTTAAAACGACAACACAAATATTTAGGCCAAATATAATTACAACTTCTGCAAGCAAAAGCCCGAAAATTCGTAGCAAAATTCCTTATTTCTGCCATCCAAAATGTAACAGAGTTTTCCTCCAAAGAATCCATACTCAGCAAGTTTTCGTACTAACATCGGATTTCCCCGGCCAGTAATTGACGGCACAAACCGCCGGCCCGCTAGATACCTTATTTCAATCTTATAAAGAGTAACGATGGTAACAACTTTATCTCGCCAGGCAGGCGTGCCGCAAGGCTACTTTCTCGGCCCGCATTTACCAAATCGGGTTTAATATTTTCCCGTTAAATAGGGGGAAAATATCGTATGTTTATATTGTATCTTTGTGATATATTTTTTGGAGTTTTCTTTTTATATTTGTTGTTTTTAGTCTAGTAGTTAAGATTAACTTCTTTGTAAACACTCCGAATTATGGAAAATAGTAAACGATTTTGCGACACTGACTGTGATTTCGGATCTGTTGTTTAGTTTAATGACCCACAACATAATAAGTACATAATATCATGCTTTTTCCCATAGGAGTAGGTAGAGGCCAAAGAACGCCACTTGGTACGTTCCTTACAAATTCCCCTTTCCCCATTGATATCCATACATCTTGTCATACAGGACTGATATAATTGACCCATAACGAAAGATTACTATTGTGACAATACCTACATACCTACATGAATTCACCTTTTTTAGACCACTTACACAACATGCGTAGAAAATAAAGAACACATTGTTTCTTTTCCTTGTATATAATATCCGAAACAAACAAAGCGTATTTATTTCTCCAAATGTTCTCGCAACTTGTAAGTAAAAGTTATTGGTGTAATAGCGATTCCGAGAGCCCTTAATAGTTATATCGAGTTCCAATTAACGCCTATATCTTCCCTTACATAAGTTCACTTACTTTCTCATCGTATTTATAAGTTACAACTCATGATATTATATTGTGGATAAGGTTTGCTACAGGTTACATATTCGGTTCGGCAATATATATTTTTTAAAGACAACTCCCCATTAAGACTATACTACAAACATACAAACAACGGACACAAAGCACAACCAGACCCGAAACAATCGAATTCACGACCTCCCGACGCAATGGTATTGGCTTAGCGACCTAAACTGCTGCACCAAGGAGGCTTTCATAATTATCGCCCAACAAAATCAACTCGACTCACTTGTTCGGCTTGTGCCGATCGGTTTCATCTACGAGTATTCATTCGGCTTTGCCGCTCGAATGCCGAACCGAATACGTGTGTAGCAAGCCTAACGTCTTTACCGTTGCTACGAAAATATCTCTTTGATATTACTTCCAAAGGTTAATTTAAGTTTTGATTAAATAATAATTATTTAAGAGTTGAAACTTTGTACTTGTTAGTGTTAAATTAATTTTCTTGTAAAATTAGTTCTTAAAGCCTTTATGAAACGATCGAAATCTGTTTTTTGATGAGTTTATGTTTCGTTCAATTAAGTTCTAATTGAAGAATATTGAAACTGTTAGTATTTTTATAGATCTTTTACTACAATAATTAAATATTTGTAACTGATTGGGGTTTTTTACATTGTTTATTTAATAAAACGAGGTACTAAGATTAGTTTTTAAGAAGTCCTATCGAGATATTTTCAATAAAAATACCAACATGGAGCATATAATATTTACTATGAACAATTTTCTCTTTTATCTCTAAACCCATCAACAAAGAAAAAAAGAGACAGCAATATATTAAACACATGCGTTAGAAAAGGAAAGCATATATAAAATTAGTGTAACATAATCCCCAAACAGAGAGATCACTGTAAAAAGCCGGTACTTTCACAAAAAAGCCGAACGGCTTCTTTAAGCATTTAGCTGATTAAATTTTTGTCAAAGCCGAGGTTTGCCTTTGAACATTCCTGTGTAACTAACTATGTATTAACAGTATTTAAAGGGGGATATACGTTAGAGACTGTAACGGAGTTAGCTGTATTTGAGCTCTGGACTGAACGATTGCATGTTTTGGAAATATTCGTGGTTCTTTCTCGTTCTACATATAGTTAATAATAGTTTAGTTATATTTAATAGTTTTGTATCAGTCTTTTAATAAAACTATTGCTGCGTTATTGTGTTATAGTATGAGCACTACCATGAAACAAATACTTAGTTTTAATAGCGATCAAAAAACTCTTCTAATTACTATACACGTAGAAATATGTCTAGGTCCTTAATTATGCGACTTAAATGGTAGTTTAAAATTAATTTTATTTGAAATTTCAATCTCCAAGGAGGGATGAGAGGCTTTTGCTTTTTCAGTGCTGCATCACTGTTAGGTAAAGACCTACTGCTAAAACTAGAGAGGGATCCTTCACGCTGGCTCCCGAAGATGTTGCATCCCTTCAATAACTGTTTTAAAAATTTTGTCATGGAAGTTTTTATAACGATGATTTTAGTTAATTTTGTTTCTATTGCAAACGATCCAATATGTCTTCGCCTTTCCACATAACATATACAAAGTATTATAAAGCAACTTTTAGTCCGCTCGGTTGAGCGTCCAACTTGCGAACTGAAGGTCTGTAAGCCGATCCCGCGGGACTTTGTGTAAGAGTTCTTTCGGTGCAGTTTTCAAGACTTGCGGCTTCCAACTTGATATTAATTTTAACTTTTTGGTGTTGGTTCGGTTGTAAACGTTATCGGTGGCAATATTATATCGTTGGATAGTGATAGGTTGGTTTAGGTAGATGTAATAGAAGTTGCTTCATAACAAAATATTGTTATTTCAATCAATTACACTTGAATAAATCTATATAAAATATAATCTTTTTATTAATTTGCAGTATGAAAACTTGCTTTTGATTGTTTATTATTTGCAAGAGCATTCCGTTGCCATTTTGTTTTCAGCAATTTGTAACTGAGGTTGGTGTTTTTGTTGCTAATGTAAACCTAACCCTATGTCATTACTATGAATTAGTAGCCTTAATCGTAGAATCATTTAATTTGCAAGCACTGGTATTTATTCCACTGAAATTTTCTGATTCAGCAATCTTCTACTCAGATTGTCATTTATTTAAATAGTGAAAATGTTAAACAATAAAGCGGAGAAATTTATTTCAGTACAACAGTTAACAGAAGCAATAAAGTAGACACTAACCCTACAGGGGATAACCGGTATAACCGCTGTGATTCCAGTAAGCTTCCTAAACGGCTTACAGCTTACATTTAACTAGTGTTTAGCCTAAGCCGTACCCTCCTAGCCTCCTAGCCTAGCTTGTTAACGAACCATAAAAGCTAGTTACTCATTTAGTGCGAAAAAGTCATTAAGCTTAGTGTTGTTCGGGCCGCGGAGGGTTAATTATCCAGGGCTGTCCCGCGGAGGTTTTACAAGTGTTGACGGGTTAAACCTGGGCTTACTACGGCTTAGGATTTTGAAATGTTTTTGCTGTGTATTGTTTTGATGTTTTAGTTTTTGTTGAATTGTGAAGTATTGTTTTTGACAGTTTAAACTGACTCTGTCGCTCTCTTGTTGCTTGCCGCTTCTGTTTGGATTAGTTGTCGTATAGGTATTTTATTGCGTATTTCTAAGGGAATAGATAAATAATGAAAAATAAAGTTGATACTTTTATATCGTAGAGTGTATCTGATTTGGTATGCTGTAGGTTTGGTATGCTGTAGGTGTGGTATGCGAGTAATATTGTTTTCTGATGTGTCTGATGTAAACTTGCAGAGTTCAAAAGCTTTTAGACGTTACCTGTTTCTTACAAAGTTTCTATATAAACCCTGAGTTTTATAGTAAAACTTGAATTCGCAGATATCTAACAAAAATAAAACGAAATACATTTAATAAAAGCAAGATCACCTGAAAATAAATTCAGAGTTGATTTTTATTTTATACTCTCGTCCCAGTTTTGAAAAGTAGATAGATTTCTCTAGAGAATACTCTTATATAATAAGAACTGTACAAATAAGCTCCTTTGAGGGTCTTGCTGTATTTTTTGTCTTTTCATACGACATTTCTACTGTTAATTAAATTAAAAATTTAATTATATTCTGCAAAAAAGGAAGCCGATGAGAATGTGTCTCTTGGTGGTTATATTAAGCGTGGAATAGTTTTAAGTAATATTTTTACTTGTGCTAGCTATATATGATCAAGTTAACTGTTTACTGAACTTGATATTGCGTTCAGTATACTCGACAATAGATGGCAGTAACTATAGATGCCAAGTAGCCTCATATGCCATATATACATGCTGTTATTTCACCGTCACATTTACTATATATCGCTGAAAGTTCACTACAACTAGACTAGTTTGCATAAAAATTTGCGAGGTGATAGATTATATCTTAAGAACGGGATAGGTTACTGCATTTTTAACAAAAAAAAAATCCTGTAACTACGGTCATAAATTGTTAATTATAAATTGACAGTATTAAAAAATCTGTACAAAATATCATGAAAGTATTAAATGCTCTGTTTATCTCATCTTATGCCAAAATTATATTCCTTTTCCATAAATTATGGTATCATTAAAATGGGCTCCAACTAGGGATCGTTAATAGAAAATCACCTTGTCTATTTAAATATGGGTGACAAAATAAGATCATGTAAAATGCCATCAGATTTGCAAGTGACCTTGTTAAAATTCATGAGAATCTGATGCTTCCTGTTTTACAAGTGAAATGTGGTGGTCACTTTTACTGCTACACCCTTAAGGGTTCTATGTTAATTTCAAAGTATAGATAGAGTGGTGTATAATAGTTGTAGAGGCTTTAAATTTTATGAGGTTCGTGGTTGTAGAGTTCTTACAGAAAATGATCTGCTTTTGTAAGGCTAGATGTTTGTTTTTGTGATTGAAATTAAGAGTTTATAAACAAAGCTATCGTGGTATGAAGATTTTGGAAGGAATTACGAAACATTTATGTACAAATATGGGAGCAGCAATTTGTGAATGACAAAAATTGCTTCGTTTGGTAATCAAATTCAGGTCTACTGCAAGCAATAGTAGCGGCATGTAGCAGTGCGATGCGCCCAAACGTTACGAATGTTGTCAATTTTCTGGGTAAAATCAGCAACAACTTTAATTCTTATTACCGATTTTTAACTCTCGCGAGCCGCGACTTGTACAGATACTATAATAATTATGGAACGGGTCTTAAACGCGATTGAAAGTTAAAGGTTAATTGTATTTCTTAACTTCTTAACAAGAAGAGTCAATATAAAATAGTGTGGCGTATTAGTACTTAGTTACCTTTATAATGTTTAAAACAGCAACGTTTTAAGAGCCGTGTAAAGGCTTTTACAACATATGTATATGTAGAGCCTACAGCGAGGGTTCAGGCGGTTCTATTTGTGGACGCACCACGTAACTGCGTTAGTCCGAACCACTGGCTGCGGCGAAGCCTACATGAGGGTGAAACTGTGTAGGAATATTGTACAGAATAATTGTATGGCGTTTTGTTGTGGTTTTTTAAATGCTGTTTGATAATGCTAGAGTTTATGGTGAGAAAATGAACATAAATGGTTGGTAATAATGTTAGGGTTAACTCTATTAGAATTGGAAAACAAAAATGTGCTGGACTTTCCACAATTCCATACAAATCACAGACCTTTCATTTAAACACTAGAACAAGAATTATTTTAAAGAATGAAGGCTTTAAAAATAAGGTTCTGGTTAATCTGCAAGCATCTCAAATTTTCCCAGGATAGAAACCTCATAGTTAAACTAAAATCGTGATGAAATGAAATGTTAAAAAGTTTTAGAGATATCTGCCAGTTAAATTGTCAGGATATGCATGAAAGGAAACAGCTGTCAAATCTTATCGGATAAGCTATTTGATGCTTATCCAGAAGTTACGAAACGAGAAACTTCGTATTTTTGTCAGAGTATTATGAAAGTAATCTTGAAAAGAACACAGAGCCTTATTTCAACGAAACTTTAGCGCTTATATTACAAGCTACTTATGTGAAGATTTAAAAATAAACCTAATATATCTTAACGATGGTTCTACTCTAGAACTCACACGGCATGGATAATGAGTGCACTCTTGAGCCGGACACGCGGATGTCCGGCGTCCGGGCCGGATAGCGCGCGCCGGACATTGTACGAGCACCTACTGTTTTATTCGTTGGCAGATCTTTTAAATATTACTTTGGTGAAACGACGAGAGCATTTTATGTGGAGATTTTTTTTGCTTTTTATGTGACAAAGTTTTTTTTATTTGCTTTGTTAATATTTTACAAAATATCGTAGAGTACCTGCGTCGCCAGGTAAGCCCAGGCCGATTTTACACAACAAAGATATCATCTTTGAGGATTACTTGTTGCTAAAAAAATTGATGGGATGGAAACCCATCAATGACAACCGTTTATGTTATGGTTACCTTTTTATTTGTAAGTTAAAGTTGATTAAAACAGTATCAATATAATTGTCCTTGTTTGGTCCCACAGCTGAGCGAGGGCCAATATCTGTGTAATTTCTATATTCAACATCTTTGTAATTACTTATTTCTCTTTCATTTAAATGTTTCCTTTAATTGATCAAATCTAAGACAATATTCCTTGTACAAAATTGCTTCTAGTATTTTGCTAATAATAGCATCACTCAGACCCATCTCAGAATAAGCGATAAAAGTCTACCTTGGCTTAGTCCTAGCCCAATACCGAATGTTTACCTAGACCAGACAGCGTCTAGACTGCTAATTACCTAGGCACTAGGTATACCCCTGATAACGAAAGCTCTTTGTTACTTACCTAAATGTATTACGGTCACAGTCCAAGATAGCTTCATTTGACCTCTACTATAAATAGATGTTGCTGTTTAAACTTCAGGTGTTGAACTAAGTTAAGCAGTTTGGACTGTGCTTTTGTTGGTACCAAAACCTTAATTATTTTGTAGTTTTATTGTCTTATCAGGTGATTCTTTAAGGTATCAGTTACAAGTATGTTAAACGGTATTAAACGCGATGGGAATTTTAGAAATACGATACCTTTTTTATTTGCCGCTGTCGTTTCGACCGACTTACATCGGCTTCATCGCAGGCGGCTGCTAATCATTTCACGTAATTTGCAGTACACAAACTAAATAGATCTTTTATTTTATGACTTTTCTTGTTTTTAACACATCTTTCAGATATAACTGTCAAAATCGGTAAGATTTTTTTAAAATAAGTACATATCGAAAGGATAGACAATGTTTTTTCCCTTAAAAATATTTTCGTCTTAAAAAGTTAATATCCTTTTGCTAAACCAGTAAGCCAAAGTAAAAAGTCATCCGTTGTTCCGCCATTACGTCTGACTGTTTCTCAGTCACGTTATGCATTCTGCAATCTTTGATTTATAGCCGGGGTGAGCAGACAAAGTGATAAATGATCTAGTTCTAAAACGTGCTGAGTCAACATTAGAAGAGTGCATAAGTCACTGTCATAGCGAACGTTTTAAAATATAATATGCAGGATATTTTCTAATAGATTATATTTCATTTTTCAATATGCTGCTTTTTTGTTCAGATTAAAAAGTCTTGGTTGTCTAAATGGTAGTGCGTGAGTGTCAATAATGAGGTCTCGGGTTTGATCCCCAGGCAAATAAATAATAAATCGTCTGCCTAGTGCCTAGGTTTCTTCAACAAAAAAAACAGGCTTACGTATTTTTTTATACAAGACATAAAATAACTCTATTTTAATGGAAGTTGTTAAGGTATATTTATATAAGTATGTTTTTGCAGCTTACGTGTGGCCTAGGTTGTGTATAATTTTGGTTAAATAATAGATATAGTCTGAGTTAGTTATAAAAGCCGTAACAAACATACAGACAGACAAACAAACCATTTAAAAATACCTATGACTAATTTTATTATAAACATTTATATTATACTACAAGAAAGTAGAAAAAACCTCGTGTGATATCGCCTGGGTCGCTAGTACGAAATAGAACTTGTTCTTGTATGAACGGCAACGCAATGCGGCTTTTAGTTAATATGAAATATTGTAAGCCGCACTGCCTCCGCATAGATAACGGAAGCCGTGCAGATAATGTGAGGATAGTATAGTATGGCTACTTAAGAGTATGTATAAATATAGTATTGTATTAGCAGTTGGTATAAATGTTAGTAAAATGCTTACTGTCCTACTAAAAAATGTTGTGTAAGCTCTGATTATAGTGTTTTATATAACAATTATACTGATACTGTTACGGCCACCGTGGCGCAGTAGTTAAGGTGGTCGCCACGCCATACCAGTGCATAGGGGGGTCGCAGGTTCGATTCCCACACGGAAAATATTTTTGCGATCCACAAATAGTTGTTTCGGGAATGGTTGTACTTTGTGTCCGTTGTTTGTATGTCTGTAAAAGTCCCCGCTACACAAGAGCAATTCTTAGTGCGGGAGTCGTCTTTTTAGAGAAAAAATAAATGAATGATAAAGACAAACCACTATATAAGTTACTAAACGCGTTGGGCTTGTTGTTGAGTAATGTTAATTAGTACGAAGTTAGAATTATTGTAAATCTGGTTGACGTGAAACTTGTAGTACACACTTGTTAATTGTTGAAGGTTTGAGAAACATCAATAAAGTTAAGGTAAAAAATGCTATAGTGACACTGCGGCGACATAAAATTACCTATCTCAGGAATAAAAGTAACCTAGTTATTTAATTGATTTACCAAAACGTTAAATTATAGCATATCTATCTAATTATTAACATAGTATATCACCAGTCATCACACTAGCTCATTAAACTACTAATTAAAAACAAAAACAAAATTATCAACTTTTTAGTTACAATTCGTTCCGCTACGGCGCCACTGTGCTAATTAACATTAATTAAAACCGCGATATGTTTCCCCTCTGCAAAGATAAAATAAAACATATTTATATGTTAATTAAAGCACAGATTCTTTGTACAACTGTTCCCGGGCTCATTTCATTATAATTATTCCTCTGCAGAATGTACGGTTTCATTTTCAGTACTTCTCAGTGTATTTTTGCAATTAACGCCTTTTGTTTCATCGTTTTTCAGGGTAAATAAGTAGAGAAGGGATATAATTATGTTTGCTTGTGTTCAACTTGATAGTGAATTATTGGAACAGACACGAGCGTTTTCAATTGACACATTGTATTTCAATTGCTTTTATTCTTGTTCCACAGCCTGTAAAAATCGACTTCTATCGTGTTTTTTAAACAAAAAACGCAATAAGTCCAAGGGACTAGAAAGTTAAAGTTTCTCCTACAATCATCACTGACCCGCGAATACAGCTCAAACCCTCCTTACCTAGCTATCATTAACACATCATAATCGTGCGAAATTATTGCAAATTTGCACTATATAATAATTATCCTATACTCAAGTTGCTACAAACGTGCGAACTACGTCATAATCAAAATAATCATAGGAATGTGACAATTTGTAAGTGCGAGCGAGAGACTCCGATAGAATGACATGACTTAGTTCGCACGTTTGAAATGGCCCGAGTATGGTGTTAGTATTGTTTAACAAATAAAAGCATTCGTTTTTTAATCTTATTAGTTCTCGATAAGAACCTCAAAGATAAAATCGATACCTTTCTTTTTAAGATCTTGCAAAAAGTTAGTTCTTTTTCTTTGCAATGTCCTGCAAAGTTAGCAGACGCTCTAAGTCTTGTGGTCCAGACGAGTGGCGACTTTACTGATAAAAAACTATATTGCTCTGCCATTTGCAAGGGTCTTTTGTTTTTATTTCTTTAGAAGATTAGTTACGTTTTTGTGAAGAAGTTTTGTGCGGTGAAATTTCCTAAGATTTTGTACAGGTTTTTGTATCTTTTGCTGCATAGCGAATATTGCTTTTGTTTGAACTTAGAACTCTTAAGTTCTTAATAATGATTTAAGTTTGATGCATAGATACTGATCGATTAAAATTTCTTTTGTTACTAAAAGTTCGATCATATTACTTCAGACAACAGTTTTTAACATATTATTCTTCAATTTGTGATTTAGTTAATTTAAAAACAAATTCAGTGCTTCCAACTACAAACTAACAAATTTTACTTTTCTTTACTCAATATGTACATTTTCTAAATTACAGACCAAAACATTATGCTAGAATAGCATTCGTTTGTGAATCTAAATTCCAAAATGTCTAACCATCTCTTCTATCTTGTTACAGGTAAACATCAACCAATAGCTCGAAGTAATCAGTGCATTGATCAACATCCCTGGTCCAGAGTAATTAACGTGAAACCAAAGACGATCTCTCGGTGCATACACAAAGTGAGTTATTGAACCTCCCCCACCCCCTGGGGGGAGGGAGATCGCTAGCAGGTTTCCAACTAATATTTAGTTCTAATTGCTATCGGGATTATTACAGTGCACGTTTGATATCGGATATTCTAACTATTGAAGACTGGTGATATTGAGATGATCTTCTTATGAAATGGAAATACTAAAATACTAATGGTTAGATTAAACCTTCTGATTTTCATAAAGATTTATTTATGAACTACTAGTTCTCGCTGTGACGATAAATGGTGTCGAAAGATTTGGTAGCTTATTTTTAAACAACTTTAACTATATCTACGCTGAATTCCACGAAAATCAGTATTTCAGATTGGTTTTCAAGTATCCTCTTGTAGAATTCTACGTACAACTAGAAAATAGTAGATAAAGGAGATCGGCAGATTTCGTACAGCTTAAAGTTTGTGTTGTTTCGTAACAGAATTTGTACCACTTATTAAGGGGACTAAGTCACTTATTTTTATTTGGGAGTATTATTTTTAGAGGTCCGGATTAATTAGAAAGTATTTGTTTATTTAAATAATAATTTTTGGTCTATGGCTTATATTTGTTGACAAATAAAGAAAAAGAAAATCTCATGAGACGTCACTGTTACTCTGACGTCTACGCATCCGCTAATTTGCTGTTGTTTTGGATTGTGGTTTTGACAGCATCTGAGCAATTTAGCGAACTATCGGGGCTTCTTAAAATGGACATAACTTTTACCTCCCAACTTTTAAAAATATAATAATTTTAAAATAAGCTTGTCTATCATATTAGCTACCAATTTAAACAAAAAGTAAACCTAAACATGACATTTTATAAGCTGTACGAATTCTTCATACAAACCTGCCGTTCGCCTTTGGACAAAGTGGGGGATGTGAATTAATGGGATAAGAATAAAAATCAAGGCTTAAAAGTTGCAGTGGCTCGTATAGATCGGGATTGAATACCCAAATGTCTTTTTTTATAAATCGGACGATCCATACATCCCTGACATCGCGATGGCTACAAATCTTCAGTTTACAATTAAAATATTGTTTACAAATGTTAGACGGTCGTTGAGGTTTTAAACTCGTACTTTAAAATTAAAACGAAATAAAACAAACCATAACACGTTACACCTTTTTCCATAAAATGTGCAAACAAGTCAGCAAAGGGTTTGTTTGAAAGACATGCGAGCGACCGCAGGCGGGCCGGGGATGCGTCACATGTATGTGGGCGACCCACGTCTGCTGATGCTGCGTGTTTTAATTGTTTACTTTATATTCATTGTTTCTTCAAATATGTATTTTTATGAAAAGGAGATATTTTTAATTTCGCTAGGAAAGGTATGGTTTCTAAAACTAATGTATCAGAAATTAGACAGTATCTTTATTACCTTAGTATAAAGGTAGCGATAAAAGTAAAAAGTTCATAAAATGAAGGTGGTTTAAGAAAGTTATGAGTGAATATATAGGTTTTTTCTATTACTTTTTGAAGATGAATTAAAGCAGTTTTAAATAGATTGTTATCGTGAGTTATAAGTCAAACTCGTTTGTTAACTCAAAACATAAGTATAGGTAATTTTTACCACAAGATATCAAAGTTCTCGTTCAAAACCAAAACTGTCAAATGTAGTCATAACAATCTATTCTTCAAAGACTTATGAATAACCCAGAAACTTTAAAAACTGTAAGAAAAACACTGTTCTAAAAATACTTCAGTAAAAGCATGTAAAAACATACTGGGGGCAGTTAAAACCCCTTGCACTAAACTCGGGTGTAATATTCAGACCTCCGCACGCCTTGTTACGTTTTCTTTGAAAACATACTGATGGTTGAAATAGCACGGGACCGCGAGAGAAAAATAACTATGTTGTAATAAGGGTATAAAAATTGTGGCAAACTCTGATGATGTACCGTTTTTGTTCGTTCTACTGAGTTGGTGTTGGGCTATCTGAAAATAATTACATAATTAATTCCCTGATAATACCTATATATCTAAGAAGATAATATAATAATACGTATGTATTAGATAACGAGTTTATGAATGGGTATAGGAGAACACGTAATTTTTAAACAATCATAAATAAATATTTTGCCTATAAAGTGCACGCAAAATGAAATGGTTCATAGAAATGTGCAAAAAACATTTAATTGTTATTAAAATTTATCACAACTTTCTATCGCGGTATCTTTTGACCCAATTAAGGAATTTTAAATACTAGTCTTCTTCTTACTAATTCTATTTTATATATTTTTTAATACTAGTAATTACATTAAATAAAAGCTTTTTAAATACCTTAAAAAAACGCAACGCCAGAGCAGAATAACACTGACCTCTTTCAGAATTTAAAACACTAGCATTATTACTTGCATTAAACAACAAATTTTTGCATACTTCACAAAACGCAAGGGTATCACGACATTGACCTCTGAACGTGGCCGTCTCCTCCCCTCGGCCGTACATTTACACGTGGAGGTGAGTTTTTAACGAGCTGATGAATTATTAAGAGCCGCTCAGCTCACGAGTAACCTACAAGATATCAGCGTGGATATTCTCACTACGACACTACAACCCGTGGATACTGCAGCGAAGATAAAGTGTTAGGTTTTATAAGGTTAAGTGTGAATATTCTCACTACGACACTACCACGGATACTGCAATGTATAGATAGATAACTTGGCTGTTTTATAGGGTTTAAAGATACGGGGATTTCTTTTTCATAATCGAGACCGTTGATATTTTTGTTCTGACAATTAGACAGCTAATAAGATGCTTGGCTACAACTTTTGTTTAAATTATAGTCGGAGTGCGTAATTAAAACAATAATTTATATTTATACTTTTTTACTGTTGGTTTTTTAAAACTTAGTTTGTTACTTGTTATTACTAACGTTACGCAATACACAGATTTTCTCATGTCAAAATATCGTTGTAGTGTTGTAAAAAGAAAATAAAAACTGAGTATTGAAATTGAAAAATACAGGTTTAAGAAGTGCTAAAAAAGCTATGCTTTTTCGAGATGTATTTGTCACATTACGGATCTTTGTATTATCTGTCAAGAAAAGACTTAAAAACGTCCTTTCTTTTTTTATCTTGTCATTTAAATCGGAAGAGATCTTATTCACGTAAGTTATCTTTGATTTGCCGTCTTATTTCTTATTTTTCAATTGCCTAGAAATTCGTTTTGAAATCTGAGTACTTTTTAAAATGTTAATTTTGTCTATGTTCAAGTATTTCATTGAGTTTCTGTAAAATTAAAGCGTTTTGATACTTTCTGAATTGCAAATACACATTTTTCATTGAATTAAACATTGCTATTCAAGACATAGCACTTAGAAAATAAAATTTGATGTTTCACAAATAGTACCTTGCTTCACTTTATTTGCTACGAAATTATATTAAAGGAATTGGCCGCTATATCCATCGCGGCAAAATTGTAGAATTCCCAAATCCTTTAAACTAATAGAAACACATGCAAACCATTAAAATGTCTTTCTAAAGTTTAGGAAACCCACGATTTATTGCTAATGTGATGCCAAGCGGGCTGGCAACGCGACAAATAGCTAACATACCTGCGCGAGCTGGCAACGTTACACTTGCAATATTTCAACAACTTCAAGTAGCTAGAAGTTTATTTTCAACTACATATAAATGTGAAAACGTTTTCAGATTACCGCCTTTGGATTGAACAAGATAAATGGTACAATTTCACCCTATGAAATATTTTTAAATTTTGTTTTAGAAGTTGTAAATGGTTTTGAAAGTTGCAATCTTAATGGAACACGATTTTCGAAATCGTTTCCAATTTTTAGGTTTGTTCTAAGATTTACGAGTGTATTAACGGCTGTTCACGTGGTCCCGTATTTGATTCTTCGGTTAGTCAATGGGTTAATAGGTTGTTGTACTATTAAAAAATGCTTTTTATCTGTCCAGTTCTTGATTATCAGGCTGATAGATTTTTTTAAATTCTCCAATTACCTACTATAAAATATGATTAAAACTCTACAATATGTCTTACGAAAATACATTCATTTTATTAATATAAATATTATACGTCATTAAAATATACAAACTTTATTTATCCATCTCTTGAATATTAAGGTAAGTATTTAATAAGCTTAAACTAACTATCTCTTAATAGTTTTAATCGCAATAAAGATGTTTCATTACCTCTACAAACGGTTGCGCTCTCTTCAAGTAAATGAAAGACTTGAGTTGATAGTTGTAGGTAGTTCAACACTCGGCATCTCTTACCATCTTTTAGTATTTAAACTGCTAATAGTTTAACTCTCATTTAAAGATATTTCACTTTATACTAAGCTTTTGGTGAAGTTAAGTGAAGTTTTACGAGGTCTGTACTTAGATGGGTGGCCACTGGACTGTATTTTATTAATTTAGCTCTACATATAAAGGAGTGTGGCTAAGCAAAGTTTGATACGGTTATCAATTAGATGAAGTAGTCGTTAATTATCAATAAGTGAGGTTCATAAACTTTGCCTTGGATCATAGATAGATGGGTAACCGCTTATTGAACTAAGCATTTTTCTTAAAATCGTCCTGATTGTTGTCATAAGTTTTACTGTAACTGCTATAATAAGGAAAGTATCTGCTATTTTTACCAATCGATAAAAGTGTAAACTCTAGTAAGTGTGTTTATCCTTAGTAATTTATTGCAAACCGTTAGACAGCATACGCAACAACACCTTTCTTCTACGCATAGCCCACTAAAATAAAATATGTTCCTTAGCTACAGGAGTGAAAAATGTGCCGTCTCCCTCCCAGCTATTATTATGAGTGAAGGCGTGAGGGTCTGAGGTCCACCTGTTGCCCCCGATAAGTTTATTGGGGGGAAAATTGAGCAAATCATTGAACAAATGATTATACTTTACACACTAGATTTATAGGATGTTTGTAGGAAAGTGGGATGTTTTGGTATTTAAATGTATTACATGTTGTTTTGTAATGTTGTTGAAATGGATATGCTTTTGGTCTAGTTATAAGCTCAAAATTGTTTTGATCGAGTTCTTTTGAGACCACAACGGGATACAGTTAATTTTACAGTGTTCATATAATTATGTATGTTGTGCTATTTCATTCTTTTGTTTATTCAGGTGCTTTAAAAGCCTAAAACACTTTTCAAATTGTTGGCATATACACTAATTGCAAATTTAATTACAACCATATAAAAGAATGTAAAGGAGTTCCCCTTTTGCCAATGGCTCCATTCCTTTTTCAGGCACTTTTTACACACGTAAGACTAAGCCTAAGTTTGTGGTCGCAGTCGCCACTTCTACAAAGACACTTTGCGTCTTAATCGTCTTTAACAGATGAATACAGGCCAGTGATGATTTAATTAACAATAATGAACATAGAACGATTCGATTTCTATCTAAATCTTTTTATTCTCTGTTTATCAAACAAAACAACAATTTTAAATCTACACTTCTGAAGGCAATTAAAACATGTAATTATAATTTACTCCTCCTGCAGCATACCTACTTAGCATCTACATCTCTCACTAAAGCACTAAGTCAGTCTAGGATTATTAGTGCTCAGCTAGATCTCCCCGTAACACGCGTGTTAGCGCTTTGACAAGCTTCATGTGAATGCCTTTGAGTTAATAGCTAGCGGCAATATGAGGTACTAGGACGATGTAATTGTTTCATTGTAGTTGTACCTATTGTGATTATTGTAGCTTGTAAATTCTAATGTAATTGGTAGAGATTTGTAAAAATTGCACATTACTTTTATATGTGGTATTTGTCTTAGTTTTTAATTTCATTAATAAATTTGACCCGTTAATGTCCCACTGGACAAGGATCTCCTCCCGTAATGAGGGAGGGGTTGGGCCTTGAGTCCACCAGGCTGGCCTTACGTACCTTCAAGAACTGTTCTAACAAGCATAACTTTTAAACTCTCGTGTTGCATGTTCAATGTATAATAGAATACGGAAATTAACGCGAACACGCATTTTACCTTAAAAGAACTCTCAGACATGCAAGGTTGCATCACGATGTTATCCTTCACCGTTACTTCTTACAAAGTACTGAACTAGCATCAGCCTATGAGTTCGTCCGGTCCGCTTTCTAAACTTTAAAACTACACTAGGTAGGTACCTATGTATTTATCTAGGTTATATTTAAACTACCTCTCTTTAATTTCATTACAATCTATGCTTTATTTTTAACGTGAAAAACTAGCAAACATCCACCAGTAAAAATGAAATGACGCTCATAAAAAAATTTAAAGTTTGATAGACACCGCAAAATATCAAAATGCTTCGAAACCCTTAATAAACTACAACTTATACAGTGTACAGCTCAATAACCCAACCTCAGCTGACCCTAGACTACACAATTAACGAGTGGTAACGATTGTTCGCCAAGTCCGCTGAATATTTGATGTACTTCAACAGGTTAGCTGCTGAGTGATGTGATTGACTTGTGGGGGGAGGGAGTTTTTGACTTGACAGCTAAAGAATTGCTTTGTTGATTAGTTTGTTTTAAGTTGTGATTGTTTGGTTTTAATTTATAAACAATAGGTAATGCGTCCGGTAAGGCCTAGTTACCGTCATTCCGAGGGAGACTTGCTCAGCAATGAATTTATATAAAAATATAATCTTACACGTAAAAACGAAACATCGAATGTGTTACTATGCCAAAACTCAAACACGGCCTAACATTATCTTGAGGACAGGCAAAAACGTTTTATGGAGAAATAAAAAAACAAAAATAAATCCAAAGAAAATTCGTGAGCAGAGTTGCGCGGGTCGGCTAGTTATTTTATTATGAGCTGAGTGATTGACAAATAAAAATATCGTTAGCGAGAAAGTGGGTGTTTAAATTGTTAATTGTAAATTGGTGAATACAAAGATGATTAATTATTACTTTTATTACCCTGATAGAAATGAAGATTTAGACTAGAAAATTACAGGCTAAAGAGCTCTCTTCTCAAGTATTAAAACGTTATTTAAAAAATAACGTACATAATTAAATCCAGCAAGGAATTCCGATGTAAAATTACGGTCCACTTACCAAAGTAATAATCCGAGGATCGCTTCTAAAAATTTAATTTAATTAAACCATTCTACAAACAGAGAACTCCATCAAACATTCTAACAAATAATAATTGAGAAAACTTAATTAAAAAGAGCAAATAATTTGCTGCCAACTTTCATCCCACGCTTGTTTGAGATCATTCTTGTTGTTGAGATATACATTACGCGATATGTCTGCAAGAAACAGACAACATTTCGTACTTTAACAGCAGTGTAAATCGAAGTGATTAAATTTGCCGATTGGTAAACGATAAGTGTTGTAAAGAACTTGTGACGTAGTAATACATATAAAATAGGTGTTTTTGTTCATCGTTTAGCATTTAAGGACGGATTAATGTCAATTAAACACGGATAAAAACCTTTTGTTAAGACAAGTTAAAGGCTCTTTTATGTGGTACAAAAGAAAAAGTGAAGTTGTTTTCGGCTGGGATATTGTTAATACTGAAATCAGCTCTTAAACGTGAGGTATTGAGTTGAAAGTTCTTACAAAAATCATATATTTTGACGTTATATACTTATGACGTTTTTCTTCAATGCTGCTAGACCATGTCCTGGTCAGAATCTATAGGATCTTATATTTGTTATTTCTATGGAGTATAAAATGAATTCAGAATAGAGGAACATACTAAATCCTTTGAGTTGTATGCCAGAGAAGCAATTTGTGTGTATTTCACGAATATTGTACGACAGAATGCGAGAGTTTTATTCCTAAAAGAGAATATGCAAGCTCTGTGTAGTTTCAAATTAGCAAGATTGCGATGTAGGACGTTGCTACGAACTGGATACAAAGAAGAACTATAAAATGTATTTTATAGTAATATGGATGCAAAGTGCTTTTCTGAGAAGAGTTACACTAATTGATATTTACTGCCGTTTTATAGGCAAACAGCAAAAAGTAAGTGACGTATAGTTTCATGCATTTAGCGTGTCTACCAGGTTAAAATTTGAAACTCTTTTCTTTAAATTTTTTTTTGATAACTCCTGCACTAAGAATTGCTCTCGTGCCACGGGGACTTTTACAAACATACAAACAACGGACACAAAGTACAACCAGACCCGAAACAATTATTTGTGAATCGCACTTCTCGACGCAATGGCATCGGCGTGGCGACCTTAACCACTGCGCCTCGGAGGCAGTCATATAGTATATAGTCAGGAACTTGAGTAATTTATATATGTTTAACCCACTATTGGTCATTCATAGTTAATATCGACCCATGTACTAAGGGCAGAGTCTATTACCGTAGCCACCCACCGGCCACGTTTCTAACTCCAAAATCGTACCGATACAATCCAAACTGTTTCCAGTTTGAAACAACGATACTATCAACAATTTGCAATCAAACCTTGTATATTGGCCTATATAAATACATATATCGGTATAGAGAGGTATGTAGTTATATAGTACGATGTCAAAGCAAATGCACATCAAAGGGGATCGCGCTAATGAATAACCCTGCCGTTATGTCTGTCTGTATGTATGTATGTATGTTTATATGTGTGTATGTATGTATGTTTGTATATGTGATTGAATCGAGGTTTTATTTTTATGAATGGATTATGTGTTTATTCTTCGGGTGTTATGGACGTGATAATAAGTATAATGTATGTATCTTCTATTATATTTACATACAAATCACGCCTTCTTCCCATGCTACAAATATTAGTTTTTTATATCTACTAATATTATAATGCGAGAGCTAAGTTATGTGTTACCAAATCTTGAGATGGAATGGGATTCTGAAGATGTAAAGACAATTTTTGACTGGAATTTAACTGAGGTCCCGAAACAACGAATAAATTATCTTTTTGACGTCGATTATCATGTTATAATTTGCAGAATGATAAAATCCAATATCTATTAAAAAAGTCATACAGTTTGCAAAAACTTTGCCAAAGCAATAGTTTAATAAAGCAAACGAAACTATTCCTAGAATCCAATACAACATTTAATTAAACTGTCAAACTTTTGCAAGTTGGCGACGGCATTACCTTCCAATACCTTTTAGTTAAAACAAGCATCGAACTTTGGACTTCAACGTAAAATAAGATACGAACGAAGTTCTTTCGTATCGACATGAAACTACAATTAATTAGATGCGGCAACTTCCCAACTGCGCTCAGTTCACGCCTCTTTGTTCTAGTTTGAGCGTAGTTTGTATTGTTATACAGTCAGTTAGTTGTGTTCACTTGAAGCCGAATTGTAAATGAGCGGTAGCCATTTAAAATATTCTACTGATCACTAAAACGGGTATTATAAACAAAATAATTGAAAAGCTAGATAATAGAAATTGGTACAATGAGAAATGTTTGAACATTTCTCATTGTACCAATTTCTTGACGTTTCGGCTAGGTGTCAGCTCATTGAAACTAGCGCCCCCTATGCCATTATGTCGATAGTTGCTAATAGTTAGTCGTACCTCTTATTAGGAAGCCTTCCTCATTAATGAAATCGTAATCTACAAAAATATATATTTTCCAAAATCCTCTGATAGATCCAGAAATTAGCGTCTGTGATGAAACAGTGTCATTTTTTTCTATTTCATTCAATCTATACTAATCTATACTACTATTATAAAGCTGAAGAGTTTGTTTGTTTGTTTGTTTGTTTGTTTGAACGCACTAATCTCAGGAACTACTGGTCCAATTTGAAATAATATTTCAGTGTTAGATAGCCCATTTATCGAGGAAGGCTATAGGCTATATAAAATTACGCTACGGTCATTAGGAGCGGAGTAGCAACGAAAAATGTTACAAAAACGGGGAAAATTTTGACCCATTCTCTTAGGTGACGCAAGCGAAGTTGCGCGGGTCAGCTAGTGGTTCATAAAATCTCTTCCTGAGTTCCTTCTTTTACACAACCACAAAATTCTGACTATCTTCATCGCAGTATATATAAATGAGAATATAATGAAAGCAATGTAAAACAAGCCGGTCGAACAGAGATAGTTAGCGAAGGCTTTAGATTTAACGAAGCGTCTCGTTAGATAGTCGTGATACTCGATACCGACGTAGTTTGCAGCATTTACGAACAACTCGACCTTTGCGGAATAATGAATACGTAGTGGCTGCAATTTTGATATAGTTTTGGCAGGTTTTTGGTATTCATATCGATATAGAGTTATGTCTTTTGTTATTAAGGGTAGACAGGGCTTAAATTATTGCCACTTGCTACTTTGATAAGAAGCTTCTCTTTAACAGTTTTAAAGGCTTATTAATTCATTAAAAATCTGATTAAATGTCAGAAAAGGATATTTCGATTATTATACATTGAACAATAAGCGTAAATCGAATTTTAGTAGGATGACTTAAAACGCATTTTACTAATTTAAAATAGGTATGTGGAAGTCAGTCAGGATGTATGTTTGTATGTTTGTTACTCTTTCACGGAAAAACTAGTGAACGGCTGTAAATGAATTTAACACACACATAGTTTAAAAGCTAGATTTACACATATGATCCTTTTTTTCCACTGCAAATCTTTTCACGGTGTTGAAGTTGCGTGGAAGCTAGTATTAAATATTTCAAATCATGTGTTACCTTTTTGTTTGCAAGATATAATAAAACAAGCCTTCATGAAACAACTTCCTATTCTGTACAACACATTGTTGCTACAACAGTATCGTATAACTGAAATCTATTATACGTTAGTTTACAACGACCTACATCAATACAACCTGCGAGGCTCTATCGCTGCCTCGTCAAACTTTCATCCCTCCCCCTCCGTCCCCTCACCTGGGGGTTGTTTGTACTAACAAAGTTCTAACACCAAACAATCGAGGTGAAACCCCCTATTGTCTTAAATCAAACAGTATCAAAATCAGTCTATTATGCTGCGACGCAAGTTTTTGAATAACTTGGCCGGTTTTTTCTTAGGTGTGTTTTTATAAGAGAAATAAGTGGTATTATATCAGTTTATATGTAAACGTTTGCAAACAAATTCAAGTATTAAGTTTAAGTGCTTTTGTCTATTATTTGTTTTTTAACATAATACGGCACAGATACGTTTGTACAAAAAAATATATACCTATATTATTGTTTTTTATTTAATTGTTGAGGCGCTAATGTGTTTGGGTTGGTAAAAGATCAAATGGGTGAGGAAACGATATTCTATAAATGGGTGGACACATAGTGATATTTGCGTTGAATATTGCCGAGCTTCGAATAATCTAATTTAGAGACTGTCTTGTAAATATAAATACCACAAAAAACTATGTACAAACATTGGCGTATAATACTTAATTATTTTGTCACTTCATTAATGGCTAACTTTTTCGCCGTTTTCATAAAATTCAAACACAAACTTTCAAATTTGCAATAACTATAACGTGTTAATAGACAACCTTGCATGTCGCTGCACAACACAAAGTTCAACACCAACCCTTCACCGAACTACCCTCACATCGCCACATTTATAATTCAGTACACAGCACAGCCTACAGGTAAAGCAATGTAACTATTATTCAAAGTGTCCGTGTAACTGTTTCAATGTATCGTTGACATGCAAGAACATGAACAGTGGTCTATTGTAGTGAAACTTATCAACTTGGCTCTTGCGCGTCGTGTGCCATTTGTAGTTTGTCTGTTCTTTGATTTGCAGTTGAATGTGATTGTATTAGTAATCACATTCGGATCACACGTATATGTGTATTTATTTTATGATATAATTTTATCATAAAAGTTTACTGTTGTTACATAATTTAATGTTTTGGTTAAAACAGTTTTTCATTCCGAGGGTTGTAATTTGACAGTCATAGTTTACTATGCTTAGAATTTTAATGTATTTATAATATTATTAAGTTAGTGAAGGTTAAATTAAATTTATCTCTTTTATAAAAAAAAAAGAAGCAAGTGGGTCAATGGCTAAGGCATTATCTTCGCTATTGAAAGGTTTTGTGTTTTAAAAAATAATTTACTAAAGTAAAATAACTGTGCTATCCGGGACCTGTAAATAGTGAATGGATATCTGTGTCTCTATGCATCTCACTCGATCATCTGCAATAATCTTTAGAAATCTAAGTAACAATCAACAAAGATTTCATTAGAACTTTCTATTTAAATGCGAACTCTCGAAGGAGACAGAGCTCTGTATAAAACTTATTCGCTTTACTTTTATCGATGTTTAAAGTTGGTACCACTGGAGGCGGAAGTTTCTAGTTGTAACTAGTCTCTCTTTGTTCTAAATGAGACTGCGTTTTATTGGATGAGATGCATCTTGAGAGAGTCTTGGCTGTTTCACTACCGTGCTTGTAGTCATCATTAGATTTTTGTGAATAAATATGGCGAAATATATGAAAGGGATTGTTACAATAAAGCTGCTGTTTAAAGGGTGTTTAGTCCTAATCATTTATATAAAACTTTTTTCCAACGGGGTATATTTTTTCACCTAGCCTTTTTGAGTTTCCCACTGCTGGGCAAAGGCGTTCTCTTTACCTTCCAGATCACCCTATCGGATAATTTCTATCCAAGTATAAAATTACAGTCATTATAACTCCAAAAATCATCCCCAAACATTCGCATAAAAACTTTCAACCCCCAATCAATAACCGATATCATTCACCCCATTAAAACTCTTATAATATCCCACCCCCCTCACAAAAGAATATTTCACTCGCAAAAGTATTCCAATAATGTATGGAAAATAAAGCCATTCAATGTGGAGGAAATTTATCGCGGAACGGGCCGTATTCGATTCCGATGTGATGACAGATATCGTGGTACAGTTACGTGGTAAAATATCTGAGCACTTTGCGCATTTGAAAATGTAATTTAATGTATGAAATGTTTTTGAAATCATGTTATTTCTAGGGTAGCAAAAACTTTACTTTGTTAGTTTGTATTTTAGATTATTACATGGCTATTTGTGCTTGTCAGAATAAATAAGGTGACTTATATTTAGAGATGGGTACCTTATGACTATAAAATGCGCCTTCCCGTGATGTCGTATGTTTTTTTATTCTCATAATTGCTGTTAATTAACATACCTAGTGTTTTTTTTCATTTAACCGTGATAACACCAACAGAAAGGTATTCAGATAGATTTCAGGTCATTTTAAAGACATATTTTCTGTTTCTAACAAAAAATTATCTTGAAAATGTAAGGGCATACATAATAATATATATTTGCCCGTGACTGTACGAAGGTATAGAACCAAAACGGTGTATGTGTCTTTATGTAATATGTAAAGTTTGTTTCCGGGGGTGGGTTTTGTAAGGGATGAAGATTATAGCGAGGATGAATGAGTGGTTATGTCTGTTTGACTTCGTGATGTATGGGATGAGTTCGTTTAGTTATTTGAACAGATATACTTAGTTTATATGGGGATATTTTTTTATATTTTCGGCTTTGAAAACTTTGCTATAAGTATTTTTGTTATGTGTGCGAATAATGGCAGTTCATGGTGTAGAAAATAAAGTAAGATACTAGGTTAAATGCGTGCATTAAATTCGTAACACTCGGCTTTAACTATTCCTCTGTAAGATTTAATCGATTTTGTTCCAGCCCTAATTAAGTCAAATAAGGATAAACAAACACACTCTTACATTTCTAATGTTAGTAACAATTAAATATAGTAAGAATATTAGTATGGTTACATTCTTAGGTCTCTGCTTACTGCCATAGAAAGAATGGCTTATTTTTATTTAGGTACGTATGTATAGCAAAACAAAATGAAAGTTTGATGAAATTGTCATAATATGTGTTTGGTACCTAAAGCATATATAAAGGCTTTTTATTTTCGAAGAAAAAGTTACTTCCAATGACAAATACTTGTGTCGATATTATAATATGTCAAATAATAAGAAATAAACGACATTTTGCTTACGTGAAGGTTCAAAGGGACAGATGATTTGTCGGAAGTTTGATATACAGGGGGATGTCTAGTCGCGTTCGCATAAATTGTGCTTTAACAAGGGTGCTCCGTTTTCAGAGTATTATTGCTGAAAGGTTTTGGTTATGTAACAGTCTGTACATCAGTTTCAATTCATAAAAAATTACTATTTCGAATAATTCAAGGATATTTGGCATTAAGAATTTATCTTATTTTTATGTGTTTAAGTTGACCTTAGTGCCAAAAATTTCTAAGCCACTTACAGGCTCTGAATAGGGTTCAAATTTTACATTTTATATGCTCTTTATATATGAAGAAACTCAGCTCCAAGTCCAACGAAACAATCATCCATCTATATAGAGTCCGCTACTATGGATGACTTACCCCTTGATGCATATTTTAACTATCTTAACTATAATTAATATAGTAGTATAAAATATTTTCAAGATACGCAAACAATTACTACGACTAGCTAGGCCACCCGTTCACTCTGAGGTTCCCAAGATAGGTGATGGGCGGGTGGTGTCACGTCCATCGTCTATGGTGTTTGATGCCGTCACTATCCACCCAGGCGGCATCACCCAGGGTAGGGCCCCCCTACAGGGGGCGAGCCGCGCATGGCGTGCGTCTTGCGGTACTAGCTTATTGCGGTTATCCCGGCGCACGTCTTTGCGGAAGCGGTTGGACACTCGTCAGGTTTTTAGTGGGCTCTACGGCGGACCACATACCCCGTTTGCGCAGTCCCAGTGCGACGGGGACCTAGCCGGTGGGTCGACTTACAGCGACCCCGATTGGTTTCCCTGACGAAAAAAAAAAAAAAAGGCCACCCGTTCACTCTACCTACCATCCTAGAAACACGCCGTGCTATTACTTACCCACTTTTAAATCTCTAAGCTCTGTAAACCAATCACAAACGCCCTAACCACCATCAATTCTCACGACAGAAGTACAACTAATAACACAATATAAACCTAACACATTCAAGCAGTAACAGCGAAGAGATTACGTCACGTAAGGCTTTACTTTATTGCCAAAGTAAACCTTCTGCTAATATATTTTCTTTGTGTTTTCGCAATGCGGATTTGTGCGGTTAATTCGTGACTCGCGCCTTTACTTTGTGAGCTTGTACTGGGGATATTCTCGTATTTGCTTATTGTGAAGTCAAAATAGTATATTTACACTTATATAAGCTATTAGCTTAGCCTTTGTTCCAAACTATGTTGGAATCGGCTTCCAGTCTCACCGGATGCAGCTGAATACCAGTGTTTTATACGGAGCGACTGCCTATCGGACCTCCACAAGCCAGTTACCTGGTTATAACACGATACCCTTCGGTAAGACTGGTTGTCAGACTTTCAAGCTTCTGACTACTGTTAACGACTGTCAAAGATCTTCGAAAATGCCAGCCGGGTCCCACAATTTAACTTGCCTTCCGAAACATGGAGGAACTCGATATGTATAAGATGGTCACCCATCCACAGAACAACCTCGGCAAGCGTGGCTTAACCTCAGAGATCGATCTGTGCTACTATATTTATTAGGTTCGTTAAGTAAGTCGAAATTGATCACACATACGTTTAATCGGGCCTTTCTCCCAGCTAGATTTAGGCAGAGATTACGGTCTGATAGGCTACGATCACCACAAGCATATGCTTTATATTCACATATCTCTTGATACATATTAAATGGTATTTATTAACAAAGTGTAAGTAAAACGCGATAGTTTTGAGAGCAATGATCATAAAACTAGTGAAACATGGCGACATTTATTGCTGCACGCCGGCCGCGGACCACTTCGCTGCGGCTTCGTAATAAAAGTGAACCGAATCGCATTACCTGCGGTATATTCACTTGGTAAAGCGATGCAAATATGACTGAGAGAAAAGGATAGTACTATGCACGGTATATAGTGCCATCTCCTTCACACGATAGCAATTGGATTGTATTTAAATCTGCGAATCTTAAAGTCTGCGACAATGATTTTTTATTTTTAATTTCACTAGCCTTATTATTGGACGGCCTTAGTCTTTTAATATTGTATCGTGACACATTATTAGTAAGGGTGCTCCCAAACAGCAGTTATATAACGTTATACAACATTGTTTAACACGATAATAAAACAATTTTAAAACAAATTTGTTTAAAAACAAATGTTATAAGTCAGTTTCTAACGTTATATAACTACTGTGTGGGAGCACTCTAACAAACACACATATTTGTTATATAACATTAAGTATTAGTATATTAATGTCAATATTCAATATGCATCAAGTTAGACATTTTTCTCTGCCATTAATAAAATCTACTCTTCAACGTAACTGCATATAACATTTTCAAATGAAATATCCCTTATTTATTGCTGTTAGTGTTGTAATACGCAATTTATGTCGTATTTGTATGAATATATCATAATAATAGGTAACTAGATCCACAACTTTGAATATCTTTGAACATTTTAAATGTAAAGTGCATGTTGTTTGTTGAATGTATGGAAAAGTATTGGGTTTTCGAAGTGCCATAGATTTTCCGATTTTATTACTTTTCTTGGTAGTATGGCAGCAAAACGTGGTTTGTTTGTATTCTGTATTTCGATATGTCGATATGATAATAGTCTATTTTTGTTATAATATGCCTGTATTGCCCCTAAATTCATTCAATAGTTTAATAAAAATAATTTACAAACATTCAAAGCATATTTAAAGTTGTGAAGCTTTCGCGCCATATTGAACTAGGTTTCAAGTAACATCCTCTCAAAAGCTTCTCAGTTTATCACTTTTATACATAACCTGGATTAATAAAAACCCCAACCCATCCCTAAAAAACCTCACCTTCCCACACACGATTTTAGAAACGATCCACTAATTAGATATATCTAATCTCAAACGATTGATTCCTCATCCCAACCATTTATCCCTCCCGTAATTAAAATCCCAAACTTTAAAATCAATTATAGTTACCGTAATCCATTTAACAGACGTTCAGGTAGCCGCTTAGTAAACGCTAAGTACCCTCATTTATATAGTAGAAACATACGGGTGTTTAATCGTGGCGGGACCGCTAGACTGCTGTATAGACACTTATGAAGGTGATTTTATAGTACCGATTATTAGATCGTATCTTTTGAGGTACAGTTTAGTGAGGGTTAGTGTGGTAATTTAAGTACTGATTTTAGTTTAATGTTGCGTAGTGATCGAGGTGATTCTGAACTAAGCTTATTGGCTGAATGATCGCTTTTTCAAATTACTTTGGCTCAAGCCAACCAAATTTTTCTTGTTTTTTTTTTCGCTTCAAATAACCATTTCTGTGTCTTAAAGGCAATTTTACAAAAACAATGAGTATATTTTTTAAGCAGTTCTTGAGGTCTGCGCACAGCAACACATTTAGCAATTCATTTGAAATAAAAGAAGATAAATACTTGAGGAAATCTTGAAAAGAAACTCCTGTATTTTGAATAATATTGTTCTCCAAAGACTATAAAACTAGGAAACAAAGAACAGCTTGAAATACGAAGTGCTTTCTTTATCTTGTCCTAGTCATGACAGTAAAGATATTCTTATAGTTCACTATTTATAGAGTACAGCAATCAAAAATTTCGTCAAGATGATCTTAAAGTTTTTGAAACATTTTTTAATGCCTCTTTTAAACCTTGATGACCTTGATAGATCTATCAAAAACACAAAGTGACCCTAGGTTTAGACAGTTACTCTGTATTCACATTAATAAATAAAATATTCAACTCATAAACACAATGTACATAATTTCAAACGTATATTTACACAACAGATATGAATCTTAGATCGTATTAGATACGAGTAAATGAACGAGTACTCATGATCATTCATTCACTCATTCATTGTTCAGTATTAATGATTATTAGACAATGACAGCTGTGTTTACAACTGAATAGAATAATTATAGCAATTGAGTCGTAATTGAATTGCTTGTAATCACTTTACAAGGTAATTAGTTGTTATTAGGTTTTTTATCTGATTATAATTATACATTGAAGTTAGTGACAGGCTGTCTTGATACTGAGGGCATTTAAAAAGTAGGTTCTAAAAGATTTCATTAAAACAGGACTTTAAATAGTAGGTTTTTCTCGTGGTCTCTGCTCGCGTGGGATAAACATAAAATAACGGTTGTTTATTTTATGTATATACGTATTTAGGACAGTAGTTATGTTGAATTAAAATCTTTTATTTGACGCTAATTATATTATTCTGGGTTTTTAATTTAAATCTGAATCTTGCTTCATACGACCAAATGGAAAAAAAATGTGTTTAAATCAAATTGAGATCTGGGGAAATGGTAGACCACGATCGGAACAACCTTTAACTATAAGATATTCAACTTTTCTTTTATTTTTAGTAGTTACCAACACTGGCTTAAATACATCCACTCACAAAACCGCTCTTATTTCACTAGTCCTTCAATGTCCGTCTCCTTTCCCGTCCGAAATACGCTCCTCTATCATCCCAACTGCAACAGAGATGCAATTTATTAAGTCTATAGCGTCGCTCGTTACGTGACCTTAGCTCCATTACTCGTGCACAATGGAGATCATTGTCTGATGCTGTGGCTAGATTAACTGGGTTATAAGATGGACTGTAGGGATGCTGGTTTGACTGATATGCCTGGGCTTTTGGTTTATGGTCTTTAATGGGTCCGTCCATCCGTCCTTCTGCAAAAGCAGAACACCATCAATGTCTAATTGTATAATATTTGTTTTTTTGGGTTTATATAAAAGTTACAAAACGAATGATAATTCAGGCTTCATTTTAAGTTTTTTTTTATGATAGAATAAGCACAGTGATCACGTAGACGTAACCTTTGTTTGTCTTTGATAAAGTATTGATGTTTTACCAAAGAAACCAAGTGTAGGCTTATTCCATTATTGATTTCAGCGTCTTGATATCTTTGACTTTATATGTTTACAACCTTTATGCCACCAAACATTTAATCTATTAAAAAAATCACAAACCTGAAAATACGTTTTAAAACTAGCGATGACATAAGCGACGCTGCAACAGTCAACTAGTTCAAACGAACAGTAAAAATCTCCCAAAATTCCCGTAAAATACCGGATTTTATCTGTTCCGTGGAAAATTCACGAATTTTCACACAAATTGTTTCACTCAGGGAACAATGTGCCCGCGTCGTGTCGTGCCGTGTCGTGTCGCGCTCGTGTCGTGTCGTACCGCGCAGGTGGTAGTGAATACAATGCCATTGTACCACAAGTTGTATAAAAGTTATAAGAAGTAGCGATATGAAAATTACGTAATAACTTTTTTGTATGTAGTAACCATTCTTTAAGACAGGCTTTTAAGTATGTCTAAAAATGTTTTTGTTTGTTTACGCACAATTATATTAGTTTTTGGTTATTTGATTAAAGCCTCCGTGGCGTAGTGGTTAAGGTGGTCGCCATGCCGCTACTCTTGCGTCGAAATGTCGTAGGTTCTATTCCCACGCGGAACAAATATTTGTACGATCTCCATATAGTTGTTTCGGGTCTGGTTGACCTATTGATTGTATGTTTGTAAAAGTCCTTGCGACACAAGAGCAGTTCTTAGTGCGGCAGTAGTCTTTAAGAAGAGCAACAAACGCAGAAGACAAAATTAACTACATGGCACATGGACATGGAGTATGTGTAACAGAACGCAATGACATCATCGCTATTATGTCTATGTTTTTTCTTTTTAAAAGATTTTGAAAAAATATAATTCTCTTGGCTACAGTATTTTAATCTGAAATACACACAATATCTAAACAATAAATAATTCATAGAAATATTTCATCGAAATTTCCGCTCCATTGACCGAAAAGAAAAGCAACAAACTCTTATAACTTGGATCGTGTTTAAAAAACTTTTTGTTGTTCCGTATAAAATGTACAAGCGTTTAATCGGTGACCCAATTCTTTTTAAAATATGGTTTAAATTGTAAACTGTTGGGCCCTTTTCAGTGCTTTGTAGGGTACGTGAAACAATGCGCTGTTTTGTGTACTGTACAGATTATTACGTGTTTACTTCTGGGTTTTAACAGCTGTTATTAGAGGTTTTGTTCAGTGTTTTCTGTTGTAAGATTGGATCGGTTTGTATTAAAGTGTTAAATTCAGGTGTTTTAAGGCACATTCCTAGATAAAATCACGTCTTTTTTTCGTAGGGTTAGGCAAAGACCAAAGAACTCAAATTCTTACGATTTCAACAAAATTCTTTTGCTTCGTTAACATACATCGTGCATCTTCATGCAAGTCCACATTGTTTTTAGGTACAAACCTTGTTTGTCATGAGTTTGGCGAAACCAACAAAATACATTTCTTCCTTTGGTCCTTTTTGTGCCTATAAAGTATATATCCTAATCCCGATCAAGTGAGAACTTCTACATAGCTTTTAATACATAGTTACAAAGCAATTTATTCAAATATAGTATCATATAATACATAACACGTATTTTTATAAACGAGAAAACAGGTTCCAATTTCGATAGCCTAAGAGCTTAATAAATTTATCAAATTACATCCATCAGTATCTAGAAAATTTCATCACATTCCATTTAGGTCAAGTCTACTCGTACACCTATCAATTTTATTCGTCAAATAAAACTCTCTTTTAAGCTAGACCACTCAAATATCGCCAGTATTCGACAGTCTACAAGATAGTGCTGTTTTATTTCGTATCGATGCTGAAAAACATATTATTTTATTTTTATTTTACACATAAAGTCTCCAGGAAATTTTCGATATGAAGTTTAAGAAGCAATATTTTAAGACACATTTCGACTAGTATTTTTTACTTTAAGACTAGTATTGAGAAAACATATTATCACTCTTCTATTAACTTCGTCACTAGCCCGAGATACAGACCAACATAATGGCTATAGCACTAGAGTGAATCTTGTAAGTTAAAAGCCTTTTCCTCAATTACACATTTATGTACCTACGTAATATTCAAAACCAAAACAAAACTTTGTGTATTTTCATTTTAAATGAGACTCCAACCAACAGCCTCTAGTGTAAAGGTAGCATGTTCGCAATCACTTTAACCATTGCACCATAGAATAAATGACGCATAATATTTTCTTCGATCCCACTAATTCTTATAATTTTTTCTTCCTCATTTCAAAAGAGTTTAATCTTAATAAAGCACTAAATATGATAACCCTATTTCTTATAAAACTTGGTTGCGATAAAAACCGTTGAAAGTGGGAGGTAAAGTGTAAAATCTGAAGTTAATTGGACTTGAGAAGTTTGATTAAAAGTCGCTTTTTATTAAGCTTTATGAAGATATCGGCTCTTGAAAGATATTGTTTCAAGGTAGAGGGACCACGATTATTAGGAAGGGGCTCTATTTACCTGAATGTTTAATGTAGCGTATAATAGCCTTAAAACTAATTTAAAAATGTTGTACAATTTTAACGGCCACTTTCACAGTTTGCGTTTAGGTGTTAAATAAACTATCTGCGAAATAAAATGTATTAAAATTACTTTTAAAGCTCGAGATGCAGTTATGTCGATAAAAACTTATATAAAACAAAATAATTATTTAAAGTGTCAGTGTTATGACAAGAGCTAGCAAAAATAATTCCCATTCATTCTAGACAGTAATAAATAAAAGATCTGAAAGCGGTAATTATGTGGGTCTAAATTTTATCTCGACACCAAAAAAAAATGTAATTACTTTAGCATAAAATCTTAGGCTTTTATTTACTAAATCCAATACCTATTTGCAAGTTAAAATCCATAAATATAAGAGTACACTCATAAACAACATTCTCGTAAAATGTTAATTATTTCTAGAGGCGCATGAAACTGGGATCAATGACCGATCTCGATTTATTATTCTGCTGAACGGTGCAGGTCACCTTTGAACATGTGTTTCTACTTTATTATGAATACAATTTTACCTAAATATTGTACATAAAGTAGCGCAATTCTCTACAGACGGTAGTAAACTCTAGCTAGTCAAACTAAAGTTTGGTATTTGAAATATACTTAAGAAAAATGTTTCTACGACAGCCGGTTGAAGCTCTGATCTCATTTAAAAATCTTAGATAGTTGGTTGTCGCAACTACGCTACTGAATTGAATAATGCAAATATTGATGCATTTAAGTTGATGATTTAATGAGGTAAAAGATTTAGATTATTACCAGTCGAACAACATAGGCTACTTCTTTCTAAAAAAAAACACAATAGTAGAACGACAAACACAACTTATTATATAGTAGAGGCAAACTACACAACTCGTAGTTTCTCCCAAATTATACTCGTAATACCCAATTTTAAACCACAGGTATAGTACTAAAATAGTAGTAAATAAATAGCTATAGTAAAGTAACTGTTTTACTATGTAAATAAGGCTTCAAATATACAATTAACTATATAATTTACTACCGAAACAGACCTACAACAATATTAACGGACTATTTGTGCCGGATCCCTTGTTCCATTAAAATTATTAATAAAATTTGCAGAACATCATCCGTCGTGGCTCAAAGTTTGCTATATCCTCCCCCTACGCCCCCTTTAGCCCCCTCTAGATAGAAGTTAGACCTTTTAATTGCATTATAACTTGCGAAAATTGACAGTAGATGTTTTGAGGAATTGATTTTGAAAATTTTCCGCGAGGAACTTAGAAAACTAATAATTTTAAATGTAAATTTATAAAGATTTACATGCTGCTTTTTTACTTCTCATTTTTGAAGAAAATCATTAATACTGCGATTTTCATGAGTTCGTTAGTCGCATTTGCCGTCCAGTTGAATGCTAATGTATTTGTATCAAAAGCTTTAAATAAATTATGTTCACAGAGTACTATTAACATTGCAACGAAACCCAAGGGTACAATCATAGCTTAACTAACCAAAACTTAGTTTATACACACGTATTCAATTAAAAGTTGCTAGTTGCATTATGAAACGACACCTTATTATCAACACTGTTGCATTTTGTTACTGAATTATGTTTTAACTCATTTTTATACTGAGATTGTTAGAAGTCATATGTTTAGCAAGGATTTTCACTTCTAGGTCGAATGAAATGTTTTTTGATACAAGATTATGATTAAAGACTCGAAGACTAACCCCTAACTAATTACGGGAAGAGACCTTGCCCAGAATTGAGACATCAGTGGCTGAAAATTTGTTTAAATTTTTTTTTTTTTACAAATTTTTACTGTTGAACATAGTCGATTTTCTAGCAAAAGAAGCAGATCATAAATACCTTAGCATAAATTTAACCACGAATTTTCACACAACTTACATAACTATGAGAATCACTGAACAATCCAAATAATCCGAAACCTAATTTCGTTTGAATTTTAATCGTCCTAATTTGTACTTTTTGTTTGTTTTCAGGTAAATTTAACGGCTTCGAGAGAAGGTTTGTTCTCATCACGTGCGAGACCGAAACGTTGTTCAAAGTAATTGGAACTTTGCGTCGTAAACCTCAAGATTAGGTTTCAAACTGCAGCCTAGATCCTAATGTCTTTTCTCAATGGCCAAATAAGTTTTAGGCGTATCCAAAGTCCTATAAATAGGTGTCGAAAGGTATTTGCTAGAAGTCATTTGTAAGGACTTAGTTTGGAAAAGCCGTTGTTTTTTGCGACGTGTCTGAAATCTCGGATTGCTGAGGTGTTACAATGTCGGATTTTCGTCGATTCATCTTGTTTTCAATTTGTTTTTGTCGAGATAGAATTGGGATTTGGAAAAAGTTTTGAAAAAACGTAAAACTTATGTTCGTATAGATTAAATGTTTACTTGTGGCGTTGCTGTTAAATAAATGGTCAAAAAATCTAAAATATAATTGGAAATTGTAAGACAGGAGCAAAATAAGTTTTGTATTTAAAATATTCCTTGCTCAACATTAAGTATGAGAAATTTGTTGACAGACTTCCCTATTTACTTTGGCTATGAATTTTCAAAAATACTGAACATTTCAGTCTGACATTTTAGATGCAAATTCCTAAACAGCATTCCTCCAGAATCACGGTTGAAGCTAAGCGATGTTTTGGCATATTATCATATAACATATAGTATATGATACTATATTTTAAAGATACATAACATAGAATCTGTTAGTATTTACTTTAGTAAATATAATTTGGTCATCCTGACATTTCTAGTTTTTCTCACGCCTTAGTTCCAAAGCTTTCTTGTCATATTTGGTAGTAAAGTGACAGTTTCTGTGACGTTTCTATTACGTTGTTATTTAGTTAACGAGCTACTCAAATAACATACATTTTATTCCAAATGTAAGCCGAAATGTTCAGAATTCAAAATCTTTAAACGTGAATTTAAAATATCTGTTTTTAGGTACTATGCCTCTATATTACTGAGGGTGTGACTTCTCATTAGTCCTCCTAAACAGTCGTATAAATGCGTCCCACGTAACACATAAAATATCTAATGTTTATTCAGTAGTAGTTTATAGTAGTAATAAACCATTTGTTCATTATACATCTAGGAAAATCTAGGACGATGTTTATGAAGTGATGTATGTGTAGTGTTTAGTATTCGGTAATTACTCTAGACCTAGTTACTTGAATTGAATAGTTACGATCATTTAATGTAACGTTTGATATTTGATGTGTTTATTAACAAGTAATTATATTTACGAAATATAAGCTGCAACATCTTTACCCAATATGTACAAAATAGAGCCTTATCTTTGCTTAAGTGTCCCTCAATAAGTAAACAACTTAGTAGGTAAACAAATAACCTGATAATATTTGTGACATAAAACAATAACTTTCGTAGCTCCTAAATATACTAAGGCATCTTTATTCGGGTCTCTTTGTAAGTTAGAGCCTATGAAATCTTATTTATCTTATATAGTTTAATTTCAATTCTTATTACTTAATATTCTATCTTTATAGTGAAAGTGAAAACCTCAGGGCTCGAAATATCTATAAAATTACAATGGACAAAGGATTTAAATAAGATTTACGATGTTTTTGCAAATAATGGTTTCGTACTGAAATTAAATTAATAGTCTAATGTTATACGCAGCACGTGGCTTCTAATATTAATTAACTAAAATCCATTAACTAATAAAGTGACTGGTGAACTGTACGATTTCAAAGTTATTCTCGATATTCAATATTTGCATCTGTACAAGTTTAGCCAGTGATTTTAATCGCTTTTCAACTTATACTAACTTAACAACTGAGTCTGTATTCATTGAGATAGTTTGGTATTATTGTGTTATTTCAAAGATGTCTTCAGATTTTTAATGAGCTGTGAAGCTAATCGTGATGTAGAATGAATGCTGAAATTATGAATAATTACTGACTAACTACTTTTTTATTACATTTGAAAATATATATATATATATTCGCTTAGCCTTTGTTCCAAACTATGTTGGAGTCGGCTTCCAGTCTCACCGGATGCAGCTGGATACCGGTGTTTTACATGGAGCGACTGCCTATCTGACCTCCACAACCCAGTTACTTAGGTATTAACACGATACCCTTCGGTAAGACTGGTCGTCAGACTTTCAAGCTTCTGACTACTGTTATCGACTGTCAAAGATCTTCGAAAATGACAGCCGGGACCCACAATTTAACGTGCCTTCCGAAACACGGAGAAACTCGATATGTATAAGATGGTCACCCATCCACGGAACAACCTCGGCAAGCGTAGCTTAACCTCAGAGATCGATCCGTGCGGCTGTCGTTAACAAAGCCACGAGCTCCTCCTCACATTTGAAAATGTTAGTCTTAATTAGTTACTATTGTTACTAATAAATATTTTCGCTCTTTCAAAATACTTTTGAGATGAAGACACAATTTTTTATATTAAGTAATTCCATTGTTCTCTAGAAATTAGGCTTTATAAAAATACTTCTATATTTTTTCTCTACCGTTTTAGGACCACCATTCACCCTTGCCCAGTAGTGGGACAGTTACGGGTTAAAAACACTTACATTTGTACACCAAACCGAAAAGCATTATTCAAAAAGTGCATTTACTATATTCTCTTCCAGTGCCACATTAGAAAATAACCAAAACTATACATTTTCTTAAAAGAATAAACAGATAGAGTAAGATCCCAGAGCTGCCAGACCTACGTCATTTTAGCAAAGCTGAAACTTTGAGGATTGTTAGTATAAAGGGTCTGTTAAGAGGTATGCACATCCACTACCTTGAAAGCGGGGCCGTTTCTGAGGTAGCGCGGAGTGAAGGTGCGTAAAAAACGACCCAACCTACGTTATAGTAGCAAAGTTGGTTTTCAGATATGTTATTAATGATATTATGTAGAATTAAAATTGACTATTGCCAGACCGTTTCCCGGGGCCATTACTTCTGCCAGACGCCTTAAATGTTATAAAAAAATGAGGTCAACTACGTCATAGTAGCAAGCCTAAATTTTATATATGTTATTAAAGGTACAATTTTAAGACCCCCTGTATGCGGACAGACCATTCCGCGGGGCCCTTCGTCCCCTAGACGCCATTAAACTTCCCCTATGAGTGCGAGAGTAAGAGCATTATTCATACGCATAAATGAAAAACAATTGAATTAAAAAAATAAAAATTGAAAAATTATTGAATACTAACTGACCCGCGCATCTTTGCTTGCGTCACTTAAGAGAAATAGGTCAAAATGTTACATAAACGGGTTATGTAACATTTTTCACTGGTACTCTGCTCCTATTGGTCGTAGCGTGATGATATATAGCTTATAGCTTTTCTCAATAAATAGGCTATCCAACAGTAAAATATTTTTTTATTCGCACCAGTAGTTCCTGAGATTAGCGCGTTCACACAAACAAACAAACTTCTCAGCTTTATAAAATTAGTATAGATTAAAAGTACTTGGAATGTTTAGGAAGATAAGTAACATTATTTCAATTATTAATATTATATTATTTATTATATTATTTTATTTCATTATTTTATTATTTCAATATACCTACTTGTAACTGTTTTCAACATCATTACCTACATTTCTTTTACAGAGAATTCAAGTAACAATGAAGACGATGGTGGAGATGATTTAAATATTCAATTTGATGAGGGAAGTAAGAGCTCAGATAATGATGATGATGATGAATGACTACAATTTTTTTTTCATAATTTTTGTGAATAGTGTAAACCATATCTATTTTTAAAATAATTCCCAAAATAATGTTACTTATCTTCCTAAACATTCCAAGTACTTTTAATCTATACTAATTTTATAAAGCTGAGAAGTTTGTTTGTTTGTGTGAACGCGCTAATCTCAGGAACTACTGGTGCGAATAAAAAAATATTTTACTGTTGGATAGCCTATTTATTGAGAAAAGCTATAAGCTATATATCATCACGCTACGACCAATAGGAGCAGAGTACCAGTGAAAAATGTTACATAACCCGTTTATGTAACATTTTGACCTATTTCTCTTAAGTGACGCAAGCAAAGATGCGCGGGTCAGTTAGTATTCAATAATTTTTCAATTTTTATTTTTTTAATTCAATTGTTTTTCATTTATGCGTATGAATAATGCTCTTACTCTCGCACTCATAGGGAAAGTTTAATGGCGTCTAGGGGACGAAGGGCCCCGCGGAATGGTCTGTCCGCATACAGGGGGTCTTAAAATTGTACCTTTAATAACATATATAAAATTTAGGCTTGCTACTATGACGTTGTTGACCTCATTTTTTTATAACATTTAAGGCGTCTGGCAGAAGTAATGGCCCCGGGAAACGGTCTGGCAATAGTTAATTTTAATTCTACATAATATCATTAATAACATATCTGAAAACCAACTTTGCTACTATAACGTGGGTTGGGTCGTTTTTTACGCACCTTCACTCCGCGCTACCTCAGAAACGGCCCCGCTTTCAAGGTAGTGGATGTGCATACCTCTTAACAGACCCTTTATACTAACAATCCTCAATGTTTCAGCTTTGCTAAAATGACGTAGGTCTGGCAGCTCTGGGATCTTGGTCCAAGATATTTTAATATTAAATTCACCACAAAATATAACAATGTAAAACCTCTGCATTATCTAAGCACATCTTATTTTAGAAATCACCTGACGCTAAAACGGTCGGACACTTTCGATCCGCGCCATCCGGCCCGACGCCGCGACGCGATGCTGTATAATATATCGGTCACTACCACCGGACACAGCTTATATCGGACTTATAAATCTTGAAGTTAGCTGCACAATGCATGAGGCACTTTGGACCGAGACTTGTGAATAAATTGGCTCGATAAAGATGCAAAGTTGCTCGTGAAGAAAGGTTGTGTTAAATGTTTTGACAGTATTGAATACAAAGGTTTTGTTGTTTGATGGATCAGTTTTAAAGTTTGAAATATGTTGGGTAGTGATTTTAAGGTGGATTTTAGGGTTATTTTAAACGTGCAACGGTAATGTCGTCGTTTTGGGTTCTTGTTTTTCGTTAAGAGTCCTTTGAAACAATATCATACCAGCTGCAAAGCTAAAAATATCGCCTTCAAAAATCTCTTAAGAACTCAAAAGTATTTAACTAATAGTATGTCCACATTTTTTTTCCGTAAAAAAAATCAATTATTTATTACAAAGTCTTAAGAAAATCTAAGTCCCATCTTCTACTGGACAACATCCAAGACTCTCACATTAAAACAAACTCAATTTTAACTTAAGCTTGTTAATTTAAATCCATCAGATAAGGCTTAGATAAACGATCTTTATCGCCTGAACAAGTCGGGAACAAGCGGGAACAGGCGGGAACAGGTCTGTGACGTCACGACGCGTCTTAATTTCCTCCCCTTTGTCGTGTTATCGCACGTAAGATCTACGTGGTTCCTTGTTCTCTGTTCTCAGTTGAACATGTTGCAACATGTTAAGAGATTGTGTTGTGAGACTTGTTTAATTACTTGTTTGTTAAGAGTATGCTTTTAATTAACGTTTGAATTACAATTTGATTGTAGGTAAGGCTTAGTTTAATATTATAGGTCAGGTTTTTAATAGGTATTTTATGCTGAGAAGAATATTGATCGTATTTCCCTGAAAAATTAGAGCGCTGCTGAGCGTATTTTTTTAAATTTAACTCTCGAAGTTTTGATTTTTTTATAATTACGTGTACATGGTAAAGTAAAACTTTTTTATTGGAAAATCAATTAATAAAGACCAATCAATTAGCATAGATTTTCTTTCAATTACCTTGGAGACGGCTTCCAGTCTCACTGGATACGGTTAGATACCAGTATTTTACATGGAGCGACTCTTATAAGACCTCCACAACCCAGTTACCTGGGTTATAAGACCATACCTTTCGCTAAGACTGGTTGTCAGACTTTCAAGCTTCTGACTACTGTTAATGAGATTAATGGAGACCATGGCACTTAATCTTAAATACGACAAAAGTTAAACAACAATTGTAGCACAAATAATTAATTGCTGCTAAAAACACAGATCTATCGAACAATGACCCTCAAACAAATCACAAAACTACTTTTACAGCTTTTCTTTTATTTTCCTTTACAAGTGATGTGATTACTTTGATCTGTTTGTAACAAAAGGTAGGTGTCATTGACCCCTCACATAACATTTAACAACGGTACGAGAGCGCTAGTTTCCGTATCTTTTGCGAATCCTTTTAGCTTTGTTATCTTATAGCGTTCTTAGGGCTCACAATTGAATATGAGTTTCCTTGTATTAGACGTTATTTTCTATTGGTTTGTTTATTTGATTTTGTACAGTGAGATTTGTTGTTTTATTTAATTAAATGCTTAATTTGGGGTTCAGTAAATCGTGTTTCGTGACGAACTTGACCAATTTTAATGTAAACTACGAAACGTACTATCAGTAATTTTTCTTAATACTTTTGGTTCACTTTATCTGTCGTTTATGTTATACGACATTTAACTTATAAAGCTGGCATTCTTTAAAACATGATGAAAATAATCTTTCCATAAAACTATTTAAAACTGATAAATACTGCAAATAAATTATTTGAACCTACTTAGGCTATATGACTAATCTTATCATATTAATATTATAGTTCTTCACTTGCACAAACTAAAAAACACCGTGGTTAGACATGTTAAGTAGATTCAGCTGGTTTTTACACGCAAAAGTTAGTTTTATGTATCGACAACCCTATCTCAGGTTAAAGACCCAAACCCGTAGTCAGCAGTTTTCAGTAGTGTTACCGGTAGTTTGGCGTGACCCTCTTTTTTAACGATAAGTGCAACACGTAATGTAAATCATTCTGTCTCGCTCGCACTTATGTACATCGCTGTTTGTGCAAATTGTCTGACTGACTTTCTTATCGGTTTGATGGAGCGCGCGGGTAATTGTTGGTGCTGCATTTTGTACAGTGGCTCGATTCTCTACTACTATCGACTACCGACAACCGACCTGTCATCGAGAAATTTTGTATGAAAATCTGATCAGCGCCTCTGACGGGTGTCGTTGGAAATATTTTAGCAGTACATTCTAAATGTCAAAATTTCGATACTCGACAGTACCGACTGCACAGAATCGCGCTACAGAACTCAGGGTTTAGAAGTGACTAGGTTACTTTATTCATATGGGTCTAAGGTAGTTGAATGATGTACATTATGCGACAAATCATGGTTTAATTCCAAGAAACTAGGGGGAATACATCGTGATTCTTCGAACACAACTAAACTCGTCATTTTAGCACTTGCAAACGTCCCTGAAGATTTCTTTAATACTGTTTAACGTACTTGATAACTGATTTGTGTATATTTTATTGTTATTAATTTTGTGTAATATTAAGGTTAACGTTAAATACTTAATGTTGACGTTCTCCTGTTTCTGCCCACCCCTAAGGGAAAAAAGCGTAATTTCATGTGCATACATATATACGTATGTTAACGTAGTCAATGTCAAAATTAAATGGAACCCGAAAAGACAAACATTTATAACAATCACCTCTTAAAAAACAATTGATATTACATCAAAAGTCAGCAGTTCAAAATCGCTTGACCACGTCCGCTTAGCCGGCAGACGATAAATAGGGACTTTTGAATATTCATAAGGCAACACAGTTCCTGGCGAGCGCGGTGTTGCCACTTTCAAATATTTACCCTTGTTTAAGGTAATATTTCTAGTTGTTTTTCACTTAAATACGTTAAAATTTTGCTACCATTTTGCTATACGTTTAGTTTTTGGTGCGGTAAAGAGATTTTGCAAAGCTGAAATTTCCCCCGAGGTACAACGTAACTGATTAAACTTTAACGTAGTAAGTGCACTGAAGTACTGAATAAGATATCGTTTAAATGGAAGACTAGACATGTTTAATATGTTAGTGTTTTGGAAAATATACCGTCTTGTGCTACTGTTAGTTAAATAATGTTATTTATGTTTACGAAATTGAAAGTTGGATATTCCTTGGTGGCTGACTAATATTGATCCCAAAATCCATGGAATAAAGCAAACAAATAACGATTGATATGCATTTGGACTCTTATTTCTGTCAAATTTAAGGCAATATTTTACTACTCATTTGAAATCGTTTGTCAAGTGCAAGTTTGCCCGTGACTCATTCTTAATCTATAAAGTTTTAGCTTTAGTTTTGCATTTTACCTTGGGATACCCGACCTTTCAGCGCAGGTTACATGTGTCGTTCGCGAATTCTATTCTACAACTATGTTCCAAAGGACCATTTACTGACTAAATATAAAATTAATTATACCGCCAATATTGTCAAAGATACCGTTATAACTGTTAGTATCTTAGTTATTCATAGTGGAAACTATTGAGAGGAGTCTCGACTAGTAATTGAATTAGTTTCAGTTTGTACAAAGTACATGTATTTACTTTGGATATTGTTTTTGTGGAATTCGTGTTGATTTAGCTATTACAGGTGGTGTAGGTTTGATTTTCGTAAGAGCAATTTTGTGAAAAAGTATGTAGAAGTTGTAAATTGAAATCTGTGTTGCGATCTGGTTACCTTAAAATAGATAAGATAGCCCCAAAGGCTTGGTTAAAGAGGTATTTTTAAGTAGAGATTCGATTTCAGCGTGGGGGTCAAAAAGTTCGTTGTTTTGAAATTCTTCGAACTTTATTACTAGTCTGACCTTACGAGAATTATTTTCTTAGAATTCTAAACGTCTAATGTAAATTTCTTTAGTTTCAATAACGAAAACAATCTTGGCACTAACCATAAAAACACTTCAAGAAATTATGTTCTACGCGCGTAGCATGTCTACGAGACACCTACGCCGTAGCGCACCTGCTACGAACGGTCTACGTTCGTCGCAATATGTAAAGTTACATCGTTTGAATATCGTGTGGGTTGTTTGCAGGTGTGACGTCAGAGGTCAATGACCTTGAGGTTGTGATCTTAAGATGGATATGAAAATGCAAAGGTCCTTTGAAAATACAATGTAATTTTAGTGTAGTGAATATATAATGTAGATGCAGACTGCAAGTGTTTGTCTAATGAGGTTTTTAAGTAATTACGTGTCTGCAGCGAAGTCTAAATTGTTGGTACAGCTATTAACCTCTCAAGCAGTTTAATTAATATTTAATTTATTTTAATTATTACAAAGTTTCTTATCATTGTATTAATATCTATAGTATTAACAATATTAAAAAAATACATTTACTTTAGTAAATAAATCACTAATTAATTAACCTTATCAATATTAGTTAAAAAATAACGAGACTTATTAGTACAATCGCTGACATAGATGTCAGATAAGTTATCAAGTAATATATAGTAATAATGTATGTGTTAAAGTTTACCATATCTACAATTAGTTTAGTTGTGTTTCTAACATCGGTGGACGCTGACCATTACTTCGAGTATGAGGTATTTTTTAATTATTTTTTTTATAATTATTGATGGTTGAACTTTTCTTTAGTAAATACGGAATAATGTTGATATTATTTTTTTATGTCGTCATTTTTTTTGTATTTTTGGGAGAGAACTTTTGCCCAGCATTGGGGTAGGAATGGATTATTTTTTAATATTTTAAATTTTCGGTAATGTTTACTAAACGTTTAAATGAAATTGCGTTCTTGAAATTTATCATTGCTTGTTATAATATTCTTATATAAATTAGTGAAAGACCAATAGTTTTTATTCAGATCTTACAATCAAACCCTGGACCTCACGCTCAGCATTCTGACACACTAACGACGGAGCCACAGAGGCAGTCAATTACATAAATCAGTCAGTTTATAAAATATGCAAAGAAATTATTAAAATCTAATTACTTGTAACTATTATACGTTTAATAAACACAAGAGACGGCCCGCGACTTCGTCCGCGTGGAAGCCCTTCCCGTGTAAATCCCGATCTCTCTGGAACTCCGGGATAAAAAGTAGCCAATGTGTTATTCTGGGTTTTCAACTACCCACATACCAATTTTCATCGTAATCGGTTTAGTAGTATTCACGTGAAAGAGTAACAAACATCCATGCATACTCACAAACTTTCGCATTTATAATATTAGTATCTCTGCTCACTCCCACTAGTATAAATTAGCATATAAATTGTTACACAGTAAGTGCGCCACTTTTCTCTTTAAACGACAATTTGTTTTAGTTATTCTTTACTCTGCACGGGTTCAGAGAGTTCCCTGGACTTAGCATAATAATGGTTTCATTGCTGTAAAGCTTATTACAACTATTGTGTATTTTATAAAAAGGATTTTCAGACCTATTATAGAGCTTCTTTCATTTAAAGCATTCAGACATTACTTTAGTTATCTATAAATGTTCAAGACTATCTTTTGCTTGCAATTTCGTTCGTGTAGCAGATTTACGTGTTATGTTAAAATGTCATATGTGTTAATTTTAATTATAAACTATTAGTGGTAATGACCGTTAAGCAAAGTTTCATCAAAATCCGTTCATTTGTTTTGCCGTGGTTGGGTAACAAACATTCATATCATGACAAGTACTTGATAGTAATATTTATGTACCAATACTTAAATAATGTTTTTCCTTCGAAATTAGCAATAAGTAAAAAAATACACCTGTTAACCGCTTTAAAATATTTAACTCTAAAAGACCTCCTAATAAACTACTTATCTATTTAACATCTTTATTAACTAAAGTTGCAGTGAACTAAATTACTAAACTACTTTGCCCATTAAGTTTTCAAGCCAATCTCGGTGTAAAGTATCAAATTATTTCAATTACCTGCCTCGCTCTCGGATCATATTTAAAAGGGAAATGTTAAAACAGTTTTCGGGTAAAACCTATTTGGAGAGCGGCAACCGAGATCGTATTTCGTATAGCCGACATTTGAAAGTTGTTGAAATTTGAGCAGATTTCATTTCGGATCTGTTCCTATGCTGTCCGGGTAATTTGATACGCAGTTTTTTCGCGTTATGTTAATGCCTTTATAAAGCTGCCTGTACATTGACGCGTAGCGATGCTGTGCTGCGAGGAAACCTCCTGACTGGCTCTGTGGCGCAGTGGTTAATGTCACCACGCCGCTACCATTACGACGGGAGGTCGTGGGTTCAATTCCAACACGGAACAATTATTTGTGCTATCCACAATTAATTGTTTCGGGTCTGGTTGGGCTTTGTGTCCGTTGTTTGTATGTTTGTAAAAGTCCCCGCGTCACAAGAGCAATTAAGTGCGGGAGTTGTCTTTTAAAAAAGAAAAAGAAAGAAACGGCGCAATTTTAACTAATAAGTTTGCGCACAATCTCAGGTCTTCTTTTGTTGTTCAATTCGATTGGTTAATATTTCTTTGTTTTTCTTCTTCATATCCTTATTCTTCTCCCTCGTCAGTGTATGGGCAGCCTTATAAGCCTGTTTCATTTGTCTTTATTTCAAAAGGCCATCCAAGAGCTTTTTATAAATTGTTTTTCTTAAGTAATTAAGTTAATTACATCTTTATTGTTGCAAGAATGGAATCGCCAGAGTGTAAAATAAATGTTGTGGCAACGAATAAAAATAAAGCCTCCATTGTTGCTGAGTAAATACATTACGTAAATATTAATTTGTTTTAATATACGTTTTGTGAGATCTCCTTTGTTTAGTTTTATGTTTTGACCTACTTCTATTGTGTAGAGTTTCTAGATTTTTTTTTACTTCTCGGCTTTTGTCTGATGCTTAATCAGTGTGGCCTACTGTAGGGTTTGTTGTTGTAATAGAGCCTGGAGTATGAGGTTGTTACTAGACCGAATTGAGTTTTGGTGGGATTAGTTTCTTCTTGAAAAACTATAAAATAAATACTCACTATGTACATATCGGTGACAATAGCTAATCTTTCGAAGGTCCGCCTAAATCTTTATTCATATAAATAGACACTAAGGCCCCTTATAGGTATAAGGTATCATGTACAAGACAAAAAATAAGTACGCTCTTCTAAAATATATTTCTAAAACCAAGTTGATATCAGTTTATTAACTCGTACATGCGATACATAAAACTATAAACTATTTATCAAAAATGTAACAGTTTTACCAACATAACATACAAAAAATACCAATACTGAATATTTCGAACGTTAAACTATACAACAAAAAACGCAGTAAATAAAATATCAAACATTTTGGTTAAACGCGAGCGCGATGCTTCACATATGATATTGCTCAGTTCAGGCTCTCGATTGAAGCCTCCGCTTCAGTGAGAATACGCGGATGAGTTCGATGCTTTCAGTTTTATATTCGATTCTGGTTATATTTTGTATGGACGGTTAAATTTTTTTTTTGAGTTAAAAGTTTTTTGCGTATTGTGGTCATTGCGTGCAGGAGGGCATGGGGCTGCTTCCCCCCATTGGGAAAAAGATAATCTAATGAATAATCTAAGGATATCGGCTTGGTATGATTATGTTTCTGTTGAAGTATAATCACGTCTTTATATTATGGGTATAAGTAGAGTATAAGAATAGCCGTTTTGTATGATCTATGTGAAACTACTGTTGTTTCGACATATGTAAGTATGTATTTATTTCATACATGATAGTTAAGAGTATAACTAGTATATTTTTTTCTGTAGTTATTATTTTATCTGTATACATTTTTGCCCATTGTCCTCTCAAAATAATTGTCACAAATCCCCATTGTTTTAAAGCCCACGGATGAAAAAATAATCTAGTTAATATTCAAGAGTCACAATCTACCACTGATGGTACTACAGCCTTTTGTTCAAAAGGCCTTTGTTCAAAAATATATTTATTTAATCAAAACATTTGACATGACGCACTCCACCGATATCGTGTAATTGGCGAGAGCGCGCAATAACCGGAGCGTATGCACAATGACCGGTGAAAGTGCGGAACAAAACAGAATATTTGATTGTACGATATTTTTCAATGTTGAAATTGAATTATTTCATGATAGGAGGCTTGTTTGTACGAGTGTGCCTGTACCGGGAACACGATAACGTTTTATTATTTATTGTGAATGCTTTTGTGCATATTCTGTGATGTGTATCTTTACAGAATTTGTGCTTTACTGTGATGTAGAGTACGTAAAGTATGTAATGGTTTTAATTTGTCTGTAATTAAATTTCATAAAATATTCTCAAGAAAAGCTTGACTTTGTTCATTTAATGTTTTTGAATTGCTTTTAAGCCAGTTGTAATTTGACTATACAAATGAAAACATGCTTTATTTACAGCTGCTTGATAGACAAGTAAATGAATTCCTTAATAATTAAGAAGCTAATGACAAGCCTTTCACTCTTAAAAAATACAGTTACAAATCGTTTGCACACAAATTCTATAAACCGTTTCACACAAGCCTCTATATCACTGTATCTACCAACTCTATATATCTGTGTAGAGGTAGGCTTTCAGCGTGTACGCCTGAAGCCTCTACCAATAATATAATTGTGTTCGGCTCTACCGATACGTTACACGTGTTGCCGGTACACTGATGATAGAGTATTGGAGGCTTTTGAGGTACAGATGTTGTATACGCAGCTTAATATAGAGCTGATATTACTGATGATACTGTTAAATTTTATTTAAATTGTTGTAGTTGTTACATTTTAAAAGACTTCAGTGTTTTTGCATGTTAAATATAATTTGATATTTTGATGTCTATTGTATATCTATTCAGCTTAATTTGAAGAGAAAAAAAAACATAACAAAGTACATTTGAGGTTAATTGATTACTTATGCCAAAATGGCAATAGGATCGCATATTACATGGGTATAACATTGTTAGTGACGGAAATGGGTGTATTTTATACATCACTGCCTACACCTTAGGGTATAACAGTAGTGATTTTATTTATGTATGTTAGTCAGTCATTAAATAAACGATGCGAAACACATTCTTAATACAAACCTACAGGTCAGCAGAAGAAACTGCTAGTATACAGCAACTAGGTATCTTTAAGAAAAACTAATAAAAATAGATAAGCGATTCTTGGAAACATAATACTTTTTTGTGTTCTTGTAACAAAATCAAGTGTTTATTTTTCCCGTCTCTTTTGTAAAGGGAACCTATAAACTCATTCGAAGCTAAACAGTTTAAGACCACGGTTTTATTAAGAGCGGACGAATAGAGTGCTGAAAGGCTGAAATGTAAGACTTATAAACAAGACCCTTGTGAAAGAAAGGCTTTTAATTTATGATAGACTTAGAAATAAACACAAGAATAACGAAACTAGAATTAAAAGTTATTATACGATAGATTTTTATATCTAGCAATTAACGGTTAGCAATGAAACCAGTATTTGCCAATCTAAATGTATTTTTGGTATTTAGTACAAATATATCAAATCCTAAAGTTCTTTGTCCTAAACTATAAACTCATAAACACATGAAAAATTGCACAATTAAACGTAACGATTACCTAAATTTATGTTTCGACACAAGCCAATTACACAATTATAACACAATTATACTTTTTCAGTGATAAATATAGCCTAGTATTTACAAAGAACAACTAAAAAATCTTAGCCGTTTTTCTAAAATGAGCGTGGCTTACTCCGCTCCGCTTGTCGTTTCGTCGATTTAAACAATGTCCTTTAACCACATGTACGCAATTATACTTTTTCAGTGACAAATATAGCTAAGTATTTAGCAAAAAAATACAAAAAAATCATAGCCATTTTTCTAAAATGAGCGTGGCTTACTCCGCTCCGCTAGTCGCTTCGTCGATTTATACAATGTCCCTTAAAACACATGTTGCGAACGGTAACAGGTCGTATCGTGAAGCACTTAGTAAATTGTTCCCTTGTTCAGGTCCACAGCTGCGGCTAATACGCTGAAACCCGCGACGTTTTTACAGCCCGCCCCTTGCAAATGTTTGCTTCTAATAAAATATCGCGGACCCTTTTACGTGCGTTCTGTTTTCGCTTTTTCATTGGATATTGTTGAATTGGGAATTGAATTAAACGTTTGAATGTGTTTTTTATAAGTAATCAACTTTGTAACGAATGTATTTTGTACAATAACCCGTTTTGAGTGCATTGTGATAAATGTACGATAATCCGTTTCTATATATGTATGTGATGCTTATTCTAGTATACATCTTAAAGGTTAAAATGAATTTTGAATTATTGATGTCTTTCAAAACTCAACTTAACTTTCTTCTAGGTGATTCTAATTCCTACATTAAAGCCTCTATTGTATTCATGCGTATTGGAGTAGGATGAAAGCATCACAAATTAGATCTATTTATACAATCTCATTTTATTTTTAAAAGGGACTCACTTCTCCTGCATAAGAATCAGATATCTTATCAACTGAAATTTTAACTGTTGTATTTATAGTGTTATCTACCAGATAAGTTATCTTACATTTATTAATAAGATGTCAAAGTAGCCCCTAAGGATCGTAATATATTACCCAGTTACAGACAGATCGACGATCGGACAGCGGACAGAGTCGGTCCCCAAACACCCTTTCAGTAAAAAATCCTGAAAAACAAAACACATTTCAATAAAATAAGCCTATTTATCTCTTCAACCGTGATTTACAAATAACGTGTGAAAAGCGTGTTAATATAAAACAGAGATTCTCATTTCGTAGGCTTTGCTCCAATCTCTTATATACTTGATCTTGTTTCAGGCATATTGTGAAAGCTAGATAGACTTCAAAGGCCTTATAAAGCCTTATTGCTGTCTTATTTTTACAAAAATGTGTTAAGTTACAGCTGAAAAAGCGATGGTACTGAAATTATATTTTGAGTAAAATCTTAACCTTTACTGAATGTCAGTTTATTCTAACCAAACCTAGGTTTTGTTGATAGATTTTTTAAGTCACTGAAATTTATACTGATACTACCGCTCATGTAACCTTACTGAAATGTCAATCATACCCAACAACATAAATTTTTATAACATACATAAATTTACGCCTATTTTTCATAGGAACCAAAGCAGGGGGAACAGAGACCAAAGACAATTTTTCAATTTTAAATATTCTTCAAAACCAAATCGAAATTTCGAATTCGAAGCACCTTTCAGGTTCAGCACAAACATTAGTTATCCACATACATACCACTAGCACATAGGTACAGGTGTGTGTGTGTGTGTGTGTGTATGTGTACAGCCCGCTTTGCGGCGATAACCAAGCTCCTACAATTTTTGCTGATAATCCGCAAATTGGCCTCCGCATAAACGGAAACTTAATTTCCGAATTATCTGTGAACTTCTCTTTGACCTGTGAATTTTTGTATACCTTGCCTTGTTTTAATAAGGATGTAGATATTATCCGATACGATATTATATGTCTAATTATTACGGGTATTTAGAATTCACATAACTTGTTACTTTCCATCATTATAGAAAAAACAGTGCACGGAATAATGGCTATCAAACGGTTGTCAACTGAGATACGCAATAGCTCTCCTGGTCGTTGTCCAGACAGGATTGAAATTGCAGCATTTAAAATATGATTGTGTATTTGTAAAAAAGTTTGCATTAAGTTAAGTTGTTTAAAAAATAAGCTGGTTAATATCACAACTTTATTTCTAGCTTAAATTTCCGTTCGGAAGTTTCAAAGATAAGCACGACCAAAATAAACGAAACTTAGCTTTATTACTTTCTCAAGACCTCCAACGTGATATTAAGCATGCGACTCACATAATGAAGACATTGCACGGCGATTTTCACATAAAAATATATAAAAAAACTCGTAAAAATTCCTCGTTTTATATCACCGTGGGGATTCAGCGCCATCTGCCGGCGAACTGAGACATATTCGTGGTCATAAAGTCATAATTGTCCTAGAGGATGAACGTGCAATGGCTGCCAAATGATAGCGTGCTTTATTAAGATGGTTGAATTTAAACTTGGTTAGTGTGACCTGTTTATTAACCATGATTCTGTTCTTTTTCTTATCATATGGTTAGTGGTCAACCTAGTGTCAAAGTTGTTCAAGCCGTCCGTAGGCCTTTGACATGGCGTTACGACTGTTATCGTAGTAGATAACAACGGGGACCGACGTTTTACGTGCCCTCCGAAGCTCGGAGACGCTCTGTTCAAATACCACTATGCGGTCACTTTATCTATGGAAACACTGCGCCAATATTCTTCTTAACCTACAGACTAATTATGGTCTTAAAGTTTTGTTCCCCGGTAAGCGTAATTATAGAATTTCTTAGTCGCCCACATGAGGACAGCACTACGATAAAAATCTTGTGGAGTATGTGGCATTTGTTTTTGTCTAACTATCTATCAGCTACAGTTAATATCTTCAAAATAAATGTTACCCAAAAATAACAAAAATATTCCCAAAAAAAATACCAACCAAACAAGTATACCAATTATTTTTGAACAACATCCAAACCCAATCACAGAAAAAACATTTTTAGCTATAACAACAACTCTATTACGTATACACATTGCAATTGCTATCGCTATTGCCATCAGCGTATTCAAATAAGTAGTACGCTAGCATAAAGTGTGTTTTTACAGTGGCAGTTAATTCGCGGCGTAGTGCAGTTGGCTCGGCGCCAACACTTGCGCTGTTTATCATATACTACTACTTATTAGATTTATTACACCAAATATGTAGGAATATTTTGAATTGTAGAAGCCAGTTAAGTGTTTTGAGTTGTGTGGTTTTGTGAGTGAATTGTGTTTTCTTATTATTTTGATTTGTTAGCCTAATAGCCACGTTGCCACACCGTCGCTACGTGAATTAGGTACCATACATTTCAATATTAACTGCTTATATATGTAGCCAGCGACGCCGCCATGGCGTCCTAGTGAGGCAGGTTTCTCAATCTGTACTGCATTGCGTTGCATGTTCATTATATATTAGAAAAAACAGTCAACCTTCGATCACGGTCAGTGTCTACGCCAAAACGTCAGGCATTCTGAGTTAAAATGCGTGTTCATGTTAATTCCAATATTCTAATTTATAATAAACAATGACTGCAAATGCATAGTATATTAAACAATAAACCTTTTAATAATTATATTCCAACTAAGTAAATTTATAAATACGCGTACCGACTATCTTCAAATAAACAGTTATTAATATAATTAGTAAAGGCTCTTCTATTTTCCACCAAATTAAATTTACAAGCAAAATAGGATTACACTAACAACATAATTGAATTACATTCAACTATCGTATTCGAATATTTGTTTGAAAGCTAGACGTATAATTATACTGTAACGGCAGACATTTTTTATTACGAGTGACGTTCATAATTCCTTTCAATGACATCACGATGGCGATAGAATTTGCATATGTAATGAAACGTTATTTATATGATAATTATTGTATGATATTTAGTCTTGTGTTTCTAATTTGTAATATTTTTCATGTGAGAACTTTCTATGTGTTGTGTTTTAAGTAATGATAATTTAGAAAACTATAATAGTTGCGAAAATAATGTCTATCTAAGTTACAAGGCTCCGTTACCGAGCCTGACCTTATATCTTGGGGTAGGTCAGAAGCTATTTCGAAACTTTCACGTAAATTCGGGCAAACTAATATACAATTTTATCAAAAAATTGTCTTAAAATTCCAAATTAATGCGATTATATTTAGTTTGAGGATTCTTATCCAAAACTTTTCATTTGGTATTTTATCTAGGTAACCTAACTGCTTACTAGCTTTAAGCACTAAATAAAAATCTGTGTTCTATTATTCAGATCTCCTTGAAACCTAGGATTCATTTTAGGTGAAAACACCCTTTTTTGTGATATTTCTAGAACAAAATAGGCCTCTTGTAAAAGTAGACATATTATCGTAGAGTGTTACGGCCTTGTTCTAAGAGTAAAAATAGAGGACGAAAGCGTGTGAATATGAATCATGTTTGTGAAGAATATTTTAATCCGCATTCGTGAACATGTAGAGCTATCATAGTTGTTCGTAAACGATCTGTGGATTAAGCACATTGTTATAGCTTTACAGTGGGTTTCAGTTAATTTAATAATAATTTTTAAAACTTAATGAGTGTTTATTTATGAAATCAACTTATGTCGAGCTATTTATTTTTTGTGTATTAGTTAAAAATGGGCGAACCTACACCCCGGTCTGGTTACAAAACTTTAGGCTACTATTCAATAATTTATACTTACCCATTTTTATAGCAATGGGATATAACTTTATGTATCGTACATCTAGAAATACAACCTATTTCACTTGAAACTAAATAGATGGTATACAACAAACGTTATCAGTAGCAGACGACAGACGGATCAGACAACATGTCCCGAATCCATCACGTGACAGGAGGCTTTACCCGCCGCCAGCGATACGCAATCATTCAGACGATAGTTCACCGATTGCGGCTGAAGTATGGAATGTCTGTGTGATAATAGAATGTAGTTTTTTTAAAGTATCAGTGTCATTTAGGTAGAGAACTGTTTGATGTTTGCTCAAGAAATTAGAAAGCTTTCTTCTTTCTCCTTTCCAAAACTTACGTTTTGGAAAAAGTCTACTGTCATTTTCTTTCGATGGGATCTACAACCCTGGGACATATCATAACATTTTGAATAATTCTATTATGGCAAAAAAAGATAACGGTTTACTGTAAATATAGCCTTGTCTCTATATCACGCTCACAGTTAGACTGCTTACGTTCATGTGCCATGCAAACTAGCTAATGTAATTAATAAAAAACAAATGTACTATGAAACAAGCTATCTCCGAAGCAACGTAACCTTTTACTGCCGCATAATCGAGCATCAGTTACACACCTACGCAGGGTAATTCTGACCCCAGGCATTCACACGGTTGAACCGTTTCATTTCAAGCGAACTGGACGCCACTCAAAATATGTATTTAATACAATATGTAGCGGAGAGCAGATAAAATTGTACGAGGACTGCACTCCGGCACTCCGGCCCTCCCGTGTGCGGGTGACAGGTTGTGTTTCACGTGAGTTTATTTAAAATTTAAATAACTACGAATACTTGCTGTGTAAATTTTTGTGTGTATACTATTTTATTTACATACTAGTGGCCCGCCTGGGTTTGCCCTGTTTAAACTGTTATTTTTACAATAGTCTGTACAATTTTTACACATAAACCTTCCTCTTGAATCACCCTATCTAAATAAAAACCTTATCAAAATCGGTTACGTAGTTTTAATTATCTAAGCATACATACAGACATAAGGACAGACGCGGAGAGCAACTTTATTTTATATTGTTTTTTTGCAAACACGCATTTTATTTTGTAATGCCTAACTTTTCGGCGCAGGTAACACTAGCTGTGGTCGCGGGCTAACTGAGTCGGACAATATTTTATTTTGTGACTTTGTGTGATAGTAAAACTGGCCTTGTCTAAGAAGGGCATTTGAAGAACATATTTATAAGTATATAATAACGGCTTTAAACGAAGTGTGTTAAAGTGACTCAGTTTGGTCATAAGATTGTTATTTAATCTTTACGAAAATAAGTTTTTTGGAAATTCCAATGAGTCACCCAACTTATCCTAATCATAAAAAAGCCATAAACCGTCATATCTGTTGACTACCTCACGTTATAAAAAAGAAATCATATCAAAAAGTAACAATTTGAAAGCAAATAAAGAGAAATCCATTAAACGCTCCCACGTAACGAATACCTGTCGCATACGCCACCGTCTTTATTGCTTCAAACGTGGCGTCGCAATAAAATCAGTCGCGTTACAAACACTCGCGCTCGGCACACGCCTCTGTGATTGATTGTTCATCCCCCACCACCCTGTAGGGGTAGCATTTTGTTTACACACACTCTTTAATATAACTTTGTGAATTTGCGACATATTTCGAATGATGTTTGTTGCAGACACGGAATTTCACTGCTTTATGACCCCAAACGTTGAAAATTAGCGTACTTTTGTCACTGACTCTTTTTTATGTAGTTTTGAAACACTAAAATCGTTTCTACCTGTTCCCCTTACTAAAAGAAGTAAGAGTCTATAAAGGTTGGGCAGTAAATAAGACATTGCAACCTATAAATATTCACAGCGCCTAAAATTCGTTATGCCTTAGTAAAAAGACAAGTTTTCAAAAACCGTGCTTTCTAATTGATTCCAGCCTATAAATACGGACTTGAGACTTTACAAGAGACCAATGTTAAATTATAATGAAGCAAAGCGCTTTTCTATAAAAAGGCTTAATTACCCATTTGCTTCCAGTTTTCGCCTTATTTCTAGCAGAAAAAAAGAATTTATGACCTCAGAATCACCAGCCACTAACACTATAGCTTTGAACAGGGACATATAAACAAAAAAATATCACTGAAAATATTCCCAAACGTAAATTAAACGTTATACCTACTTATCTATTCACGACTATTGTTATTCTTATCATTCGAGTCAGACGTACAATACTATTCAGAATACCACTCATAAAAGACTATATCAGTGGGTCCCTTTTATGTCTATTGTGTACTAAGTATGAATAAACTCAAGGGAATGATAAATGGTACATTTATCATATGACTTGACTGTGTTTTGGACGGTATATTCGACTGCTGATCATGAGGTCTCGAGTTCGATACCCGGGTCGGACAAAGTGCTTGAAATGGTATACTTTACGACGTTGGTCACTAGATCTTGATTTTAATTCTTGGATTGAGCAAAGTGCTAATGAGTTTTTCTTATTTATAATTGAATGTTTCTTAAGAGTAGCTGGGCGTTTGGTAACGTGCTATTTGGAAATAGGTTCGCCCTCTATTACATGGGACTATGATTGCAAATAGCGAAACCTGGGTATAATGGCTTATGTATTTTATATTTCTCTATAGCAGCTCAAAATTTGATAATGTGTCCGGTAAATAACAATAGGCTCGCTCCCTATTATATCAGAGTAACATTATAAATATCAAAACGCAGGTTTATTTCAAGCCTCTGCCTGTACTGTATTTACTATTTCGCTATAGTAGCCTAGAGTTAGATATCGTGCGCATTATATGGCAATAAGCTTGCCCTCTAACATTGTAGTTGCCGAAATATAAGTGTATTTCACACACACCTTCAGTTATAACAAGCGTATTATTATATATGTATCGTATTCGCAAACAAAGACGGTAGTGAAGTGTGTCGCGGGGTCATTCAGACCCCAGTGATCGATGGCTCGCGATATACGCGGCTGATTGATCACTGCTATTGTGTACGGCTACTAGTTGCGTGCCAATATCCGGCTATATTCTCGTGACAGGTTCTTCATTTACCTTCTGGGTGAAACTTTAATAAAGTATCGTGGATTATACTTGTATTAATTGGCTTTTGTAAAAGATATAATTGGGGACTCGACCGCTCGTGAAAAGTTGGCGATTAGAAAGAGTGCCCAGAAGTTTGTTGCCAGCTCTTCTCATTGGCCCAAAATCGGAACTGGTGGTAAATTCACTCTCTGTATCATTGGCTATCATAAGTGTCAGTGTTTGATCTATTTTAGAATTCCTTTTACTTGATATATTTCCGACTATTTTTCAATCGCTGTAAGATTTTCTTTCTATTTTCCAGAATGACCTAGTCTATGAGATTCTATAATTGAAATTGTTTTACAATTCTAGAGGCCTAAAATATTAACGCAAAAATACATTTTTGTTACTGAAAAGATTATACAATTGTCAAGAAACTTATTTGACCCATTACTATTCCATTGCTGGGCAAGGAACCTCCCGTAATGGGAGAAGGGTTTGGAAAAAATAAAGAATAAAAAATACTAAACCTAAGAATATTTCAAATTCAAATCTTAGATTAAATATTGGACCTTTTGTTAAATAAACGAACAGCACAATTTGTTCTATTTATATTATTAAGCTTTGTTCTACAGTCGCAATGTCAAGACTACTGTTATATTTAGGAGTTCTTTAGACTTATTTACTTGAAGCAAAGCTTAGCTTGGTCTAAAATTCTGAAGTATTGCTGTGTGCGCCGGCCTTTATGCTGGTTTTATGATTTTGTAATGTTCAAACTTTTATTCTTGGAATTTCCTTGTTTAGGTAGGAATTTATTTTGGTTTTCATAAGTTTCGTCATGGTTAGTTTTAGAAAGGGCAGATATGTGTGGAAGAGTAAAGTGCAATAGTTAAGTTTCTTAGTTATCTTACTGTCTCATTACCGTTTTTAAGGTCCCTTTTGATTCTCACATGGAATAAAAGCAGTCCGCAGATAGTTTTTGTTCATCGGGACAGGACCTATCTAAATTATTTTAAAATGTATGTAGTCCAAATGGATTTTTTTAGAAGATTTAAATAAAAAGACCTTTAACACAAAAGTTTATGGTTTTCCATGATACTCAGTTTCTAAATATTACAAAAAAATTAAACTATATATTCTCAAATATACTAAGCCATGCCAAATAGAGGCTTATTTTCGCCACTATAGTTAGCTTAGATTTGAACAATGCTACTATGAAATACAGCAGCGCTAACAATAAAGGACTGTTGGAGTGTAGCCAATGGTAGTGGGTTCATTCCCAGTCTAAACAAACCGGGTCTCTTTATGATGTGTGTGGGGAATGGAAGAATAGCTCTGATATTTGTACAAGAGGATTTTACTGCTGTGTTTATTCAGGCGCACGGGTTGCCGTTAGCTTGAGATTGGTGAAGCCAAATAATTTCAGCCTCTTATAAAAATAGTATGGAGTTACAAAAAGACTTGTCAATTTCGTTCATGTATTTCAAATGCCAAGATATTTGCTCTGTTACCAATAATTTATAATTAACTAGCTGACCCGGCAAAAATGGTTTTGTAATATGAATGAAAAAAAAGTGTCACTTAAGGGTATGAAAAATAGATGTTGGCCGACTCTCATATCTACTTAATACGCATTTAAATTTGGTAAAAATCGGTCAAGCCGTTTCGGAGGAGTACGGTAACGAAAACTGTGACGCGAGAATTTTATATATTAGATAGGTATAGATAAAATTATCTTTCGTACTTCAAGCATTAGAAATGATATACAGAACTATATTTAATAATAAATGAATACATCCAAAAGGATCGTTTGACCACTATCAATATTACATATTATTATAATTAATTTACAATCAATTCGAAATAACTAAACCTTTTCGAAATAATACCAACTACAATAGGCCAATACGCCCTGTAACTGCCACTAAAGTCTTCCTAATCGCCCCGACAAGCCTAACTTAAGTCCTACAATCAAAAGGTCGTAACTACCTCTCCGTAACATTAGATGAATCAACTCGAGACATTGTTGAAAAGGTTAACTAGATACTTCAGGTTCAAGATGAAACGATTCAATAAACGTTTAAAGCAAATAGACTGTTTTGTTCTATAAATAGGGATATATTTTTGATGGAAAATTCCTTGAAATATCTTATTGCGAATATATTTTTAAGGACTTTAAAATAGGGGGACGTTTTTAAGTAGTCTGAGTTTGTAGTCTTTTTTTAATGATCTTTCCTTTTTTAAGGCCTTTATTTTTGAATTCAAATTATGTATGGTAAGGCAATTGATGAATAAACGATGATACCTCTCCTGTGTATTGCTAAAAAGATTGTAAAAAAGATATATCGTCTTTTACACGTACTCAAATAATGGTTTTAGTGAGCGAGCCTCTCTTTAGATAAATAAAGAAAATATTCCGATATATCTTCATCAATCAACCGTTAAGCTTATTTATAAAGCATATTTATAGATAAATTGAAAAATTCCACTTTTTTAGTCGGTCAATAAAATTATTAGAAAAGAAAAGCATGTTTTAAAATTTTGCATTGCTCTAGCTTATTGACTTCGCTTGTCGATAAAATTATCTAGATTTTAGGCCAGTCATCAAACATTTATCATTACTTTAGGGATGTAAATTAAGTAGAAGAAGTTTGCACTCAGCGTAGTAAGTTGCGTTTTCTGATCTCAATCTATACTAATATAGGTAGAGGTCAAAAAAATACTATTCCTATGCATAAATACTAAATACGTATGTAAAAAGTTAAAATTAGAGACGAAACTTTGTCCGCAAGAAAAGCCAGACGAGGCTACTAGTCATACAATAAAAAAAGTCACGTTTAACTAGTCGAACTTCACCAAAAGTTCTTTCACAAAACTTACTTGACCATAATAATTGGCAACAATGGCTTCAAGCATTACCTGTCGGGTCACCTGTCGCACACAATGTACAGTCAAATTCGTACGAGGGCCGCCGTGAAACGGTTAGCGGGTAAGTGGGTCATTATGAGCAGCGGTGAATAAGTGGAGGACCGCGGTTATGCCTTTTTGCTTCAGTTTTACTTGCGTTTTTGGGCCTTTTTTGTGTGATCATGCTGGCCAAGTGCGGGTTAGAGACTTTGTTGCATGTCCTAATTAAATTTTAACTATTTTTAAGCATGCAAGTTTCATCACGATGTTTTCCTTCACCGATGGTTCTATATTACTAAGTCCTGCCTTGTGAAGCAATGCAATCCCAAATATATTTTGTCCCTTTCCAACGTACTTTTAAATCAATTTCGTTCATCTCTTTCCCCAAAGGAATACTAACCTACGAATTGAATTACCCGTGTTACCGAGCTCGAATAATTTCAACAAATTCTAATCTCTAGAGAATTTTATTAAAAAGCCGACTTTTATTTTTTTTGTTTTACTATTATTATAACAAGTTATTCAAGAAATACTTTATTTATAGACACTTTGAATGGACCCAGAACTTAATTTATCTTACCTAGAATTTTGAAAAGCTACGAGTATAAAGCACTGTTACAAAAATAAACTGTTTTCCCGGCTGTCAAATCTATCAGACTAATTTTAATGTAGCTAACCGCGTAAAATGTTGTCATAATATTGTGCATACATTTTTAAATTTTATCTCATCACTGCCGTGTCCCAATAGACACACAACGAGTGAGAGGTCAGACAGCTTTACGTATTCCCCGAAGTACAAAGTAGCGAAATCACAGAACACCACTTGTTAATTTAGTTTCTTCCGTACACGCACGTGATACCTATCTCCAAACAAATATATTAATAGATTGAAGTGACATGATACTTTTTATGATCGTTGCCTTATAAGTTTGCCTTATAAGGTTTTCAAAGTCGTTTTTTCTGTCTCATAAAACGTAACAAATTAGTCTTAAAGCCCAGTGCACACTGAACACAATTGTATTTCAGTATAAAATGTGCGCTACACAAGTGAGTCGCGAGCTCCGCCGGAGGCTTCCGAACCGGAAACGGACGAAAGCGTTTCCGGTTCGGCCTAGTTGGCTTTGTAATAATGTATGTAGCGGCAGACGAACACCCCTCGCACCCTCGTACCCCCCCGCCCTCGTCTGTGACGTATGGCGGTGTACGACACGTGCCACGTTTTATTATGAATGTTTCCAAATATTTTTGGAAGATAATTCCTGATGTTAGTAGCTTTGAAGTAGAAAAAAAATATCTGCATCTCGGAAAAAATATGGCCTTTGCCTAGCAGTAGGACGATATAGACTAACAAAAAAAAGATCTGTATATAAATATTTATGTATGTATATGTGTAGTATAATAGTCGGCAATTACGGCAGTAATATAGCGTTATTTCAATTTTAGCGCAGGCTTCTAAATGTCAGTTTTATTTCAGTTCAAAGCTATTTTAGTTTTAAGATCAATTAGTTTATTTATAGAGATGTAATAGTTTTAAGAGGATTGCCGATTCTAGTATTATCTTACATACATAAAACGCCTTGTTCCCATAGGGGGACGTAGAAACCAAAGAACGAGTATTTCAAAAATAATATGTCCTAAAGCTCCACTATCAAAACGAAATATGAAGTTCATAACAAAAGCAACTGCAATGTTTTATTATCGAGTGCAAATACAACTGTGTCGTTGGCAAGCAGTGAGGGAAATTAGGCTAATTTACACTTGGCGCCTCGCCAGGGAGTCGAACCCGGTGCACCGCAGCTGTTGGTTAATACTTACAGCTGATATTGGCATGAGACGTGTTGGCTTTACTTTTTAAATGCAAAAGTGTTATTAAGTTTTCGTAGTAACATTTTTTTTGAGCTGGATAATTAACAGAATATATAAATAGGGCCACTTTAAGAGTTAGTGCATAGTAGTTACTAAACAAGTGTCGAATAATCTGTCTGATAGACAAACTGAAATACAATTAATATCCACCTGATTAGAAAAACGATACTGATTCAGTTACGGTGACTCTGGTCACTGATATGTTAAACCATTTATTTTGAATAACCGATTAAATTACTAACGCTCGGTTTCTGAGGTACATTTAGCGGCAGTTTATCTATTCAATAGGGTAAAAACTCATATAACACCCGGTTTCTGAGGTACATTTAGCGTGGTAGTTTATCTATTTAATAGCATTATTTTGAATGAATTTTAACGCTATTAAATAGATAAACTACCACTAAATGTACTCAGAAACCGAGGGTTAATATTAACAGTGATGAAATTATTAAATAGTTTGTTCGCGTTGCGCCAAAGCGCCTTTTACAAAGGCCATAGGAAATCGTCCTATCAACCCTACCCATGTCGTGATACTATTCCGACTGCGACACGTATACCTACTTCGGAAATTTGGTAACAAAAACAAAATAATAGTAAGTTATTTGCAGTATCTAAAAATACATACTTAATAGTATTTAATTTATTTCAATTAACAAAACTAAGGATCTACCAGTAACCATTTAATAATAACTTATAACTTAACACGGGTCTCTAAACGATACCTACAAAATGGACCTCAAATACCCTTTAATTAAAACGATACGAAACAATTTTACCTTTGTGCTAGCTCGTGTAATATTACTAGTTCATAAACACAATAACGGCCGGCCACTATACCTTAAATAGCTCAAATAACTTTAAAACCGGGTCTTCATTCAACCTTAGATCTTTTACGCATTGTAGACAATTGCTCTAATTGTTACTGATAGTTCGAAACGTGGGATAAACTATCTATACTAATCTATACTAATATTATAAAGCTGAAGAGTTTGTTTGTTTGTTTGAACGCGCTAATCTCAGGAACTACTGGTCCGATTTGAAAAATTCTTTCAGTGTTAGATAGCCCATTTATCGAGGAAGGCTATAGGCTATATATCATCATCACGCTACGACCAATAGGAGCAGAGTAGCAATAAAAAATGTAACAAAAACGGGGAAAATCTTGACCCATTCTCTCTTATGTGACGCAAGCGAAGTTGCGCGGGTCTGCTAGTGAATTAATAATATATTAATAATGTAAGATTACTTTAATTGCGTCAATCATTTTTAGAAAATAAAGACTTTTTTCACGTCTAGGTGGAGCGAATGAGATTCGAACTCACGACATATCCATTATCCTAGCTTATCCATTAGATTATCTTATTGTAGTGGGGCTTTTAATTGAAGAAAAACGGTGCAGTTTCGATCAGTTTCAAGTAGAGTGCATAGTAGCCCTTATAAAGTACTAGTTTCAGCCTGCGTTCATACATTTACCGGGATAAAAAGAATACTGTGTTCCAAGTCACATACTAGTTACGTATGCCAAATATATTTATAATAATATCATCAGAAGCAATCAGAAGCAAAAAATCATTTAACATTTCATATTTATCCAAATTGTCGTCTTTATCATATTAGTAGCATAACATGGGATTATAATCTAAAGTGTGTGTTGTATGTTACACAAGCTACTGACAATATGTTGAAAGCCTTTATTGTACAGCTACCCTCACTATACATGTATATTATGTGTGTGTGTGTGTGTGTGTACGTTAGGTTGTGGTCAACTGGGCCGGATAATTGAGTTCGCTGGGTGCTCTGAGGCTAAACGAAGGTATACAGTTTCAGTATTTCAGTGAGGCACCTGTTCACAGAATATTTTATGTAGGTAGTAACAAAAGCTCTATAATTAAGGCTAGGTAGTGTTGAAACTTTCCATTATTAAGTTTTGGGTAAAACTTATTTAAGGTTTTGTACGTATTAATAAAAGCATTAAATGAATACCAATAACGCTGACAAAGTAAATTGTGGCTATAAAAAAGAAGAGGGAGTCTATCACAAAATAAATAGAAATCTAGAATTATAAGAAATCTAGACAAAAGTCTATTAAAGTAATATTTAAAATTTATTTCGTGTAGACACACAGGTGATACTGAGCAGAACCATTGTTACACATTACTATTAGTTTTTGTCCGATGGGGTAAATGTGTAACAAAAATAAAAGATTTCAATAGTAAAATTTTCTTTTAACACTTACTTCATAGTAGTTCTTTAAATCTTGCAGTAAAGACACCATCAAAAAAAGTAACAAAAATAATAAAAACAACCACTTTTCAAGCCACATTTAGATATCCAGTTAACGTGAAACGCTTTGAGCTTCAAAGTGCTACTCAAATAGCAGTCAAATGGCATCGCAAATAGTTCCTGGCATGTCCCGACAGAGGGCACTGTGGTGATATGTAATTATCATACTGAAGCAGGTAGATACGAGTGTTTGTCTTGGCAAGGAACCAATAGATTTTAAATACTTGGCGAAGGTTTTTGGCCAGGTGATAGAGGCCTCAGTTAATTATGGATCTTGATTAGGTAGTTTGGAAAGAATTGTTTTTTTTACTTTTGTGTTATTCTGTCTAGGTCTAACCCCCTCGCTCATTACGTGATTCCTGCCTATTAACCATTTTTTGTTAAGTTGGTTTCTTTAGTGGTTCTAATTGCCTGAAAACTGTCGCCTGCCTTAATTTTCAAGAATTGGAACTAACTTTTTGCATGTTTTTCGAAACACGGAGATGTTTGACTTAGAAATCAGTAGGTGGTTGTCTATCGGTAGATCAGACGCGCCGTAGATACCTACTTTTTATATGTTAACCAACACTTGTATGTAACAGATACTGCAGTTTTCAGCATATTTCGAATACTTAAAGAATATATAAAAAGCGTGTCATTTTCAAACTTTAAAAGCCTTAATAATCAATTAATTTCGATCGCCTCTCCATCGCAAATCTCCTTTATCACGGGTCCCTCTTAATATACCAACTAAAATAACCTATAAATAAGTTTTCAGCAAAGGTGCGCATTATTTCCAACTTTTAACGATATGGTCATGAAAGGTATAATTTGGCAAACTTTGACAAACGATTATAGCTCTTTATACAGCTGACTGAGGTAAAAAATTGGATAATAAACCTTTTAGATTTAAATTTAGGTACTTATTGGAAAATATAGGTTGTTGAAGGGCGCTAATTAGTCGATCTTCGGTTTTGTAGTGGTCTGGGTTTGCGGTCTACCCTTCTCGACCCTTATTAACTGTTCAAAGAGTTCAGTAATACAGATATTTGAAGTATTTTTCTGCTTAATCTCGTGTATTTTAGATAATATTTAAATGAAATTTAAAAAATACCCTTTTAGGAAAATAAGTTTCAAATCCTAGGCCGAGACTAATGCGAAATTTTTATTCATAAACGCTGAACGTAGATAAAATCAACCTTTTATACATATATAATTACGCCTTCTTCTCATAGGGATAGGCAGAGACTAGATAACGCCACTTAATACGATCCTTACACACTTACTTTGCGTCATTCATATCCCTATATTTTATCACTAGCTGACCCGCGCAACTTCGCTTGCGTCACCTTAGAGAATGGGTCAAAATTTTCCCCGTTTTTGTAACATTTTTCGTTGCTAACTAAACATAAAATATAACTTATCACTAGTTGTGAAACTGCCGCGTGAAGACGAACATAAATCACACAATATAACTCAAAACTTGAGGTATAACCACCTACAACTGTTCCCGAGAGATCTTAATAACATGAACACTAAAACTAACTGTCTCGTGCAACGGTTACAACGGTTGTAAACTAGTTGCAAACTGCTAATAAACTAGTTGCCAACTGTTACAACGCGTTGTCGACAGGTACCCTTCAGGCCGGCACTACTTTCTTTACAAACTTTACTGAGTACTTTTATCTTCCTAACGACTAATATAATTAGATATTTACTTATTATTAAAGTCAGTAGTTCAGTACCAATTGATTTGTAAACGATCAGCAAGCAGTTTACGTGGTCAATGCGTCTTCTTGACTGAAATTCTGATTCCTACAAATTTAATTAGTAAGGTTAATAATAAAAATCAACCATGTTTGTTCCTAATCCACTAAAACAAGATTTAGGTACTGTTTTTAATAACTTTATTTGCATTCACGTTGTATTTCTTAAGACATTAATTTATCTACTAAATGTTCCACAATATTACTCATATGAAAAAACACTGTCTTTTATTCAACCTATCTCGATATACTGGTTTATTATATCATATAACCTCTATGTGCACTAAAGGTATTCTTCTTAAGATAGGTCAAATGCTGACTTATTGACCTAGTAGGATACTAAGTTTAATTGAGTCTAGATTAGACCTACCCCGTTGTATAGAAAGAAAGTTTTAGTGGAAAAACTAAAGATAAGCCGAGTTAAATAAATGAACTAGTTTGTGTGGTCGGTTTAATAGCTCGGTCTGGGCTAGTTTTATTAGTAGTCTAGAATTGTAGGTAGTATGTATTCTAGGTAGGGGTTGAAGCAGTCTTATTTGCTTTCCTATTTTTTTTACTTATGGACTAATGTTTTTTTGATATTGAAATTGTGTGACAAAGTTTTCATAAAATCAAAATCCCATGGACCGGGAAATCGAAACTGAGGCTTAAAAAAATCAATCATAATTCATGATTAACCCGGTAATCGAATCCAAGTCATCATACTTGTTAGTCATTTAAACTACCGTTTTTAAGCTATAAAGATTACTAAGTTACTTTATACTACATATTATGAAATTCTAATATATCTTTCAAAATATAATCTAGACTTATAAATGGAAAAAATCTTGCTACTTCTAATTTCGAGACATTTTCATAATAGTGTATAATTCTTAACGAAAATTTGAATGTTTTTCACGAGTTATATTAAAATGCTCTGAGCTTTTGCCGCGCATACTTATGTGTCATACTTAGTTCTTATTTATTATACAATCTTGTGTTATTAGGTTATCTTGTAGATAATGGTTCGGTCTACGGGATTATGTGTATGTAGGTATTATTAGTGTCTTGGTTTTAACATATTTTACGAATAATTTAATCATATTTTACTACTAATGTGACAGTTCGTGAGGATGTATGTGTGGATATGAATATTTTTGTTACTATTTCAAGAGAAAATACTTGTTAAATTTGATCAAATTTGGTTCCAAAATAGATATATAAGATAGGATACTTTTCAACTTTAGGAATACTTTTAAGCGTATTTTATCGCGGCCACAAGCTAGTAACTTAATAGATCTTCGTTATAATACCGCACCTAAATAACGCCTAAAAGCTTTTATAGCTACTCAAACGTCCAATGGATACTAAAGTATCCAAAATTATATTGCAATACCCTCCATGAACAGAACAACATTAGCATCGTTTTATTTTAATACACTCTAATACTAAGTTAAACCAAACTTTACTTTTCCAACTGTACGCATAACCTTAAAACCACATTTTTACCTGTACCAAAATCACAGCAACTCCATAATAAAATTAAAAACAATACCCGAATTCTCGGAATTTTATTCAAAACAAACGAAAAAGCGGCGCAAAAAATTCATGTGTGGACACATGTTGCAGTAACACAGTGTAATTAAGGATTACTCGCAAATGACCGCGAACATCCCTCCACCGGGCGGCGGGGGACAACGGGGAGGGGAGGGGGGGAGTCAGTTTTTTGCCCACTCTTACTTTTCGTTTACATTTTTAAGGAGAGGGTGTAAAGATAAGCTTGGGCACAGTTTTATTGCCCGTTCTGTTATTTTCGGTGTCCGTCTAAAGTTTTGAGTTGTTCTGAATTGTGGATGAACTGACGGTTTTGATGGGGGATGTATTTTTGGTGAGTGAAGTTTGTTGAGAAAGTTGTATGATATTTAGAAGGTGTGTTTGTATTAAAAAAACCTTTTTCGTGTTATTAATTACTCTAATTTATTGATTGCTAGTTTTAAATTTGCTTTTTAATGTTGCTTTTAAACTTTAGTTATAGTACTTATAATTTACTTTATAGTTGAAAGTATAGGCATAATAATTAAATATTTGAGTATACAGGTTAAATATGTAAGACCTACTCGTTGGACTGATTTCTAGATTATCAAAAAATAGCTACCAACCTGTAGGTTATTAAGTATTCTACCATTTCTTTTCTTGATTTACGTACTTACCCTACTTCACATCTAACTATTTAACCTTTAAATAAATCGTATATCAGTAATATGTTCGCGTGTTATGTAAACCCCCCGAGGGAGTTTGATATGGATAGCTTTCAAAGATTAACTACTATCGCTTATACATCGCTCATGAAGCCCTCCGTAGCCCTCCATGTTGACTTATAACCAATAACTTTATGATGAATTATCGTTTGTGTATCTTACTGTTTGCTTTAGATGTAGTTATCAATTTATGGAAATGTAAACTTTATGATGTCACAGGTAATTAATAATAGTCTTTTAACATACTTTTCATAAGAACACGTTTTTACACATTCATTATTAAATATTGTTTAAACAAAAATATACTTTAGTTGTACGTATTTTCTTGATTGATAGATTAAGTACTTATAAATCCACCACCACCAATTTTCAGTATTATAATTATAACTTTGTGGGTTAATGTGACTTAAAATTTCTAAACATTTGCGATTTTATACCTCGCCTCAAATATTATGACAAATGACATTAATAACTAATTAATCACAATTAGCAACACAACGAACCTCACATGGCTGAGCTAAGCCCATCAATGCATTTGCCGACTCATCTAATTTCAGACAACACAACCACACACAAAAAATTATCACTCTTAATCCAGCTGTACAAGGTTCATAATACTATAAACTCAATTATTCGGATTTGCTAGGTGTTGCATGTTTAGCAATTAAAGCATCCGAGCGCGGAACAAGCAATTAACTCGCAAACTTTGACGCTAGATGTCGCTTTCCCAGTATGAACGTAGTTAGCCGCCAAATGCGGTTACGGTCCATTTAAATAGATACAATTTAACTACTGGGGTGTGCCAAATTATATGCCGACTGGGTAATAAGCGACGAAGGTTAAATCGCTTTAATAGTTGGCTTTTCGTCCCCTATTTCCATGTAATATGACTTTCAATCGCCGATCCAGACACTGTAATGTGCTATAAAAACGAAATTATTTGCTTTGTAGATAACCAATTCTTGTAATCGCGTTGTTTTCTAGACCATTCCGATAGTTTATAACAAATTGTTTTCAATCTGCTCGAGTTACAACAACAAAAGTTGATTGAAAAACTTTCCAACATTTTTTGCAAACAATCGCATCCACGCTATGACCTTATTAGCGTACAGCACGAACTAAAGCAAAAAACAAAAAAATTGTAGAAAGTTTACAAAACTAGCGAGTTGAAAGTTGCACCGTAGCTTGCATAAACCGCGCCCTCGACAATTCCATTACAAGTTGTGCGCGGCATTCTAATGCGAGTAGTAGACAAAGTGGTGGATCAGGTTTTATTACTTCTTTCTAGGATAAAAGCTAGGCGTACTAAGTACTAACATTCAAAGTTAGAGTATCATAAAGTTGATGGAATGTGGAAATATTGCTTCGTATCATTTGTGGGTAGTTAAGAGAGGTTGAATTTAAAAGGTTGTTCTTGCAAAAGATTTGCTCTTAATGTTTATTACGGTAGTTCTGTTTGAAGAATATTGTATTGGTTAACCTTTTTCATTGTTATTACTAGGTTTTATCTTTATACCGTCTGGGTCAAAGCTTATGTTAGTTTAGGTTTAATTTGCAATTATTACAAAATCTACTCCATTTTTATTGTACAGTTATTTCTAACCTGGATTAACGACTGCTCTCCAATAAGCCTTCGCTTTCTTAGCCGCTTCACTACATTATCCTTCTAAAAGCTAGCCATACCAATAAACAAAAAGAATTTAGGACAAAGTACAGGCGCAACATCTTTCAAAGAGTAACGTCTACGTCCTGTCTTCTCTTCATATCAAAACCCATCTGCAATGTAACCTTGTCTTATCCATGGCTTTTTTTCAAATGACAACTCCCGCACTAAGAATTGCTCTAGTGTCGCAGGGACTTTTACAAACAACGATCACGAAGCACAACCAGACCCGAAACAATTATTTGTGGATCGCACAAATAATTACTCCGTGTGGGAATCGAATCCACAACCTCCCGACGCAGTGGTACACGCCACGCCACGGAGGCACTCATTGCACCGGAAGTTGGTTTATTTGAAGAAACCTGGGTGACAAAAACTGAAAACTGACACAAACTTTTCACCATAAAATAATATATTTTATTCAATAAACAATCAAGTCTTTTTCAAGCGACCTTTTACCTAAATACTTTGCAATATAAATGTGACGTCATTGGATACGTCACTGCACGGGAACGTTTTACGCGTTAGAACGACCGTTGTCGCTTGTTATAGGCTATTAACACGTTCGCTGCCCCCGACGCGTATGTGCGTTTTGTAAAACGCACATACGCGTCGGGGGCAGCGAACGTGTTAAATTAATATTACAATGATTATGGCTAAGGCATTTATATGGCATTTGAGGACATTTACCAAACAATGAAATCTCATTCCCGCCGTCGAAATGCCATTGATCTGTTTCAATTGATTTACTTTAATAAATAAATTTTACGATTTTTTTTCCATTATTGTTGTAACTACTTCATTAAAACCATTGATTGGCGAAGAAATAAAACTAAATTATTGGAGTCCGCCACGCCGGCTAATTGCGGGTGGGGACTTTGTATACTTTCAAGAACTGTTAAAAAAGAACTAAAGAACTCCCAGTCATGCAAGGATGCATCACGATATTTTCCTTCACCGTTGGAACAAGTGATAATCATTTCTCACACCCACGGCTATCACTACACTCATGACATTAGGATTACGATATTATTTGAACACTTACAATAAGCGCATAATATCACGATAAATTGACCCTACGTTTGTGTTAGTCAAAGTCTAAGAAAGCATTTCTTTCCTTATAAGACAGTTACGGACAAATTGTTTCATTGAATCCAACCTCCATTAGCTTACGGCTAATTGGTTCCGATTACCATTATATTTTATTACATTACTTAACTACCAATTGCCTTACTTCTTACAAATTTACGAGTGTCTTTGGGGAATAACTACAGCTTTTTAGAATAATGTTTAAATAGGCACATTATTTAAATAAAACTGTATTTGTGTTCTGAGCTGTGTATGCGAGTGCGAGTTCAATACCTGAGTTGGGCAGAGTGCTGTTGAATTTTAATTTAGCCTGTAATGTTCTCAGTAGTTTGGTAACCTGCCCGGTAAATGTTGATAGGCTCGCCTCCAATGGTATTAAACTAACTTGTAAATAGTGAAACGCTGATGTATTTCATACGGTTTTGTCAACGCTTTTGTGTATAACAGGCATTATTTGATCCATACTAGTAGAATAAATCTGAAAGTATTCTTGTCTTATTAAATTTAAAAACTTTTAAACCAATAACGGCTAAACCTGATTTGCCAGAGTAGTAGGTTTTAATCCAGTTAAAGACATAGACTACTTTTATTCTAATATTAGTTTATTCTTAGGCATAACCTAGAACCAGTTATATTAAAATATTCTCTACTAGTATGTAATATATTAGCGCTATTCTAACATGTGGTGGACTCGTGATCGGAATGTGTGTGTTTGTATTTATTGCTGCTACGGTAGCCGAAATGTAACGAGGGACGGGTTATGACTTATACTTACTCTTGACAATATTTAAGAAGGCTCTTTGGGAAGAATTTTAATGTGACCGTAGTGTTTTACAACTTTTGAGGCGTCCATAGCCGGTTGTGCTCACCGGTCGGTATACAATCTATGGGTTAAGCAAACCTTGGCGCGGTCATTCCATAGATAGGTGACCGCATAGTGGTATTTGAGCTGGGCGTATCCCTTCTTCGAAGGTCACGTAAGAAGTCGGTCCCGGTTGTTGTCAATTAAGATAACAGTCGTTAAGCAACGTCAAAGAGTAGGCTACTCTCTTATATATAATTATATATAAGAGCGTGAATTTATATATTATGTGTGTTTTATAAATAAACATACAAGTATGTATGTAAATACAAAAATATTTTAACATTCGTCAAACAATCTATCTTATATAAATACAAGTAATTACCATTTTGAAACAAAACAAATATAATTGTTTAATTTTGTTCTTAAAGCGTTTTATTAAACGTTGTTTGAGAGGGTTTGTTTGCAGAGGGTTTTGTTAGGTCGTTGACCTTTGGGCGACTCCTCTATGCTCGGTATGAAACCTGAAAGCTGAAAGTTTTTAATAGCAAAATGCTTTGAGATGAGCTTTTGTTATATGAATATTAACGTTTAAAAGTCGCTTGTTAAATATTTACTTAGCTTTCTATACTAGTAGTAGCCCGCTGTTTCACTCGTCTTTATTGTTATTTAATTGTCTTACTAGTTCTTAGCGTGATGTTTATTGACTTCTTTGAGAATGAAGATTTTTTTATAAAAATCCGTTGGATACTTACATATATACATAAAATCACATCTTCTTCCCATGGTGTAGGCAGAAACAAGAGAACGTTTGTACTTAACTATAAACAAAGTCTTGCGCCGTTGTTGGTTGGTTTCAATGAAACTGGCCGCTACAGCCGTATGTCGGCCAGGAGGATTATTTTTATATTTCAGTAGCTCTAACTGTATTTGATTTCCAACAACTTTTAGCAATAATAAAGTGTTATAAATCAAAGCGAGCATTGACGCGACGTCGGATAACGTCGATAAATGACAAACACTACGCAATGATCAATTGTTCAACGTTAATACGATTAATTAAACAACATTTATATAACGTGACAGTTGGATTTGAAACCATTTGTTCAATTTAGAATACAAACTGGTTAACGTGATAACGCTTTTGTGGTAAAAGTTTTAATTGTTCTATGCTAGACTCTGCCAGTGACTTTGTTTAAAGGTTTCTCGAGTCAATGTGTGAATCTTCTGTATATTAAAATGTCATTATAATCCGATCAGTAGTTTTGAGCAGTTAAATATCGCTATTTAAGCGCGTTTTGTATGGATATTGTAACATTCTTGAAGTTGCCTAAAATTATTGAACCATTTTTCAGTAACGTTTCGGAAAAGTTGATAAGTATAGGAATAGGTTGTTAAATGACAATTATTACTAAGGTCAACATTTTTTTTTGTAAATCTATTTTATTGTTCGCAAAAGACTCTCAAATCTAAAGTTTTTACTACTCCACATAATACAACAACTCTCAAAGGAAAAGCAAATAGCAACAAAAATGTCTCTACAATCCACCAATTTTGAACTAACAAGTCAGTTATCTTCACAACACCACAAAGAGCGCAACAGTCACAATCAGAACAAGAAAACCAAAACAGCCTCCGAATACTGATACACGAATAAAAAGAGACAACGCTATACAAACTATATAGCTGCATCTCTCTCGCACAGTAAGACTTAGGTTGTTTCAGACTTCAGCAGCATATCTGAGGCTGTCGTCAAAGCGACCTGTTTACTCTCCCGCTTCAGTTATCAGCACAAAAGCCTTCACATCCGGTTCCCGTCGTACTCAACCGGAAATCAAACAAACATCCATTACTGTTTGAATTTGTATCGGTGATTCCACATTTTTTATTTGTTGTCCCACTCTTTGGGGTGATAAAATAAATACGGGGTGCTCGGGGTGATTCGGGGTGATTTATTTTTATTGTATTGTGTGTGGTGTTTCGAGGCTCGTTTTTTAATACTTTATGTTGAATATCAATCGTTTTTCTGTTTTATATTTATTTATGAATGTTAGAACGTTTATATTGAGTATCGATGACTTTAAAGTATTAATAATAAACGTTTTTTATATGCTGCGTAACAAATATAAATGTAGGTGACATATGCGGTTATTTTTAACAACATTAAATAAATAAATATAGTTATGTTTACGTAAGGTATAGCTGAATAAAAACAGTCTAAATATCTTTTTTTCTAATATATTTAATGTTTTGCACATGTTATAATTTTAATAATCCAACTTGTTCATGTTGTAAAGACTTTGAATAGTCTTCTTCTTCTTATGTTATGGTTAGTGGTCAACCTAGTGTCAAAGTTGTTCAAGCCGCCCGAAAGGCTTTTTGGTGCAGCTTAACAAATGTTATCTTAATTGACTACCGAGACCGACATTTTACGTGCTTTCCGAAGCACGGAGACGGCCCGTCCAAATACAACTACGAAGTCACCCATCTATGGAATGACCACGCCAAGATTTGCTTAACCCACAGATCGTATACCGATCGGTGAGCGCAACTGGTTATCTTTACTTTAAATAGTGACATATCCAATCTGTAAGTATCTAAGCAGTAATAAAAGTAACGGCAATTCGAATTCTCTGAAAAGACACTGCTGAACGTCGTATTTGAAAGTTTCATCGTTCCCATAAACGTGGACGTTAAGACCTCAAGTGTAGCTCAAACTTGAGACCTAATCCGATCTAGATCGAGTTGAGACATCGAGAGGATCTCATAAATAGCTTTTGTAAAAGCGTGGAAAGTTCAAGCTTCGGGAACGTTCGGCTAAGTTCGTTTATGTTCGGTTTATGGCGACAGCTTGAGACAATGAACCGATAGCATTTGGGTATTTGATTTTATATTCACGATAGAGAAATCTTTTCGTTGTTTTATGTGATTTAAATAAGGTTTTTTGAAGTTATTCTTGTGTTATGTTACAGATGTACAAATGTGCTAAATATTTCTAAATGTGTAACAATTATTCGTAGGTTAGGTACAGACAGTGAATAATTTTGAATTGTATTTGCAATTGGTATAAAAAATAAGTAATAATTACCTTTTGCTCTTCATACCAGTATTTTATAGCATAACTTACTTAGAAATTGACTAATAGATTTTTACCACTTGTAGATATTATGCAATATCGTGTGCAATATAAACTGCTAACTTCGATTATGCTTATTTATCACAAACTGATTAAATGACCCGATTTTTTAAATCTATTACTTTATCAGTTTCGTCGGGACACCATTATCAATAGACATTTATATATCTACGAAATCAAAGAACAACTTATCAATGAAATAAATCTTTCCCCATTTGTCGTTATCGATAATGAGCAACTATCATCTGTCCGTCCAAACTTTTTGGCGACGTCACAAAAATCTTCGCTGAGCCAGCAAACGGTTGGTTTCCCTTTGAATGTAATTTAATAAATCGCTAGAAATCATTCTTTATGAACGCCTTGAGACAAAACTTTGGCTTCAAATGTCACAATCAACTCGTTGGGGAATAAAAGAGATCTTTTGTTTTTTGTGTTTTCTGAATGAATTATATTGACCGTTTAAGGGTTGAGGAAATTGCTGGTTTAATGATGGTTTATTCTTATTTTTGCTGCATGTTGGCTAGTTCTCTGATCTCTGCCTGCTCTTATGGGAAGAAGGCTTGATTTTATATACATAATATATGTATGTATTTTGGGTGTTATGATGAATGATTCAAAATGGAATTGGTTTGTTCTTTAAGCGTCAGTAAATTATACAAACTAGTTTAAGAGTTACTAAGGCAAAAACAAAGACCTTATGGAACTAGAAATTAAAATTCAAAAATACAGCCACCAATCCTTTTAAGACAGCATTAGCAAAGACCCCTAGTAGCGTATGTACCGGTGACTATAAGTAAATGTATAAATATAGCAGTGTAACTATGATCCTAAGTTTGTTGTTACAAAACAAAGCTTCAGTAGCATACAATTTAACCGTGAATTATAAAGTTGTTCTGTGTCGTAGTTGTCGGTCAGGTTTGGCGTGACGCCAGCGAAGCCTCGATTTGGTCTAGATCGTAAGGAAAGTGTTGCTTATCTAGATTCTACTGTTAAGCTAGTTTATGTAGTACCTTACTGCATACTTAATAGTCCAGTTTAAGTAACTCTTTGTATCTTTAAAATTCATTTTCTTTAAAACAAGTTTAAAGTGGTAGTAGTTTTGCATAAAAGAGCATCTAAAACATTAAACTGCACGTTTGGCGCAGTGGTTTAAGCGGTCACCTCGCCGCGACAACCGTAGCGCCGCGTGTGGTGGGTTCGAATCCCACCCGGGACATATCTTTGTGTGATGAGCACGAGTATATGTTCTGAGCCTGGTTGTGAATTTATATATATAAGTATGTATTTAGAAGTATATAAGTATGTTTATCAGTTATTTGGTTACCATAGTACAAGCTCTGCTTAGTTTGGAATCAAATGACCGTGTGTGAATTGTCCCACTATATTTATTATATTTATTATTATTATTTATTTAGTTTTATGATAGTATATTTCCTCCACAACAACCCCACAAGCAAAAATCCCTCGAATGCCAGTTCAATGATGCCGTCAAAAAATATTTGTCGCATGACGCCTTTGATTTCTATTGTTAATATTGATTTGACATACAAACAAACAAATAATCACGCCTATTTCCCACGAGAGTTAGCGACCAAAGAGCGACACTTGCTACGATATCTACAAACTTCTTTTCCTTCATTGACATCTATACATTAATAGTATAATACGATCTCGAAACTCCAAACTTTTTAACATTACTAAAACACCAATAATATCTATCCTATTCAAGAAAAATATTCTCCAAGCACAAAATGTGTGTATTAGCATAAACTGTGCTCATCTATCACTAGGCATCAATGTAAATCTGTTGCTGGTGACGTGACAACATGGCGGCGATGACGTCACCGTGACGCAGGTGAATGTCACGGTGATGAGCGTGACAGGGTGGTGTGAATTTAGTTCGCTGAAAGCTGTAAGAAAGGGTAAATTACTGTAAATTGTTTAGTTTGTTTGTACGTATAGTCATTTTCATAAAGGGATTTTAGTAACAAAGTCCTCCATCTATTATTTCTTAAATATAAAGGTTTTGAAAATCTTTAAGTGAGTCGTTTTTGAAGTGTCTTTCCTTGGTCTCTGATTGCCTCTATAAGAATAGGGTGTGATTGTATGTATGTATTGAATAACTATAAAGCTAAGTTTATACTTCCGCTTTAATATTGTTTCAACCGAGTTTTTCTTTTATAAACACGGGTGTCTCGTTTTGTTAAATTGTGATAAGACAACTAGCGTTGCAGTAAAGGTTTAGGCATTACAGATAGAAGCGTCGCAGTTTCCTTAGCAGTCTGAAATTTAGTATTAGAAATAACACAATAATAACTTCAGCATTTTAAAGAATATACGCCAAAAACAAACAAAATTAATCAATTATAAATAATTTTACAAAGTAACGATACAAAAAATATGGAGTAATTTTAAAAATATTGTTGGAAACCTTATTTATTCTAACAAAAGCAAGACGACACAGGAGTGCCGGTTAAAAATTCATCAAAAGTGCAAAGTTTTCTTTGTCTTCGAGATGAAAATGTAACATACAGTTTCATCCGCTCTATTTCATCTCATCTAGTTTCATCTCATTCGTTCGGATGAAACGTTGCATCGCTGCATCCATTGCCGTCTTTGTTCCAAGTGGTTTGCTTTATGACTTGTTATTACGTAATGTAATCTAAGTTTCTTGGAATTTCATTTGATGTTGGGAAATTTTAACAGCCCTTCTTTATTTAAAATTTTATTTTTTTATGTTATTCTTTATTTATTTATGTTCACTTGAGAAAATATAATATTGCTAAAACTTAAACTTATTGTCAAATTAGATTAAACTGTTTGATCTCCATATATAAAGAAAATAATAGACTTGTATTTGTAGCCAGTGGCCAGTAGTCTTATTAAAAAAGAGAGAAGAAAGAATGTTCGGTCATGCGGCGATAGAAAATATTATGTAAGAATAAAATAATGGTCAAAATGTGTTTTGCCTACGCTGTACAGTGTAACAGGTACGATGATATTAAAAAGTTAATAACTCCATACTTACATTTCAAAATCTACAATACAAAGGGGAAAGCGATAAAGCTGTTTGAATGGATATCTTTATCGTAGCACGTAGCTCTGGCGTAGCTCGTAGCACTTCGTAGCACGTAGCAGATATTCAGAATCTACATCGCTGACAATTTATATTGTCGTAGCGATAGAACGTTATTTATTGTCTTCAGTATATTTTTAGATTTGTTTTGAATATTACTACAATTTTAGAAACGTGTCTGCAGTTTCGCCTGCTTGCTTTCGAACGTATTTTCAGCTTTATAAAGTAAAAGTTGAATATTTTTGAAAAGCAGGCTCTAATACTCGAGTATTAAAAATTTCGAATATTTTAAATTTTTTATTTTGAAATACATGCAAACATTGTCATACAATCCAACGTATTCGAAAACTGAGTTAAAAGGTAGGATCTTCTTTAATTCTCTATTCATGTAAATGACATTACTTTTCTGTTCCCTATCTCATTTGGGGAGGAGACCCTTGCTCAACAGTGGGACAGTCACAATCTATACTAATATTATAATCTATAATCTATACTAATATTATAAAGCTGAAGAGTTTGTTTGTTTGAACGCGCTAATCTCAGGAACTACTGGTCCGATTTGAAATTTCAGTGTTGGATAGCCCATTTATCGAGGAAGGTTATAGGCTATATAACATCACGCTACGGTCATTAGGAGCGGAGAAGCAACGAAAAATGTTACAAAAACGGGGAAAATTTTGACCCATTCTCTTAGGTGACGCAAGCGAAGTTGCGCGGCTCAGCTAGTGTTAAATATAATTTTATTTCCATTACCAATAACTTTTTATTTCGGGCATGCAATAACCTTTATTAAATGTCACTCAAAACATACATTGAAAAGTACACCTTCACAGTTTAAAACCTTTTGAAAAAGATAAGACCTTTTCACTTCTAACATTTCATAGAACCTTTTCTATAGGAATTCTCTCAGCCATTATGAATGGTTATACATATGATAATTTGTAAATCAAGCCAAGTGGGTTGTTTGAGATCGTCCCAGTGATATGGAGGCCGTTAAAAGAAGGCTTTTATGTGTATTCAGTATGTACGAGATAAGAGACTGGCTGTTACTGGCTGGTTTCTTTTGTTATTCTGTGTTATGTTTTATAGATATTGAAAACAATGGTGCGTTGTTGGTGCGAATTTTTAGAAATGGTTTTGTTATTTTTTTGTGTGAAAATTAGGTGTGGGGTTTTGATGTACTCTGAAACATGTTGTTAAATATAATGATAGTAATTTTAAGTAATAGGTCTATGAATGAATTGTTTTAACTGTTGTTGATGTTTAATCACGACTAAATGGTCTAAAACCAGTATTTTGATTGAGTTATTACGTTTGTACGTGAATTTGTATCTTAATACTATTTAAATCTTAAACCATACATCAATGCGAAAGATTTATATAAAACATTATCATCAGTATTTATTATTAACATTGTTCAAAAATTTTATGTTTTTATATTTCAAGGTTAACATTAAGCTTAGAATTCAACTGCACAGTATTAATAATCTACTTTAAAACTTGCTCAAAAATCTTAATTTAAAACTCCCTGACAGTACAAACTGAAATAACTCAAGTAAAGGTATTTATACCGAAACTAGTAATGAATATGTAAATATTAACTTGTAGCTACCAACCTGACGGCGATGATTCATTCATTCCTTTTATTAGGTTGTCACTACTGTCAACACTGATTTGTAGGTTATAAACTTGTTGAAATAGAAACCCTATACTAAAAGTAAGTTTTGAAATACTAGGATCATATTTCTTGGGAAAGGTCTAACTTTGAAGGTATTTTAGAGTTATACGAGTCGTCCAATAGATTATACGTCTTTTTTATATATAAGCTCTTCTCATAATAGCTGGTGATATTTTGAGAGGCGATACTGCCCATGATTCGCATTACGATTCCGCGAAGAAATCTATTAGGTAGCTTTTCATGGTATTTTTCCTGGCGCAAATATTGTGGAACACGTCACCTAACTCTCTAATTTACGTCTACTTATTTTTCATATTTGAAGTAGTAAAGTATAAGTTATAGTAAGTAAAGTCGGATTACTATAACAAACTTCATGTAATTTGAATCATTACAACAAACCTCTATGCCAAAAAAATTACTAACTCTATCTAACTGTATAATCATTTTTTAAATACATACAACCGAAACTCCAAATTTAAAACAGTATGTATACAATATTTATTATCTTTACTATTATAAAACACATACGAAGTCACAAGTATCTAATACAAACATACCATTATACATTTATATGAACCATTCCACACAAAGCTATTATGTCCATTCACTACAATAAAGGCAAGATAGCCTTCACTCGTAAAGATCGGCCGACAAGATATAACGTTTGACTTCTTTATTACGACTGTTATACAGGTGACGCCGCGGGGCGAGGTGATATCATAGTTGCCTGTCTTACTACGGGAAATATATAGCGTATATTATATTAGAAGATATGTTTTTTTGAAATGTTACTTTTGTTTTTTCATAGGGACGTAGTTTTTGAGGTTTTTTTACACTGTCATGTCTGGTACACCCTCAAGTTTGAGCTTAGTGTAAATATATATAGGTATTTATTAAATCACAATTATATACAAGAGAATAATCTTATCATAACATATTCCTAAAATTCCGTAATTAATTTACCCGGTCTAGTACCATGTACCGTATCTTGTGCCTTGCAACTAGTCCCGGAAATATATTATAGCACTCAATATAATCCAACATATTTTTATTAATAACAACATTAGAACAAAGTAAGGAATCCGCCTTCATAATACAAGGAAGCCGTTCGCAACACCGGGTGTGTCACCAGTTCACCACAGAGCCTAAACAATAAGGTTGGACGTGGAAAAGTTTTAATTAATCCGCACAAAATACGAGCGTTGTAAGAAATGTTGCACCACAGCGGTAGATGCTCAAGAAATAAGGCTTTTAGGAAGGTTTTGCTTGATATTTTTTCCTGATAACACGTACCTATTATATTTAGGCGTAGTGTTTTTCTATTATGACTGTGTGTTGAATATTATTTGATGGCGAAAATGCGTCACCTACTGAGTTACATTTTATTATTTAACATCTAATCACTATTCAACCTTTTAAAGATGCTATCCGTCTCGTATATTTAACCACGATCATAATTATATTACTTTATATAGAACCCCAATCTCTGCTATGTAACTTCTGAGTACAAGACGAAGTAACACGCAACCCACTGAAATTAACATCATCAACATTTCATCCTAGTCTTCATCATTACTTACCATCAGGTGAGATTAGAAACAAATGCCTTATCCAACATGAAATATATAAATATACGAAAGAAGCAAACCAACTTACATTAATTTCCAATAACACCCTCAAAACCAATCATCCACCTTCCCAACACAGCAACGACGCAAAACTAAAACAAAACCAGCCCTGCAGCTCACAGTTGCATTACAAGCTTGTCAGCTGTCACGCAGTAGCACGTGTTGAGCTGTGGGCTTAGCGGACACACATACACACACATACAAACAAACGTAGTTCGTACGTTCGCTTTGGGGAAGGTTTTAGTCGTTTTGTTTTCATGTTGTTGGTTATACCTGTGTATTTGTGTATTGTATGTATGAGGTCGATGCTAAATAGTGGATAGACAGATGTGTGTATGATGAATGGAATATGGTATAAGTATTGATAAATTGATGTAGTTTTACTTTTTTGATGATGTTCTGAGGGTGTTTTGAAAATATAGTCTAAAAGAAAGACGAAAAATGGTTTACTTTCATCGTATTTCCGTAAATTAGGTGTAACGGGTTATTATATATATAATGGAATAACTAGAATTATTCACTGTAGCGCAATATTAGCTACCAAGTTAACCTTTTACCTCAAAAGTCTTTTAATAAAATAGATTATTCTGTTATGTAATAATAATATTTTGATGTTAAACCCAAGTCCTCTTTTTACGGAAATAACTGACTGGTATTTTTTTGTCTTTATAACTTTGTATGTTTGCTAAACTTCACGTGACACCCAACATTTAATAAAATCTTTTACATAATATATTTTATATTGCATGTAATAAAATGCTATTTCTCAGCTCTGAAACACAGTAACTATTTATTCCTTGGTAGTATTATTTACTGTTATATTTTTTACCACACATCCACTACAAGTATTTCCACTCGGTATAAGAAAGTATCATTAGTTTTCCTACGTAACAAATGAAACTAGCCTTCCTAAACGTATTAAGTTGTTTCTTACACAACCATGTGGTATAAAAGACTTACTACTAGAACTATTCTAAATAATTATAATTATTTATGGAAGACTGAATGAGTAGCCTTAGTATTATTTATTTTCCTAACCGTATTTTAACGGCCTTCAAGTGAATCATGTATAGTAAGGATATTTACAAACAAATAATTAAGGAATAAAGTTTCATCAGACGTTTGTTTTTTTTTTGATACAATATTTGTTTCAATTGTAAATCAAACCCACGACTGTCTGATTTAGTGACAGCGAGGTCGTGGTTACTAAAAACATTGCGAACATTGTCTTTATTCAACTATAGATTTTTTAGTTTTGTTGCACAAAACTAAGCAAAAACATATTAAAACAAATCCGCAGATTAAGCAAATAAAAATATAACCGGGATAAATCTAGACGGGTCTAGTAAGAACTGGTTTTATCCAGTATAAGGCGGTCTAATCCAGATGGATGCGGTACCCGCCGGTATTTATATTAAAACTGTTTGCGATCGTTTTATTAAATTTTATTACTCTTTGATATTCTTTTTAGCTATATTAGAATTTTGTTTGAGTATAAATTGGATATATTATGAGTTAAGTGAAGTATCGTATATTGCTGAAAATGTACGTCTTTTGATGTTAAGTTATTACGTTACGATTATGTCAGTCTCTTTGATCCGTTTTGTATATTATATATACGTAATTACATAAAATGTTACTTATAATGTGGTACATATGACATTATTTGCATGAAAATTAAATAGTCTCTGAAACTTTTTACTTGTAGATAACTGCATAATATAAAAGCTACGTTTTACAAAAATGTTTACTTAAAAATACGGAAAAATAGCTACCTTGAAAATATTTAATTCTATATTGCCAGAGCAACAGCTTACAATATAGATAAATGATGAAAACAAGGAAAATCTATACCCTGCAATAGTTTTAGAAAAGATCTAAAGAAAAAAACCTTCACATCTTATAAATAATCACATTACGTGATCATACAATCGCACTCTTCTACATTTTATAACAACAAGGAAAAAAACATAAACTGTACTGTTTATAGTCCATTTAACTTGTACCTTTGTACAACAATAAACTTAAAGTGTCCATCTCATCTCTCGTAATTTGTACCTCATAAAATCTCACAGCCATCTCGTTAAGAGTCCTTAATTAAACGAGCATGACGAGCGTCATGCCGTCATGCCCGTCGCTGTCATGCCTGAGCACAGACTACATGAATAATCAACAAATTATTCAAGACATTTGAATATTTTTTCGCTGAAAAACTGAATGTCACTTTTTTGTGTCTGTGTTTAAGGTCGATGTACATTGGCGAATCTAATATTTTAGGGCGAAGGGAATATATGATATTAATTTAACTTTTTCATTACATTCCCTTAGCATTGTGACTCTCTGTTGTTCATGAGCGTTGACCATTATGAAAAAATCATAATAAAAATAAACAAGTTACTCTATTTATGATCTAAGGAACATCCAGCGACATTCACAGTGGTTTTGAGCTTCTGATATCGCCCCGTCTAACAATATGCCTTACAATTACACACTCTTAACGAAACATCAAAGTACACAACTGAACAATCGGCCTTTGTTCGTCAAAGAGAGCAAAGCTCAGAGCACTTTTAATCGAAATTCAACTCAAGGCCTAACCTTTCCCTAGTCTGGGAGAAGACCCTTGCCTAACATAGGGTATACCCTACAGAAGACAGTCACGGGGTAAAAAAAAATCTCTAATGTATATTCGACTCGTGTTTCTTGGCCTATTGATCCAATTAAAATGTAAATGTGAAGCGATATTGTATTTATAAGAGAGAATATTAATTTTAGCGAACGATACGTTTTTGCGAAGGTTTTTCAAGATCGCCTGTAGCGGCTGAATTAATTATTAACTTGATAGTACACGGGATCTGAATATTAAAACGTTTTACCTTTTTATTACCGTCTTATTAAAAAAACAATACCGTTAAATTGAGAAGCCAATTGTTATCTTACTAGTTTTTTTTTTATATTTTGCCTCCGATTAGATAAGAAATGTAGCCGTGGGCAAACATATTGCATATATCTATTATAAACATAAATAAATTTCACGCGACTGATGACAAAATTCTAAAATCGGTAACTCTATTCATTAACTAACTAGATTCAACCCAAAAATTGAACCCAAGACTTCGAAAAAGAAATCAATAGTCCTGCATTTCGGCTATAGCATGTTTTTTATACTTTTTGTGTAATTTATAATTTTATTAATGACTACTTGTTTCTAATAAACATTCGAACATTGAACAATTAATATAAATCAATTACACTGTAAAACATAAGAATCAAATTCAGTATTAAAATCAAACAATTTGAAATTGCAATAGAAATTCTTTGAATAAAATAAAGTTGGCAAACGTAATCGGTTTAAAGCGCTGAGTCCAATCTTGTCGAACGAATGAATGAATGAGTGAATGAATGAATGAATTGATCGTAGTGGCGGATTTTGCACTAAACCTGCAGATTTACTACTTTTATACTTTTAATAGCTGTATTAAATACTTAGTTCTGTAAGTTTTTACTGAAGAAAAGTTCAACTTAAAATTAATTTATTTTAGTAGGTACCTACTTGTGGTTCATAATTGTGAATTTATGTGTTTGTACCCAATGTATTATATGTATGTATATTTTGTGAAGTTCATGGTTTTGCTAGAAGCGATATTTAACATATTACATTGCGACTCACATATCGTATACCTATTTTGCTCTGTCTATTCGGTGAAAAGCTTTTCAACGACAAAAACAGGCTATCTGTTTTGTTACTTTTACAGTTGAGATCTCATAGATTTGGTTATATTGTAGATTCTAGCAAAACCTTGAAGCTCACGGCTAAATGCAAAAACGTCCCTCAACATTTATCAACTCAAGTATGATGTTGCCTTCTTACTTTAACATGTACCATTGCGACTGAAATACTTCTAACAGTTAAATTAAATGACGTTTCTGTACTAGTGGATATATTTATACATGATGATATCAAATTGCGGCGTGTACTTGTGTTATGTAACAAATATTAACTATTCAGATGCTGTATTGGAGTATCACGGAGGGAATGAAGACACGCACCCCATGCTCTGTGTCGCACTAGAACAATAGCTCTAGTGCGACACGGAGTGCGCTGTGACTAAACAACGCACTCTATCAAGAATATAACGAAAAATCAAGAATATTGTAAAACTGTTTGATGTTTTAAATAGTTGTCTTATTGTAATGTCTTCTTTTTACTGTAAATATGTAAATATAAATATGAAGATTCCTTCAAGAAATTGAATGTAAGTTTTGACGTAAAAGTCTTTGTGACGGTGTTGCAGTGAAAATATCAAGGTTCGCGATTTTATCTTACACAATCTTTCTATAGAGCTATCAAGTCACGGTCGGAGCTATCAAGTGGAATTTTGAAATTTTAACTACGCCGTAGTAAATATAATAATTAATTGCAAAAACCTTCATATGTGGTGCTCTATAGTTCTTTGCCTGGATCAAGACTTGTATTATTTTTGTATGTATGTAATGAAGTGTTCCTTTTTCTTAGTATTTAGTAAGCTATGAAGAAAGTTAAAGAGTGTCAGCAGGAGCCTTGCGTGTGCTCTTATTGGTAGTGTGGCTGTTAATCTATCATAAGACACACGCGGCTCTTGCCGGCCTTGTCACACGCCACACGAGAGAGCAGGACGCAACATACTACACTCAAGATGTCAAGAATTTATATTTATTACTTTAGTTGATTTTATATTATATCTTATGGACTCCGTGGGAAAAAACCTTTTGAAATATACTACATAGTTGTAAATCATTGCTGGAAAATTTTTCATTGCATCGTTGTTCCTCATGAAAATATCATTTTTAGTAAGTTGATCCTTTATAGCATTAATTTTTTTCAATGGTTTTACGATCGTCTACGGTCCGTAACTCTGGATATGAAATCAACTAATTTTTAAAATGTGTCTCTGTATATGTGTTTATACATTGGAGAAGCGATTCTTAGAACCAATGACTGTACCTACTTTATTGTATCCACACATTGGATTTGCGTCTCACTTCGTCAATCTGTATGTACCTATAATCACTAATAACGTGTAAAAATATGTAAATTCATGTAATAACTTGTATTATATCATATTTAATGTGTAGGAAGGGAGAACTGTTATGTTCCGTAAACTTAACCCCTTGTGTGTGACCTTGACCTCTAGTGACCTTTCATTTTATGGCACCCCGAATAAATGTGTGAGTTTTATTTTTTGTTTCTTTTATTTTTCTTTACAAATAAGTTACTAGTACATAATAATATGTTATAGTGCATTATGATAAAAATCATACCGTTTTTGCAACGTAATTTGAAGTATAACATTTTGAAATTCTTGTTATTAGTACATTTGCATTACAATTACTGTATTCGAGTATGTCAGAAACATAAACATTTATACAATATTTAAATACGTTTTCATAATTTAAATTATTGTAATTTAATGTACAATAAAACGTCAGTTACATGAAAGTTTAATGCAATATTCTATTGAATTCATTACAATAATATTCATTACATTATTTTACACTGTTTACTTTTTTTCATTTGATTTGATTCATTTAGTATCTATCTGAAATATGTCAATTTCTGCTTAAATTTGAAACTGTCTTAAAAAAATTTTCCTTAGGTATCAATTATAATATGCTGGTAATTTTTATTGACTCTGTTCTCTAAACGATTAGTGTGAGCAACTATAAACCTCAAATTGATCCTGTAGGACTATTATATTTCGGTACAATTTTGATGTTCGATAACTATCATTTGTCGAAATGGACTTTTGATTTAGCGTTTTGGCCAATTATAGTAGATTTAGAAGATTCTATTTACATTCAAACGATGCTTGTAAACAATAAAATCGTAGTTTCGTTTTCATTAAACTAAACTAGGCGCTCTGCGTGCTGAAAACACCGTTAAAAATATCAATATTCCTTTTCAAAAATTCTCAACAACAGCCTGAATTTAAGTAACGTGCTCTAATAGGCTCTCCTCATTAATACGTACACGTGGGCGTACACCTCCGCTTTACGTGGGAGTACAAAGGCACCAATCAGCGTGGAAATAATCCCAAAAATGAAAATCATTCAAATGTATATATTTTATATTAATATCGATACATATTACTGTGTATTGATATAACGAACGTGACGATAAGCGGCTTAAACTCAGAGGTGAAACAAACATCGTTATGTGATGAATAAATACTGAGCTACACAGTTATTTGGAAGGCTTTCGTTCAATGTATTGCTTTTATGTATTTTCGTTGAGTTAATGATTTTATTTGATAGAGGATGTAATTATTTTCGCTTTATTTTGAAATACATTACCATAAGTTATGCCGAACTGATGAATTAGGTTTATTTTTTAATTAAATCTGTATTGAACCTCTTTAGTTCGTTACAATTTCAGCTCCTTCTTTCAGCATGAAAGTATTGATAAATGTAGGCATCGCTTGATACAAAATTAGTAAACTCTTTCTGAAGTCGGATTATAAACCAATTTGCTTTGAGTTTGATAACCTATAATCTCGCTTTTAAATACAAGTTTAAAACATAAAATAAAACGAAACACAAAACCACTATCTATAAATCTCACAAACATTAATCCGTATGGAATTCAAACTCTCATGATGACCAGATTAATAATCCTACTACTCATCATTTATATTCAACCACGAAACCTAGTTTTAAATCATAAAATTTTGCATTTAAACGTGAAACACGCAGCAAATCAGTTGCCGTACGATAATTTGATGATTCACATGTGTTCATCATATAATGAGGGTATGAATCACATGTCTGTCCAGTCGGGGATGTTCGGACGACCACAAATTACGAACTGTATTGAAAACCGATAGTTTGTGGCAATATGAGTGGATAGTACAGGTAGACTGATGAGAGCTTGTTAGTTGTATGAGGGATTCTGAATATTAGTCGGTATTGTGTTAAATTTATTCGTGGTTGTGACCATTCGTTTGAATAATAATTTATAGTTTGGTGAAGTAATGGTATGTGGCGATAGATTCGTCCTCTATTTCGTGCCTATTATTGTTAAGGGTGAAACGTGCCTACACTTTAAGGTATAACAGGCGCAATGTATAAATAAAAAATAGACCTTACCCTTATTATTATTTTTTTGTGAAAGTCATAAAAAGATAAGTACGTCTGCTTGCAATATTAATATTTTTTAGGCATTTCGAAATAAACATACTAATATGTACCAAGTCACATTTCAAAAGGCCCTGCATAACTTAGGCAATCAGGTATCCCTATTTCAAGTAAATGAAAATTTGATTATCATAAGAGAGAATTCGCTTACAACTCTAAAGACTACGTATTTAATCCTTAATCAGTAATTAAACAGTAACAAGAAACTAATTCAAATCTAATCCGTTGTACCACCCATTAGCACAATTATACAAGGTAGAGCGTCAGAAATCACCTCATAATTGCTACAGGGATGTACAAACAAATCAAATTATGCCTTCACAAGCTCATGTTCCTTGGTTCCCAGAACTGGAGGTAACTGGAACCCTCTGTTATGAACAGGTACGAGTAACAGGTATAATAGGTAATGAGTTCCTGGTAGAAGATTTTTAGGTTATTGATTCAGTTTAAATGGGCTGCTTTTATCTTTGGTGAAACGAAATATGAAAATATTGTTTTAGGAGTTGTTTTGGTTAGTGATTGGAATCTTTTCAGGATAAAACTGGTAATTAGGTACAACTCAGCCTGCCTCGCCAACGCGGTCGGTAGTATATCCGATAGACTTTCAGGCAAAATACTACTGGTTTCTTCTTATTATTATTTGAATGTTTGTCATTAGTAATACGTATATTATTTACGTAGGTAGGCATATTTAAAAAGGTCTTTATCACAACCACTAGCTAATAAATTATATAATTTATACTTAATAGCCGATACCCGCGTAGATTCGTCCACTAAGTATTTTTGCTTAAAACAGACATAGTTTTCGAAAAATACCAATCAAATCAGCCATTTTATTATGAAAAAAGGACAACCAAACATATTTTTACATGCATAATATTGCATAATGATAGTATAGATTCAGCAACGAGTGTGAAACAATGTATTCTGCGACTAGATGCAAACATTAGCTACAATTGCATTACAAACTTAATATAGTGCAAAGTAAGGATTGAATGCTGGAGAAACTGTGTTAATGTGTTTGTTTGTGTTTCTGATTGCTTCATGTTAATACAACTTGTATGTACTGTGTACTTTGTATTACAATGTTTAATAGCTCTGCAATTTGCAACTGCAAGAAAACGATTTAGAGTATATTTGGCTAGTCAATTTCTTTATTTAAAACTGGTTTTCTGGTAAAATAGTGAGTCCATTGCTCATCGCGAGATAGGTAATTGATGATTGCTTACTTTTTTTATGATTTGCTTTTGAAAAAACACTTGAATCTTATTAAGGACTTATGTTTCCTTCAAGATGTTAGTGAGCCTTCTATGGTTCTTGAAAATTGTTTCGTAAAATATTAAAGGTATTCCTTTATGACCTTTATCTGTCTTACTTTTATACAGAATAAATAAGTGTTTATCAAATAAGCATGCCTTTCATTCTTCTACCACAGTTTGACCAATGTTTTACAATAAAAAGAGTTGTGATATTTTTTATCATTGTTTTTATATATTTGATTACTATTATGTATTACTGCCTCCAATGACCAAAAGTAGTATTGTTACTAGCTATACTTTTATTGTTGTGATACAATCAGCACATACAACAAACTTGCCAAAGTAGAATCACAATCGTTAACAATATAAAAATACTCTACCAAATACTTTATTTGCTTTCCATTAAAACTAAAAATAAAGCCCAAAGCGACCAGAAATAACTAAACTTGTATAAACAAGCGGCGGGATTTTAAACGTAGCCTCGAACTGAGCCCGCGAGCTAAATAAGTATAACTGTCTGGTTTATTTATATTACTGATCTATTTTAGATATACTTTTTTGGTAGCGGAATTTATATATACATGGTTTTGTGTATTTATTTTTAGCCGAACTTATAGTCCGGTCAAATTAGACCAAAAAATCAGTAAACCCACGACAAATTCAGGGGAAGCTGAAAATTCTTAAAATTGTTTAAATTATAATTATAAACATTGTCTTAAAAGTCCCAACCGATCCCATGTAAGGAAAAAAATTTAGCGGGGTAATAAGGTCCAAAAAATGAGTTTTTCGCGATTTTCTTGAAAACGGTAAGTTTTATCGCAAAATTACCCCAGACATAATTTGTAGATCAGGGAATTTCCTATAAAAAAGGTATCAATAATTTTTTCCCTAAAAGCCACCGCTTCTGAGATATAACGATGCAAAAAATTGCGAGCGTCATAATACACTCATACACTACTTCAACTTGCTTTAGCAATTATAATATTAAAAGAAGTTGAAATCGATGACATCATGGATGCTGATTTAATAATTAATATCGAAAATATAGTAGATAAAATTTTTTCATACAATGATATTGAAAATGATGAAATATCTGGAGCTTTACTTAATAAACGGAATCAAAAACTTAAGGATTATGAGGAACGAGGACCAACAGCTAAACTTTGGATTCAATATTTTTATATGGTTTCAATTCTTAAAGAGTTTTTAAGAGCTGAACGTATGGGGGATTGGAAAGCTCATTTAAACTGCGTCAAAGAAATGCTTCCTTACTTTCACGCGTCTGGACATTTTCCGTATGCTAAGTCTGCACACCTGCAGGATATGCTACAATTAGAGAATTTCATAGATCCTGAAGTCTATAAAAAATTTTCAGAAGGATTCTTCACTGTGAGACGTTCAGACAAATTAAGCTGTGGCACTTCAACGGACATGGTAATTGAGCAGTCTATGATGAAAGCTATGAAGACAGATGGAGGTATTGCTCGAGGAAGAAGCACAAAACAGAGTGTCATAAGTAAATGGGTTTATAGTATGCATGCAATGAATACAGTTTGTGAAAAATTAGAAGATCTGGCTAATGTTAGGATGGATACGACCGAGCAGCATGTTGATGCAAGTGATTCACGAGTAAAAAAAGATGCTAAAGACTTACGAAAACTTTTGGAATGGTTCTCAATACATAATCCTTTTCCAGAGGTTTTGCATCGTTATATCTCAGAAGCGGTGGCTTTTAGGGAAAAAAATATTGTTACCTTTTTTATAGGAAATTCCCTGATCTACAAATTATGTCTGGGGTAATTTTGCGATAAAACTTACCGTTTTCAAGAAAATCGCGAAAAACTCATTTTTTCGACCTTATTACCCCGCTAAAATTTTTTCCTTACATGGGATCGGTTGGGACTTTTAAGACAATGTTTATAATTATAATTTAAACAATTTTAAGAATTTTCAGCTTCCCCTGAATTTGTCGTGGGTCAAATGTCTAAATTGACCGGAGTATTATAAACTTTCGCTTGACGTGACATATTCTTTTCTTTACTTTACATTACAATGACACTTGACAGGCAACTTGTGAACATCTTTAAAAATACAAACTACCCAAAATGTCAAAGTATTGTTTTATGGACTTGATTCTTATTAATTTATCCTGCGATTTGTTAATTCTAATTCAAGAATTATACTGTGAAATAGTCGAATGAATTTGAAACGGTTTTCGAATATAACAGGTACTTTTACTAGACAAATTACACCCGGTACACCAAAAAAGCTTTTGTAAGATCTATATAAGAGTGGTTTTGTGTCCGCATCAATCGATTTATAAAATCCTCTTTCTCAGCTCCGACAGCAAAAATGCACCTACCACAATACCACATACATCAATTTACCCAAACCATTTTCCTATTTACCCACACACTATTAGTACGCTGTAATTTCTCAACAGCACTGCAGCACAAAGTTCCCGGCTGTTATTTGTATTGCTTGATCAGTAGCGAAACTGTTTAGCGAAGGCATTTGCATACTGGCTTGTTAGATACAACTATTTCGGGAAGCTATTGATTGCTTACGAAGGTCGGATACTGGGTAGTTCGTGTGGTAGTTACATTGTGGGAATTTTGATATTAAATACTTTAGTTTTTGTGCTAAGAATGTTGCTTAGGACTTTGAAGATGTACCAATCTTGGCACTAGGGACAGTTTGACGATTTTGACGACAACGGTTGTACAAAAACACAATTATACTCTTCCATACAGACGAATAGAAAAGTAAACTACACAAATTGACATAATAAAAAAAGCAGTCGAAAACAAAACGTCCTTCCGAAGTCGGTTAAAAAAGACACAGTTAGAGAAAAATAACCTTTGATGAGAAAAAGATATGTATTTGAAAATTTAGGATCGAGACTTCAGTGCATCTATAGCCCAGCTTAAACTAAGGGTCACTTATTCTTTCCTCAGCAATAAGTATTTTTAGGAGAATTTAAACAAAGCCTGCTAGTTAAAGATAAAACTACATATTTATCAAATAAATACAGCTTATAAACGCTGTAGTTGCGGCTAGACACATTAAATAAATTGACGCACCCTTTAGGGCACGTTTGTGTGCAGTTATAAGCTTGAATAAATTACCTAGTGTTAGAGTTTATTATTAAGTGCACACAGCTCTACAGCTTTGCATTTAAAAGTATTTTCATTCAAAGTTAACGTTTATGTAAATAATAGATATATACATACATAAAATCACGCCTTTTTCTCATCGTGGTAGGCAATGACCAAACAACTTGGTACGATCCTTACAAACTTCCCTAGCCTCATTACTACGCACCTGACCTTTTTTCAAGACATCGCCGATATGATTCGTGTATGTTTCTCTAGAACGTCCCCTCCCAGTTTCCACTTAAATATTTAACAGATTAAAGAAGATTTATCGTTTAAATGTTAATTAAGTTTACTTTAAACATAAATTGTTATTCTGTTTTCGTGATCGTTAATTAGATATCTCTTTATTCTATGTTCTAATCTCGATTAAACTAAGTCTCATTTGCATAGCGTAAAACACTTCGCATCAAATCACAGTGTTTTCACTATTTACTGACATTTCGTAGATGATACAAAAGAGAATAGACAAAAACATCATTGAAATTTTGCTTCTTTGTACACCCACATGAGTACGTCTTGCAACTCTTCGATGTAAAATATTTTTTTAAAGTTATATTAAATAACTTACTCCTGGTTTCTGAGTTACGTTTAACGGTAGTATTCAATAGCGTTTAAAACCATATAAAAAACGCTATTGAATAGATAAACTACCGCTAAATGTACCACAGAACCTGGGCATTAATCATTAAATTCAAAAAAAAAATCTATGGCCTAGGAGTAAGCGATAGATTTTTTTTGTCTACACCTCAAATTAATCAACTTATTATATTCCAGGAAATTATATACTCTTTTATAATTTCCCAATATTCATTCCCCCTTGTCAAAAGTTTACGCTGCTTTAACCTCTCATCACAACAAGCTCATTAAGAGTTAATTAAAAACGTTTTAACAGTATAGCTGTTTACTGGAACAACAGATCGGTTCATTGCGCTCGTGTGCCGAACCGTCCAGATTGAACCAGTGGGTCACACGCATTCATTACTGCAAGCTCGAATATACGGGGTAGCCTGTGACACATTATAGTACCTCTATAGAGTCTATAGGGTCGGTGAATCATAAACTAAAGACTTTATTAGACTGAAATCTGCAAACTTTTAGTTTGTAGCAATATTTTCACTTCTTAAACCCTTGGGTGATTATATCATTGTTTAAGGGATGCTAAAAGATGGTCTTAATTATTATCGATTAACACAATAATTTTAAAGCTTAATTTTCACAATGAAGTTTCGTTTCTACTACTACTATATTTAGAGTACCGTGGCGATTATGTCGTAAATAAATACTAGCACGTACAAAGATGCTAAGCATATAAGCGTTCACGGTACACTGAATAAATCAGACCAAAACTGTCACGTGTCTTATTGTTCCCCTTGCCGTACACTGGCAAAAGTACCAATGTGGCAACAAATTGAATGGGATAGTATAAACAGAGATAAAACGGAAAATAAAAAGATTCTGTACTCCACAAAAAGAATAGACGAACCGAAACCACTGAATTGAACTAGTTATATTAAAATGGCTGGCAGCCCTGGCTAGTTAATCGTAGTTAATGTGCAGTGTGCAGGTATGGTTGCGTGTAATTTGCATGAACAGTGAACACTGCTGCACGAGGGCGGGCCGCGCCGGGAGTACTCACTAACTTACTGTGCTGAACCACTGACGTGAACACGCGAACATTGCGGTCAAACCTTTAAACACGGCAAAAAGGTCAATGTTTTATGCGAAAATATAGCCTCTGATTAAGGTTACAAGTTTTAAAAGTGAGGATGAATTTAGTTGTAGAATTAACCTAATAATAATAACTTTTATTTAATTACTGTTCTAATGATGGACAAGTTTTGTCTTAGAATGAGGGTAAGGCTTTGAGAACACCACACTAATTCATTGCGGGTTGACAGTATCCCTTCAAGAACTGTTTTAATATCTCTTAAGCATATAAGGTTTCATTGCGATGTTTTCCCTCACCGTTTGAACAAGAAAAAAATATTGTTACACGCACATAACTTTGACAAATTACTTGTCTGTTGCCTTTAAACCTAGCATTCATACTTTTCTGATCTTATTACCTGCTATAACATAAGCTTTTCTTAGACGCGATTGTTAATTAAGGGTAAAGGATATATGGGCGCGTTAGTGCCATCTGTCGGTAGTCATTGTAAACTACTCATTATTATTGATTTTATATTGGTATTCCAATCGATAATAGAATAATAAATATCTTATGTAAAATACATAAGACTGATATGTAATTGTTAATTATAAATATGAGAGTTAATTATCAAACTACGACAGTTAATAGATATTGTATTGAATATTGCAATGTTTTGATGAAGATGTTTGATATTACATTGTTAATATGAAGTCAAAAGGCCCGATGTGCTCTGTAAATATCTTTAATAATTACAACTAGAATTATGGTTAATTTATGTTACCATTCAAAATCATATTGCTAAATACTTTAGTATTTAGCAATATTTCATTTCCTTTAATCGCCGCCAGTGGCGCCATCTTGAACGGATGACGTAAGAATATAGTTGGTTTTATATTGTTTAAATTAATGTTATTTGTCTGATTTAAATAACTTTAAGCTATGTTAAATTCATAGAAATATTATAAATGAATATTAAGCTATCTATATAGGATTATATAGCGGTTATTTAATTATTTGTTATATTAGAAGTTGTAATTGGTTTTGACAGTGGCGTCCATCGGTGGGAACCGATATGTCGTCCACTTCCACTTAGACTCGGTCCGAGAGAGGTTGCCGTCACTTTACCAAACAATTACGACATTTAACTATGGAGCAGGAAGAGTCTCCGACAGCAGCGGTGGGATTGCAGCCCGAAAACACCTCCGAATCAGCCACGACGACTTTCACCATGGATCAGGTTATGGGCCTCCTGAATTCCATTTCAAGTACTGCTGCGGCGAGTGCGGTAAGAGCTACCCTATCCGGGGAAACCTCATGGCGACGCCACGACTTTTACCTGCCGCCGTTCAACCCTGATGAGAGGTCACATGACATCAGGGACTGGTGTGCCACCGTAGACCTAAGCATCGCGCGATTGAATATTCCCGCTCACGAAGCTCGAATCAAGGCGATGCTTCAACTGAAAGGGCGTGCCAAGACCTGGGCGGATACTTGGTCGCTACACTCGACGACATGGGAGGAAGTTAAAGAAAATCTTATCCGAACGTTTGGCGAGGAGTTCCGGTATGCAGACGACGTGCAAAAATGGCGGAACTACACGTCCGAGCATGCAAGCTCTTACTCGGAATACGCTACGACGGCCTGGACGATGTTCAGGAGAGTTCGACCGGAAGCTCCCGACGCCGAGGTGGTAGATGCACTGATCACAGGTATTTATCCGGAATATATTCGGTCTGAATTATTAAGAAATACCCCAGACTCTCTCCCCAAATTAATTTCAGTTCTTAAAACTTTCCGGAAACGCAAATCCGATATTAAAGATGATAAATTTATTGATAACAAGAAAACACGTGTTTCGGTGCCTTCGAAGGACCAAGTCACTTGTTTTATTTGCAACAAGCCGGGTCATATATCAAGGCATTGCAAATCTTTGACTCCGTCTCACGCTGTTTCGCCATCATCAACAAATAATACTCATCGCCCGGAAAGTAGTCACACTAAAGTTACCGAATGCGATTACTGTCATCGTAAGGGCCACTTAGCTAGCAATTGCTTCCGTCGTCAAAGTGATGAGCGAAAAGCTCCTAATAAAAGTATTAACTCTTGTTCATCTGTTAAACGGAGCACCATTCCTGTAATTATTGGTAACAAAAAGTTTAATTGTCTATTCGATACTGGTGCTGACTGTTCATTAATTCGAGAGAAAGTTGCTGGTTCAGTTCCCGGTAAACGTAATCAGGTCGATGTTAAGTTTATGGGCATTGGAGGTCAAACAGTTTTTTCAAAACATAGCATCGTAACTCTTGTCGAAATTGACAATGTCAGCTTAGAGCTCGAACTTTATGTAGTAGGAGATGATGAAACTCAATTTGATGTCTTAATTGGTTATAATCTCCTAAAAATACCTGGTCTTAGTGTAACCATAAGCAAAGACAATATATCTGTCAACCGTGAGTATTTAGTCAATGAATGTGTTAACTTGACATCCAATTTTAAACTAGATACTGACCTCACAGACTCAAAAGAAATTGAGGAAGTCTATAGTATAATCAAAGAGTTTAAAAGTAATTTTACCTCTGGTAACTGTGTCTCAAAGGTGACAACAGGGGAGCTTAAAATTAGGCTAAAAAACCCTGATAAGATTGTTCAACGCCGTCCTTATCGTTTGTCTCCGGTGGAACGTGAGAAAGTAAGAGAAATGATTAACGACTTGAAAGAAAATAACATTATAAGAGATAGTTCTTCACCGTTCAGTAGCCCCATATTATTAGTCAAGAAAAAGAATGGCACAGACCGGCTTTGTGTTGATTTCCGTGAATTAAATTCAAACACTGTTAGAGACAATTATCCCTTACCCCTCATAGCAGATCAAATTGATAGATTAGGCAAAGCTCAGTACTTCAGTTGCTTAGATATGGCATCTGGTTTTCACGGTATCCCTATAAGTGAAGACTCTATTGAAAAAACTGCATTTGTGACCCCAGATGGACAGTATGAATATTTAAGAATGCCATTTGGCCTATGTAATGCTCCATCGGTTTATCAGCGTGCAATTAATACTGCCTTAGGCGACTATAAAGATAATATTGCTTTAGTCTATGTCGATGATATCTTAGTTCTATCAGAATCTGTATCACAGGGATTAATTAATTTAAAACTTGTTTTGACTAGATTAACAGAGGCAGGATTTTCACTCAACATTTCTAAATGTTCTTTCTTAAAAACTAAAATTGAATATCTAGGAAATATTATTGAAAATGGTACTGTCAGACCAAGCCCAAGAAAAATTCAAGCCCTGACTGACTCTTCAGTACCCAAAAATGTTAAAGAAGTTAGGCAATTTAATGGTCTAGCAGGCTATTTTAGAAAATTTGTCCCAAACTTCTCCAAAATCATGGCTCCCTTGTATAACTTAACTAAGTCAAATGTACCTTTCAATTGGACTGATGAACAGGAACTTGCCCGAAAAAATATAATACAAATACTTACTTCTTCTCCAGTTCTAACAATATTTGATCCTGATCTGCCTACAGAATTACATACAGACGCTAGCTCAATTGGTTATGGTGCTGTATTAATCCAAAGACAATATAGAAACCCTTTAGTAGTAGCTTATTTTAGTATGAGAACTTCTGCTGCAGAAAGTAAATATCACTCATATGAACTAGAGACCCTTGCTGTAGTGAACGCTATAAAACATTTTCGCCATTTCCTCCATGGTCGCTCATTTAAAGTAGTTACAGACTGCAACTCATTGAAAGCTTCAAGCCATAAGCGAGATCTAAGCCCCAGAGTACATAGATGGTGGGCCTATTTACAAAACTTCCAATTTGACATTGAATACCGCAAGGGTAATAAACTCGCTCATGCGGACTTTTTCAGTCGTAACCCAGTTAAACACTCAAAAGTACCCAAATTAAATCAGTGTATTGAAATAATCAAACCCAGCCCTTTAATTTGGATGGTTAATACCGCTAGTCTTGACCACAACTGGCTTTTGGTTGAACAGAAGCGTGATGCAACATTAGCTAGCATTGCAGAACAATTAAAAGGGGATTCGATTCCTAAAACCATTGCAGATACTTATGTTATACTTCAGGATAAATTACTTAGGCGTAAAGTACAAATAAATAACAAAACCCATAGATTAATCATAGTCCCAAGGAATTATAGGTGGAATCTAATATCCCACTACCATGATAGTCTCCAGCACTTTAGCTGGGAAAAGGTTTTACAAAAGTTGCGTGAACAGTACTGGTTTCCTAATATGACTAGACTAGTAAGAAAATTTGTGGAAAACTGTGTCATGTGTAGAGTAAGAAAAGGACTCTCAGGTGCTAGACAGATTGCTTTGCACCCCATAGAAAAAATTGCTGTGCCTTTTCACACTGTCCATGCTGACATAACTGGTAGAATGAATGGTAAGCGCAACGAATCTGAATATGCTTTTGTATTTATTGATGGATTCACTAAGTATGTCCATATGACTTATACAAATGATCGTACTAGTGAAACTGCAATCAAATGTTTCCAAAACCTAATAGCATTATTTGGCACCCCATCTCGTTTAATAACAGACCAGGATAAGAGTATGACTTCAGCAGAATTCAAAAACTTTTGTGAACAATATGGAATTCAACACCATGTTGTAGCTAAAGGAGCAAGTAGGGCCAACGGGCAAGTTGAACGATTAATGAAAGTTATAAAAGACAATATGTCTGTCATAGAACTCAATAGACCATGGCACACGGCCATACAGGATCTACAGTTAGCCATCAATTGTACAGTGTCAAAGAGTACAGGTAAAAGCCCCATGGAATTACTATTAGGAAAAAGATGTTCCCCACCTGCTATTAAAATATTACAAATTGATGATGATTCAATGATAGATAATATAGAGGAAGTTAGGTCTGTAGCTAAAGAACGGATGGACGAGCGGTCTCATAATGATAAAATTCGTTTTGACAAAGGTAAAGCTACCATTTACCCCTTTAAAGTTGGTGATTTTGTGTTGATGCGGCGCCATGAACGCCACACAACTAAGCTAGGCCCTAAATTTGAAGGTCCTATGGAGATCTTAAAAGTATTGCCTAATGATAGGTACAAATTAAAGCACGTTAACCTTCGTGGTTGTTCAGAAAAAATTGCAAGCCACGATTCCCTACGTCCTGCACCTATAGCTCAGCCAGACCCCTTTAGTGATTTTAACAACTCAGATGATTCAACCGTATGGGCGGAATCAGAGAGAACCTACAACCAACATGACAGTGCTTCTACCTCCTCTGTGGAACATGACTCTATATAATTATTGAAGTCTACATTAATTAAGTATTATGGTAGTTCTTATTATAACACTTATGATTGTAATAATGATTCTCATACATTATTTTATTGGATCTATGTGATCCATGACATTCTGTATTAATTGTATTTAATTACTCAGTAACTTTTAAGACTTATGACTGTAATAATGATTCTCATACATTATTTTATTGGATCTATGTGATCCATGACATTCTGTATTAATTGTATTTAATTACTCAGTAACTTTTAAGACTTATGACTGTAATAATGATTCTCATACATTATTTTATTGGATCTATGTGATCCATGACATTCTGTATTAATTGTATTTAATTACTCAGTAACTTTTAAGACATGATTGTAATAATGATTCTCATACATTATTTTATTGGATCTATGTGATCCATGACATTCTGTATTAATTGTATTTAATTACTCAGTAACTTTTAAGACTTATGACTGTAATAATGATTCTCATACATTATTTTATTGGATCTATGTGATCCATGACATTCTGTATTAATTGTATTTAATTACTCAGTAACTTTTAAGACATGATTGTAATAATGATTCTCATACATTATTTTATTGGATCTATGTGATCCATGACATTCTGTATTAATTGTTTTCAATTATTCATTGACTCCTATATGATTTTTATTATATTTGATTTCATGTGACTGGTATTGATACATGATTACTTCATATTCGTGTTAATATCTAAGATTACTTTGCAATATTGACTTATGATGTGATGTGTGTGTTTCTTTATTTTGTGGTTCTGTTCCTATCCAAACCATCCCTCCTTAAACGCTGGCTGGCCACCATGCGTATCCTTATTCCTGGTCTTGGTGGCTATATCCTGAGGGAACAGGTGATGCCTTGTGTTGGCTAGATCCCCATGTGGGTGATGCCTTGTGTTGGCTAGATCCCCATGTGGGTGATGCCTTGTGTTGGCTAGATCCCCATGTGGGTGATGCCTTGTGTTGGCTAGATCCCCATGTGGGTGATGCCTTGTGTTGGCTAGATCCCCATGTGGGTGATGCCTTGTGTTGGCTAGATCTCCATGTGGGTGATGCCTTGTGTTCCTATCCAAACCATCCCTCCTTAAACGCTTATTCCTGGTCTTGGTGGCTATATCCTGAGGGAACAGGTGATGCCTTTGGGTTTGGCAAGAGCCCGAAGTGGGTGCTGCCTTATGTGTTGGCAAGAGCCCGAAGTGGGTGCTGCCTTATGTGTTGGCAAGAGCCCGAAGTGGGTGCTGCCTTATGTGTTGGCAAGAGCCCGAAGTGGGTGCTGCCTTATGTGTTGGTAAGATCCCGTAGTGGGTGCTGCCTTATGTGTTGGCAAGAGCCCGAAGTGGGTGCTGCCTTATGTGTTGGCAAGAGCCCGAAGTGGGTGCTGCCTTATGTGTTGGCAAGAGCCCGAAGTGGGTGCTGCCTTATGTGTTGGTAAGATCCCGTAGTGGGTGCTGCCTTATCAATTAAATGTCTTACAGTTCTTGTATATGGTTCATGCTTGAATGTAATTACATAATAACAATAGACAGCGCAAGGGACGCGCTGGAGTCAGTCTGGCCGTATGGGCGCGTTAGTGCCATCTGTCGGTAGTCATTGTAAACTACTCATTATTATTGATTTTATATTGGTATTCCAATCGATAATAGAATAATAAATATCTTATGTAAAATACATAAGACTGATATGTAATTGTTAATTATAAATATGAGAGTTAATTATCAAACTACGACAGTTAATAGATATTGTATTGAATATTGCAATGTTTTGATGAAGATGTTTGATATTACATTGTTAATATGAAGTCAAAAGGCCCGATGTGCTCTGTAAATATCTTTAATAATTACAACTAGAATTATGGTTAATTTATGTTACCATTCAAAATCATATTGCTAAATACTTTAGTATTTAGCAATATTTCATTTCCTTTAATCGCCGCCAGTGGCGCCATCTTGAACGGATGACGTAAGAATATAGTTGGTTTTATATTGTTTAAATTAATGTTATTTGTCTGATTTAAATAACTTTAAGCTATGTTAAATTCATAGAAATATTATAAATGAATATTAAGCTATCTATATAGGATTATATAGCGGTTATTTAATTATTTGTTATATTAGAAGTTGTAATTGGTTTTGACAGTGGCGTCCATCGGTGGGAACCGATATGTCGTCCACTTCCACTTAGACTCGGTCCGAGAGAGGTTGCCGTCACTTTACCAAACAATTACGACATTTAACTATGGAGCAGGAAGAGTCTCCGACAGATACGTGGCCGTGACCACAGTCGAAGGAATTTGATCGAAACGTCGGGTAAACAAATAAGGTAACATTAATAATTTTCAATCCATTAAGGACCCGTTGCATCATAATATGTGTACAAGTCGCAAGAGTTTAAATTCTTTAATAGACTAATTTTACTATTGAAGGTATTCAAAGAGAATACACGTAATGAGTTAGCTAATTGCGAAAGGCGTGCAATCTGCGGCCCAGAGATTTACACGAGCTTAATCCTTTAATCTCTCTCTCGTTAAGGTCCGGTCGGTCGTTGATACACGATTTATTGCCGGCTTCCTTCAACGTAGTACTTATTTGTATTCTAACCGGCTTTACTTGCGTGAAGCCGTGATTTATTGAGCTTTTTCTAATCGGTTATAGTGTTTATGTAAATACGTTTTTTTATGTATTTCTTAGGTATTTTGAATGTTGGGTTTAAGGTGTCGTTGCCCTTTGATAATATTATTTAAATAGCAAGTGTTTTATTAAGAAGTTGTTCTAGTTCTTGATTAGATCCCGACACCAAATATACATACGTACATATTACTTATATAAAATCACGCCTCCTTCCCGTAGGGGTAGGCAGACACTAGAGAACGCCACTTAGTACAATCCTCACGAACTAAATTTGCTTAATTCACATTCATCTTGTCATACACTAAATATAGTAACATATAACAAAACCATGTCGACTTAATCTATGATCTTAGATATGCTCTATATTTGTCGGAATACAAAAAATGCTGAAGGAAAGAAGTATAATCAAACAATATGGATAAATTAGCACTGAATCAAACTAACTCATGTCCATAATCCTAATTAGTAAAGATTAAACCTATAATATTTTACCTATTAATTATCAATTAACGCGCTAATTGGCACACATAATATTCAGCGTTAATTCAAAGCGATACCCAATATTCAGGCTTTAATATTACATTTCAAAATCAAATACCCGATCACACACACACATACGCACGCACACACATACATTGTGAAACAAACATCGTAGTTATATGTACAGTTAGGGTAGTTACACACACATATTCGGCCGATATTTCTGTTCGTAATTTTTGTCACAAAGCCGCCCAGAGCTACAACTGTAATTCAAGGTTTTACCGATTCCAGTACCCGGTAATTTACTACATGTTCGCAACTTTTTACATGTAACCAATATTTTAAAATGACAAAACGTGGGTGTAATACACTTATACGCCTACACCTTCGTATATAACAGGCATAGTGTTAAACATGTACATATTATCTCAACATCATATTTTTTTTTCAAAAAGCACATATTCATTACTAGTAATAATTATAACTTTTAAACTCTCGCGTTGCATGTTTAATGTGTAATAGAATACGGGAATTAACGCGAACACGCATTTTACCTTAAAATGCCTAACGTTTCGGCGCAGGTTGCACTCGCCGTGGTCCCAGGCAGACTGGTCAGTCAGTCAGACATCAGACAGTCTGCCTGGGACCACGGCGAGTGCAACCTGCGCCGAAACGTTAGGCATTTTAAGGTAAAATGCGTGTTCGCGTTAATTCCCGTATTCTATTACACATAGTAATAATTAGTTATACGATCATATAGTGTGTTTAATTTTACCGCCCGGCTGTACCAAATTACGCCGGCTTAATTATAACATGTGTACCAACCCTTAGTGTTACTTTGCTTGTGTGTGTAAGGTATTGAATTTCCAACTAATGATCAGTTTCGACAGTAACTTCCACTACTGCTTACCATCCCTTGTTTAAGGGTGTTATTATACAATATCTGCTTATAATTATATGTATTTATTACAAACGAGGGTAGCAAATGGTATTATTTGGAAGGCTTTGTAGCTATACGTAATATGGCTTTTCGTGTTAGCGTATTCGTTAAGTTGTGTTATATACTTAGACTTGACGTCATTCACTGACCAAACACAACTGTTTAAAGAGCTTTCAATTTTAAAAGGTTCTTTACAATATTTTAACCATCTTGACCTACATACATACATGAAATTACACCTATTTCCCACATGGGTGGGAAGTGACCACGGAATGTCACGTGCTACGTATCTTTAGGAACATTCCTTTCTTCATTTACATTCATACAGGTGCAAATATTTTTGGTAATGTGATATTTATTTCTAATACACCGATAACTTATTATGTCTGAACTCCCGATCCATTTCATAGGAAAGCACGATAAACAAATGCCTATAAAAAATGGCTGTCGCTGCAAAAAACATACAAAATGCAACAAATCAGAATTCTGCATTACATAAAGCCTCTCTGCAACGCAAACGAAAAAATTCACCAACGTTTTTTTCAAACAAAACTAGCATACATGCTTATATCACCGTGACGTCACGAACTAGCGCGGGCACATGTATTGTCATGTACACTTTCCAATCATCGTGTGGACACCGCTTTACATACAAATGTATTTCAAATACGGGCATGTAAAATGCTGCAATGTGTTCGACATTTTTTTTGTGAGTGCTTTAGATTGGGAATGTTATAAATATGAATTGTTATCTATGATGTCGGAATTCCTGATGAAAACTGTCGATAAAAAATATCAAAATCAAATCGTTTCATGTTGGTCAAATGCTGACATTTGTCAAAGCTAGTGGATAATTTCATATGGAAATGGTCAGGGAAAAATATTAAACTTATAATTTTTTTATTCCTTAAATACTGGCACTTATTTTATCTATACTAATATTATAAAGCTGAAGAGTTTGTTTGTTTGTTTGAACGCGCTAATCTCAGGAACTACGGGTCCGATTTGAAAAATTATTTCAGTGTAAGATAGCCCATTTATCGAGGAAGGCTTTAGGCTATATAACATCATTTCCAATATACAGCAAGTTAATTTACTGCCAGTTCGAAAGGGCCAATGAGAAGAGCTGGCAAGCAACTCATGGTCACTCTTTTTAATCGCCAAGTAGTCTAACCTAACCTGATTTACATCGTAACTATGTTTTATTGCATTTAGTTTTGCTCTTTGTTACATACAAACATATGGTATCTATTATACTCGAAGGTGTAGACAATGGTGTATAAAATACATCTACGTTTCACCATTAACAATGTAAGGCCCATACAATACCGGGCATCGGGCACTGAGCACAGTACCAAGCTTACGTTTTCAACAAACTACTTTAAAAAAATGACCATATATAAAGCCTCCACTTTTCCATTCACATTTAGATACCTGTGTGGTAATAATCCGCAGAGAGGCTGTAGCTGGAGGCTGCGCTAATCTCCGCGATGTATAATAAACGCGCCGGCATAATGCCATTGTTTCAGGAGACTTTATCTGACGGATGCGCTGAAAGCCTGTGTTGTGGTTTATGTGGTTAGTACATAGCCTGTATGGATGCTTTAAAACCTGCTATTTAGCTTTATTAAGCTGTTTAGGACTGAGACTTTTTAAAGTGCCGTATAGGAAACTGTGTATGTTTAAAACGATTAAAACGATGCTATGTTAAAAGTAAGTTTTATGAAATAATAAGACCAAATACTGTAAGAAGAAAAAGCGGCTCAAAAGCAAAAATGTTAATAAGCTTTGTAGATTAGGTAGTGGTTTACTTGCGAAAATGTTCCAGAGAAACAGTTAATTTCACATTTATAATATTACTCTAGATTTAGTATTCTACAAACACCTCGAGGCTGAAAACCAAAGTGACAAAACTGTTTTAGATTTAACATTTAAACAGGCAGCAGTCACAAAATATCAAGATACCCGCTTTAAATTCTCTACTACGAATAAAGCACGTGACGTCACCGTGACGTCACAAAGTCAAATTCCACTTACCCACGGCCCTTTGAGTCAAAGCCCTTGACACAAAGGACTGCCTTATAAAGCTAGTTTTATTTCATTAGGAGTTCATAATTGTTATGTTAATTATAAAGGTGGTGTTACACATGCGCCCGCCTCCCTCCGCCGCGGAACCGCGCGGTCCTTTGTCCAGGTATTTGACAAAGAGTTGAGTTACGCGTTTGCTTTGTGATTTTCAGGATTATGTTGAAGGTAATTCGTATAATTTTAATTAGATATGTCTTTGTTACGTTTAGAAATACACGTGTTCCTTTATTATAAGATTATAATATGTTCGTGTTTTCTTAAGCGTATTTTAGCTTAAGTATTTACAGCAAGAAAATATTTTACTGAAAGTGGTTTCGCCTATTATGTTACATACATTTTTCAATTTAGAAAATCTCTCAGTCCATAAAATTATATTGACAAAATCCTGATATTTTTGTTTTATCTAAGCACATCAACATCAATGAAACATCATCGATCCAGCTCAAATTAAACCAACTAGCGTTTAGCTTCCCCTAGCTTCACATTGAACATTTAACTCAAGGGCTTACAATAATAGGTATGCTCAGATTATTTCATCAATACCGAACTTAATTGCAACGACATTCTAATTTGTAATTCAAATACGAATTTGAATAAATTTCGAGTCTAATCACATTTCTATTGAACGGTTAACGGTGTGACGTAAGCAAAATATTTGTATAGACAAGTTCATTTTTAAAGTTCCGTACCCAAAGGGTAAAAAAGGAAACCTATTACTAAGTCTTCATTGTCTGTCTGTCCGTCTGTCCGTATGTCCGTATGTCCGTATGTCCGTATGTCCGTATGTCCGTCTGTCCGTATGTCCGTCTATCCGTCTATCCGTCTGTCCTTCTGACCGTCTGACCGTCTGTCGTCAGGCTGCATCTCATAAACCGTAATAGTTAGGAAGCGGAAATGCAATGAAACACAAAAAAAATAAGGCGAGGGCGTCCCCATACAATACACGTGATATTTTTCGTATATTTTTGATACGGAACCTTTTGTGCGCAAGTCTAACTCGCATTTGGCCGGTTTATTAAAAACGCTGTTTGAATATTAAAGTAGTCTTTTTATAGCTCGCCTTTGAAGAGTATTATTTTAGTAAAATTGATTTCTTTGTTGAACGGAGAGAGGCTTTCACTGGCGGCAGTTAAGTTTCGCACCGACACGCCTCCGCAGACAGTTACAACAAAGCAACATTTATTTAATAAATGAGATAGTTTTACAAAGATTTATGTTGGGAAAATATGGTGGTATGTTGCTGTTTATGTTCGTTATTAGTTTTCATTTTTATTGGTTATGATGGTATTGTTTATCTTTATGAAAATCATATACTTAAGGTTTTTTGATAGTTTGTGCTGATTTAATTAAGTTAGGTAAAATTGTTGGGTTAGGGTTAGTAGTCTTTTAATGTTTACGAGAATACTAGACATTAAAAGTGCGCTAGAAAATCAGAAAATATGCGTATTTTAAAAAAAACATAACCCATTTATATTCCATTGCTTGGCAACGGTTTTCTTAATGAGGGAGGGGTTGAGAGTTAGTTGAAACGTTGTTTTGAAGTTACATAGTATTTGAAAGATACAACGAATCTAAGTAGCATTCAAGACAAAAGTATTGTAGTTTTTAGATTAAATAACTTATATTGATACGATATTAATTTATTACTCTAGCATAAAATACATATGATACGTAAACAATATCTACTTACTGGAACCATCCAAATGAAATAGGCCAGTTAATTACGCCGCCGTATGAGCTGCGACATCCACCACAATATTCGTACATTCGTGAGTTCGTGACTGTCATCTCGGGTCGGCAATGTATCGCGCCAGCGGAGCGCACCGGTCGCCATGGCAACGGGCGCCAATTACTCGCGCAACTGTCGCGTGAATTTAATATTCGGTGTTTCAGCGCAAGTGTGGTGACGGCTTTATTGTTAATTAGGAAAGTTTCAGAAATTTTAAGACTTTTGTTGTTTTTGCAAGAATTTTTAGGAAATGTAGGTTGATGCGTGGGATGAGGAAAGACTTTGTCTTGTTCAGTTTATTGGCTAGTGAGTTCAGGCTGGGGGGCCTAAGGTTGTGTATTTTATAAGGTTTAAGGCTTTCGGTTAATGAAATCCTTGTCTATGTGGGATGAAATGCCATAAGATTATTTTGATCAGTTAGGAGCTGGAAAGTTTTTGTCTTGAAAAGTCTACACCGCATTTTTTACTTTTGAAATTCTATTAATGGTATAATTTTTATATAGTTTGCCAAGCCTAAGAAGAAAACAATCTATTAAATCTTACTTTAGCTTATTTAATATCAAATTAAATAAGTAGGTACTATAAGTAGCAACTTTTCTGTAAAATATTTTCTCACTTTAAAATAAACACTTGACTAAATCCGTTCTTCTAATTTCACTAGTGTACATCCACCTTTACAGCTAATTAGCAAAGTTTAAGTAAGTGTTGTCGGCAACAGATTCGTAGGTACCCGAACTAAGTTAAATGTTCTGTTTTGTTAGCCTTTACACGTTTACTCGGAAACTACTGCACGTTTCACACAAATATTACACGGGAAATTAGTTCCTTTGAACTAGATGTTGTTTTACAACTAGCAGTTCATAAAATTATTTTGACGTGGGATGTTATAATAATGAGCTTTTTTGTTTGTTTCAGGTATGCGTTGACTGATCTAGTGATACGAGATTCTTCTAACTTTAATAAGTAAGTAAGTTGAAAATAAATACTGACAAAATTGCATGGTTATAAAAATCACCTAGTAGTAACCAAGTATTTGATACTTATTGACAGCCTCTGCTTCGCATTTAGAGGCGAAAACAAATAATTTCCGAACTACCGTAGGTTGGTTCGCTTTCCATAGCTTTTTACATTAATAAAAGAAAGTTAGTACCGTAAAACGGGGTGAATAGAAACAATTTTCAACTTTGTCCTAAAAATTTGTAGCGAATAACTTGTTATTTTTATTGTCAGGTTGTTTTATATCATGTCCGGCGCCATGAAGAAAGAGTTAAAACCATATTTGTCCAAAAATATGCATAGTTTTACGATATTTCATTAAAAAAATGGTCAATTTCTATTCACCCAGCGATAGGGGTGAATCGAAACGACCAAAGGGGTGAATGGAAAAATTGTGTTTTAAAACGTTTTTTCAGTTAACAATATTGTATCTTTATAGATAAATATACACCTAAAGAGATAAACACTCCAAACAACTCATTAGAAAAGAAATTCCACTTTAAATCCAAAGTTTTGAAAAAAATGTATGGACCATTAAGGCATTCGAGGACGGTTGACTTTGAAGCAATTTTTTGGGTATAAATATCAATTTAAACATTTAAACAATTATGACACCGCAGAGAAGTAATATCGACGTGTAATCATTTCAAATTTGAACAAAATTCTTAAACGAGGAGTACTCAAACATTGGGCTTGAAAACTTTCCTGATTTTTTTTCTATTCACCCCGCGAATTCTATTCACCCCGTTTTACGGTACTGGAAAACTTATGTCCAGTTTCACCACTTACGAAAAAGTATTGGTCAGCTTTACAAGCGGAATATGGTAAATATTTATCATACATTTGTTATCGCCGTATGTTTTGGATAAGCTGTGAAACATCCCCTAAATATTCTCAATGCAACAGTAACTGTCATCTCATTCTAACCCTTTATTATAATAATATGCTCCGATCAAGCATAATCATATTAAAATGAACGTACCATATGTACAACTAACAAGACAAGACACTGCTCAGACACTTACAGTTGGATGGTCTAACACAATGTTGTGCTTCCACGCGAGTGACGTGTGCTCACTTGATGTGCACCTGTTACATGCTAAGTTATGCAGCTGACATACTTAGAACAGTGGTAGGATGATGTCATAAGATGTTGTCAATATATTAGTCACAAAGCTTTATTACTGAAATATAATTAGAATTATTTAAAGTATTTATGATAGATCCTTGTCTAATTGTGGGACAGAATGGGTTAAAAAAAATAGACTACGTGATATTAATAACTCTTGGTGATCAGGAATAATTTGGTTTTCTGTGAGTTTATAGAAATTGGTGGATATCTAAATACAAATAAACTAAATAAACTGACTTTCTCGAAGCTACTGTAATCACGCATATTTATCACTTACTGTTAAGTAAGTTAAGTTTTTATCGGAAAACCTGAAAACTCTTATACAAAAATGTTTCTTATACCAACTAGCAATTGCCGGCTCGCAAAAAAATGCCGTAATACTCAATATAACTGGATAACATATAAATAATTAACTAAAACATAAAACTTCCAAGCAGAAATATACAATTAATCATAACCTCCTTCATTCGAAGGTTCCCAATTAGCAACTTATATCAAACTTATATCTCAAGGTATACTAATAACAAACTATTGAGCAATTGATCAGACATTGATCAAAGGCCGATCAAGTGAATACTGATCAACTATTTGGAAGTAAACCACAAATATTCAGGTTCCCAACTTGTACCTTCATTAATATAGTTTTGTGTTAAGTGAGTCTGTTCGGGTGTATGAAAGTATATTTTGATAGAAATTGTGTTATAACTTAGAAATAAAGTAAGATATGATATGATTTAGATATAGCGCTGTTATAAAGGCTAAACTTCCTTCAAACTTCTTTTTCCCAGAAAAGGCCCTTGCCCCACAGTTTAACTGAACACTAATGGTATTTTTTTATCAAATATGATTGTTCTAAATCATATTTTAAATCAGGATTATTTTAACGGGATAATGTCTATAAGGGGTAAGTGCGAAAAAAATACCTGTTAAAATTCTAAAATGAGTTTGGACAGTACTGTGTTATTAAAACTACTTAATTACAGCTAAATACTATTTTTTTGATACGATTACATTATACCTCTACAATGTGAGTTGAAACAAAATTACGTAAAACATAAACTTCTAAATAACCTTATATCATAACAATTTGTTCCCCGTTTCTATGATACACATATAACACTACAAAAATCCCACTTATACAATAAAATATTCACCACAATACATGGCCAGCATTATTAAATTAATATTTAACGCACAAACGTTGATAAAACATCAATAATTATATCATAAATGTCAACAAAATCATATTGTGACCACAAATGATTAATAAAACGTACGAAATGCCAATATTTCGCGCTGAAATTTGTATGAATATCATTAAAATGTGTACGAACTAGATATTGTTTTACAAAATGTGGTTTGTTATATTCATAATTGATAAATATTGTTTGCTGTAAAATGTCGGTTTTGTTAATTATTTATTTATTTGAATTATAACGGTTTTGTGTATTGGTTTTATTACAGAGGTGGGAGGTTAAATTATTGAATTAATTATACATATTGGTCGCTGATCGCATTTAAAAATTAACTGCTCAAAATACTTAGTACAATTTAACGATTAACCTTTATTAATGTTGTAAATGCAGATGTTTGAATGATTTTGTTGCTCAATCGCTAAAACTACCAAACGGATTTAATGAAATTTAACATAGATAATTTATAACCTGGTTTAATAAATCGTATACTTTTTCTCCCGTAAAATTACGGGTTGGTACTTTTATATTTTTTTATAAACTTAATCCAGTGTCTACAAAATGTAGTAACATTTCATAGTTTTTTACCCTCGTAGACAATGTCGCTGGCAACAGAGTAGCGTCGCGGCAGTGTCGCGCAGTTGTTTCTTGTCGCAGAGACAAATGTCGCTAACAACTACAGATTGCCGCTATTTATTCACTCTACTTGTATACTGTATTTTCAGTTTTGTAGAGGATTTCGTTTTTGTGTTCATGTTTAAAGTTTTAGTAAGTATTTCTTCCATTTTATTATGCCTTTCTCTAAAAAATTCTTTTCAATAAAAAAAAGGCTCTCGGACCTTTCAATGTTTGTTTATTTATTAATCAATATTAATATTTTCCGATCATAGTACGACTTTAGATATTTTATATCTTCAAAATGTTTAGTTCAAGATATACGCGTATCGAAACAAACATCAAAATTGAGAAAATAAAAACAATTTAATGAACTATATTAATAAATTATTGTAAATAGTGACATCTAAGTTACATTACACAAAAAAAGGAAATGTTAACATTTTAACGCTCAAAACTGATCGTGACAAAACAATGTTAATCTCGAATTCCCAATCGTTCAAATATTATCTACCATCGTATAATAGTAATATAAACGTGCAAGTATGTAACACAATCGGAAGGAACACTTGATATTGTCGATATTGTGGACTGCGGGCTGCGGACTGTGCGGTGTAATTTCCCAAGAGGCTTCGGTCCCAATCAGATTTGTACAATGACATTTTGTTACAATGTTATTTGCGGGATAAAACAAACGAATTGGGTGTTATTTGGTTTTAATTTTTACTGTTGAAGTTTACAATAATATTGGAAATGATAAGCAACAAAACTGCTTACCATTTAATATGACCAAATGCGGAGGATTAGCTAGAATTGTATATAATACACTGACATTTTATTAGACATTCTGGAGGTTCAATTTAATAAATAAAGCCTAATATCAGAACAACTGTAAAAATATACCATTTAATAGTTATCTTAACTAATTTTGCTCAACCCAGGAATTGATACCAAGACTTTATAAAACGGCAGATGACTCCATAACTCGAGTTACATAGGCAGAAACGTTGACCACATTTAGCTTAAAACATCGTGTATCACTTGACCCACTTCCTAGCCCAAAATAGTCTGTATATACAACTGAAACAGTTACAGAAATATACTAGAGAATGCATCGGGAAACTCGTAGAGTGTAGCGTCGTAGCATATGTAAATGCTACGACGTAGCGACTACGCCGTAGCTGTAGCATTTAACGTTAGACAGATAAGACAACATAGCTGGTTTTATTGCAAAGTTTTTTATAACAACATTAATGTTTTAGTAAGTCTAATTATTGATTTATTGGCATAAAATATGGATACTTATGTTAATTTGTGTACCGTCCTTTTAAGGTCACCAAATTAAAAACATATAGTTATTAAAAATTAAAGTAGAATAACTTTTAAAATCTACTGTACGGACGTAAACGGAGGAGCCAAGACGCCCTAGAAATACATACACGGAACATATCGGTGACGTCTTACAAATATGTCAGGTGCGTAGTACTCGTAGCCAACGGTCCCGACATGTACGAGTATGTACCCGCATAACTTTTGAACAACTTAACCAAATCCGGTCATTCTTTTTAAAAATGTTTGTAACTATCGGGACAAGGTTTGTATTGGTATCGATGGAATCAAAATTCCCGCAGGAATGAAATCAACGGGATTAAATAGTACTTTAAGTACCCGGACGAAAGCGGGCCAGACCGCTAGTAAAGAATAAAAGCGAGGCAAATTACCCACAACTCTATTTTAAGACCAATCATTTATACAATATTTGGGCAATAACTCTCAAGCCATTTCCTTCGTGACACAGTGTAACATCGCGGGAAGTGTCTCACCTATGTCCGCGGAGGGCTTAAGCCGAGCTCGCAGCTGTCAACGAGAATATCTAGTTACGACTTATTTGTGACAACTGTGTTTGTGGGGGAGGGATATAAATGGGTTGTTTGTGAAGGAATAGACGTAGTTTTTGTTAATAAACTTGGTATATATGTACCTATGCAGTATATTACTTTAGCACATTTCTTGAGGGCATGCAAAGTCCCACGCAACTTGGCCAACATGATGGACTCCAGGCCTAAGCCTTCCCTCATTGGGGAACCCTGGCCCAGCAATTGGAAAATTAAGGGTTAAAAAAATAAAGCATTTTTAGGTTTCCTTGTTCTCAAGAAATTTAATTTGATATAAATTGTTTTTAATAAGCTTGCCAACAGCCAGTGTATTTGTGCCTAAACATCAAACTTTCCGAGGAAAATACATGTTTGTGTTAATTCCCGGATTTTATAACACTGAGTTTTAGGAACCTAAATGAGCTGAATTCTGCATTCAGGAGAATTTACAAGCAAAGAAATCACTAACTTTATACCATACTCCACTAAAATCTCAATAACAGTAGATTGCAGCGCAGTTATCACTCGCGATAAACAAAGCAATAACTCATATTCGAATCAAAGGAATACAATAAACAGAAACGTGAAAAAGTTACGATTCAATAAATCAACAAGAACTATAAATACGCAACAACCTTTTTGCGACATCGTAAAAACACAGCCTAAAAACCTCAGTACCTAAACAAAAGGACCTAATAGAAAAAATAGGCTGAACCGCGACTGACTGAAACTGGCTGAATATTATTCTCATAGAATTCCTTTTAACTGTGCTAACTGATTATACTATTAATGTTTTCTCGTGGCTCTACTTACGTTGTAGCAAAAGAGTACTTTATTATTATCTTTCGACTTGTTATATATAATGTCGTCGCGTTCACTAACTTAATAGTCACTTTCTGGTTTAAAAAGTCATTACTTTTTGCCTGCAACTTCGCCTGCGCCGAAATATTTATTTTACTAGCTGACCCGCGCAACTTCGCTTGCGTCACATAAGAGAGAATGCGTCAAAATTTTCCCCGTTTTTGTAACATTTTTTACTCGTACTCTGCTCCTATTGATCGTAGCGTGATGATATATGGCCTATAGCCTTCCTCGATAAATGGGTTATCTAACACTGAAAGAATTTTTCAAATCGGTCCAGTAGTTCCTGAGATTAGCGCGTTCAAACAAACAAACAAACAAACTCTTCAGCTTTATAATATTAGTATAGATTTATCGGGATATAAAATATCTGCTGTGCTTATCCCGATTGTAAACTCTCTGTGTGCCAAATAACTATACCCTTCCGGTCAGATTTGTTTCAAAGAGCTACATGCATATACTTATCCTCACAAACGTTTGCATTTCCAATTACTAGGTAGTTAACTAAATTTCTCTGAAAACAAAAACAATTAATAAAGTGATCAATATCCAAACTTTCTCATGTATAAACAAGAAACCATCAATTTTCATTGTTGCTTCTTGTCGTATAAAAAGCGTGTAAATTCCTTAATGTAAAGTTTGCTAGCGAGGCAACGGAGACGAGGGTGTGAGAGTGTGAGGGGTAGCTACCCTTAAATATTTATTAGTGACGGATTGACGACGGTCTCGTGCGTTACTTACTGACCTATACTAGCCTTTGTTCTAGAAGCTAGGGTTTGTGGGGTAGAAGAGTTATTATAAGCGCGATTGCCGATTAAACGTATCGATCAATTCGATACAGAAAAGACGTTGGCTAAATGAAAAAAAATAACAAATTCTAAATCTTCTTCAAAAGTAAAAAACAAATAAAAATACTCTCATAGCTTGTTATACTAACTAAGGCTTGTTATTTGTATTTGGGCTGAACATTTCTTTTAAAGAATATTCTAAAAGCTTGATTTCAAAAATATTAAAGGATTCAAAGCGCCTTAATCAGCTTTGATCCTAGGTTGACTACGAATGGTGGGCAAAAAGATGTCATAAAATGTACATCATATTATGACGCCATCATCCAGTAGTTGTACTTAAGTTAACTTATACAAAGGCAAACAAAAAATAAATTGATGTTGGCCCTAAGTTCTCTAAGAATCCTTTATGTTTAACATTCCGCTCTTCATATTCACAGTCTTATAAAACAAGCAAAACGTAAGTCTAACAGCACGTTGAATTCATATCAAACCCTTTTATAGACGTTTTACTAACTTCTTAGAACATAAGTAATATATTTTCTTTGTAAAGTTATTTCTCTGTAAGTTGTAGACGATTTGTAATAGTTTGTTACTAGTTACTATAACTTTGTTACTTTTGATACAGTTTACTAGTCTGAAAATTCGTAGGAATTCTTCTTTGACTACCCAATTTAGTGTTAGTAACATAACTAGTTTTAATACAAAAATATTCCGACGAAAATCCTTGTATTATTTATAGTTCTATTAACTGTACTTTAAGGAAATAGACTCCAGGTTTAACCTGCCTCATTAAGTACATAAAGATACTCATGAAAATTATCATCATCCACTCACAACGTAAGCGGTGAAACGTGAAAGTAAAAACAAAAGTGTGTAAAACACTTTTGTTTACACCTTTGGGTATAAAAGGTGAGATGTTATGCATGATTACCAGTGCAGTGGGATAATCTTGGTTTTAACTTTATATCCGACAGCTAAAAAGTTGAAAAACACTATCAATAAATCTCGATCGCTTGCAGGTAAGAGCTATGGAGCCTTTACCCAGCATTGGGACGATACAGGCTCAATAAATCTCAGTATAACTTATTTTATTCACAACAACAGTGAAGGAATCCCTCCCACAATAACCCATTAAACGCTACATTGTGACGTCATCACGGTGACGTCACCGCTCCGCGACAGTTTGTCGCCTTCCAGACGCGCGAGTGATTTATATTGTACACGTATTTCTTATAAAAGGTTATAATGATGTGATATATTACTTCTTTAGCATTTTGGAACGTGAGGAAATATATTCTAAATTTTTGATGGATTTACTTATATTTGATGATTTATTCTTTTGCCCCTTAAATCTCAGAGATGATGAGTTGATTTTTCTTGAAATCATGTGTGATTCACAGTAAAATTCATTCATATTTATTTGCGACAATCCGATAGTAAGCAGCTAAACCGCTTAAAGATACTATTTTCACCAAAAATCGACATAAGAGAAATTTTGTTTATAGGCTTATATTGTTGTTGATAAATTCTTAAAATCTTAACTTGAATCTATTCCGCAAATATTTTCTTATCCATTCTCTGTTCCTTTCATATAACCTTTTATACTCCCGCTTTAAAGATCTTTCAAACTATAGTTTTAGCATAAACTAGACAGTCCATACTTTGGATATAAGAATACAAAAGTTGGCGCATCTGTTCTATGGCATACGAAGTCTGTGCACTCAAAGTTTGAGTGTGCAGTTGAGATGTAACACTTAGATAGCGCTCTCAGATGGACTAAGTTTGAGTGTCCTGCGGCGATCGCAACTTGGTGTTCAGCTTGTAAAATGTAAAGTATCTTGATGTGCTGTGCAAGGATTGTATGCATGGGCTGATGTAAAACTATGTTTCTACTTAAAATATACAACAAACATAATAATATAATGTGAACATTATTTCACCACTGTTATACCCGAAGATATAGGTAGAGAAGTATGAAATACATCCGTGTAATAATGTTAATCGCATGTAATATGGCAAAGCCTATGGCCATATACCAGGCACGATACCAAACTTCGAAGATTAATCAAATATAAATTAGAAAAATACAAATACCATTTTGTCAACCTCGGAATCGAACCCGGGACCTCGTGGTTAACAGTCGGATACACTACTGACCGCGTCACAGAGGCGGGCAGTGTACTAAGAATGCATGAATATAAACTGACTATGCGTTAATTATTTTGTTACAAAACATGTTTGTTTAAATTTAACGATTTTAACCAAAACATTTATAAATCTACCCAAAAATACAAAAAGTGTATTAATATTGTCTGCAAACTTTGTCGCAAACATTTTTTTTTATAAATCTGCGCCATTCCCACCTTCAATAAAATCGTTTTCAATAAATAACAAATCTGAACCGTCCGTCATCTAAAGCGCCTATAGGTTTTAGGTCCCAAAACAATATTCTAGATTCTTATACTACTAAACCTTAATAATCCTAAAAATGGCATCCATTTACAACTTCTAAAAATACAGGTAATAAAGTATCTTCTAAACAGCCTTTTTTATGGTGTAAATATTTCAATAACCTCACGATTGACACAGAAAAATGATTATAGCAAATGAAATTTTTCAAATGTTTCACTTATAGCCTAGGGAAACCTTTTGGTGCTGTAATCATCGATTCTGAAAATTGTCTAAATCTTTAACACATTGTCCTTCTCAAATATAATTCAACTCAACTACAAGTTGCCGTAGTCGCCAAACCACGTCTACTGCCATTGGGCGGCTTGAACAACTTTAACATTAGATTGACTACATGACAACCATACGATAACAAATTAAAATACAACTACAATAAAATGACATTCAAACATTATTAAACTAAACAACATAACACAACAGACTTACAAAGGCATCCACAACTGTCACGGGCTTAAAGTATCAACTATCTTTGCTCCAGTGTCGTGAGATCTAGGACACACGCCGACACACACCTCGACACTCCGCCCGCCAGCGCTGAGAGCCGGCGCTGACCAGCGAACAATAGCGACACCACAAAGCGACTGTCGCCGGTGTCTCGATACCGTCTAGTAGTGCCTTTTAAATGTACCTGACACTTGATATCAATGCTGTTTAGAAATATTGTATTGTTGAGTGTGCTTATTCTGTCTGAATGTTTGTTTTAATCTGTGTTGAATGTTCACTGTTATTGTAGGCGATTTATAAAAGAGTCGCTTGCAACCCGCAGATTTGCTTGTGTATTTTACACCCTGAGGGATGGTATTTCTAAAAATCCTCTTTCAGGGCTCCTCTACACTTTGCAAGGAATCTTTATGCTTAATTTAAACTTTCTACGCTCAGTAGTTTAGGCTGTGCGTTGTCCATCAGTAAGTTATTCAGTAACGCAATAGTTTTATATTTATTGGTTGGTAAAAACGATCTAGACACAATTATAAATAGATTATTAGATAATTTGTCGGGAATCACAATAATTTTCATTCATAACGTGAATGTGATTGACACTGTTTAAGAGGTTTTGTATTTTTTAGATAAAAATACACTTTATTCTGTTTGGTTTAAAAATAACATCGTCTCAGTTTTACGGCCGATATTTTTATGATGATTACCAAACAACGCACAGCCCAAGTCTCATTAAGCGACCGACTTGATCAATAAAACATTTTAAATATTGTTAATTCTTGTCCAAAGTATCAAAACTGTTTCATTCGATTACACTTTACTTTGAGCTTGTTAAATAAAGCGTCCATTTTATTGAAGTTTGTTAAGTAATTCAATTAACATTGGAAAATACGAACGATTTTTTATGAAAAGAAAAAATATGTTTTTTGTATAAAGCTTAATTTATTTCTCGTTGCAAGGGTTCGTTGTGTGTGACAACTTGTTATAAGCAATTTCCTTTATGTGGAATAAATGTAATCTTATTTGCGACTTATTTGTGCTTCTCCCGGGCCCTTTTCAAAGGAAATGTAAAGATTAAAATGTCGTCGTAAAAAATGCTTTTGGGAATCGAGTCGGCGCTCTGAATGCTAAATGAGAATGTTATTAATGAATAGAAAGGATTTCACAGTATGCATCGCTTCTTAAATTCTTTGTAAAAAATAAATTACACGTTTTCGGTTATGACAGAATTTAAATTGGAAAACTTTTTGTAAAGACACCGATAACTAAGCTTTTTCTTCAGTTGCAGATGGTCTCGAAAACCACAAATGTCTATGTTGCAAAATGTTTGTGGCATAAAAGTATAAATACCTTTTTCAGCGACTCTTAAGATTTATAGTGTCTTTAGCGTTTATTGTAGAGGCAGAAATACTTTTCAGCATCACTCGTTTGTAACAGTCGCAATTCGCAAAACAACTGACATCTAAATACCTCTGAATGTTTACTAAGATAAACAGTACAGACAAGCTTTCAAACATTCTTGTATACCTCAAAACCACAATATTAAATTCAAGCTATCGATCTCAACTCTGTATCAAAAGGTAACTTGGTCCCAAGTTCTCATTACTTCAAGCTTACGGTTGAGGTTACTTTCACAATAAATAGCTAAACTTTAGGTTCGTTTTCATTTCGCCGGTTTGTAAACTGTTCATAAATTATTTCTCTGTGCTACCTTTATTAAACATCTTAAAGTTTCATTATTGTTTATGCCTTTGTTTGTGGAGATTTTGTGGCGTATACTTTGACAATTAGTTTTGGTTAGAGGTCAAGACACTAAGCTAAGGTATTGTTCTCAATTGTAATACTTTTTTATTTATTACCACTAGTCTAGGTAATAAAGAAAGCTCACAGCCGGTGTATTAATTGCCAGTTTTTTATGTTGGAAACGTCGAAGCTGCTAAATGAATAACGATGGAAAAAAAAGCCTTAAATGACGATAAAGTCAAAACAAGCCTTTCTAATGAAGATACAGATAAATCTATACTAATATTATAAAGCTGAAGAGTTTGTTTGTTTGTTTGTTTGTTAGTTTGAACGCGCTAATCTCAGGAACTACTGGTCCGATTTGAAAAATTCTTTTAGTGTTGGATAGTTCATTTATCGAGGAAGATTTTAGGCTATATGTGATCACGCTACGACCAAAAGGAGCAGAGTACCAGTGAAAAATGTTACAAAAGCGGGTAAAAATTTGACCCATTCTCTCTTAGGCCCAGCGCAGACAGACCGGAATAATCCTCGCGCGGTCTCGAGCATTTTCTTTACGGCTAGCGGATGCTCGAGCATGCTCGCGACTGCTCGAGCCTGCGCGAGGAAAACTTTCTAGGTTACCATTCTTCATTAAACAGGCCAGTTTTCGTGAAAATTCGTCAACGATGGTAGACTGGGCCATGATTATAATTGCTCTTTTGACTGAAGAAGAATAAAAATGACGTTATCTCTCTTTAAACTCAGTAACAACATTGAAATTTTTCGTACGATGCTCGCGCGTCCTCGAGTATGCGCGGGGATACCCGCACATCCTCGAGGACGCGCGAGCATTTTTTGTCAGGTTCAAGCAATTATGCACTTTATTTCAATTAATTTAAAGTTGATTTTCAAGTGCGTTAAAAAAATCCTCTCCGCTGCGCTCCTCTTGACTCTTGTGACGCAAACGAAGTTGCGCGGGTCAGCTAGTTGTTCATAAACTAAGGAAATCCTCCACCTTTCTCTCTTATCCTGGCTATTTGTCCCATATGGTGAAGGGTGTAAGCTTTCTTAAATTCTCCCTACACTTCACCCTATCCATGACGTCTTAAAAAAAACTATTTTAAATACCTAGCAATTTTTTTCTGCTACAATCCTTAAAATACCAAACCATTTTCCTAATAGACTTTCCTAATCTACATAATATCTCTTACATAAGCTTACAATAACCGTGTCTTGATAGATATTGATGCTCCGCCAAGTGAGACTAATGACGTGTGACAGTTTTGACAGCACCTGTCAACGTGTAATATGTATGTAATGACGTAGTTTGACAGGTGTCAGGTTACAGCTGTGAGCGCGCTGTGTCGGTCATTGACCTTTGTGTAGTGTCGTTTATATTTGTTAAGTAATGTAGGGGTAAGATGATCGTAATTTGAGGGTATTTTTATATCCTGTAGTGTTTATGATAGTCTTTCTTAATAAGCTTCTTTATCAGGTATAGTTTGTATAAAGCTAGGAATCTGAAGCTATTGGTCTCTGGGCAAGTATTAGAAAAAAAAATAGGGTTCAAAATAATTTTAAAATATATGAAATTAAAGCTTAAGCTGGTTAACCAAAAGGTGTAAGCAGCCTTATATAAATTTTAAAGTTTTATTATAATTTTCGGAAATTAAAATACAGCCTATGTCCCTTGCTAATTTTTGTTCCGATTTTGGGGAATAACGTAAATTACATATATCCTTAATTATACCTTTAATTAAAAACTGAAGTTTTACTCAACAAAATAATTTTATTTTTAACTTTATCGCTTTCCTCTTCAAAACGAGTATTTATCATAAAATGCTGATTTTTATCAAAATGTCGCTTTCCTCTTCAAAATAAAATAGAGTATAAACTAGTGCTCATAAGCAGTGAGCCGTGAAGACAAGTAGGAGAACAGTCAAGTGCGACCTGTTGAGCGATGTTGTTTGTACTCTGATTAGTGGCGCCGCCTGCCGGCAGCGAGGGGCAACGGGAACTCGGCGCGCTACTTCATGTTTGTTTGTTTGTTTGTTTAAAAACTTACCTTATTTGTCGTTTGTTTTGTGTTGAGGTTGAAATAAGGGTTGGTGCTAGTGTTGAGGTGATTTTAATGTGATATTGACCATAACAATGGTTCTTAAAATGGTTCGTAAATTTCCAACTGGCTCTAATATTATTTATTTTATGCCACATAAGTCAACCGGCATAAAATATGATGGATATAAAATATGCTGTATAATAAGTAATTAACATGATTGATTCATCTTTTTTGCAAGATATCTTATCAAAATCTGTCATTTTTAAGTAATAACTTACTTAATTCTGTGTATTTCCTCTGTGTATGTATTTAATTTGTATCCTAATACAAAATTAATTCAATTGTTGCAGGTAATTCTCGTTCGTCGCCATTTGTATAAAACCGTGAGTACACGAGCGTACGTTCAATTAAAATTTCATCGCGCGCCTAATTTAAGCCGTCACCTTTGAAATAGCATGTAGAAATAACACGACATCTTGTATGCAAATAAGATGTTTATGGAAATATACATAAGAGAACTTTACTTGTGAGGCATCTTCTCCGTTCGCGAACTTACCATGCTCTGAGCAATTGTGGTTCGTCGTATAGATTCACAAGTGCTTGAAATGGTTGTTTTTTGTGTCTATTATTGTTTCAAAAAAGCTGTTGGCCCGTTAGGAGAAACAGTAAGAAATCCATTAGTAGTTACTCATATTTATTTGCTAAACATGTGTAATTGTTCAGTTTTTATGCGATAACAAACGGTTTGTTTATTTATTTATTGTCGCCTTTTGAGCTGTATAATGAGGTTTTGCGTGCAGAAACATCAGATATATAGTTATTTCAACAGTATCTTAACTTCTAGAAACTTAGATATTCTTTTTTCACAGATACATTTTTTTCCCACACGTTACTTCGGGGTTTACTATGGGTATTTGCTAAAACGTTACATTACAAATGCTCTAATGTGTATTTCCATTTATAAATTCGCCCACACGAATTCATATCATTAGTCTTGGAGATAAAGTGGTTTTTAACTTGCACGCGTGTAGCGTCGCGTCGTATTGCGTGTGTCGTATACATCTCGGGTTACCGTTGTAAAGGGTGCATGATACATTTGTTTGTATGCTATCGTGAGAGATCGCATTTGTTCGTGGGAAATAAGGTTTGTTGTTGCGGTATCAAGATCATACGAGATTTGTTTTAGAGGAGTTTGTATAGTAAGACGTTTAGGACCGTTTTGTATACAACATTTTACAAGCAATAAATGCAAAATCATTTGATTTGATTATATGTGAGAGGTGGAATATTATTGTTCAAGTTGTTATAGGGTTTTTTTTCACACTTCATATTAGATTTTAAAGACTTTATCAAGCACTATTAATAAAACGTAATTTGTTGCCTAATGCATTGATAAAATGTTAAGTTGATTATTCAGGAATAATTAGATATTCAATCAAAGTATCAAGTCGCAGAGCTCACACTCGGTCGCAAATTTTTAGTTATACTCTCCCATATATCGGCATACCCTGAAAATTATTATACTTTTAAAAAAATATACACTAATTTATTGTTATTTTGACATATCTCAATGAACCCTTACTAAGTTACTACCCACCAAATGACGTAGAACCTTATAAATATGTATTGTGTGTAACGAAACGGAGTCTTGTCTTCTTATGAATCGTTGATCAATTTACTTGAACCGACGTGTGGGGGTGGAACTGGGGGTAGGGGGTGAAAGTAGGGGGTAGGGGGTGAACCGCTGAATTATATTGTGTTGTACTCGGTAGGTTTATTGCGATTAAGTGTAATCTTTTCTATGAATATTATATGCGCGTGAGATTGTGCTTTTATTTTTATTTTGCTGATGTAAATGTTTTTGTTTTGTAAAACAGATTGTTGATGGAATTCAGCATCGTTAGTGAAATAATGTGTATATAAAAAGAGTGTTAAACTTTAGTAGGTATCGTTGGTTTTTGCCTTTTGGCTTTGGCAACTCTTTTAATTAAAACGCCCTGTATATTTTTATAAACTGTCGAAATATTTGTCTGAGTACGTATTGTATTATAAGTAAAGTTATTTTTCTATCATAACAGTATTTAAATCACTACAATTTACTTTGAATAACTCAAATAAATAGACATAATATAACTCCAATTTGCGAGATTATAAATTCTCTTTCACACCAGACTTTAATCAGGTCCAGAATCCAACTTCTGAATAATAATTTTAACCTTCAAACAAAATAATACTACGCGTTCTACAGAAATATATTTAAGGCACACATACTTATTTATTTTAAAGTAAATTGTATATAACTGTAATATAAAGTCTCATATCCTTTCTAAAATTAACATTATAAATATATAGACCTTTTATAAAAGGCTTTTAAACCACGCTCGGATCATTTACTCGACTAGTGATGAAATATTAATAATATATCGTACAACCTTTTAAACACCCTGTGTTATACAGGGTGCGTGCGTAGGTGTAGGGCAAGAGGACATTTATAGATACACGCTTTATATATATTATTATTGGATGTTTTATTTAAAGTTGCCCTAGAAAATATACAGGGGGTTCACTTATGTTGTCCTCGGAAAGGACAAGTGCGTAGTTCTTGAAAAGGGAGAGAGAAAAAAGAATGCTTTTTAACACTCATTTAGATTCATCGTCTTGAATGATAAAGTAATAATATTAATGCATTTATTATGATAAAGCGGGTTACTATAAACTTTTCGTTGTTCCAAAATCATTGTGTTCTAATTTGCAAAGTACTTTAATTAATGATAACCGTATCATTGATTAAAGTACTTTGCAAATAGTTACTTAGTTAATAGTTATTTAGTCTTAGTTACTTCAAGTTAATCATGTATACAGGGGGAATACAATTTTCAAGTAACTAAATTTAAATTATGCGAGATGTTCACATATTTAGTACTTTTACAAACATAGATATAACTTTACAATATTCTCACTTTAGTTTGATATACACAGGGTGTTCACATATTCTCTCCCATTAAACACACATATAACCTGATTACCTATATACATTATATATGTATATACACTAATGTATGTTTTATAAGCATTAGGTATTTGTTTAACAGATTTGTTCTCAGTAATGGCCTGCTACGGCGTTATGAGGAAAATTCGGTAATACCTTCATTTAAGTAATGTGTTTTTGAAAATAGGTAGAGAGATGCTAATGTTGTGATATATCCAAATGATGTTTATATAATCATGAAGAAAGTTTTTGTGTATTTTTTTTAATTTATTTACTGCATTGTACCCTGTAATTAATGTTTTTTTTACCCATTATTGTCCCGCTGCTGGACACGGGCTCCTCACAAACGAGGATTAATGTTAGGTGTACTTTTTATAATCTCGTAATTATGTAAATTTTAAAGATTGATCAGTTAAGAGGTTCCATAGCATAGATTAGGGCTATGTCTAATCAAAGCTAAACCAATAAGACTTTTAATTTGGTCAAATCCGAAAATATCCCCAGATGTACCTCTTACTTAAGGTTTATGAACATTTATTCGCTAAATTAGCAACAACTCAAATCTAAACTATTATTACTGAAAATTGTATTTTTTTAACTTTATGTAGCACAACCTACCGACCATAATAATAATCGTAAATTGACATTCAAACAAACTTATTTCCAAATATCTTATTTTATCGAAAAACAATAGAAAAAGTCTACAACTGTACATCATAAAAGAAACAAAAAGTAATTCATACTGAACCTGAACTAAGGTCTCAGAAGGTCAGCTCATATAAAATGCATGAGTGGCACCTGTTACGCACTGAACCACGTATCGAGGACATTCAATACCAAACGAAAAAGGTATTTTGTACAATACCTGAGTATTGTTCCTAGGCTGTAGTTTGAGCTAGGTTATTTGAAATGTTCTTTGGAGCTGTCTACATCTTTATATGATAGAATATTGCTATGCTTTCTATTTGTAGCGAATTCGGAGATGTTTTTGTTTTAATATAGACAAATTGCTACCTATATCTTTATAACCCATTACTGACCCACTGCTAGACAAACTAGGGAAGGGGGACATATTTTAACCATAATTTTGTTGTTGTTTATTAAGTTAAGTTGTTTATTACATATTTATCTTATTTACTCAATGTTTTCGAAGATTTTTTTGCCATTTATCACATTGTCAATCATATACAAGACAAAAATTCAAAACATACAATCACATAACCACTTACTATACTATCTTACCAGGGACAGAGCGCAATCACATAGAACACACTGACACTACTTAACTAACTTCGAAAAAGGGGGAGGTTCTCAATCGTCTTTTTTTTCTCCGATTACTGAGACAAATATGTGATTTAAACACCAGTAACGTCATAATCTATTTTATTCTGGTGAAATATGCAGTTAAAAAGAAAAGGAAGAGTGAGAAATTTGGATGATAGAAAAAAGAATGACAAGAAAGTCTCAAGTTCATATCAATGAGGAAGGATGTAAAGCTTCTATGAAAGTGAAGGATGTAAAGGATTGTGGTATCGCCGTGTGAAGAGCTGATCTCCGGAGTACAACCTTCAACCGGCTAGGATGACGGGAACCCAAGACGGGATCTCAAGCAGCTCGGTTTCCCGTCTTCTTGACCAGTTGGGTTGTTTATGATGCTTCGTACTGCGGACCTGGACTCAAGGACACCATATCTTTACCATGCCATATCTCAGTATCTGAGCACTACAGTATTTTATTTTGGTCAAAGCCTGCAAGGACGAAATGACCAAGGACAAGTTTTTATATCAAACCAAATAAGACTATAGCCTAGAGCAACCAATACTAAACTTTGGATTTTATTGTGAAAATTCATGAAGAGAATGGATTATTTCCTTGAAAAAAATGTGTTCACGTGATATGTTATTCAATTGAAGTACTGAATGTAATATTACGAATACTGCCTAAGACTGGTCAGTGCTGGCTATCAATTATACTTTTTTCGTAACTATTTATTTTAATATACACACACTTACAAGCACATTCATTTCTATACACGATGCGAACATAAAATGCTTCTCACGCTGGATAGTATTCTTTATCATACACACACATAAATATAACAAAAGTTTACTTCATACGCTATAAATATTATACTAGTCGGAAATAAGAGGTTAATTCTTACTGACCTTTATATTCTACTCGCCACAAGCAAGTATACGGTATATGGTAGATTACGGTAGGTTCAGGTAGACGACGATTATTATAAAGGTGCCTATGTACGTACGTAGTATGGTAATGAGAACGGAAATTAATATTTTTAGAGAATGTGTACATTTTCATAAAAATATATTGTTTTATTTAACATCTGTGTTTATCTTAAAATGTTGAATGTTTGTAACAACTCCAAAGTAACAATGCCTCCTTAAAGTTTTCTATAAAGAAACCACCAAACTTTTTTATATTTGAAATTATTAAGGATCGGAACATAATTATTGTACTTTTTCAATAAATATACTTATCACTATCTATATAATTGGACAACTCACACATGGTCATTTAACTCCAAACTAAGCAGAAACTGTCCCGCGTGGCATTCGAACCCACCACACCACGGTTCCCCTACGGTTCTAAGGTTTTTGCGGCGAGGTGATCACGTTAATTGCTACGTAAAACATATAGACTATGTATCTCGCATAAAATCAGTTGTATCAGCCCACCTTTATACAAAGTTAAAACCATTATGTAAGTACCTGAGTTACCAAAACTTGATTCATATAAAAATAACATTAAACGACAAACTCGTGAAGCCACAGCTAAGTACAAAATCAATAAGGATCCCGGTAATTCGGGATATTGCGTCGTGGAAAGTAATCCGCGGTAATATATTGAATCCCGGCCGCGGTAAACAACGTTATCCCTCGGTAACGTTCATATTTTAAACAACATTTTATTTCTCAGACTTAAAGTTTTTGTGCAAACGAACAGACTGTGTAAAGAAATGGTAGTAAGTTTGGTTTTTTATTAGTGTTAATAAATTGTATAAGAAAAGTGAAAGTTTACTTGTTTCGTATTTTATGTGTCGCAAATATTAAAGTAATTATTCAATTTGTAGGTTTTACTAAGTGAATGTAATTATTTTATCGCTCTACTAATAAACCTTGCGAAAGATTTGGGTAGTTATTTTGTGTAAAATTATTTCTTAAATTATTAACAACTTTGAAACAATCAACCGTGTTAATATTCGTGTAATACATGTTAATTCTCTTTCAATAAAAAAGACAATTAAATTTTCGTCTTACTTAATAGGGCAGTCATTTGAACTCATATCAACCTATTTAACAATTCAACATTTACTCCTTCAAAATCGGCTTTTGATTTGTCACCTTATCTATATTCAATAGATTAATTGCTGAGGAGCCTTAGCAGGAATAAATATCAACTAAACATAACATTTATCCATCAATCGCCAGTTCAAGCGAACATCCCACAATGGCGGAACATAGTGATATTCCATATTTTACGAGATGTTCCCGGCTCATTTACCATCGACAACGCTTCGAGTTTTATATAACAGTTTTATGTACCATTACACTTTATTATTTTGCAAATAACATTGTTGTGAGATGCTTGACCTTATGGTTTTGATGCTTCGGGTCTGATGTCTGGGTAGAGTAAAACATGGTTAAGTTTTAAGTTGCTTAAGTACCTAATTGTCAAGCTATATGTTAAATCCATAAGAATGTTATAGAATTGAAAATGGCTTCACCGTTTTGGATAAAATTTGGAAAGGTAGACTATATCTAGGTAAAGGACATTAAAACTAGTTTCTTTTACGTCCATAGCAGCGGGTAAGAGCTGCTATTAACATTGATAAATGTAATTTTGACCAAATAAACTGTAACTTTCCATAGTGTCAGATTTAGCTATTAACAATTACACTAGTAGAAGCTTTAAAATAAAATAAACCATACTCATATCTAATCACATTTCCATTCATAGCAATATCTATTCCATATAATATCAGGTAGGAACGTGTCCGGACTACCATGACTGGGTGTTTTCCTCAAACTTGGCCGAAATCAATTTGTAATCGAGCTCGCCGGTGTACAGCGGAAATTACTGTTTAATAATCTCTTTAGGATCGATACAAGCTGATGGAATAGATATTACGACAAGAGAACTTGCAATAAGACTATAGTTTACGTATAACGTCGACTATTTCTGATTCCGAGTCTGAATCTTTGAATAAATATAATAGCTTTACTGTTTGAAAACTGATAATAAAAACATTTTGAACACAAATAAAGTGTTAAGTGACTGGCAATATGTTTCATGATCATTATGTGCCTTCCTCGTATGCTTGCCTACTTGAAATCAAACAATAGCTAGCAAAAAGTATGTTTAATTCATCTTTATTAAGTAAAAACAATGTGAACTAACTAGAAAGCCAGTTGCTTTCTGTTTTAACTAGCTTGCTTCAAAACGAGTCATATTTTTTTTTAAATATTACCTAATTTTGTATCTATAAAATAACTTAGAGTAAGCGCCGTAAGCCTGCAATGTATGACAGACACTATATGACCTTAATTTTATTCCAAAATAATCTCGTAAAGTCATAAAGCAATAAATATTAATGAATGTGAAAACGATCTCATATAAATTACACCAATTAAAAGTATAAACTTAAGAGAATAATATGAAATATTCATATTATTCTCTAACATATAACTAACATACAAGTTGATCTTGTTTTGTTTTGAATTATTACTGCGAGTTCGGTGTTTAGTGTTCCAAGTTTCGCCACTGGGTGTTTGATGTCAAAGGTAGGGCTTGAAGGGTAAGTTAGTATAAATTAAGTTGTTCATAACCTGTTCAAAATTAAATGATATTTTGATGGCCAATATTCGTTTTGGTACTTTATTTATCTTTACTTCTACTTAAGTAACTTTTAAACTGTCGCGTTGCATATTTAATTTATGATAGTATACGGAGATTAACGCAAACACGCATTTTACCTTGAAATGCATAACATTTCGGCCGAAGTCAGCCTGCGACCACGGCGCTATATTCTGCATAAGTAGTCTGGTAATTGTAAAAATGATTAAATACTAATTGTAGAGCCGTATTTCATATCATATTGTCAACTAATGAATAATGATAACAACGAAGAACAGCACAATATTTCGGCCAAATAGTGAAATTGTCAAATAACTGACATATATTATATGAACCATACAAGTCAACATTCAAAAAGATCCCTCGAGTATATTTCAATAACAAAAAGATCAGCCCTTAATATTGTAACCCTTAATCCAGTACAATGTAAAGTAACTTAGCACCCCCATAAAACGCTTTACAAAATTCACACGACACGAATTCCTTGTCAAGTTAGCACGAAAACTTCAGAATAATTTTACAAGGAAATAAAATCCTCTGAAAAATGACCAGTGCCCGCTCTTTGAACAGCCAGACGTCGAAACAAAAGGAGGCTTCATCTTGATAAATGTCAGTCGGCACTCCTTTGTGACGCTAACCGAGTGAAAAATTGTTCTCGCCTGCCTCTGCCTACCTTCTTTGTACCTCACTCTTTGAGGGTCGCACCTCCCACGTGGACTTTACCCTCTATTTATGGCCTTTTTGATGCCTCGACAAATTTCTGAAATGTTTTTTTGATGTGTTTTAAAAATCTTGTAATACATTCATACATGCATAATATAACGCATTCTTCCCATAAGGTAAGCAGCCTATAGCCAGTTGCGCTCACCGGTCAGTAAACGATCTGTGGGTAAAGCAAACCTTGGCACGGTCATTCCATTGATTGGTGACCGCATAGTGGGATTTGAACAGGTCTTCGTGTCGGTCCCGGTTGTTGGCAAATGAAGATCCACTAAACATACGATAAAAAAAAGCCGAGGCCAAAGAACGCCGCTTGGTTATGATCCTTACAAACATCCGTTGCCTAATTCACATCTTTGTAATCATGTTATAGACATGACTTTTTATTTTGTTAGTTTCATGTGTGTACGTAAAATTGTAGCGTTATAAAAATTTCAGTAGAGTTAGTCCCGATTGAATTTGCCAACCTTTCCGTTGTCTCCAGGCGCCTCGGGGGCGTGGAAAATTGAAAAACCTAAACGCAAATGCGTAAGACGGATGGGTCAAGTGTCGCACTCAAAAGGCAGGAGCGGTGATTTGTCACAGAGAGATTAGAGTAGCGAGGGAGTAGGAACAGATTGGATGTGTTCTCGGGACTACTGGGACGATCTGTTTCACAATTCTAAAAGGTTTACACAGCTGGTAACTGTAGCCGGTCAGTTCATTGAAGAAACCTTCCGGACGCCTTTTGTGAGCGCGACAAAGGCTATTTGAGCACTACACGGCAGCCTACATTCATGAAAATGTATTGTGTTCTTTACGAAATGTTCACTTAATGTAGTTTTGGGCTCGCTTTCACGTTAAATGTAACTAGATAGCTATGTCCTTTATAGTCTGTAATGTTTTTCTTACGTATATACTTTTATATTTATACCTTTCATACCAAGCTTCCTTCGTTTACCGATAACGTAAAAATATTATTTATGGATTCCTTATTGTATTGTTCTGTAGATTCCTCATCTATTCACAGATTAATGAACAAATCTTCAAACAATACCAACAGGAGCTGGGTCCGGTTTCTTACAAATAACAATGCGAGTAATTCCTTTTCCTTCCTACCTCCAATATAATCCCTAAGTGCACATTTACTATTGTATTAAACCTTAGTACATCGGCATAAGGTTCATATTCGCTTGTTTGTTGTAAAGATATCTTTGTTGCTCTGTTCAATGGGGCATTGTTTCAGCGATCAGTTTTCAGAAACGTTTGATGGTATTAAAACTTTGTCGTCAAACGTTTTCCTTTGAAATATCGCACTTTGTTTGTTGCCAGGTGTTTTGTTTTACAATGTAAGAAACGCCAAGTTTTCTAAGCCTGCGTAATTTATATTTTAAGTTTTCAGGATTATGAAGGAAATTGTTATTAATGGAATTATTATGTAATTAGGACTTGCCTTTTGAATTTCTTTGCTTTCGACCTACTGCTGTCTATGTACCCCCTAAAATTCACCCACGAATTGTCTACTGATTAAACAACATCTTAAAGTTTTGTCTTGATCACTAATATATGCCTTATCATGTGTCCTAAGCCTTTGTTTAGTAAAGGCGAACTACACAATAACCATTACGTAGGCAGCTCTATTCAAATTCTAACGATATAGAACAATACAATCAAGTAACAAAGTACCCGCATACCGCTACAAAAACCGCATCGAATCAATTCCACGTCCACAGGTTTACATTAATGAATTGTATCAAACCACTGAGCGTTCATATACAAAGAGTATAACTACATAACTACATACATAGTGCGGTGATGTAGCGCCGTCCGTCTGTGCATTCAACACAAGCAAACAAAGCGGCCCTGTATTGTCGACGCAAATGAACCGAGAGAATTGAAAACTGATGAAATACGATTGAAAAGTGAATGGAGTGTGGCAAACAGAGCAAATGAATGCCTGTTAGCAGTCGACGCCCCGCACCCGCCCCGCACACGCTCCGTTCCCGCCCAGCAGCCGCACCGCCCACGCTCCACTGCTCCCCTAATGTAGGCCACTGGGCTATCCATTATTCCATTTTAAATGACAACTTTTATAACGATTATTTTTCAAACGTCACAAGTATTGCGCTGGATATTTCCGACGTGATTCCTTTCACTTCAGAGAGCTTCGCTTTCTGAAATGATTTTCGCTTTGGCAACTAACAAAACGACTGATATTTTTGACTGTCAGTTTCAGCTTTGAGGGTACTTTAATAAGTTTTAGTAGACGTGATAGTTTTAGGCGGTAGGAGCCGAGGAGTGGCGTAGTGAGCCGAGGAGCGTCGAAGCGGAATTAAATAAACGTAGTCACATGTAGGACATAAAGCTCTTTGTGTTGAGTAAGTTGGTGTGAACACAAATTGAATTCGTAATTCTCGTTTTGAAACTTGGTAAGCGGCTTTGGTGTTTAGTGATGTTTGAGTTAGTGCCACTCGCTGAGCACCATTTGCTACGGTCGCTTTAATGAGACAGAATTTTATATGCGAGTAAATAAGAGCAAAAAAGGTCTTCTAATATAAATCTTGTTGTTGATATTTGAAGATGTTTGCTTATTTTGTCAGTAAATAGAAAGAATGTAAGTACTTATATGTATCGCAACATTAGAGTAGCGAATCAAGGTTCATTATGATAAATTACTTCTCTTAATTATATACCGTTTTTGCTCAATAGATGTAGTTAAATAACGAAGACAAGGTGGTTTGTTATAATTTAAAAATAGCAACGAACAAAAGCAAACCATTTCTCCCTTTGCACTAGAATAATATTTCACAAACTTTTCATTAAAAACAAGCCCTTTCTGTCCACTAAAGGGCACAGTTATAACTAAGTACAGTTACAAAGTATGAGGGCGCAACAGTTGATCGTTGCCTTCATTCTCGTCAAAAGGCTTTGTTTCTCGTGAACCCGTCGCGTGCCCGTCGTGTACCCGTCGTGTGCCCGTCGGTTACTTATCGTGAGTTCTCCGTCCCAGTGTCGGGACACCGAGGTATTTACGGGTGACGTTTTACATCGCTGTTGTTTAGAAAATAATTCTTTCAGTTATTTTTTGTTTTGAGATTAATGAGTTAGACGTTTCAGCTGGTTATTGTGACTTTTGTGTTTTGAAGATTTTGTAAGAGTTTATTTTTAGGTTTTTCTTTTTGGTGTAATTGTGTAGAGGCTTTTTTGGACAAGATTATGATTGTAGAAATTGAAAGTATTTTTTTAGTTCTACTTTCATTATAAGCCCTTTTTTAGGTTGTTTAACTTCACTGTTATGAAATGCACGTACTATAAGTAGTAAAGATTGGTCTCAACTGCAAATAAGCTTTTTTTTCAAATGACTTCTTTATCATATTTAGCCAGAAGTTTTAACACTCGACCTGTACGTCACTCCTTTTATTATTTCATGGAACTGTTTAACAAAATATCGTCAATAAAATAATAGAAGTTACACCAAAAACACAATGATACATACTACCTACTATCAAGATTCTCTCCTCACTGGCTAATACGTTCATAACAAATGCTCCTCCAGTTCAAACAAATGCGACAATGTCTTTGTTTTCCATCAACACCTCCCCGCGCGCCGTGTCGTAAGTAATGCTTCGCTATAAAACATGAGACAGACACTGTGTGCGACACAGTGCGACACAGGTGCTATTTGTCACTGTGTAGTGTCATGTCCTCGCTTGTTACGGAATTTTGGAGATAAGTTGCATAATGTAGAATGTTTAATGTTTGAAATCTGAGCGAGTGATATTTCTGGGAGATTGTTTGCAGATGTACTGATCTTGGACAGGTTTACCTATGTATTTGTTGTTGCTAATACCGTCTGAAGTACTTGTCACGTTGATAAATTTAAAGTTATTATACCAATGCTAATAAATTTTGAAATTGAACTTATGACACTATAGCAGAAGTAATGTGGTAACTATATTATTCAAAGCTATAGTTGTTAATGGAAGGTAATTGACACTTCCCATGTACTCGTATGCAAAGTCACAAATCCACCTTTTTGACACGTGCGAAATTCTAATTTAACCACACACATCTAAAATATGTTTATTTAATGGACAAAATGTTGAAACAAACCCTACTAACTTAGTGTCTTGTCTTAAGTGTCTGCTAATTGGGGACCCTCTAAACGAAAGCGATATTCGAAATATCGTAACAAACTCGATAAAGTCGCGTCCCCGCAGCGTCCCCGCGCCGTCCCTGCGCCGTCCCCGCACCGTCCCCGCGCCGTCCCCGCTCCCCATCGGAAGTTAATTGATTAATAGCAGAACATTAATCACTGTAATGTTTAAAAACACGGAGTTATTTTGAGAGTGCTTTATAAACAAGCTATTTGCTAATTATACGCTCGACTTGAGAAGGTTTGTTTGTCTTCTGTCCTCTTCTATTACATTAAGGGTGCGTAAATATTTGTACCGTTATATTATGTGACATGTTAACTTTTTGTTAAAATAACTGTAAGTAGTAATACTTTCAGTTATTTGAAGTAGTTTTACAACAACTATTCGTAAAATTGTGTGCAAATTTTCCTATAATTTTAATTTTGTTCCAAGCAAGCTACAATTCCTACAAACCTCTATCAAAATTAGTTTTTTTCTTAGCGGTTGTAAATGACTAAATTATTAAATATCTAGTCTAAACAAATTTAAAAGAATCTTGAGCAGCACATAAATGGTAGAAGTAGAAAACGTAACTAACGTCACTGGTAATCTAAGCTACTGAGAAACACATCAAAGGGCCGGAAATTCAATCTTCAAAGTCAATATAAAAACTTAGAAGCGTTAGCATAAAAACCATGTCAGGAAGGCAGAAAGGCAGGTGAATAAAAAGAGCTGAGTTTATTGATAAATTCCCGTGGCGTGGCGGCTTTAATCGTGGCCTGTCGTGACTCCGCCGCGGGCTTTGAGCAGACGACGATCAATTTCCGTTGCGCATCGCTCTACAACACCCGCTATCTATTAGCGACAGATGGTAGTGAAAGAAAGTGAAAATATTTATTAGGTGATACAGATATTTAACTTAGTGATAGACAGTTAATTTGAAAATTCTACGGTCATGTTAGTAGATACAGAACATATATTTTTTTAATGCTTTTATTTATATAATATATCACATTATAAAATACATACAAAAATCGCCGAAATATGAGCCAGTTTGTTGGCGATAATGGCGCTCTTTTATTTACAATTATTTTTATTATACAATTATTACTTAACGACTATAATATCTTTGCTAAGGAATGTTGTAACGGCAGCCACAGTCATTTGTTTATTGCGATAAAAATGCTTCAGCATGCCTTTAAACTTCAAAATGACGTTCAGCACCCCTTTTCGAAACGGTTGTTGGTTAAGTGACAATTCCTTAATACAAAAAATCTGAGGCAACAACATTTCTTCGCAGTAAATGAATTATTTATTTTGACTTTTACGTAGTTTTTGTCAATATCACTGTAGACTAACTCGGTATACTGCAAGGATCTTCCGTCGTGCCGCTAGTGGGGAAGGGCCTTTAATAGTAGATAAATATCAAGACAAATTAGGTGATATGAGTGCGGGTGATTGCCGCCGCGATAGTGGCAACCTCTTGATATCGACCTGATTGATATGTCTGAGGTTTTTGAAAAAAGTTTATTTGATGGCTCGTTTTGGGGATTTTAGATACTGTATTTTATTTAATTAGATTTTGTTACATCATATTTTTATTACAAATATGTATGTTGTCAAGAATCGTGCTTATAAAATAATCTGTGTGAATTTTTAAAAGAAGTTGCAAATCTTTTTTACATTTCCGGTGAATTTAAACTTTTCAGAGATAAGTATTAATATATTTTCAAAACAAATTTTGAAATGAAACTACTCGTATTCCTTTGTTACACTTTAAAAATAAAACACGGTTGAACGATATATAAAACGACTATATCAACAATCATTAAATTATTAACAAACATACACAAACAAACAACGTCTTGCGATCTGCTTCCTTCCACATTGAATTTCTAAGGATGCACTTTGCATTATTTATATTATCATCCACTGTACGGTCCATGTGGTACATGCAACTGGTCCCAAATACTTAAGTTGAGAAGAAATATACATATAGTACTTTTTTATTGTTTGACGAGAATATTGTAATTTGCGCTATTTTAACTTGCATGACGTGTAACTTTTTCTCTTTATTTACAAAACCATAGTCATTCATTTTTTCTGCTTTATAAAACGATTTGAAAATTTTACATCTATACTAATACTAATAATATTATAAAGCTGAAGAGTTTGTTTGTTTGTTTGTTTGTTTGAACGCGCTAATCTCAGGAACTGCGGGTCCGATTTTAAAAATTATTTCAGTGTTAGATAGCCCAGTTATCGAGGAAGGTTATAGGCTATATAACATTACGCTACAGTCATTAGGAGCGGAGTAGCAACGAAAAATGTTACAAAAACGGGGAAAATTTTGACTCATTCTCTTAAATGACACAAGCGAAGTTGCGCGGGTCAGCTAGTCACAGATAAAACCTGGATACGAAGATTCATTTATAATAAAAACAGGTTACCTACAATAATATATCTTATAAATAACTTAGTTATACATCTCTCCTTAATCTGCCTAGAAAAATATCCACAATATTAAAAGAACCCACTAACAATAAATAACAAGGGTTATTTAAAAGGCTGTATTCTTCGTTTTTATAAAGATTTGTTATTTGCAAGACGAGATGTATCGCACCCCCGCGCCTCTGGCTCTCACAGTGGGATCGTCTCGGCTACTCTGTGGTACCAGTGCACTTTTTCTTACGTTTTTAATAAGAATATTGCTAATTTTCTCCTCTACTGTAGTTAATTTTGTTTGTAAGATATTGCAGGCTTCTGGGTGGTTATTATTCTTGAGAGTATTGTGGCTTGTAGTTTATGGAGACGGATAATTTTATTAGTCTTTTGCAAATGTACTACCGTTTTTTTTTTGTATTAGAATTTGTTTGCCATTGTTTGTGTATTACGTATAATGTTCAGAAGTTGATATAAGAACACAGAAATAAATATTTTAAGATATCGCGTGACGTAATTAAGAACTTAAAGTCCACCTTGCACACGAAGTTCTGTCATCGTTAAGACATGCAATTTGTGTCTATTTTGTGGTCGTTGTTTATATGTTAGTAAAAGTCGCGACACAACAGCAATTCTTAGTGCGGGAGTTGTCTTTAAAAACATTAAGACTTAGTGCCGAAAGGTCAAGTAAAATAAAACGAATTTTCACGTCAACATCCAAATAAGTTTATCCAGAAGTAAAATAATATCGAGATCGTGCTCCCAAAACCTGCTGAATCGCCTTTCTAAAACAATTGATATTCACTAGTCGTGAAACCACTTAATCCCGATAGATTTGAACGTGCACTTCCCACCTAGTTCAGCATTCTAGGCACATTTCAGCTGAATTTCTAGCTTCAAACGCTGAACAAAGTAACACGTCTCACTATACTTGCCATATCGTAGATGATTGGCACTTGAAATTCAATCGAATGTTCTAGAACAGGGTTTCTAAACCTGGGGTCCGTGGAACTGTCGGGTCTACTGACAATATAGAAGTAACGCCGCGCGGTTAAGCGTTTGATAGATACATGTAACAAAACCGCGCGGCGCTATAACTATCGCAATATAGGTAAAATATTACGTAAGCAAAATATATCCATAGAACTTCTTTGCGTATAAAAGTGTATGAGCCTAATGATTTATCGTACTATGGTTAGTAGTTAACCTAGAGTCGAAAGTTGTTCAAGCCGACCGAAGACTTTTCACGTGGCTTAACGACTGTTATCTTAATAGTCAACGGAAGCACGGAAGTGCCCAGTTAAAATACCACTATGCGGTCACCCATCTATAGAATGACCGCGCGAAGCGTTGTTTAACCTACAGATCGTTACCGGTGAGCGCAACTGGCTATGAGCGCCTCACATATCATCGCTTATCATAATAAAGTGGCGCTAGATATTCGCAAGAGAAAAGGTTGAGAAATCCTGTTCTAGAAGCAAGTAGAAGTTGGTCGGGTAGTTCTAGAAAACTGTTGAATATTTCATCACGTAACGTGCGAGCGAGACGGAAAGTGAACAAGAACTATCGCGATGTCACTTTGCAAAGTAAATGTGATTTTTGCTACTGTTTCGGTTTGCGTTTGCATTTCAAAGAATTGTGGTTGAAATATGAGGAAGTAATAAATTAAATGTGATATAAAGTCGTTTTGGTTTCTTTATAAAGTAGAACTTTGTTTTATTGTTAAGTTAAGTATATGTGTGTGGCAGACAATGAACTTAAAGATTGTTTAAAGAACGTTTCGTCGCTGAATGTGCTGTTGTGCATTTCTGTTAACTGATAAGACGATCATACTTGAATAATTATTCACCAGATTTTTCAGGTTCTTAATAATACTCAACATTTACCCTCTTATTCATAAAGATACTATAAACCTATTTTAGTTTAAACACTACTACAATATGTTTTCTCTTTTTCATTTCGGTAAGGAGTCAAAGAAACAAAACACTTTATAAGTTTTTCATAACTTCATATATTTTTATGAATAAGAGGGTTAGAATTTAGAATACAACAAATAATCTCCCGTATGTTAATATATACAATACTTTTTGTTTAAAAACTGTTAAAACCAAACTTCCTGATATCTTATTCCTTATTATAACATACCAATAGAATAATATCAAACTACGCTAATATTACTCTTACATTTTAACTATAAAAATCTTTCATTCGCAAACATAAAATGATAAATATATAGTATAAAATAAAACTGTGAGTGGTTATAAAAACTCGCTGGAGTGTGCATTTATTTTTATTGTGCAGACGCAAGATGCAGCAAACGGACGTTTATAACTATCATATTGTTTCTACTTTAAGAAAATATATTTACTATGAACTTACGTTTTAATATAGTAAACAATTTTTGGAGGGAGTAGATAGAATAACTCGTACTTTTCTGTAGAATTTACTTAATCTTACAGACGTCTTTCTGTATCAACTTTTAATTACGGCAAAATTGTTAGGGCATTTTCTTCATTGGTGTCCTATGGTATAATTTTACATGGAACCAAACCTAATGTAAAATGCGTATTCGCGTTAGTTCCGTTATTTTTGTGTTAGTTAGTAAGTAAGCTTTTATTTATTTATTTATTAAAAGAGATTGTAGAACAATGCTTTCTTAAACTATACAAGTTTTAGAGCGAATGTTCAAGTTCTGATTACACGAAACCAATCACTTTGCTATTACTATTATGTCAGTTATCTTGGGTTAAAAAGAAGATCCATAAAGAACGATAAATTGTAACATCTTTAGTAATGCTCCCTTTCTCTTCTTAAGTTATCTATTTACTATGAGCTCTTTTCGTTACTTTAGTACCTGTGCACTTGTTAATTTGATTATAGAAATACGTGAACAGCTCGCATAAAAAGCTAGCGATAAGTTCGGTTTTCCGGTTCTTGTTACTAAATATTGGGAAATGGTAGCATTTCAAATAGTGTCATCATCATCATCATCATCTCAGCCGGGAATCGTCCACTGCTGGACAAAGGCCTCCCCCATCGAGCGCCAATAGGACCGGTCCTGGGCCGCCCTCATCCATCGGACTCCGGCAACCCTTACCAGGTCGTCGGTCCATCTTGTGGGGGGCCTGCCAACACTACGTTTCCCGGTTCGTGGTCGCCACTCCAGAACCTTTCTGCCCCAACGGCCATCGGTTCTGCGAGCTACGAGTATGTGCCCTGCCCACTGCCACTTGAGGTTCGCAACTCTTAGGGCTATATCGGTTACTTTGGTTCTCCTGCGGATCTCCTCATTTCTGATTCGATCTCGCAGGGAAACTCCGAGCATAGCCCTCTCCATTGCCCTCCGGGTGACTTAATAGTGTAATTTACCTTAAATATGGCCATTTCATGTATTCAAAAGTGACCCGGTTTTACTGGTACAAGGAACTTATAATGTTGCTTATATTATACATGAACGAGTAACGTGCTTCAGTCTGGGACTCGTCACAAACACGTGTCTCCTCAAACGCTAACAAATCACTGAATATACCATCACTAGGGAATTACTTCGCCGAACTATGTCTTACGTCACACTTCTAGGAAATAAGCTCTATGTTTAGTTATGTAAAGTCTATTCTAGTGTGAGTAGTAGACTATAATTAAGTTTATTTTAAATTGTTATACTTTAATTGTATACAGATTAGAACACTTTCTTGTACTGTTACGGACGTACTGTGATTACTTGAAGATTTTGTGAAATACATTTATATTCTTGCTGTATTGAAGTACTATTTTCATGAACAAGCATTAAATCGTACGTTAACAACTTTATATTTAAATTAAATGAAGTGAAAATACTTAATATTGTTTTCCGTTTCTATTAATATTGATATTGTTTTCTGCACAAATCTTCACAATTATTCTTAAACCACAAAAAACTGTTTAATTTCGCAACGAACGAAAGCCCACACTAACACAAAGCGTGCTCTGTACGAATATCTTCGTAGAGGGTGACATTTCCACAACCTCACATCTCTCATACATATTAAGTGAGCACGTGCCTTCAAAATTAATTAGAAGCCGCGAGATTCACTACAATCAATCAATTCTCCTCTGAACGTAATTAAACAGCAGTTGTCGACTTACGTGTGATTATCTGACGGATAACGGGAGACAGTAATTGGTATAAGGTTGCAGATATCATTAGGAAGGCTTTGTCGGCCTCAGAACTCTCGGTTAAGAGCCGTTTATGGGATTCATAGGATATATGGAACTTAGTTCGTAACGTTAGATTAGAAACGTTAAATAAATAAAAGAAAAGCTATGTCATAGATATAATTATAGTATTAAAATAATTACATTTTAGATACTTTATTATGTTTGTTAAGTAGGTAGGTATTAATTTTTAGTTTCATATATGTATATGTTAAGAGCGTATTCTGGCCAACAAGCTTGAAAGCTTGGCGAGTAAAATTATCTGTTACCACATATGTAAAAATTACTTTTATTTCAATTAAAAAAAAAAGAGTTCAAACAATTTATAATTAAATGTGTCACTTGGCAAAAGTACTTTATCGGGAAAACAAAACCATACATATTACATAGCCGAGAATAAAAATAGTAACCGAAAAAAGCCTAAAAAATATTTTTAACAATATATTTTTTACCTTTAATATTGTAAAAAAAATGCAAACAATTTTTAATAAATATATCGCTTTTTGATAGTGCAAACGCAACAGGCATTCGATAAAATATTTACGATAAAATCTCGATTGCAATATCGATGTGACACAATGAAAGCTCTCAAAGAATATTGCAACAAAATATTTCAGTTTTAATACTACCCTCTGTTATTCTGTATCACTGCACCCCTTTACAAAAATGTACAGAAAAACTGTTCTGACTTCAATAAAGTTAGTGAACATTTAAACTGCGCAGAATGAAACATCGAGCGGTATTCCAATTACTTTCGATCGACAAAAAGAGAAGCGCTTCGAAGCAAAGTATTCGCTTCCGAAGCAAAGAATTTCAAGTACTTGATATATTTATCTAGGGCTGTCGACTGTGGTTCATAATTTGGAAAGTAGAGTTTATGAATAGCAATTTATGTTAATTTTGTCAACAGTTTTTGAACAAAAAGTCGTATTATTGTTTTTTAAATAAAGGATTAAAAGCCAAAAAATACTTTCTGAACACTTTCAGACGCATTAAATATTTTATAAGACAAATAATTATATGTATAAAGTAAGTGACAGTAAAAAATTTTGGGGTCTACATATTTTTAGGCACACAAAATCAAAAATTTCAAGCACTAACTTCTTGGAACAAAATTTTACTTACCAATTTTTTTACCTTGGCAGCCCTGAATTTACAGGATCGCAGAGATTGTAACTGAATATAATTGCGAAATACCGTTGCCGGCACGTCGACAGTGCGCGCTGTGCATTATTCCCTGCACTATTTTTCAATCTGTAAGACACGGCGCGCACTCGCGATTAGCCGCGAACTTTCACCCAACATGAACTATTTGCGAATTGTTGAGTCGAAGGCATGCAAATAACATGAGTTTTAGGTATTCGAGCTCGTTCATGCATGAGGTTAGGTATGTTACCTTATGAGTGAAGTATGTTAAATTGTTTACGTTGAGTAAGTACTGAAACATCATATCTCATGTCATATTTATTTGTCACTAAACTCAACTATGTGACGACTTGCGAGAGATGACTAGTGATTCTCGGCTGTGGAACACCCCAAAACATAAAAAAACATCCTTTAAACTTTACTATTTAACTAAATCCTTCGTTTTAAATACGAGGTTTGTATAAAATATTCTAATAAGAAACTTTTTTCTTTATTAGCAATCACACTTTCTGATCATTTAACCGTAGTTCATTGGCAAATCTTCAGAGTATTTCATTATGCCTAAAGACATTTTAAGTATCTTCACAAAGTCACAAATTTCTATCAATAATTTAGTTCGTAAGCCTGTAGTAATACTTCTACTTTCGCAAACCACCAGTCTCTTGGGCTCTTTGATTGGAATATTAATCGCATTAAAAGCTTTGCTTCCATTTCAAATTGATTATTTTCTTTCAATACCTGTGACATTCCTAATAGGGTCTTAAGTTGTCGCAACTTGCTCCCAAAGACGGCGTTCTACGAAAAAGATTATTTAATTAGACTTTCACTTTGTTTGCGAGTGAATACCATGCTTTTGTTGTAACGTCGACGGAGACTGACATGATTATTAAACTTCCAAACGTACAAAGGTAACTCAAACGAAAATCATCGCAAAATGAAAGTTAAACTTTTTAAACTCGGACAAAACGCGCTCGTATCTCTGCGGCAAACGTTTTAGGACCCGGCGACGTTACCCGCTCTAATTAAACTCTCACATTAATCATGATGCGAGGCAAACGCGGCTAGTTTTATTTATCCCACACGCCCACATAAATGTGGAATAAGAAAAGGACGTCTCAAAGGGTCGCGGGGATCAAAGGGACTTTAAATGTTTGCGCTAACTTTGTTTGTTTATTTAGGGCGCACTTCCCGGGACTCGCCAAGTCTCTCGCCGATTTGTTTTCGGGACTATTACTGAGTTATATTTACGTAATGCTCAGCAATTAGACGAAAACTTTTATTAAAAAACATCTTTATTTCATTACTAAAATCTTGTTAGTTGCCAGCGTCTCGCAGAAAAGTTAATTGAAATTTCGTGTTGGTGCTGTATTTTGTAAAAGAACTAGGGATTTCAGAGCTTTCCATTAACAGCGAAACTTACGCTGAAATTATAATGGAAAATGTTTTATGCAGGAGTTAAGTCTCGTAGCTAGTAAAATAAAACGAATCGTTTACATGTACTGAGTGTTGTATTTAATTCTACGCTCAAAAATTAGTTTGTTGTAAGAGCAAAGGCATGAGTCTGTGTCTACATGCGCATCATGTTGTCTGTGCCCATGAGCATGAGGTCCTTGTAGGAGTAGCGCACGAGCTTGTCGCGGTGCAGGTACGTGAGGTCGTCCTGCCTCATCACCATGTCGGACATGTCCACGTCCTTGCTGATGTTGGCCATGTCCATGTCCTTGCGGTACACCATGATGTCGTGGAACTTCATGTTGTGCGTGAAGAAGTGCGCCTCCTCGATCCTCCTGTCGAACGGGAAGCCGAGCGGCATCGTGTCGAAGCAGATGCTCCAGCGGCACGTCTTGTGCTCCTTCATGGTGGTGAGGTCGACGGTGGGCAGCACCAGGCCGGTGCGGATGGGGGTCACGATGACGAACATCTGCAGCGGCAGACCGCCGAGGCGGCCGAGCGGAAGCAGCAGCCTGTGCGGGAAGCCGACGCGGCTCTTGTACCACCAGCTCTCCACGTCGAGGTTCTTGAACACGGTGCCGCCGGCGCCGACGCTGCGCTCGAGGATGTGGCGCGTCCAGGGCCGCTGCTCGATGACGCCGTGCATCTCGAGCGAGTCGCGCACGATGGTGTTCTTGCCGGTCTCCAGCTTGTAGCGGAACGTGTCGATCTCCAGCATGTCCATGCGCTTGTCGTTCACCATCAGCAGGCGGCCCATGCAGTCGTACTTGGGGCCGATGAAGATGCGCACCACGCAGTCGACGGTCTTGTCGGAGGTCACGTCCACGGTCACCTTGAAAGGGTGGTGGTTGAGGCGGCGGGTGCGCGCCACGAACGTGAAGTCGGAGCGCTTCTTCTTCATCTCGACGTCGTCGAGGTACACGGCGTTGGTGATGTCCATGTCGTAGTCGTCCATGAAGGTGACCAGCTTGTCGGTGGTGATCTTGTCCACCTTGACGCCGGGGAAGTCGAGCTCGTCGCGCGTGTACACGGGCAGCATCTTCTTGAACATGACGAACATGTCGGTGACGCGCTTCATCAGCCGCCAGAAGACGGGGTCGCGCAGGCACGTGGTGTACATGTCCAGAGCGGTGGGCACGTATGTGTATCTGTCGACATACAAAGTATCGTTCACGACAGTCCTGAATGAAGCAGAAACCCGTAGAGCCGACAGCTCCGAGACTACTTACGTGTTCTTGTTGTACACGTTGTAGGCGAGCATCTTCCTCATCAAGTGCATCATGTGGAACATCTTGGCGTCGTCTCCGACCAGTCCCATGCCGCCGAGCACCATGCGCGCGAGCACCTCTATGTCCTCGGGCTTCCTCAGGTTGATCACGGTACCGTCACGCTGCAATCGAGAGGAACTACTTAGAAATCTTGCTCTGGTTAAAATATGGTATGGTTCACATCGTCTATATTGCAAGGTATACTCACGCGCTCGATCTTGCCGGTCCAGATGCCGTTGCGCAGCATCCTCTCGATGTCGTCCAGCATGTTCTTGACCTTGATGTTGTCCTTGGTGACGAGCACCATGTTGTTGCCGCGCACGGGCATCTCGTAGCCGGTGTGCAGGCGGATCTTGGGCCAGTAGCCGGTCTTGAGGGTCTTGTCCCACACGATGGCCTTGATGTCGCACATGCCGCGGCCCAGGCGCTCCAGCCTCAGCCTGGCGAGCAGCTGCAGGTTGGCGTAGGCCAGCACCTCGCCGCGGCGCTCCTTGTTCAGGTTGTAGACGTCGTCGGTCATCCAGTAGGGGTAGCTCATGTGCAGGTAGTACATGTAGGTGTTGAGGTCGATGTCCTCGGTGAAGTACGAGATGCGATCGTCCTCGGTGAGCGCGGTGCGCACTCCCTTGCGCCAGTCGATCACCACCAGGTTCTTGTCGGTCACCTTGATGCCGTAGTACTTCATGAGCACGGGGTCGTTGACCGCCCTGGTCATCTTCATCACGTGGGTCTTCTCGATGACTTGGCTGTCGACGAAGAAGTAGGGGTAGATCTCGTAGGGCGCGGGCAGGATAATGCCCATGCAGTCGGTCCTGTGGAACACGGCGGCGGTGAGCGCGTACACGAACATGCCTCCGTTGATGCGCTCGCGCAGCCAGCAGCAGGTCCTGATGAACACGTCGAAGTCCTTGGCGAAGTACAGGATCCTGAACACCTTGACGGCCTGCTCCATGTGCAGCCGGTCACTGTGCACGAAGATCTCGCCGCGCGGCAACATGCCCAGCTTGAACGTGTCGATGAAGGTCTTCACCACGTCCACTTTCTGTGAACATTGCAACAGTGCTGCTTAGACCCTGGTGGAACTGTGAAGTACCTGCGTCACAAGAGTGTACTATGAATGTGTATCATGTATAGATGTGTATGTTCTCACCAGGTACTTGTCCATGTTGTCTTCGATGGTCCAGTCGCGCGCGATCTCCCTGATGTCCTCGTACATGGTGGGCTGCAGGATGTGGTTCAGGAGCTTCATGATGCACAGCTCCTTCATTTTGATGTCCATGGTCACTGGGAACGTAGAACAATTTCATTGTTAGTATGTAGTTAGGTTCGGTTTGTCGGAGGAATAGTATTTGGAAGTGCGTGATAGTTACCCATGCTCTCCTTGCCGATGACGTAGTTGTAGGTGTCATCCTTGAGGACGGTGGCGGAGGCCAGCGCCAGCGCGGCCGCGAGTATGAGCAGCTTCATGTTGGCAGTGAGGCTCGAGCTCGACTGTGGCGCTGTGAGGAGCCTCCTCGCTTATATACTGCTTATCAAACTGCGTTATCTGTTTGTTTTCAACAGGTGATGATAACCCGCGCTCTCGAAGTTTTGACCCGAGAGTGGAGACATTTTATGCAGTTCATTTATGCAATTTTACAGTACCGACACAAGCGTGTTACCTGTTATACTTTGATAGTTATATTTCAAAAAGTTTGTGGCTACTTCGGCGACTGTTAGCCAATTCTTTTTTACAAATTCGTTGTACAATAATTTAATAATAGAGAGGTTATAGTTGAGTGTTTAATTTCTTTTTTATATATTATAATATTCAAAATTATATATGAGTATATTTTAATCTTTAAGTATTAGGTATGCCACGGAATGCACCCAGAGTTAAATACTGTAACAAAATGGTTACCGCAAGACCGCCGTCGGCTACAGACAAGGCCTAAACGGAATTGCAGGTATGACCTGAATGTTTTCCTGGAAGGTTAGCCAGACATAACCAATGCAAGCGGGAGCATGAACTTCAGGGAAGAGGTCTTTGCTTAGCATTGACAATACACTCTGCAGTTAATAATGGCGTGTTAAATAGTTTGTAAGCACAGTGAAACATGTACATTTTCAAATCTTCGATTTAAGTGTTTTGCGTCCTTGTACTGTGTTACCCGTTAGTGACTTTAAAGTCAGTTTTGATATTTTTCTTCACATTGGGATTAAGATCTGAGTATCTGGGTACTACATTAAACACTTTACGATGTATATAAGAACGTCACGGCAATTATATATCGTTACTTGTAATATATGTGCTTAAGTCTAGACCGGCTATCTGTATTTTAAATCTGATATTGACACTTGCGATTTGTATTTTTTTCTTATCACCTTCTCAAAGCAAAAACGTAATCGAACCCACGACACGTAGCCTGGTGGTGATAGTAACGAATTGATAGGTATGTTTTTTGCGCTCATTGGTCGGTAAACGATCAGTGGGATTAGCTATCATAGCGCGGACATTCTATAGATAGTCACCCATCTATAGAATGTCCATTGATATTTTATAATTGTATTTGAAATTAACGTCTCCTTGCTTCGGAGGGCACGTAAAAATTGGTCCCGGTTGTTATCAATAAGATAACAGTCGTTAAGCCATGTCAAAGACCTTTGGGCGGCTTGATCAACTTGACACTAGGTTGACTATTCATCATAAGACGATTGAAAGAATTATTGGTAGTTTCGATATATTCATATTCATAATACGTCGTTTAGAATATTTTTGAGCTTGCGTTGACCATTTCACGTACCGATAAAGTGCACATTACCAATCTTTGGCTTGTGAAATAGCTGAGCGTCTTCGTACTTTGCAGGGCACGTTTAAATTGACCCTGAAATTGAGATAATAGTCTTTAAGCCAAGGCAGAAACATATGACTAACTGAAATAATCGTGAAGCTCGCTTAACTACACGAATTAGTGTTCAGTTTGTCATGTCAATGTGTAAACGTCATCCACCCAGTAGGTTATTTTAAATTTCATTTTTTTTTGTTATATTTAGGCATTACGTTGTTACGTTAGAAACTCACATATTGGGAGCACTAACAATATATCTGGTGTGGGATTTAAAACCAAAAAATCTCAGTAGCAACTAGAAAATTAATAATGTTTCTTAAAAACAATTTGTTTTGTGTGAAGACGTAGGTGACGAAACATGGAAAATAAATATATGTTTACATCATTATAGTATTTTTTATTATCTTTACTATCCCACTGCTGGGCAAAGGCCTACTCTGACCAGTTTCTATAAAAAGTCATCTATATCGTAAATATGCTAATAAAAAAACCTTAAGGTTTTCTTTTCCTAAGAAATATTTTACCTGTAACAGTCAGTAATATCGTGTGGCTGGATTATTTGACAATTAAAATAACGAGAAAACATACTTGCAGAATAATAATATTAATATGCTAGGTGAAGAATTCCTTTGCCGTCAGTCTAGTGGTAAGAAATAGAATGACTATTATATGTTTTATCTCTTACAAAAAATATTTAATAAGCACTCATTTTGTCATTTATTGCCAAGGGTATCATGCATTATCCATCTTGGCTTAGTGCCCTGTCTTCACTGAAACAGACAGGTTACTACGGCCAGGGCAACTTGCACCGAAACGTACAAAAAACTCGAGTTTCTCACTATTTAAGGCTTTGCTACACACATATTCGGTTCGGCAAAATTTATCGAACAACAAAACCGACTCGACTCACTTGCTCGGCTTGTGCCGATCGGGTTCATCTACACATATTCGTTCGTCCACCCGGCTAGGCTGATTAATGACTGCCTTCGTGGCGCAGTGGTTTAGGTCGCCACGCCGATACCACTGCAACGGGAGGTCGTGGGTTCGATTACCACACGGAGCAATTATTTGTGCGATCCACAAATAATTGTTTCGGGTCTGGTTGTGCTTTGTGTCCGTTGTTTGTATGTTTGTAAAAGTCCCCGCGACACAAGAGCAATTCTTAGTGCGGGAATAGTCTTTTTAAAGAAAAAAAAATGGCGAACCGAATTTCTGTGTAGTAAAAAAACTTTGAAATCGCTTCTTAGTAACAATATAATACCTGTTTGAGGTTTAAAGATCATAGTAATATGTACTGTGTTGTGGAGGTCTGATACACACTTCGCTTCATGTAAAATACTGGTATCCGGCTGCATCCGTTGAGACTGGAAGCCGACTCCAACATACTTGAAAGAAAGTCTAGGTTGATATATATTAATGTAAACTGAACGACAGATAAGACATTAAAGGGATCGCCCTGTATCTTGTTGTACCGTGACTTTTCTTATAAGGCTCTACTTCCTGCTCGCTTGAACTTCGCCCTTGAAAAGATTTTCCGGGGTAAAAAGTATCTTATGTGTTAATCCAATTTATAAGCTATCAGTGTGCCAAATTTTAATAAAAACCGTCCAGTAGGTTTTGCGTGAAAGATTAACAAATATTTATATGTACATTCATTCATCCATTCTCACAAACATTCACATTTATAATATTAGTCGGAACAGGACTAGGAATAGGAACTCTAAATGTAGTATAATAACGGCTTCCGTAATTGTTAAATAAAAAGTTACGTATCGAATAAAAAATATGGGATAGTTTCATTATCTAGGACCCAAGCGTCCTTTATATCGGTTACTGGCAGCTCATTAAACCTACACTGATTAGTGGTGGTATTTGCAACAAGTATTTTATATGAATAAATAGGTTTATTGTTTCATTGATCTTTAAACAAGACAAAGATGAGCTTTAAATGAAAATCGACTAGTACCCTAATAATTGTAAGATTTCATGAAGATTTCAAATCGCATTTAAAGTAAGACTCGAGGTAATTAAAACAAAGTAGTATTTATATTGATTGTTATATTTTAATTCTATTTTGTAAATTGTGTGTTGGTGCTATATCTTGTACGTATACATGTTGTGTCTACATGCGCATCATGTTGTCGGTGCCCATGAGCATGAGGTCCTTGTAGGAGTAGCGCACGAGCTTGTCGCGGTGCAGGTACGTGAGGTCGTCCTGCCTCATCACCATGTCGGACATGTCCACGTCCTTGCTGATGTTGGCCATGTCCATGTCCTTGCGGTACACCATGATGTCGTGGAACTTCATGTTGTGCGTGAAGAAGTGCGCCTCCTCGATCCTCCTGTCGAACGGGAAGCCGAGCGGCATCGTGTCGAAGCAGATGCTCCAGCGGCACGTCTTGTGCTCCTTCATGGTGGTGAGGTCGACGGTGGGCAGCACCAGGCCGGTGCGGATGGGGGTCACGATGACGAACATCTGCAGCGGCAGACCGCCGAGGCGGCCGAGCGGAAGCAGCAGCCTGTGCGGGAAGCCGACGCGGCTCTTGTACCACCAGCTCTCCACGTCGAGGTTCTTGAACACGGTGCCGCCGGCGTCGACGCTGCGCTCGAGGATGTGGCGCGTCCAGGGCCGCTGCTCGATGACGCCGTGCATCTCGAGCGAGTCGCGCACGATGGTGTTCTTGCCGGTCTCCAGCTTGTAGCGGAACGTGTCGATCTCCAGCATGTCCATGCGCTTGTCGTTCACCATCAGCAGGCGGCCCATGCAGTCGTACTTGGGGCCGATGAAGATGCGCACCACGCAGTCGACGGTCTTGTCGGAGGTCACGTCCACGGTCACCTTGAAGGGGTGGTGGTTGAGGCGGCGGGTGCGCGCCACGAACGTGAAGTCGGAGCGCTTCTTCTTCATCTCGACGTCGTCGAGGTACACGGCGTTGGTGATGTCCATGTCGTAGTCGTCCATGAAGGTGACCAGCTTGTCGGTGGTGATCTTGTCCACCTTGACGCCGGGGAAGTCGAGCTCGTCGCGCGTGTACACGGGCAGCATCTTCTTGAACATGACGAACATGTCGGTGACGCGCTTCATCAGCCGCCAGAAGACGGGGTCGCGCAGGCACGTGGTGTACATGTCCAGGGCGGTGGGCACGTACGTGTATCTGTCGACACACAAAGCATTCGTTCACGACAGTCCTGAATGAAGCAGAAACCCGTAGAGCCGACAGCTCCGAGACTACTTACGTGTTCTTGTTGTACACGTTGTAGGCGAGCATCTTCCTCATCAAGTGCATCATGTGGAACATCTTGGCGTCGTCTCCGACCAGTCCCATGCCGCCGAGCACCATGCGCGCGAGCACCTCTATGTCCTCGGGCTTCCTCAGGTTGATCACGGTACCGTCACGCTGCAATCGAAATGAATTACTTGGTAATGTTGCTCTTGTTAAGACTTGGTATCGTGCACATCGTCTATATTACAAGTTATACTCACGCGCTCGATCTTGCCGGTCCAGATGCCGTTGCGCAGCATCCTCTCGATGTCGTCCAGCATGTTCTTGACCTTGATGTTGTCCTTGGTGACGAGCACCATGTTGTTGCCGCGCACGGGCATCTCGTAGCCGGTGTGCAGGCGGATCTTGGGCCAGTAGCCGGTCTTGAGGGTCTTGTCCCACACGATGGCCTTGATGTCGCACATGCCGCGGCCCAGGCGCTCCAGCCTCAGCCTGGCGAGCAGCTGCAGATTGGCGTAGGCCAGCACCTCGCCGCGGCGCTCCTTGTTCAGGTTGTAGACGTCGTCGGTCATCCAGTAGGGGTAGCTCATGTGCAGGTAGTACATGTAGGTGTTGAGGTCGATGTCCTCGGTGAAGTACGAGATGCGGTCGTCCTCGGTGAGCGCGGTGCGCACTCCCTTGCGCCAGTCGATCACCACCAGGTTCTTGTCGGTCACCTTGATGCCGTAGTACTTCATGAGCACGGGGTCGTTGACCGCCTTGGTCATCTTCATCATGTGCGTCTTCTCGATGACGTGGCTGTCGACGAAGAAGTAGGGGTAGATCTCGTAGGGCGCGGGCAGGATGATGCCCATGCAGTCGGTCCTGTGGAACACGGCGGCGGTGAGCGCGTACACGAACATGCCTCCGTTGATGCGCTCGCGCAGCCAGCAGCAGGTCCTGATGAACACGTCAAAGTCCTTGGCGAAGTACAGGATCCTGAACACCTTGACGGCCTGCTCCATGTGCAGCCGGTCACTGTGCACGAAGATCTCGCCGCGCGGCAACATGCCCAGCTTGAACGTGTCGATGAAGGTCTTCACCACGTCCACTTTCTGTGAACATTGCAACAGTGCTGCTTAGACCCTGGTGGAACTGTGAAGTACCTGCGTCACAAGAGTGTACTATGAATGTGTATCATGTATAGATGTGTATGTTCTCACCAGGTACTTGTCCATGTTGTCTTCGATGGTCCAGTCGCGCGCGATCTCCCTGATGTCCTCGTACATGGTGGGCTGCAGGATGTGGTTCAGGAGCTTCATGATGCACAGCTCCTTCATTTTGATGTCCATGGTCACTGGGAACGTAGAACAATTTCATTGTTAGTATGTAGTTAGGTTCGGTTTGTCGGAGGAATAGTATTTGGAAGTGCGTGATAGTTACCCATGCTCTCCTTGCCGATGACGTAGTTGTAGGTGTCATCCTTGAGGACGGTGGCGGAGGCCAGCGCCAGCGCGGCCGCGAGTATGAGCAGCTTCATGTTGGCAGTGAGGCTCGAGCTCGACTGTGGCGCTGTGAGGAGCCTCCTCGCTTATATACTGCTTATCAAACTGCGTTATCTGTTTGTTTTCAACAGGTGATGATAACCCGCGCTTTCAACCCCCGCTACTGATACAAGGCGAAAGCAATTTACTTACAGTCGTATGATTTTTTTATCTTCATATATATGATCTACTATTACTTACTTTATCAACTTTTCTACTTTAGAATGCAATTAATTATATCAAATGCTCTGTTAGTCTTATTGCATCATACATTGTTAATCGTAAATTAAATGGAGCTAAAGAAAAACTTACATTATATTTGGTACACTTGTTAGTTATCAAAGAGACACTCATTATCGGAATTGCAGATATAAAGAAAAATTACGAAAATGATTATTAGTACCACAACCATAAACGCGTACATATTTCAAGAGTTAAACCAAATCTAAAATACGCTTAAATAAGTTTTTCAAACCCGTTTACATAACGAGTGACACAAATTATTATTACAGTTGTTAAGCCGTTATATATAGGGCTTATATGCAATATTCCGGGCACTTTAGCTCGTTACACTTATATATGGCCTCTGAAGGAAACTTTAAGATATTTATTGAACCTAGAATGGGACGGAACGTTTCACACGAACTCTCTATAGAACGGTGTTGGGAGTTAAGAATAAGTACTAAGGAAATTCTTTAATGGATGTATTTAGATCGAAAAGTTGTTGTTTGGCAATGATATTAATGTATTGCCTAGGTTTTTTTATGTTTCAGAGTGTTGGAAGGCATCTGAACTGTATTCGAAACATAATAAATTTACTACAGTTTTTGATATTTTTTTCTAGACTTTACTATCAAACTCTACTATCAAATATGTATTAAGTGTGCTCTTGAAATTAAGCCAGTATCATGAGTGGTATATTTTGACCGATGCTCATTTTATATTTTGGAACCACATAAATGGCCAGGTAAAAATTTGTTAAAATATAACAATTATGAAAAGTTGTTCTTAATCTCAGACATTGTCCCAAACTACTTCAAGAAAATATCGTGTAGTGCTAGATTGAGGGAACATTTAGTCAGTTCGTACACAATGTATTATGTATAAGTTAGCTCGGTGCTATAAATCTGTTGCAGCTGACTGATCTTCCGCAGGGCCGTGATTTGTTACTCGTGTTTCAAATACTACACACTAGTGGCAATTTGAACGACTGACACTGCTACTGTACAAAATACAGTCTTCAAGGAAAGTCTTCTATCCAAATCAAAATAGCCTTATTTTAGTAACAGAATTTGTATTGTTAAGGTAGCTAAGAATGGAGAATGTAATAGGTTCATAAAATTGATCTGGTTAAGGCAGATCTAGTTAACCTAGATAAGAAATAAAAGTTAGATGAATGAAACCTACGATTACTATTTTTAACTATAGTTAAGAGTGGTTTTGTTTATAGGTACTTCTTGAAGAATAACACAATACTTGGTTTGATTGCAGTTAGCGGTTTTTGAGGGAATAAGTATGTATCTTGTGAAGTAAACTATTAAACTATAGTGTAACGTTTCGTAGTTCCTATAATAATAATTTGTTAACGTTACAAAGAAAGATAAGGGAATGCTTTTAGTAAGTCTGAGTCTTAGTAGTCATTTTATAAGTGTAAAAACACAACATTTCAATTCCGTAGAAATTGGTAAAGTAGTTTTTGAATAATGAACATACAGACAGAAGAACAGACAAAACATGTCTGTGTAACTATGAAGTAAGTAAATACAATAAAAGTTCCATTAGCCGGTACAATTTATAGTATTGTTATTTGAGTGATAATCAGTGGAATATTCACGTAATGTTCATTGTCATTATAATTATACTGCTTAATAACAACAGATAGCTCTTGTTGTTGGGTGAAACATAGTATCGTTTTATATTTTTAACAAGATCCTAGGCCATTTACATGTAGTGAGGTAAATCTTGATGATGAGTAAGTCTGGATAATTTAATTGAAATGTTCCTTGTCGTGGTATTGTTCTTGTTCCGGAAGCATTTGCTTGGACATGGTAACTGTGCGTAAGTGTAAACTCCTTCAAGGAATGCTGCAAAATTCTAGTTTAGCCAACTGGTTTAATTAGTACAAAGCTCTCTGTTGTTGTGTTTTTCTTACTTATTTGTTATGTGAAATTTTATTTTGGATCCTCATATGGTATAAATAAATACAATTCAAGAAATCACAAGATTTTTCAATACAGTGTTTGCAGTTAGTGTAGACCGGAGTCCAATGCCTTTCTAAGGCCCTTCGTACACAAGGCTACGTAAGGCTTAGTAGGTCTCTGATACTCAATTTTAGTTTTTAAGCGACTACCGCCTTACATATAACGAGACAAATGTTAGCGAAGCGACTCGTGTACGAACTTCAACGGATTTTGATCATCCTTGTGTACTAAACCCTAGAAAAACATACACTCAACCCTTCTATGAAACACACTCTTACATATAGGTAGTAAATATTTGACGTGTGTAATAAATAGGTAGTAAATATATAGAGTGATAAGTCAGCGGCTCGTAAACCCGCCCTTGACGGCTGTGTGCACAGATTTAGTGCTTGTATAGCTGAAGTACGTACCTTTATTATATTAGAATATTATGCGGGTTTCAGTATTAGGATGTGTATGGAGCAGTTAAAGTTAAAGCCTACATGTGGGGGTTCGATTTCCACTTAATTGTTTTAAATCTGCTTGTACTAGCGTCCGTTGGGGGTATGTTTTGTCAGTCCCAGAGATATTAAAGTATTCATCGTGGAGAGGGTTAAGTTACTAATAAAAAGAAAATAATTTGCTTATTAAGCTCTGACTCCGTATAGGTTATTTATTTATTTATAATATTTATAAAAGCCATGTACATTAAGACATGTACTTAGAATATATCTAAGGGTATCCCACACAAGTTTTGTGTGTACACAAGTTTTTCAATACAAACCGCCTGTAAATCAACTTTTGCTGCAATCATCAAACAAGTTATAATATACAACTGAACAGACTAGAGTGTCGACAATCAGACTCATAGTAACAACGCAAGTGATCATAATATTGCATCAAGTGAGAGTAGAAAACATTTTTTATAGATATAATTTACGAGCTAAGTTCATGAGTTGTGCCGCCACAAACATACATAATATGTACACAGATAACCCTTTGTACCTACAATCATAGTTGCCGATACTAGAATGTTGTCAATACTTCCATAATAATATATTTTTATTTCATTACTATGATACCTGAAGATGTAGAAAGCGGTGTGTCAAATATTGTATTGCCATTCATAATATCAGCCCTATAATTCCCTCCTCCTGAAATAAGGAAAGCTGTGTGCCTCGAGTCCACCACGACTACCAGATTCTGATTTATTGATTAAGCAGCCCCGCGAATACATACGGATGTACTGTTTTAGGTTTGAACCCTCAAACACTTAGGTTTAAACTTAATTCACGCTTAGTCCATGGAAAGTTGCATTTAGCGTTGCGTTTTTAGAGGATGCAAAGTTTTTTTATGTGTTCCGGGGTCAGACCGCCATCTTGGAAATGGTGTCGGGCCGGGAGACAAGGGTGGTGACCCCACAAACTATATCTTAAGATTTTACTGACCTCCCTATATATTAAAGAAAATTAATTTTCGTCCTTTGAAAAAGCCAATCTATATCCAAAAAATGGACTTTCTATACATACATTTGCGCAAAAACCAATATAACAGTAATTTAGTCATACCATGACCTACACACTACACAGATGTCTGAAGTCATGCGAGACTTCTTAACGGCACTGATAGCTGTTATCAGCCGCTATTGAGAAAGTTTCAACAACTGATAACTAGTGATACTACTATCACGACTCGGCTCTTATCAGTTACTGTGTTGTTCACAAAAGTTCACTTTTGATTACGTACATTTCGAGTTTTTGATGACATTTTGAATAAATTTTGGTACAAAGTCAAGCTGTGACACTGAGTACAATAGCACTGACATTTGTCGGTGGTTTGATTCCCATTTGCAAGCACTCTCGTATTTTTTGTAGATTTAGGTATTTTTTGTCTTTTTCTATTAAAGACAGACAGTATTTTTTTTCGTTTATCGGGACTTATACCTATGACACATTTCTTTAGAAGCAACAAACATCACATTAATTTTAAAATATAACGAATGAGAACATGTCATACATATTCCATAGTTTTTAGTCGCATCGTGAGGTCATATATAGTCTCCGTACATGTGTATACGCTTTATTCTCTATTGTAGTTGACAAAATATTAGGCATTAGGTAATTCAGCATGAAAATTCATCAAGATTGTGTCAATCGTATTTGATGTTTGGATGGATAAATTGACCCTATAATAAGACAATATTTACTAAATTATTTAACCCTGTTCTTGAAGGTTAAACGTTAAACCAATTAGCAAGAACTAGTAGTTAACTAAGTCAACGACACGAGTGTATGATGTATGACCACACTCCGCTCTGTACCGGACCCGCTCACAAACTTGCCACACAAACATTTGACTTATACTAATTACTACCTCGTAGTTAAGTGTATTTGTTAATAAAGATTAATTAAAATTAAACCAAGAATAACTTAGAAACACACCAGTTTTACTTTTCCAATTTTTGATAGAAAGCTTGCGCTCTATGCGATATTCACAAACTTCAAGTTGTCCAAAGAGAATTATTATACCTACGTGATGATATGTCTGTAGAAAAGTGGTTATTTTCCTATATGATTACCTATGATGATTAATAAGTTATATCAAAGCAACAATATACTACATATTGGTTGTCAAGTTAGCGAACACTGGTTGTCAACTAAGATACACAACACGCAAACATGATTGAGAGAGAAGTAGGCCCGCACAAAACCCTTTTATAAAGCCAATTTATGCTATTTACCAGTAAATAAATCGACTTTTCATCCACTATCATAAATATTCCCCACATATTCAGAAGCGACTCTCGTATTTTGATGTAATATTTTTTCATCAAAGGCTTATTTCGGCGTCGGATTTAAAATTACCCATCAATTTTCCCGTGTTACCCCGCGTTACGATTACCCTTATCCCTCGGGGCGGTGTTGATCCGACGTGGAAACCCACCCTTCGTTTATTTTAGGCTATCTACCCGCACAATTTTACTGGAATCCGTTAATCCTTAGAGGCGCAGAAGTGTTTACAAAAACATTTATTATTTTATTATAATTTGCTTTGTTTTCTCTAGAGGGTTATAATAGGTGATATGTATCGCTTGAATGTAAATACCCGTGTATATTGTGCTAATTACTTTGTCATCTGGAATACAAACAACTGTAAGCGAGTGCTGTAATTTTTATGCCATCAAAAACATTCTGTAAAAAACCTCAAGTCTCGCCGTAAAAAGTTGTGAGATCTATATAATACCAAGTCGATTAATCTATTTAGTCTCTACTTAAAGGACCTTCTGTCTTAAGTTATTACGTATGTTATTATCATGCCAATTTAAAAAAAAAATACCTCTAAAACAAATAGACCGACCTGGCCATCGCAAGATTTGATTATTAGTATGTATCACACTACACAGCACGACGAGAAGTTAATTCTCCTGAAATGTTAATGGCGAATTTGTATTTTCTTGCGATGACCAAGTCGATCTATTTGTTTTAAAGGTACTTTTTTAAAAATTGGCATGATAATAACATACGTAATAACTTAAGACAGAAGGTCCTTTAAGTAGAGACTAAATAGATTAATCGACTTGGTATTATATAGATCTCACAACTTTTTACGGCGAGACTTGAGGTTTTTTACAGAATGTTTTTGATGGCATCTCACTTCTTTTTGTAGAGCGAACATAAGTCCAATTTGTATGGAAAGACGTTTTTTTTTTCATAATTCAACATATTTTCCTATGGGAATGTTGTTCAGTTTCGGGGGCTAAACACCCTTACCCACCCTATACCCCCTCCCGTTATGCCTCATATAGTAGGTACCTATTTACACCTATTTATTTTTATTTTATTTTCTACAGTAATAATAATTCATTAACTGCAAATGTAACCTTGTAATCTTATACATTTATATGGGATTACAAAGTTATTGTTGCAGTTGTTGTATTTAGAAAACTGGACCGAAATTAGAAAATATGAAATTTTTCCCATGATTAAGACACTAAACCCTATTTGTATTCTAAATTTTAAGCTTCTAAGTCTGCTAGAAGTACCTTAGACTTTTGATGATCGGTGAGTCAGTGAGTCAGTGAATCAGTGAGTGACAAAATTCAAAATTTCAACAAGTTGTCATTCTTAAACTACTGGTTCAAATTGACTGAAATTTTAAATATACCGTGTTTATACAATGACTGATTAGTAGCTGAAAATCCAGGCTTCTTGTTTTATCCACAACGAAATTATGGGGGGGTCAAAAATAGCCCGAATTGCTTCGAGAAAAGGATGTTACGGCCGTGCCGCTTTTTTTTTGCTCGACTTGCGGGGGCACTTCCGTGCCCCCAGATAATATTATTTTTTTGAACTATAACTAAACTCTGACATGTGCCTGATAACTTTGTTACACAAAATCTCAATAACATTAGTTTAATTTACATAAGAAATACTTGTAATTGGTGTAAATCGCGAAAACGTATAAACGTAATTATTAATTGGATAATCGTCCAAGGGGAAACAAGATACCAATATCCTTACAACTATCTAACCATGCATACTTTCTGCCTTTTTCTATACAAGCTGTAATGTTTTATTTTGTGTTGTCCACAGACATTTCGCCACGGGTTCCCGTTCTCCCCCACAGCGCTGGCATGGGACCCCATACAGAAGCTACTCGCCATCGGCGACAAAGGCGGCAACCTCAGAATGTATCCTTTTCACACTGTATACAATTTGTGTAAGAGTAACAGAGATGGATGACATCATGGTGTACTTGGTAAGAATAGCATTAGAAAACAAAACTAAACATGAGTTTCGTACCTAGTTCCTATGCAGAGTTTGACCATAAACAAGAATGTTATGATCAACGTTTAGTTATAGGTTTACTTAGTGTAGAAAACATGGTGTTTTCGGTTTCATACATAAACTGTACCTCGATTCTCTACCACTATCGACTACCGACAACCGGCTAGCTATCGAAATTTTGACATTTAGAATGCCAAAACGTTTCCTACGACACCCGTCCGAGGCGCTGATCAGATTTTCATACAAAATTTCTCGATGACAGGTCGGTTGTCGGGAGTCGATAGTAGTAGAGAATCGAGCTACCGAAGACAAAATTTTGGACTTAGGTATTAAAAATTATCAATCGAATAAAGAAATTAGAATTGCGATAAATATAGTCTTAAGTGAATCACTTCGATATAACGCTAAGTAAAAAGAATAACAGGTTTGACTTCCGTTTGACTCTATTACGAAACATTTTGAACTGGACTAATCTGAAGATGATAATGTACCTTATTTGTTGCTACTGTGCCTTTAAATAGACACATTACTGTGTACCTAAAATTCTCCCAACAAGTCTTACAATGTAAAAAATATAATAAACATATAATCAAACTATCTCTTGCACGTAATTTAGTAAAACAAAGTACTTGCACTGACCCTAAGGTCAGGCATATCTGTTTATTTCACGTGGGTCTATCCGGCCACTGATAACTGAGTAGTGATAGTCTACTCTCTGATAACAGAGAAAGGTGACTGCTACCCAAAATGCATGTATAACATCATGCCTGTTATACCCAAAGGTAGGAAGAGGTTTATATTATACACCCTCGTTTCGCCATCGACAATATTAGCTCCATGTTATAGGGATCGAACCTATTGCCATATACAAGGCTACGATTGAGAAAAACCTACATAATATCAGGCCTTTTTTCCTAAGGTGTAGGCAGAAACCAAAGAAAGAAATATTTTAATGTAAGTAATTAATCTATTAGGTTCTTGCTCAAACCACAGATTCATTCATTTGTCCGTATTTTTTATGTTATTTCAGCAGCAGCCTGGTATTCATCTAAATTAATAAGAGACTCGTATTTTTTACTTGATTGAAGTTGTAGTAATCCACCCAGTTAGCCGTACGTGTGTAGGTCAGTATCGTTGCTAACCAAATAGCTTGAAAGATCACTTACATTGTTATCAACTCATTACTGCACTACAATGTTGCAATCACTGTTGTACATTTAAAAACATCGTTGTTTTTGTTGTTACGATATTCATTGTTGATAAATACATAGTTTCAAGATATAAGTACTTACACTTAGTTCATTATTTTCGGTAATTTTATATCAAAACTATTTTGGAAAATTTTTGATCTTTCGTTATTTGTATAAAATGTTTGCACGCATCTACGTATTTTATTAAAACTGATACCATTAACTTTACTATAAAAACCTATGAAAATACATGATAACCCATAACCGCCCAGTTTTAAAAAAAATATCATACAAACAGCTATAGAATCCATGACCGCAAATACTTATTTACATACTTTATTAACGTAGTCCATAGGACACTCATACAAGAACCGCTACACAAACATATTACAGGATCCCCTAGCGTCATCTATTTTAAAACCCTTAAAAGATATTTCTCAGAGAACTAATCATAAGTTCAATAAAATTCAATTTCCACCTTCAAAGCGTTCGAGAGAGCTGTCGCAAGCAGTAATCGTGCTCGCAGTGGTCAAGTAATACGAGTATATCTACTATCTATAAAATGTAGGAAGATTACTAGTGTGGGATATGTCGGTAAATAGTAGTAATAGGTCTTATTGTTTTTGGGCTACTTACTAGATTAGTTTATTTGACAAGGACTGTTTTGATTTGAAGTTACTTTAGTTACTTCTGATATATATGTATATAGTTAGTTCTATCTAAGATAAGTTGAAATTAAACTTTTATAATAAGGCTAGTATCAAATGGTAGTTCTGTAAACTTAGAATCATGAGAACTTAAAATCTCTGGCCACTGTTCACGGTTTCCTGGTTATAATTAATATCTACATATAAACTCTTAATTATAAACTCCTTGAAGAAATACTTTTAGTCAACTTACAACCTCGACCTATGCTGCTTAGGTCAAAACGTCAATCGAGAATAGGAATTTTCCGCTTACTCCTGTAATAAAAATATCTCCTTATAGTCATACTATAAATTTTACAGTGATAGTGCTACAAAAATATGCAGACTTGTTAAACAAATGTAAGTTAGAAAATGTATCGTCATTCTTCTAAATTACTCTATAATATCTTAGTACAAAATATCCATAAAAATATTACGTAGATTATATCGTTAGTCTAGCAAGACTTCATTGCATTTTATGTAAAGCTAGCTCACTATATTGCGGTTAAAATGCTTAGCTTGTACAAAGTAAAACGGTTTTCTTGTTAAAATGTTAAACGATTTGCATAATATATTCTACATTTTGTAGTTTGATTAAAAATCTATGTTTATTATTAAGTGCATCGGTATTTACGTCATACGCTTTATCAAACGTAAGGTACTGTACATATTAGAGTATATGTTAGTGCCATATACTCACAATGTAAAAATAACGTTAAACTAATAACTTTAGAATATTGTATTCACACTCCTGTAGCAAAAGAAAAAGTACCAAAAATCTTTTTTTTGTTCGTCGAAAACGTCATTTTCAAATAAACTCCTAAACCAAGTCGATCTACGAAAATATGAATCTACAACACGGACTCTCTTAACGAACAAGCGATCAAAGACACCGAAAAAACCTCGTTACTGATTTTTATTTAAAGAAAATTCGTTCCACTAAAAATACTCTAATAATTTTATCCGGACCAAACCGATAAAATTTCTAACCAACAAAAAAACTGTCGGAATCTTTCACCGGCAATCTTAAAACCTTTGAACAAAGTGAAGTGGCTAAACGTTTGACGGTTCGCCTCCGACACCCGGGTATACCCGGGTATGCCCGGTTGTTCGCCGGTTTTATCCGGTTCTCCGCCTTTGACACTTAAGTGGTTTAGAGAGATCCACTTCCGGATCCGGGTGAAGTTTGAGAGGACAATTAAAGTGAGTTATAATAAAGTTTGTGTCCGGATCATTGAGACTTTATTAAATTGTGAAGTTATTCGTTAAAGAGCTTCTTTGAAACGTCACGGTATATCAACCGGTTTAGTGTTTCATTTCGTTCCTCTTCTTTCATCATGTTAGAGTGATTCTCATACTTTTACATTATGATATTTCTGCAGTGTTGTATGTATTTTTCTTAATATGTTTTTTTATTATTCTACGTAACTAATGAACGATTTACATTGCGCTAAGATGTTTAAAAAAAACAAATTGTGGAACGTGTAGATTTTTGTACAAAAAAATCTTATTTAAATTTCAATATTAGCAACAACAGGTACCAATAAAAAGTATAATTGTTCTTTTCTATATCTCACCTGTATCTCAACTATACCGTTATTGAATTATACTATTTATAAATAACAAGAACTGGGTACAAAAAAATAATACACAGCTATACAAAATACATTAAAAATAAATTGAAAATAAAGTCCCAATAACAACATTTTCTAAAACGTTTCCACCCCCGCACTAGCAGGGTGTAATGGACGGATAATATTTAGTTTCCTTACATTAACTAGATTTCGAGGGTAGTTTACAAATAGGTTTATCTGGAACGCTAAATATTTGGGCTCGAGGCGATACGACCCTTACAAAGTAAATAGTATTTGTTACATATTGGTTACATAGGAATGTTATCTACATTATAAATTGATTTTGGTTTAGGGTTACTATCCCAAATTATACAATATTATTTCAATAAAATGGTTAAAGACAATCTTCACTGTCTTAGAATCTCATTTCTTATACTTTTACACTGTGAAATTATTTATGTTTAAATTGTTTGCCGTCATAGTTATTATGGCTCAAATTTACCGATAGAAATTAGAAACATCCAATAGCTTATTGCCCGAATCGGGAATCTTATTTTTCCAATTATAACTTCCGCACTAAGAATTGCTCTTGTGTCGCGTGGGCTTTAACAAACATACAAACAATGGCAACAATCGCACAAATAATTGTTCTTTGTGGGAATCGAACTCACGACCTTCCGAGACAATGGTAGTGGCATGGCAATCGAAATCACTGCGCCACGGAGGCAGTCATCCATACCAAGACCTCGTATTCTCCAGTCATATTTAGTATTAATTGGGTTGATAAAAAAAAATATACTAAGATATTGATATCACACTTAAGTTTTGTCTTACCACAGTGTACACACAACACGACCGACATTTCACCATTCCTCCCAACCCTCTCAATCTGCGAGTGTCCGACACTCAACATCGGACACTCGTTGCTAATCCGCCGCTGACCGCAACACCCCCGCCCCCTATCTACACCCTAACCCTCTATTAGAGGGCCATTTGTGAGGGCCCACTCTCCTGTTACTGAGAAGCTTTTTAGCTCTTGCGTTTTAATTAAATGTTTACCAGGGTGTGTGTGTTAATTGTGTGTGTCTGTGTGTAGGTGTAAGGGTTTAAATGTAATAGAGCATTCACTTGTAATTGGACATCTTCGTCTTATGACGACTTGCACATTCAACAATGCTAATTGATTTAGTGTTCCTTTGCACTTGCAATTTTACAAACTTTACTGAGAATAAAAATGATGATGTTTACATACATACATAACATAAAATCACGCCTTCTTCAACCAGAAAATCGCCAATTGACACGGACATCACGTAATTTTTTACATGTAAAATATTGCAATTGAGATATGGTAATTTCAACGATTTCGTTAATCGCCATACTGAGTTTTCCCAATGACAAAAAATACTCTAATGAATATCTACCTCAATTACGTGTGTACGTGTGTTGCTGTTTTACATCCTGACTGCGGGGGTGGAAATGTTTAAACAATGAGTTTCAATTTGATATTTGTTCAGATTGAAAATTAATTTCCATACGGAGTGACCTTTGCGCGGATTTAATTTGGCTGCATAGATCCGTAACAATAAAATATCTAATCAAATTGTACGGTGTTTGTTCAAGAGATTGGGAACAGGTTCAGAGCGTGGGTGTAAATGTAAATATTTGGATGGAAACGATTTTGAACACAATACCGACTCGTTGGATACGTGGTGTAGTCTGATATTAGTTTTAATTTGAGTATTTTGTATTATTTTTTTGTCAGTATTCAGGCCCTGACACAGAGACAATTACACTTTTATTTTTTTATTCCTAATAAGTAAGGGTTCTGCGACGAATAAGTACAACATATTCATAAAGTTAAGAATCTTAATATTTCGGAAACTACTGACAGAATATATCTAGAACATTTTGGGCCAGTTTTACAGTTTATAAGTGACGGATAACTTTTCGGATAAATAAAGTGACTGCAAATGTACAAAATTATACACAACTGTACCTATATGCTAAAAACGTAACTAAAGAGCGGAATAACTCTTTCAATATTAGTAATATTGAAAAATACTATCGCAAGTCCACGTAACAAGTTTATCAGCGAAGTGAGCAGTAACTACGTGGGAGGTTATAAAACTAGCATGTTCCCCGGTCATTCACCTGCCACAACTGAACCTCAATAAAGTGGAGCGGTTCATAAAAATCCTATCAAACTGAATAACATCCACCCTTCCTGTTGCCAGGGTTACTACGTGGAGACGCTAAGATATGCAAGTCCTCCTGCTGGCTAAGGATCTTTTACCTAGTATGAGACAAGTTTGAGTCCACCACGCTGGCTGACAAAATATACGTAATGAAAAAGATGATAGCTTCGATTCTTAGCTGAAGATATATCGTTATATCTGTATGTGGAGACAATATGATATAATAATATGTTGGAAGTATTTGTAGGACCCACAAGAAGTGGTTTTGGGTTTAATACTATTTTCGAGAGTTTGCTAGTCAAGTTTAGCTATCACAAACATGCAACTTCTCAATCTATTTGAAGTAGGAGTTTTAATAAATTTTACAACTAGAAAAAAATCCGTTCATTTCTTTTCTGCAATAAATACACGTTAACCCTATGTTTACACATCCCCACTCAGCCGGACATCCGGGACTCTACCCGGGTTTATGATCCGCCGGATAAGCCGCCAGCCGGATAGTGTTAACGGCTTGCATCCGAGGACTTAAGCCGCTATTGAGATCTCTCTGACGTGGAGTATAGACGTGTAATTGGGCTTGTACTCTTGTCTATTGCTTCCCAAGGATATATTCTTCAGCTACTTATTCTGGCTTTAGTAAATTAATTAAATCAGGTATTGCTTTATGTAAAGATAATTCAGATATTTAGAGGCCAAACTTTTGACGTTTATTGTATTTCAATTATACAATTTTTGACGCACGTTACGTTTTGTGAGTGCAGTCAAAGATAAAGACTTAGCTTAAAAAAACTAGCTTTAAAAGCTAGAAAGTTCGACAAAGTGAAAGGAAACTTAACAAAACAGCTGTCAAAAATTTGTCTAAGAAGCTACACAGAAGGGCTGGAACATTGTATTTATCTAATTTATAAAATACTTACAAACACACGTACTATTTCCATTCGCACACATACTCCTTTCTATCTTATAAGTGGTTCAATCACCAGTTGCCTAGTGGAGCATCTGTCCCGGTTGTACCCGGTTGTACCCGGGTATTGAAGCTTCAAGCGACTGGACGGATGCCAAGCGCGATCGTTCCCTAGAGACGTTGAGGTGTTACCGCGATACGTGTGTTAGTTGTGGAGTCGAGTAGCGCAGGCAATATTGAGATGTTTCATGTTTTTTCTCAAAACAAGAAAAAATGGTTAAAATCTGTCATAATTAATTAATATGTGTCAAATATTTCGCTCTGTGGTTAATAGGACAAATGATGTAACAAGTCATGTAAAAAATAACGTATTTATAAGTGTAAAGCCCGGTACATTGTTCGAGTCATTTACTGTAAATGACGTAAAAAATAAGGTGATGATTTATTTAATAACCCTTTTCTGCCATATCTTACTTTTATTTACAAGCTGAACTAAGCGACCCTAAGCTAGGGTAACGTGAATCTTTAACACCGGTAAAAGCCTTGCATATCTAAGTAAAAATATAATATAATTCTTTCAGGAGTACTACAAACTAAAATACTACTAGCGACATCTAGTCTTCGAGACTGAAAACTAAAATTATGAAAATTTTACGAAGTACATTAGTTATTCGTTTCCGTGAACTTCGTGAACTAGAGGATGTATGGAGTACTCCGTTACTCCGTTACTTATAGACCAGGGATATTAGACTGTCCATAAATAGTAGGTTCTTGGGGAAATTATTAGCTGGTGCCTCTGTGCTGGCGCTGTGCCAACATATTAGACTACTGGCTTAAAAGCTGGCGAGCTTAATTTGTTTTAACATGCTTCATGCAAAATGGTAAAGTTATTTCGGTTAAATGCTATTTGAATTTTGTTCATAATACCTACAACTTATTGGATGCAATCTTGATGAATGACAAAAAACAAAGTTTAGTTGAATTATTTCATTCAATACTTAGTAGATATTGTTAAAAATATTTTAATCGGTTTGGTAGTTTCAGAGTTTAACAAAGACTTATGGGTTACTATTGTCTCTTACAAATACACATATAAAACAAAAACGCCTACCTTATACCTTTAGACAAAAACAAAGACCAAAGAACACATTTTGAGGTCAATTCCACAAGTAATGGGACCATATATTTTCATTTAACTATAGATAAATCAGTAACAAAATACCACCACAGATAAATATTTAAACCATAGCCTTTTTTTTAGTCTCATTTAACCAACACTTCCAAATCTACGACAACTTCGGTTGCCTGTCACTACACAACCAGTTGCTTCACTAACCCACTTATTTATCAATATGAAAGCTTCAATGTACATCGAATGAATCAAGTGAACGCAACAAGTTCGAGTCGCTCCACGACGGCTCACTGAAATATTCACTGTTGGTAGACGGTATAACTGTTGATCCTCTTCTTGTATTATGAAGGTATGAGGGTATACCCGTGCAAGGCTTGTTGATTCAATGTGTATTTGTTTAATTGGGTTTTTATTGATTCATGCTTTGTTTTTGTACGGTTGTGATAGGTACATTGTGCTGAGGAAACTTAGTAGAGAGTCTTGGCACAAATGGTAATTCTGAATTGTACTGAGTAATACGGTGTTTTTCAAAAACATGTAGCTTTATCAAAGAGGACACCGTCAGCTGCATAAGGGTCACTGATGTTCTAAATACTCAGTTTTGTGTACCTCCGCCATAGGCGAACCTTGCATATAAGACTTTCTATTAACTAAGCTGTGTAGGTGTCATTGATTTTTAAAATAAAGAAAGTAGCCATGTTTATGTAGGTCTTTACTGACTGGCCTACGGTCATTGAAATAGGTGTTATTGTCTACGGTATTTGATAACATACAATTTGATAAACTATTTTAAGTAAGACTTAGACGTGGCTATACAGCCTGTGTTATTCAAGGCACAACAAAATATCTAGTCCACCAAACTACAGTTATTTTTACTCCTTACTGAAATATTATCAAAATCATAAAATAAGGGCGTAGGTCGCCGACACATTGTGAGCCGGTTTTATTACAAAAAAATATTTAAATACCCACAAAAAATATAACCCCGCTATTTTTCGTGTTCTAGATTAAAATCTAGACTAGCACTGGATAATGTTTCATCGTTTGAATACGTTAGCAAGGCGTGGGTACGATAATAAATAATGATTATTTCTCTAGCTCGGTGGAACACGGCACTGTTATATTTCCGATATTCATTACCGACAGTGGTACCTACGTGGTGTTGCCTGGCTATAATGTATATTTACTTCAGTTGAAGCTAGCTTTCCATCGTACTAAACTATAAAATTAGGTTTTCACCAAATCGCCTATTGTTGAAACAATAAAAAGAAGCTTAAGGTTTATATTGAAAGGCACAAAGTTTTTTTTGTCACTTTAAAACATTTTAAAATTATGTAATTAAAATTAAATGATCCAACAATTAGTACAAAGTCAATCTAGAAAAGTGTCTGATAAAATCAGACAAAAAAGTAAATTATTGTCTGATAAAAAATCAAATCACTTTTGTTCGTGTTTGTAGAATGAAAAGAGCTTTCTTTAATGGTAAAAGAATTAAACATTATTTGTAAACCTCATTTTGATTAACTCAATTAATTACCTGTCCATCAAATAACGAACTCTTCGCAAATAAAACAGCCCTCATCTCTCTCTCTCGACTCGTAAAATATATTACAACAACATTTTGATAAAATCGTAATTTTAACGGTCAAATATTTAGAAAATCTCTTGGGAAACGTTGTACTTTATTTCTCGTAAATGCGGGTGTTTTGTGATGCTTAATTGCTTATTTTTATCAGGTCACAATACTAAATCTTCACTTTATATACCAGGTAGTTCCTTATTGAATTTTATGCTAGCTCTAACAAAATGATTAGTAGCATATAGAACAGGGCTACAGTAAATCAAGTATATTAATCAATAAAGTAATCAAGTCTACGATTTCCTAATACTATCAACTATAGACAACAGAGTAGCTCAGTCTCCCGTGCTGTTGTAACGTGTTCCGCAAGACCAGTTTTCTTCAAGAAATTTTAAATTTCCAACGCTCGCCACTCGATAGTACTAACTCGAAAAAATCGCCCTACAGCAGTATTTTCTCAAAATACCAACTCATTGAGTCGTCATGAAGAATAAACCATTATTTTAAACTAATCTACATGCAGTTCAATATTAATGTCACAGCCCGTTTGTTTGTAGAATTTAATGATATTTCACAGCGCGCCGCACTTTATGTATCGTAAAGTAAACCTGGGGTATATTGCACGGAAAACAATATTTTTACAACCCACCGAGATGGGTTTGTTCAACGGTTTAAAGTATATGATCTTTCAAATATTTTATGGTATGTTTGAGTATTTTTACTGCAAATAAATGGTCCATGTTATGAAAACTTTGTTGTAAAATCGTTTGCAACTGTTTTGGCAAAATGTCTGCTAAATGCCCGGGTTCTGTTTCAATAGTTTTACATTATCAGATTTGATAACTTCCGTGGCTCAGTGATTAAGGAGGTCGCCACGCTACTACCATTGCGTCGGAGGTCGTGGGTTCGATTCCCACACGGAACAATTATTTTTGCGATCCACAAATAGTTGTCTCGGGTCGGACTGTACCTTGTGACCTTTGAGTGTATGTTTGTAAAAGTCCCGTTGACACAAGAGCCATTCCTAATGCGGGAGTCGTCTTTTTTACAAAACAAAATCTTTCTTCATAAATATAATTTTTTCAAACAACTATTTCCAAAGTAAACTAATAAAACAAAATAACATAGCTTTGCGAGTCTCCAATTTTTAATTACAGGGCGTAAAAACTAAGTTGTATTCACAAAACTACTGCAAACTCTTTCAATTAGCGAACTTACATAATGATACACGTCGCGAGTCACATGACACTTTAATTTACAGTTTTTCAGTCACTACTTTCAGTTAATTAGCTAAACTTTGTCAAACAAATAACGAACAGAGTTGCCGACTAATGTCAAAGTTTGTAATGACGTCACTACGGTAACTACTTCATTGAAAATGAAACTGAACAGTTTGAAACTTATTGTTGAGAAAGTACCTAATTATATCACTTAGCTTTTAATAATTGCTTTTAAAAAGAACTGGTAATTTTAATAATTTCTTACTTATTTATGACTCGCCTTGTAGATACAAAATATTGGCACTCAAACATAACTAAAAACTCATCGATAATTTGTGACATTAACTGTTTTTATACAGTCATTGTAAATAACAGGGGTGAAGCAAGGATCATGTGCATAAAATCATTTGTTCGGCGAATATTGTTTTAAACAATCGTCTGCTCAATCCTTGGGGATCCGGGAAAATGCAATTAGAGACTAAGTGAGAGGATGAATTCTGCTATTCTATTCACAAACACTAGAAAACCTTTATTCACAAACACCTTTGATTCTTGTTTTTAGTAACTTCGCTTATCAGTTATTTGAGTCAGCGTCGCAAAGACAGGTCAAAAAGCTCTCTAAATTTGCCCTGATCATGCTCTATCAGCAATTATTATACTTCTAATGTCAACGTGACTGGCAACTCAAGTCGTCCGTTAAATTGTAAGATAATTAAAGCAAAAACACGTCTAACAAGGCTCGTGTTTGGAACAAACTCTATGAAAGTATAATGTACTTTTTGGACAATAAATCACAAAGTTGTCCGTTACCTATGAATTGTAGTAAAACTTGGGCGTGCAAGTTAATCCGAAAAGTTTACAACAAAAATGCATATTTTAGTCGGCTGAGGAATTTTCTTGCTGTAGAGCTAATTTTTATACTCTTTCTTCAGCGGACAACCAGATAAAAGTATCTTGCTATGTATTTAAATTAATTATTTGTGAATGTAATATGTAGTCCTTGGTTTATGAATTAATTTAGTATATATCTTTCTTGACTTTTTATAAACATACAAACAACGTACAACCAAACCCAAACCAGTAATTGTTTATAACGAAAATATTTCTTCGGAAACCGAACTCACGACCCTGACGCCCAAAAGGCCATAAAGTGAGTACCAGCTCTTCTATAAACACGGTCGGAAATTCTTTAAAAATACATAGAACTTATTTTTCCCGTGACCAAAGGTCAAAGGTCACGACAGAAGACACTTAGTTATACTTCGACCTGGCTTGTTATTCACAAAAATACCTAGACGTTTGAAAGCACGGCTATTTAGAAAATTGCCTCAATTTACTTAAAATTGATTCAAAGGCGGCCGATAGAAAATAGGCCCATTATACAAAAGAGCTACGTTTTAAAAATCAGAGCGTCTTTATCTTCAAATTGTAATGTCTGCCTTGAATAACCTCTTTTTTGCTTTATTCGGTAACTGTACCAAATAAAGCACTTCAAATCAGTATTTGAACATCTGATTCTGGTCCAACTTATAAATCTATATTCTTATTATGTATGGTTGATGGTCAACCTAGTGTCAAAGTGGTTCAAGCCGCTCGACGACAAATCTATGAAAAATATTATACAGTGAAGTCTTAGTAATAGGGTTCACTTTACACTTTGGGAATACGGAACTCTGAGGCCACTTGTTCAAAAAGGGGTCGTAAATGCGCTTAATAGCAGCAGACAATCTAATATAATCATATACATACAACACTAGCTGACTCGCGCAACTTCGCTTGCGTCACATAAGAGAGAAGGGGTCAAAATTTTCCCCGTTTTAGTAACATTTTTCACTGGTACTTTGCTCCTATTGTTAGTAGCGTAATATCCCCGTTTTAGTAACATTTTTCACTGGTACTTTGCTCCTATTGTTAGTAGGTTATGGGCTATCTAACACTGAAAGAATTATTCAAATCGGACCAGTACTTCCTGAGATTAGCGCGTTCAAACAAACAAACAATCAAACAAACAAACTCTTCAGCTTTATAATATTAGTATTAGTATAGATACAAGTTAACTTTCAGATCAAAGCATGCTAGAGAAAAAGTGACCACTACGAGTAGATATCTTATACATTGTTGCTGAGCGCTTAACTCAAGAATGGCTAAACCGATTCCACTAAGTCTTTTTTTTAATATCATAGTTCGTCAGGGCAGCTAGTTGTATTTAAAAACAAACATTTCTAATCCTTATCCCTTACTAAAGATACATTATTGAAATGATCAGTTAGTACCTAGAACTATTCTAGTAACATTAGCAACATTTTCCTACCTTCCCACACTAATGTAAGTTTCTTTGTGATGTCTAACAAAAGAGGTGGTAGTCTCGCCCACGACACAGACTGACATAAGTGGTTCATAGCTTGACGAAGGTCCGACAGGTCGCAGGTTCTTTGCCGCGCAGGCACATTTTACTCAAAGACTGGGTATTCTTGCTACTTTGCTAATGTACGTCTGGAATACGCTACTTATGTATTTGGTGTTATTTAGAGAATATTACTGATGATTTTAGTCTTTCTTGTATATTTCTTTTGGTGAGAGTGCTCAGTTCTGGAGGCAGTAACTTAATGAAGATGGGACATTTTAAAATAATAATGTAGATAAATATCTAGTTGGGACATTTAATAAATATTTTATGAACTGGTGAATGTGAACACCACTACCTTGCGCAAGGTAAGCAGGTTCGATTCTCACGCGAAAATGTTAATTCGATTAACGAATACTACTAGCCGATCTTTGAAGTTATACTTTGTTTCTGGTGTACCTATGTTTGTGAGCCTCTTAGACAATATTTCTAAGTACGCCGCTTATAAGCTCTCAAAAAAGTGGGTTGTGGAGTGGAGTGGGTTTGGGATCGCTTCGATTTCCTCGAAACGATCCCAAACCCCCTCGATTATGACAATATACTTCACAATAACACTTAATTCCACCGTTCACCGCTAGATGTCACCATTTCAATAATTTCACAATTGACTTCGTATTTACATAAAGACCTTTTCGCTTTATTAAATTACTTTTTGACCTTTTTTCATTATTTGAGGATGAGAGGATTTAGGCACGTCGTACTTTAGACCCTCGGCCGACAGGTGACCAGGGACCCGTGGATCCTTGCGGACCCTAGCCTGAGTATTATGGGTTATAATAGACCGACACGATTGCCAATAGTGGGACCTCAATTGGGAATTATTGCGACGTTTGTACAGATTGAGGTTGTCAAATTGATTTTGTATAATCTCATACACGGGTTCACATTGATAATCCGCTTTTACCAATCTTGAAAAGGTTTGACAATTTATTCAAATATAGATACTAATAGATACTACTTAAGTGATTTAATAAAACATTATGACTATAAAGATTTCCCTAAAATTCGCTATTTTTTGCTTGTTGCTCCTATAAATAATTATACATAGTCATACGAGTATAGATGATAGAGATGGGGCGAATGTGCGAAGGGTGCAGAATACAAACGGCTCGGTTGCTAGGCAACGGCTAGCTCTGCCGTGTGACGTAGCTAATAACGGCGTTAAATTGCGTGAGCGAGTAGAGGGGTTGAATTAATGATTGTCGCTAATTAAGTACTAATTAAAATTGATGATTAATGTATTATGTAATACAACCAGTCAAGAGATTTCATGGAATTTATAAGATGTGTTAAGTAGCTGTGTCGCTACATGATTTGAATGGTTTTATTACTTTCTTTGAAGCTTAGATCTATAGCAAAACGAGTGTAAATCTTTCAAAAATTGATTCTGTTTTGATCAACCCATAATCAACTCTCATAAACAACTCAAAATAAATGCAATACAGAACGAAAAATAAACACTTGTTAAGTAACAAAAGCTGCTATTTTTGTAACAGGAATTTTCTGTTAATATATTCCTATGTAAATTTCCTCTTAAATTTTAATAGTAAACCATTATTTTGTAACATTTCAATCACTCGTTTACCATTATTGTTCTTCTTTTTTAATAACATACCATTGCACCTACTACAAAGATCAATCAATCTTCTTTATTCCTTTATCCCACGATGTTTTACGAATGATTTCCTGAGCGCGCCACAGTCTGGGCGGGCCCGGCGTGGACGCGCACGTGCGCCACGAGTCGTGCGAGGCGGTGCTGCACGCGCGGTTCCTCATCAACGAGGGCGCGCTCGTCACCGCCACGGCCGACGACCAGCTGCATCTGTGGACCTTCCGTCAGAAGTCACCCCAGAGGCTACACTCACTCAAGTTTCAGAGAGAAAGGTATGTGCTACTTTAAGTTTTTGGTTTTGGTCTGAGTTTGGTGAGTTTTGAGGAAGATGGTTTGGGAATTAAACTATTTTATGAAAAATACTATTGGTAATATTATAATGCAGCGGGTCTTAAACGCCATTGAGATTTTAACCGCGTTTAAGACCCGTTGTACTATAAACTTATGGTACAAGTCGCGAGAGTTTAAAAACTATTGGTGTCAAATAAGATTTATTTTTGTAAAATTAATAAGACCTAACCCCTCCCTCGTACAGGAGGAGTGGGCCTTGACCAGCAGTGGGAGAGTAACATGTTAAAAAAACAGTGGAGTCTAGTAGATGTTGGTGGCATCAAGTGTTTTGACACCATTCTTAATACAATGTTAAATGTGGTTATAATAAGGGTTCAATTCTAACACAAGCCGTTTACTCAAAACTCATCAATAACTAATTATCTAAAAACTAGTTGTATTGCACTAGCGTCTGTCTAGGACACTAGGTTCACCTGTATACCTACTGTATAAACACTAACACTCGTCTACTTGACTGCAAAACTTTAATGAAACTTTACTATGATTCTTATATCCACATTAGACTATACTAAATACCTAATTAATGACTGAATCTATGCAATAAATGTAGGTGAATGTAAAAGCATAATTCAACCAAATTAGCAAACTAGAAAACTTACCTTTAGAATATCCACATCCGAAATATAGAATTATATAAACTGTGTGTTGTAGTTTAACTAATTTTCAAACTAAAACTTAAGATTTAAATCACTATACATTGTTACTATAGAAATGTAGAATTACACTCGAAATAATACATTTACATAAGTCTTATTTCATGGCTATAGTTTGATATAAATATAGTATAAATCCCTGAAGCGTACTTTTAGCCTATGCGTAATTAAAGTGTTTTATGCGTGATGCTCTTAAAAATATTAGGTCGGGGAAAAAGTCTTTTCGCATTATTTATTTATTTATTTATTTAAACTTCTTATACATAAATTGTATAAAGGCGGACTTAATGCCAAAGGCATTTTCTGCCAGTCTACCTTGGGGTGATGCAGAGATTAAATGAAGTAGGTGCTTAAATAATAAAAGAGGAAAATTAATTTGAGAAAGAGGTTTACAAATAAATAACAATGGTTCATGTGAGTGTATATAAATATGGATAAGTATATACATACATAATTATTAATAATGATAAAATATTAAATACGCATAAATCAATATATTATCTAAATAGACGATATAAAAAACATACTATAAACTAAATATAATACTTATAAATATATATATATATATATAATTCATAAATACAAACTATGATAAGTGTGAAGTTTCTGCAACTTGTTTTAACAAGAGATCCCGAACTTTGCTCTTAAACGTAAGACGGTTAGTGGACATCCTGATTTCCAGAGGGAGCGCGTTCCACAATAAGACAGATTGGACAGGAAAAGAAGAGTTGACAAACCCAGAAGTGTGTGAAGGGCAGAGAAGAAGAAGATTATTAGAGGAACGAAGGTTACGGTTGTGATTATCACACAGATATTGAAAGTAAGGAGTTAGGTAGGCTGGGGGAGTAGAAGAAGTAAGGAAAGAGAAGAGAGTCGTGAGTGCACGTAAATTACGACGCTCACAAATGGGCAGCCACCTAAGCTGGGAGCGATATGTAGATATATGATCATACTTGCGGAGGTTGAAGATGAATCGAATGCAGTTGTTGAGAAGGCGGTCAAGTTTATTGAGGAGATCTGCATTCAGGTCGAAGTAACATACATCACCATAGTCAATCAGTGGAAAGATTAAGGTCTGCACAAGCATTGCTTTAGTCGTGGATGGGAGAAAGTTTTTGAGACGATACAGAGCCCGCAGTATACCAGTGACCCTCTTGCAAACGTTAGATACTTGAGCAGTCCAGCTCAGAGTTGAGTCCAAGCAAAGGCCAAGATCTTTCACAGTAGTCTCTCTGGCTTCAAGAATCACGGTTCATTAGGTTTCTTTCAGTGAGCTCGTGAGGTACCCTAATATCGAGCTTTTCTATGTAGAGAAAAGATTTTATTACAAGTTCATACATACTATAATGCGAAAAGACTTTTTCCCCGATCAAATATTTATGATACAAATATCTACTTCCAGTAGAACGTTATAACGGTGAAACATTAAAAAGTCGTTAAGTTATATCAATTAAGCGACACAGTTTACAAACTAACTGCTTACTCGCCGAAAACAAAAAACCACTCGGCCAGAAGTGAGTTCACTAAAGTTTATTTGACAAATTATGTGCAACAAAGTGTTTGTTGTTTGCTATACTGACATTATTTGAAGTTACAGACACATTAATATGTTATGTACTGCATAATATATTATTATTAATCATTCTATGCGTGTTCTGGACTATTTAAAAATATGACAACAAGAAAAGACGCGAAATTGACGAAGTTTATTCTGATCAATTAAAAACACATAAAAATAATAAGGCACTTAATCACATTGCGAAGCAAATAATCATTCGATTATTAAACCACATTTATAGCTAATTTTCGACCACAAACTGTAAGCCTAGCGTATACAAACCTTTAACAAACGAAACAAACTATCTGCCCTTTAAATTTCATACTCCATATTCCATTACAACTGGTACACATAAGTCAGTGAGCAAGTGTCACGAGTGGCTCCACCTGGCGTACACTCTGCCGCTAATGTTTTGTACACACGATTAATTACACAGAGCTCGGTTTTTATTACTTTTATTATATCTGCGGGCCGCACGGCGAAATTTACTGTTATTGGTGTTTTTGCGCTGAATATATTTTAAATGGAATTACATATTTTTGATGGTTTATTTCGTTTCGTCAGAACCCCTTTAGTCTTTCAGTTTGGTTTAAAATTCCTTATTTCATAGACTATTTAAAGTTGTCAAAGTGTTTTCAATCAGTAGGTATTTGTCTTTTGTATACAGTAATATTTTAAATGCAAATTAAAAAAGTAATAATAAGATGTAATGTTTTTAAATTGATGTTAGAAACTAATAAATATCTGACTGTTACGAAAAAGCTGTGGCTCGTTCTCTTCAATTTTATATTTTTTTCGGTCTGAATATCATTTTTGTGTGGTGCTTATAGATTCGTATATGTCACAAAGATATTCATTTTTATAGTTAAATGAAAACTCTTTTATTTTAAATCAACGACTAGAATTTTCAAATAATTTTACAAACGAGAAACTCTCATCTAATGCACAGTAATTATGCAAATGTTTCTCGTCATTTGACAGTTACCTAAGACGGGGTGTTAGAACGTTACATTTGCATGTCTGCAGGCGCAGGGTTAATTATGTGAAGAGGTCCGACAACCCGCCGCCGCCGACCGCGAGTCTTCGTACCAATTTTGTTAGAATGTGATTGGGACAAAATGTTTTCTTTGTTTGGGAATTTATAATTACTTGTTATATTCAAACTCAACTCTGTATGTGGTTGAATAGTGGTAGTAGTCCTTTACAAAAGTAATGTTTCCACTACTTGAAAAAATTTCAATTTAGTCTATAAATCTTAGTAAAAATTATCACTTGTTACAAATGTTAAAGAAACTATCGTGATGCAACCTTCCACACCTGAGTTCTTTAGAACAGTTCTTGAAGGTATGCAAAGTCCCCAACTCTCGCCTAGCCAGCGTGGCGACTCAAAGCCTAAACCCTCGCACATTCCAGGAGGAAACCCTTACCCAACAGTTAGTTTTAATGGGTTAAATTTCTAACTAAAAATCCTGGTTAAGAATAAGCTCTATATACAAGCCCTAGTTCCCAAAAAATCTCACAAAAATATATTTATGAACAAAGTGAGCGTCAGAGTCCCGCAAGTCTCCCGGTCTCCCGGTCTCTCGGGTCCTTCCTTCGTTACGAGTCGGTTCGGTCATTTCCGCCACCATTCGGCTCTCAATACACCCCGGACGTCGTTTTGACACATTTCCGCTAGACGTAGCTTTTTGTCTTTTTCGTCTTTTTACTGTGGTTTACGTGTCAGTGGGTTTTCCGATTGTGGACAGATATGTGTTGGAAATTGGTTTTTATTTGCTGATAATTTCTTTTGAAAGACATAATAATATGTGTATTAGTGATAATTTGTCAGTAATTCCAAATATGGTGAAGAAAAACACCGTTATGAGATCTGCCTAAAGTTTTAATCACATTTCTTGAGGGCATGCAAAGTGCATCGCACTTGGCCATGGTGGCCTCAATGCCTTACCTCTCCCTCATACGGGAGGAGATAATTGCGCAGTGGGAAGTAAAAAGTTATTTTTTTAAGGTTCATCAATTTTTTGTATACAGAAACACTTCAAGGTACCTAGGAGGTAAAATATTTTCTTAGAAATAAATTACAAACGTCTAGATTTCATCCAAAATACTAAATAACAAAATACAACAGTCTACAGTGAAAAGAGCATTGTCTGTCATTATTCCTTTGTGCCGCCAGAGGTCGCGCGCTACGGGTATTAATTATCCTCCCGTTGTCATGGCAACGCGGTTGTCGCTTTGAAAAAAGAGCCCACGGTAATAAACGACTCTCAGGAACGCGGCACGCTCTTTGATACAACATTTAGTGGAAATTATATTCATTTAGAATAGAAATAGCTACGTAGTTGCAATGTTAAGGTGTTTGCCGCGTCTAAAAGTTTTCAAGGATTAGTAAATAATAATAAACTTAGATAAGCAGCTCAAGTTAACTGTATACTGGAGATAGGTTATTGAAAACGGTTATCAAACGTTTTCTTTTTCGAACAACTTGAATGACAATTTAGTATGTACTTCCGTGCAATACATAATATCATGCCTGCAATACGCGAAAGTTTAGTCAGAGGTATATGAAATACACCCACGTTTCGCCTTAACAATGTAAGTCCCATGTAATAGGGAGTGAGCCTATTGTCATTATATAAACAGTTATACAAAATAATAAAAGAAACCTAGCAAAAAAAGGTTTAGTAAATAAAGAAAACAATTTATTTCCTGTTGCCTAGCAACGCAACAAAATAACAAAAGTCTTGTTCCGTGGGCGGGCATCAAACCTGTTATTATATTATATTACAAGGATTCTAAACGTATTATTAGTGCGTGATTAATAATAGATTTATACACAATATGAGTAATAGTTAATATATTTAGTGTTTTTGTGATATACAGGGTGTTAGGCATACGGGGTTTCAATTGAAACAGTCTGGACTGCTGTCGACGAGTTCAAATCAAACAATTTTTTATTGATATTCACCGTTTCGAAGATACTTTAAAATCTGGAAATTGTGCGATTTTGTTCCAAACCAGTGGACAAAATTAACTATATTACTCAAAGTTATGTATTAGATATAGCACAGTTGACTAATTACTAGACTTTTAACTACTAATTGTAAGCTATACTATTAATTATAGGCTACTATTGAAAAACATTCTTATATGAATCAGAAAAGTTCATTACGACTTGGCCCGACTTGGGAATCGAATCCTAGCTCTTGTAATCGGCAGTCGTACCCGGAGATACTAATAAAATTACTAAAAATACTGTTTTTGTACGTATTTTTATCCATCCTCTCATTCTATGAGATGTTACAAAGATAATGTTCCATATTGTGACAGTATCACACAAAGGAGTGTTATCGCGGAAAATTCAGCCATCACAGCCTTTACGATATCCGATAATGGAATATCTCCGAGCTATTAATAGTTTACTGCTTTGACGATACATAATAATATTATGATCAAAGGCTGTTGAACATACTACCTGGATATAAATGCTGTTGGGAAGGTAATTTTACCTTCGGTACTTAATATATAGTTATATTAATAGATGAAATAATTATTATAGTCGTTAAGATAATGAGAGATAAATAAAAAAATTGAACCCATTAATGTCCCACTGACGGTCTCCTCTCGTAATGAGGGTGAGTTCTTCATTGTGGAAGATTTAAAAATAAATTTGTAAATGAAAATATCATTTACGTTACAAAGAATTCTAGTATTTAAGTCACATTTGTTGGGGTTCCTATTAAAAACCAGTATCTGTCATAAAATATATACTCAAGAATATAAATCTTAACTACAAAGAAGAATATACATTTCAAAAAACATCATGCGATGATGAAACCTTAATTAATAATGCAAGATATTTAAATTCTGTTTCTCAAACACTTGTATTGAAACAAAATATATTCACAGACACATCGAAATCTCTCAGTCTCACAAGTTTAGTAACTACGCAATAGTGGTCCACTGCGGCCTCCACAAAGGGGCAAGTACAAGTACACAGAGGCTCGGTACAACTCGGTACACAGTGTCGTGTTCTAACTACAGACGTGGTTCGACACAATATCGTTGCACAAAGACCGCCCCGGGTTATCGTGATACGGACCGGTTAGGGTTTAGTAGGGCTGACAAATATTTGGCGGTTGTTTAGTTATAAGTATGTCTTAATTGTTTTCCGGTTTCTTGTAATTAATCAGGTATTGCAATTAGCTGAATTTAAAAGGATTCTGCAAACAGTTAATAATATTGATTCAAAAGTATGACTCAACTTTTTAGCGTCGGTCAATCTAAGATTATTATGTTCTTTTTCCCGATCCAAATTAATGTAATTGTGTGCACTTGTTACTGTAGCACCAGAGCTAGAATTGTTAGATCATTAACCTCGTTTGTTACAAAAACTTATAATCTATATAATCAATTGAAAATGTTTGATAGACAGTAAGTCATTTGCTTAAAAGAATGGCACCGTTTACAATAAAAAATCTACAAGATTTCACCGATCTATGCCTAGCAGTTTCATAACACTACTAGATCGTTTACTTAATCTATACTGCCTGTAAACTAGACTAATTCCAAATTGAATTCTGTAATTAATTCCTCAAGCTCGCTGTCAGCCCTACTCGTTAGCTATTACACGCGCAAATATCAATTAATTGTGTTGTGTGACGCCACAACAGGCAGGGAGGTGATTGTTTGCTCTCTATTGCCATCTATCTATACATAGCGGCTATAGATGGCTATGTATGGCTATACATGTCTAGATTGTCTAGGTGCCTATAACCGTGTATACATGTTAGTGCTTTGTTAAACTGCCTAGGGCATCTAAGCGGTTATGTAGGTGATACCCAATTGTTAGAATTACAATTCTAGTATAGAGCTATTTATTATTCCTTTTAAATATTTGTTTTGATACTGGCTAAACAGCCGAATATTCGTAGATTTACATCTCCTAACTAAGGGATCGATGCGTCACTGGGCTATCCTACTTTCCTTTAAAATTAATATAACAAAAGCGATGATTTTTATAGATATATGGAAATACGATTTTTTTGCAAACAAATATACTCGATAAATTTGATTAAAATTTGGCACATCGGTAGCTTATAACCTTAATTAACATATAATTCATTTTACCCTATGAAAATACTTCCACGCGGCAAAAGACACTAGCAGAAGCCAATTATTCTATATATAATTCTTATTTAAGTTTCACACACATATATAGATGTTTAATAACATAAATGTATTGACACGTACTTAGTACATTATAATGATGTTCGAATGATCCCAGTAGGTGTAACACTAGGCAGTAATGAGAGATACACTGTTTGTACATCGTGTTAACAGAGTCCGTTGTTTGCTTTACTCCAACACGATGATATTTCCACAAAGATTACTCGTTATATACGCCTAGTAATACAGGTTTTAATGATGATGGTATATGCCTAGGTAGATCTAAAAACAACTTAGCTATTACGATTTTGTAATGTTGCCATTAAAGACTTTTGTTGTGGTAGTGATAGCGTATGTGACTGCTGATCATAAGACTCGGGTTCGATTAGCGGGTCAGGTTATGTGATATCAGGGTTTTATAATATTAAGATAGCCTAAGGTCGGTGTGGCTGGTATTTGGTAATAGGCGCTTATAACATGGGACCGTACACTTATACAAACAGCAAAATGTACACCCATACTTTAAAATTATGATGTGACGGGTCTTAAACGCAGTTAAAAATTAAAGCTAACCTTTAATTTTCTATTGCGTTTAAGACCCGCCTTACTACTACTACTACATACTTTGCCATTAAATTACTTAAAAACATATCTGCCTACATCTTAGGATATAACAGAAAGTTAACGAAACGAATTTAAATACATGCAATAAGTCCAAAAAATGTCCTTTTAAATGCATAAATAAATATAAGTAAATTAATAGGATAACTGTTACAACCTTATGATAATTGTTACACAATTAATTGTGTATATTTCCCGTTACACGATTCTTAGCTAATATCTCGTCTCCTACAATTACAGACACCGTCCCGTTTTCCTGTTGCTGTAAAAGTTAATGAACGATAAATACAGACGATTAAATAAAGAGACGAACTTTGTGGGTACTTGAGGAAATACAATATAACTGCTTTATTACCAGTTGTATCTATTCACAGACCTTCTAGAATAAACATTTAACTTGTAGAGGCCTAAGTCTGGTTTATTTATTTACTTAGTTGGGTTCTAAATCTAGTTAATTTGTCGTAGTATATTGCCCTTTTAAAAAATAAACTGGTTAGAAAGTTAGTTTACAAATACGAATAGTAGCCTTTTAATTTATATTGAGTTATGCATTGTGTATACAATTGACAATAGTTTATGATAGCAAACTTGAGTAAGGTTTAAAAATAGTTATTTCGGTTTGTTAAAAGTGTGGAAATCGATTTTTTCAATTATATTTTTATGCATTCGGTTGCACTATCGGCGGACCTCAAGTATTCAATTATTTGCCTATAGTCTAACCCTCTTATTCATAAAAATATATGAAGTTATGAAAGGCTTATAAATAGTTTTGTTTCTTCCAAATAGGTTTATAGTGTGTTTATGAATAAGAGATTAAAAGTATACTTAAAAAAATACCACATTTAAATATTCTGGAAACGGAAATCTTAACATCCCCTAAATCGTTATGAACCAAAGACAATGGCTCGCCATAGACAATTAGCATTCAGAGAGTGAAGAGCATTAATCATCCTCTCCGCTATCGGTAACTCGTTACTCGATAATGAATCGTCGGCGCGAGCATTACTCGGTTACGTCGAGCTTACTCGACCGCTGAGGGGTTCAGATTACGTCACGTGCGAAACGGTTAATTGTATAGCAATTATGAAATATAGAATGAAAATCACCAAAAGTACCATTAATTTTTCATACTTATACCAAATTTAACAAAAGGTATTAAATAAAGACACTCCATGTAAAATACTGGTTATCAGCTGCATCCGGTGATATTGGAAGCCGACTCCAACATAGTTGGGAAAAAAGACTAGCCGATGATAATGATTGTCACCAGTTGGCGTAAAAACGGTATAGCGAATATGAATGGAATAGACAAATGCTTATGTCGTATATATTGCATATTGTTTTATTTAGTGAAAAAATTGTGACATCAGCTACATATAAATAAACACCGTGCTGATACTAGTTTCAACAATACAATAAAACCAGTCTTAACTAACTTACGGCGGAATAAAATACTAAGACCACAATCTTATCTCAATTTTCTCTAAATTTCTGTAATCGACGTTTTACCAAATATACTGCAATATACCATAGCCCATGGACCCCAAACAGTGACCTCTAACTAAATCTCCATAGTGCCTTTACCACTGGACCCTACTGTCAAAGACAATCTCTACGTAGTTTATGGTAAACGTATACCCCTACTATTTAAGAGGTATAGTTTTAGGGGTATAAGGGTATATTTTATGAATCTACGTATTGAAAGGTTTTCTTGCTATTTGATAAGAAATGCAAGATGTAATATTATGGGAAATACACTTTTTATAGTAAGGTAGAAAACGTAAGGTATGATGAATCCGAAGGTTTTTTTATACAGGCTTTTGTTATTACTTATTCGTAAATGTTATACTTTTAGCCTAATACTGCCCCACTGCTAAGCAAGTGTCTCCTACCGGAAAGAGAGACAGTTCAAGGTCTTGAATGTACCGCGTTTGCCAAGTGCAAGGTTGGGGCTAAGGGCCCGTTCATAGGACAAGCGTTAACCGCGCGTTTTGATAACCATTGACACTGCAGATACAAACATATTTCAAACTAACGTTAGCGTTAACGGTTTGAATAAAATGTTTGTAGTTGTAAACACGCGATATCAAAATTCGCGTTCAACCTCTTATGCATAGATATCTTTACAGCTATGGTATACCAAAAACTAAATTATCAAAAGTAAAATTTACTTCAAAAATTCACTGAAAACAGCGCAGCGTATACTCTAAATTAGAAATCGATACATTGTAATTAGGTCATGCTAATATCTCTGTTCATTAATATTCGAATAACATTATAATAATGCTCTAAATTGCATCGTGACTCGTGAACTACTGCATAGCTGCACAAAGCACTTGCAACCTCATTCTATTGGCTAACTCTGCGTTTGTTTTAAACACCCGTTTCGGGCACATCGCATTTTTATAAGCTAAACTAACTATAACGTGACTGAATCTCGCATGGGCCGATTCTTGCTTCCATCCAAGAAACATTATCAACATTTAAGATAACTTTATTAAAGTTACCCATTTTCAACACAGTCTTCATTACATTAAATATCAAAATAATTACCATTAACATATAAAATAAAAAAAAATAAAAAAATAAAAATCATTTATTAACAGTCCACAGTTGTACAAACATAAGATCAGTAACTTAAGCCACACTAGGCATAGCCTGTTTCGTGGCCAAAGATTTTAGGCGATTACATAGTAGGACTATAGGTACAAATAAGAATACAAAGTAAAAATCTTAGTACTAGTAGGAACAACATAGTATTTTATAAAATTAAATGTAAAACTAAAGTGAGTGTATGTGTGTGCGTGTGTGTATGGGGGTGTATATATATATGTGTGTGCGTGTGTGTGCGCGTGTGTGTGAGTGTGTGTGTGTGTGAGCGTGTGAACGTGACTGTATATGTGAGTAAGCCTAACGAACAGTTTTTAATAATTGTTCAACCTCTTGATAATTTAGACTACTAATATATTTTGTAGCTGTTAATTGAGCTTCGCGTACCGAAACTTCTTTGAAATTATTTTTTTTGTTAATTAAATTATATAAGTGTGGAAACAGGTAATTTTGGAACCGTTGCGCGAATGAAGTATGTACAGCAGGCACTTGTGCCTTAAAAACCCTTTGTTTTAGCATATTCTTATAACTGTCGGATTTTAATAACGTAGTATGGGTGACTTTGACTGCGTTTACTACATAGAGCCTACGAATGCTGAGAACATTGGATTCTTTGAAAATTAGTTCAGTGGGATACCTTACAGGTTTTTTTAACATTACCTTTATGACAGATCTTTGCGCTCTTTCTAGTGTTAGTAGATATGAGGAAGCTGCTCCTCCCCAGGCACTTAAGCAGTATGTTAAGATAGACTGACAAAGAGAAAGATAGATCTTCCTGACCAGGCTTTCACTAGCCACGTTTCTGATCTGCCTCATTACATAAATTAATTTTCGGGTTCTAGCAGATAGGGTCGAAATATGATCCTTAAAGGACAGTTTCTCATCCAGGGTCACACCTAAGTATTTAATAGTTTGAGATCTCTGTATTGCTTTACAACCACAAACAATGGGAGTTGCATCTATACTATTTATGTTACATGTGTGTATAAAAATATCAGCGCTGATGGTAGGGGATGAAGGTAGAGTTTTGTGGAAGCAAAGGTACTTAGTTTTAGTGGTATTTAAAGTAAGTAGATTATTATTAAGCCAGCAGGTAATTTTTGCCATACCAGATTCAACATTTTGAAAACACTGATCCCAGGTTTTATCGTGAAATATAATTGCAGTGTCATCTGCATAACAGATTATTTCAGCGTTTTGTAGGGGTAAATAGGCTAGGTCATTTAGATATAATAAAAATAACGTAGGACCTAGTACACTGCCTTGCGGAACTCCGAAAGACAACTCTTTCGGCGTGCTAAGCCACGTGTCAACCTTTAAGCATTGCTGCCTTCCTGTCAAATAGCTCTGGAACCAATCGAGTGGAATTCCTCGGATACCTATATTTTCGAGCCGCTTTAATAGAATCGGAATTGACACAGTGTCAAAAGCTTTGGCTAGGTCCAAGAAAACTCCTACACATGAGTCGCCTCTATCTAAATGATTAACTATACCGTTAATAAGCATACTTACAGCGTCTTCAGTTGATCGGTTTTGTCGGAATCCAAATTGTTTTGGAGATAAGATTTGATTGGCTTCTATGAAATTAACCAAACGCTTATTAACGACTCTCTCTAGAATCTTTGAAAACACTGGGAGTAGGGAAATAGGTCTATAATTATAGGGATTATTTGTTTCTCCGGATTTGTGTATGGGTATAACGGATGCACTTTTCCAATTGGTTGGAACAATCCCAGAACTCAAGCTATTATTAATGATAACTGAGAGGGGTTCAAGGAGATGTGCTCTGAATGTTTTAATAGTTTGGACAGATATTCCGTCAGGACCAGGCGCAGTGTTTGATTTTAAAGAAAGTATGATGGATTCCAATTCATGGTGGTCAGTTGGCTCAAAAAAGAATGACGAAACCGGGGTGTTACTAGATTGCGCTATCTGGGCTAATGTTTGTTGTGTAGTGTTTTGTGTATCTAAAATCGCGTTTGCATAATTTTGACCTATAGAAACAAAGAAGTCATTACACATATTAACCGAATCTAGTGGGCAGCTTTTGATAGATAAGAGATCCAAATTAGATGTTTTAGTAGTGGGTTTTCTATGCGTCACTTCATTAATGGTATTCCAGAGTGCCCGTGGCACGTTTCTATTATTATATAGAGCATTTGTATAATATTCGTTCTTGACTTTGCGCAATAATGAAATGTAATAATTTCGGTATCTTGAGTAAATTATCATCTTTATAGAATTAGATGGATCATGCCTCACTTCCAGATGCAGTTTATCTTTAACTCGAGAGCAACGGAGTAATCCTTGAGTCATCCAGGGTTTTAATGTAACCTTCGATCTACGAATGCGTAATTGTTCTGAGTTATTGTCAAATATTCTTGTAATAATATTGGTAAAAGTATCGGTTTGTAATTGAACATTATCTATTTCACTTAATTTAGTCCAATCAATAATACTTAGTTCCTCACCTATGGATTCATAGTTAAAATGAATTCTGAATCTTGGAGGACTCACGGGTTTCGTTATATCCTGAGTAATACCTGTTATTACCATATTATGGTCAGTTAACGAAGATGCACAGACCACAGTTTCAACATCTACATCTCCCTTAAAGAAAACATGGTCAATACAAGATTCGTCCCTTGTCGGTCTATTTAAAGCTGGTTTTAGTCCTAACTCCGCCAGAGCGCAAAGATATGCCGAGGCATGCTGTGAATCGGCGTCATTGATATTAATATTTATATCACCAGTAAGTACAGTGCATGGGTAGGTGTTCAGAGTAGGAAACAGTGATTGGAGTGAGTTAATGAACCTCTCAGAGTTTCTGAATGATGGAGATCTATAAACACCCAGAATAGTGGCAACGTTTGGTATTTGAACTAAAATACAGTTAGCTTCTTCGATCATTGGCTCATGGACAATCGGGGACCATATGTTTCTTATGTAAACAACGACACCACCAGCCTTGTTAATAAACTTCCTAGTTTGATGAGACGTGTAGCCCTGAATTTGGCAAATTATTGAATTCTCAGAAAGCCAACACTCTGTAAGAATTATCACATCAAAGTCTATTTTGAATCTATTAAGGGCTATAAGAAAAGAGTTGAAGTTACGATTTAAACTGCGAATGTTAAAGGTTAAAATTTTGAATGAGTGATTTTTTACTATATCATAACACTTTTCTGCAATGTCTATTGAATGGCATTTCAAAGTATACGCATTATCAATATGATGCATATGTTCAAGTGTAGTCATAGTTAAAAATTGTAATTAAAATAAAAGTGACTAGAAAGCAATAATATTTAAATGCCATTATTTTATTTATGTGCGTTATGAGTAATACAGTGCTATGATATGAGTTTGAGAAGTTATTATTAAATATATGGTGTGAATGTATGTATGAGTATTTGTTAAGAGTTGTATGTATTGTTTTGTCGATTAAAATCCTTGTGTCCCGAAGAGTATTGATGTGTAAAAGAGTGATATGTGTGTATGTAAATAACAAAATTAAAATATAAGAATTTGGTGTTATACAAAAATATAGAAAATAACTTTGAAGCTGTGACCAGTTTACAGATAAGTTATTCTGAATAACCATAAGTTTAATTGGAAACTGTATCTGAAGAGCCAATGTACCTATCCAGGTCGTCCTGGGTTTGAATGCGTATGGCAGGATAATGGCTATTGGGACCGTTAGCACTTTTCTTAATGAATATGTTGCCATTTCGAAGCCAGCAGAAACGAAATCCTTGTGATTGAGCCCTTTTCCGAGCCTCGCGAAATAACAGCCGTTTTTCTTTTGTGACCCGTTCATTGAGATATATTCTTGAAGTGGTCGCGGCTACTACACCCTCTGACGTGAGATTTTTCCGCGTTTTTGCAGCTTGAAGTAGCTCATCTCTCTTCGATTTTCTAACAAATTTAGCTACTATAGGGCGGTGAGTTGATGAGTTTTGCCCTGTCTTTGGTTTTGGGCCAGCTCTAGATAACACATCAATATCTGTTTCTTGCAGGTTTACGCTTAGTTTTTGAGAAACCGTTAATAAAATGTGTGTCAGATTTTCATTATTACATTCTGGGACGCCACATAATTCAATTTCATTTCGCAGAGACATTTGTTCTAGTGTGCTGACCGTCGATTGACACTCTGATAGCGCTAATTTCAAATTGTTTATCTCTTGGTCCTTAGCTTCCAGTGATTTATTAAGTTTAGACAGGTGTTCAGAAAAGGATGGACAGATGCTAGCAACTTCTAATTTTAGTTCTTGGACGTCCTGTCTAAGCAAGTGAATGTCAGAGTTTTTCTGCTTCAAATCCTTTATTTCAAGTCGAAGCTCGCGAATTTCGCTGACCAAATCTGCTATGGATATATCGGAATCTACTTTAGATATACCGCGCGAACCTCTAACAATATTGACGTTTTCGCTGGATGCGCTAGGTGTTTTGTTGCCTTTAGGTTGAGCAGGTGTGTTCATGCTTACTTTTTTGAGCTGAGGGCATTTAGAGCAAAGCCAGGTTTGTTTAGAGGCAGTGGATAATTTCTTCCATGAGTCTTTAGTGATATCGATGCAATCTAAATCAAATACTCCCTTACATTTCGAACAAGCCAAATAGTAAGTATTTTGAATGCTCTTACCGCACTCCTTACAGTTCCCGGTCATCTTGAACTACGTAGAGGCGCGCTGGCAAAAAGTCACAATAGTAATTCCAGTACGTAATACACGATGCGTAGAGTTGTTAACGTTGCGTAGCGAGCGACAGAGACAGGAACAGTGCAGCGTAGTAGCGGCGGCGGCGCAGGCGGCGGAGCGGGAGGCGAAGAAGCGGGCGACCCGCGGGTTGTCGTAGGTCAGGGTTCAACGGCGATAATTAAAATTTTTGAATTTGTTTTTGTTATATCTTCGTAATTTGTAGAGATATTGCAATTTGGTTTTCGATATTATGTTGTGCGGACTTGAAATTATAGCGTGGTTATAAGATAAATACTAGATGATAACTTTAAACTACTTTTTTGAATTTTCAAAAACGGAGCAAAGAGACACAGTGTTAGCCTAGACGGTACCGAACGACGAATGTGGTATGATATATAATTTCACTATCAATAAATAACAGAAAACAAGCAGCAACGCTTTATAAATAAAAATAATAAATCATTAAAAATCAATAACCACTATATTACCAAGCAAGAATTCAAAAATTCGCAAGAATCAGCTGTGACCATGCAAGAATCAGTCGCATCACTAACATAATAATCTAACATGTGTATCACGAACACGACAGTGACAATGACATAAGCACATAGTTTAGGCGTTACGCTATGTTACAGATCACGCATCAAACTATCACATTCGACAAACGAAATCAAAGGGTGAGTTCGTGTTAGTTTGATGTCGTCGCACCCACACTTGCATGCAAGAATCACTTTTACACGTACTTGTTGAACAATCTTGCCATAATAAATCTAATATTAGAATAAAATAAAAATGTAAGAAGACATTTACACAAATGACACTAAAATCGAAAGATTATGTGTTCTTTTTACTCATATTCCTTGCAATAATATCATCACTGGAGTAAGAAACATTACGCAGTGTTATGCATTCAATAACTACTCAAAGCGTTGAATCTTTAGCAGCCAATCTCAAACATTCTCGCCACCTTTTTCTCGACTTTGCCAACTATAGGTGTCAGTATTAAACCAAAATTATTGATTTTCTTAAATACAAGAAAAAAAAAGTAAACTCAGTCACGATTCTTGCAAGATGATTAATATTGTTCAACAAATACGTGTTGGAAGTATCTGTCTCTGTCAGTACACTGTGCGTATGTTGTACACTATCCCTCGCCTCCTCGCCTCCTCGTCTAGTTGACAATGTATTATAATATAATGTATTATATGAAGCATGCCACCGATATGTTTCAGTTGCTGTAGTACACACAGTAGACTCTTATAGATTGTAGAACAAACGCAAACGGTCACTTTCAGTAACATTTGCTAGCAAGAATATGATTCTTGAAAGTTAAATTCCGTTTTACGGAAATAAGTTTTGGATAGTTTATCTGGCAGATAAAAATATGTTGAAATATATATACAGGTTTGTGAAACCAGCAAAAATGTTACCGATTGTTTTGTTTGCGAGTGAGTAGAATATGTGTACATTATTTTTATCTTTTTCAGCTTTTAAAACTCGATGTTTATATTTAAGAAAATACTATAAAATCTACATTTTAGCAACGTTTGAAGTACATAAAAGGTGCTTTTAAAACGTAACAGGTTACCAGATAGGCTTCCAAAAGGGTTAATTAAAAAATGTACACGGTGGAAGTTTTCAACAGCCATTAGGGGGTCGGGGGTGGTTATAGCCGGGTAGCCGATACGATGCCCCGACGTGACCCGATACTTACAGATAAACTTTTACTGGACAGATAAAAATTAATATCTTTTATATGACCACGTTTCTTGCTTACGTTTGATTTGATGTGTTTTACATATTACGGTAGAAGTAAAGTGGCTGTATATTAAATATCGTAGCATAAGCGTAGAAGCTCTACGAAGCTACGACGTGGACATCTACTCGTGTTTGATTGCTGATGTAGCTAAGTCACGTTACGATTGCTAAGCGAAACATATTTTCGTGACGATAATCTCATAACATTCGTTATATAATAATAATGAATATAGTATTATACGAATAAGTAATATAGTACTACAATACTCAATAAATATTCACATCATATCAAGAAACGATTCAAATAACACACTCCATTTACCTTTTGTCGGACAACTTCGTAGACCTCTACGAGGCTACGAGATTATCGTAGCGGCTACGACACGAACCGGGTCACTTATTATTACACTAGAATATCGTATAAAAAGGTATTTGATCCTTTCATGAATACGTCGTCTATTGTAAAGGATCTATTGTAAAAGGCCGACTATACAGAATAGTGTATTGATATCATTTTGATACTTTTATTGTGAATATTATGGAGTTAAGTGAATAATTCAAGGGTGCTAGTATCAAGAACTGTTATTTATGCGAATGGTTGTCGCTTTGCATTGTAATTTGAATTTTAAATACAAAGCGCAGTTGAGTTGCAAATGAAAATGCGGTCTTTATGACAAGACCAGTTAGCATCTGGAACACTAAACTTATTTAATGAACTAGAAGTAGTTGTTACAATCATTTTAAGGTAAACAAAGACTTTGCCATCTTTTTTGCCATAACAATCATCGTTATAGACTGATGCTATCTGTCAAAGCTACATTGGTACTGAAGACGTTCAAATATAACCTCAAAAAATATATTTTCAAGTTGCTAGACTCTCAAATTCTGCTTCTTCCCCGAAGAGTTTTCGTCCACAGAAAACCCCAACCCAACAATTTCCCACCCTATTTTGAAGACTTATCTTATTGTTCAATAGTAATATGTTGTGTTGGTTTCCAGGATCACATGTCTGCACCTCCCGCTGGCGTCCAAGTGGATCCACGTGGGCACGGAGCGCGGGAACGTGCACGTCGTCAACATCGAGACCTTCGCGCTCTCAGGATATGTCATCAACTGGAACAAGGCCATCGAAGTGTGAGTACTAGATTATATATGTCTCTTTTTGTTGTGTTGGATTTTCGGTGGTGGGAGTAGGACGGGAATATTGCACTCTTACTTCTGAGATTACAGTTTGGTTAGGACATAAAGTTAACTTTTTAATTAAGCGTTTTAGAGGTTTTTTTCATTATCATATACCAGTATATTAGTTTTACTTTCGTTTGTCAGATGCTGAGCAGTTAGATACAAAAACAAATGTCATTATTATTCGAGTAGACTTATAATAATAGGTATACCAATACTGTTGAGAATATGAGATTGGAAAAAAACATTCTAGAATATCTACAATAATTGACCATTATAAAAATAAAGCGGTCTAGTAAAGAACTTGACGTCGCAATATGAACACATAATTTTTGGTCGCGACCCTTGTCAAAATGAAAGAACGAAAATATAAGAAAAATTACTAAATATTTTTCGTAAGGCATTGATATATTTTTAGGCGGAAACCGAACGGCGGCTGTCCTTTTTATTTATTTATGTTTTGTTGAAAGTAGGTCACCTACTGCGGGTTCCTCGGAGGTTATTTCATGGGTTTTTTGCGACGTTGTGGCTTGTTAACCGTGAAGGTTATGGCAGTGTATTTACTTGGGTCAACCTTTGTTTACTTCTTGCTCTTTATAAGAAGTAATAACCCATCGATTTTCCGAAACTGGAACTAATCAACTGCAAGATAGTTTACAACAAATCACGGTAAATTTGCATCCTTAACTTTGACTAAAGCGAATTAACTTCCGTAGAAGGGAAAGACTAACACTATCTATATGGTCGAACTTATTAAGCATGTAAAGTACGGATCAGAAATAATAGTAGACCCAAGAAAACTTAGACACTCTCTACGACAGATCTTACAGATTCTTCAGCATCTTACCCGTGACCATAGACATACAAATGTGGGTAATACCCGGTAATTTTTAGTAATTCCCGGTAATTCCCCGTAATGCCCAGTAATCCTCGGCAGCAATAAAGGTCTGCAGGGCGGTCAGATAAGCCGCAAAGTGATCGCGTATCCTGCGTAATTGCGCCTACTCTCGGTTAATTGGGCAACGTTTAACGCCCTACGCCGCCCTATGCCGCCCAGTGCCGCCTACGACCACGGCTAGATAATAATGAATACGTGAATTGTTTTCTTATTAGAGACATTGATTTTAATAAAGTTTCGTCAGGTTAGTATATAGCCCGTTAAACTACTTCTGAATAAGTATCAGTTAGTATATTAGATGAAATTGACAGCATTTAAATACATTTCATTTCACTCTATCTATCAGTTCTCGAGCACGTATCCTTATACTGTAAAACTGTCACTTAGAAAAGTGGCTCCAAAGCTAGAAATTCAGAAAGTGGTCATGTCAAAAGGCGATTACAAACAGAAAACTCTTCAACAAAACTGTCTGAATCTTCAATGTACTCTCCGTCTTACATTATTGACCTCTGGGCAATAAACAAAGCAATATACGAGATTACACGTCATAAACTTTAATATCTTTTCCTAAGAAGCCTCTCTAGCTGCCTAAGGCTTTTAGTGTTAAAGCAATAAATTAATTCGTAATACCTAGGTATATAAAAGAGCTATATTTACTTACTAAGTAAATTTACTGTAAATTTTGCTGTAGATTTTTGTAGGTAGGTATGTCCGAGACTTCATATCTAATAATTAGTGGTACTTACATTTTTGTTCATTAGTGACTAGTCATCTGATACGGCGGATATAATAAATAAATTTATTTAACCCATTGATGTCCCGCTGCTGGGCAAAGATCTACTCCCATAATAAGAAAGGGATTCGGCGGCATAATTCTTTTGAAATAACGTCTACATAAATTGTCGGGATCTGTCATCGGCTGATTTGGTGTATAGATTATTAAAAAGAATAAAAAATATATATATCTTGTAGTTATGTTGAAAGTTTTCTTGATGCTGAACTGAATCTGAAGAATATCAAAACAAAACGCCACCAATTTTCTTCTGTTTTGCCATACGAGGAGCTAAAAATAGTCTACTGTCTTCTTCCCATTACATTTTACACTCCCATATCCTTAAACCAGCCTGTTACAATAAGCATTATCCGTAACGCGCTCAGTAGTCTGTATGTAGATGTCATCGACACTTAACAAGTGCGTTGTTACCTCCCTTGCTCTGAACCGCGGTGTTGCTTGATATTGCTTATAAATATGTATATTGTATGTGCGTTATTTTCTAGTGCACTGTTTGATATTACTTTTATTATGCACTCGATAGCTGGTGTTCTGTGGGAACTGTTTGTGTTATTTCGTTTGCAACTGTAACCACAAAGTTTTTTTTTGTTTTTTTAAAGATCACTCCCGCACAAAGAATAGCTCTTGTGTCGCGGGGACTTTTATAAACATACAAACAACGGACAAATAAATGTTCCGTATGGGAATCGAATTCATGACCTCCTGACGGTATTGGCGTGGCGACCTAAACCACTGTGTGTGTTTATTGTGATAATAGTGGAAAGATCTTTAGTTTAAAAAGGGGGTAGAACATTGCCGTATGTATGTACATCTACAGAGTGTACGGACGCAAAAGCATTTCAATACCATACATACTATTGACAGTATGTGTGTAGTCACAGTGCTCCTACACGGTAATTTTGAAACTACTCTGTTAGGCTACACACATATTGGAGTCAGCATTAATCGGTCTAGCCGGGTGGTAAAATCAAATGATTGTTCGGGAAAAATGCCGCTCGACATCGCCGCGCCTGAATATCTAAACCGAATTATGACGATCGGACTCACAGGAACTACCCAAACGGCACAATAAGTGCAGTATTTGCTTCGTGTCGGTTGTTATAAATACTGCCGAACCGGCCATACCGAGCAGAATGAAAAGAAATTAGTGTTGAAAAACCTTGCGTAAAGCGCGCAAGGCTTGCAAGGATCAACAAAAGTTTGTGTGTTAACCACAGGCAAAAAGTAGAAAGACATTTTTAGAACGTTACATGTAAGACATATGCCATTTTATTTATAAACCTCTTTTGTAGTCAACATAAATGTTTAAAACAAGCCGTTCACGAGATTCTCATTTCATTTTTTAAAGACAACTCCCGCACTAAGAATTGCTCTTGTGTCGCGGGGACTTTTTACAAACATACAAACAACGGACACAAAGCACAACCAGACCCGAAACAATTATTTGTGGATCGCACAAATAATTGTCCCGTGTGGGAATCGAACCCACGACCTCCCGTTGCAGTGGTATCGGCGTGGCGACCTAAACCACTGCGCCACGGAGGTAGTCTAAAACAAAAACAAAGATTACACGTCATAAAGTTTAATATCTCATCTTAAGATGGCTCTCACGCTGCCTTAGGCTTTAAGTGTTATTTTTAATGCCTAGATCTTAAGAGAATGCCTATATTTGCTAGCTTAGCAGTAGTTTTACATAGTACTGTTTTTTTACGACGAATTATTTTTAGCGTAAAGCGGGACCCTATTACTGAGACTTTGCTATCTGTCTGTTTGACACCAGGCTGTATCGCATGAACTGTGGTAGTGAGTCAGTTGAATTATACACAGATGAGGTCTTCTGTTGCTGCTATAATTTGAATGACAGCTTTTGGGTTGCAATTGAATCTTGCAGATTGTTGCGTCAGAGAGACTTCATAAACATACAAACAACAGACGCAAAATCCACTCTTCATATAACCCCAACATTACTTCATCAGAAACAGTTAGATAAAACTCAGTTGAACAAAGTTTCCTAAAGTAACATTTACTTTAAACTTATTCTCTCCAAAACTAAATAAGTCTTGTAATATCCCCGACTCAGAAACAAAAACATTACTGACACCTAAACCTAATTAAGGGTACATTGGTAAAAGAATGCCTTACTTTTTACCCATCACAGTCAAAGCTAATTCTCCCAAAAGTAAGAAACCATTATGTTAATTGAACCAGCAATAACAGTAGCGCGCGAGTGCCAAGCGCTGCAAGTACCGCGCGAGGTGCCAACTACTTGCCGTTAACAGTCGACTGTTGTAATATCTGCTAACTAGATGGCGCTGTTGTTTGGCTCCTTATGACCACTGTGATTGTGAGAATGTGCTAGTTGACAGAGATTGTTTAGGTATTACACTAGGTTTAGTTGTCAAATTAGGTTCCCTAGGTTTATTTGGTTTCAAAACATTAGTTATCGTATGTTGCCAAATATGGCATTTCTATTATAATAACTGATACTATTGATGTCGCACGTTAGGTTTGAAAATCTGCCTCCTCCTCCTATAAACAGTCTTCATCAAACCATCACTATCTTCGGTGCTTCACAAATGTAAACGTGGATTAGCTATTCCAAATGATAAAATGTTCATAATAATAAACACATGAGCCTAAAATTATTAAACAATTACAACAGAACACACTCGAGCTTTAAAATAAATTAACTATTAACTTTATGCCCTTAATTCAAAAAGACAAATGCAGTCGCCTTTAGAGTGTCATCATAAATTATTTATGACACTCTTGGCCACCTCATTCTCTGCCTACTCTCTTTTATAGTTACGGCCGTAACAATAGACAGTTTACGAGTTGCCTCAATAGATGGCGTTGTACCGCCGCGGGGCGATATAATTTTAAAATGAACTTTTATGAGCGAAGTGAATGGAGATTGTCGGGGATTAGGACGGGCTTAGAAGGCACGTGAATGGTTACGCGCTTGATGTTGGTACTTATTATAAGTGTAATTTTTTGGGGATTAGAACGTTGAAATAAGTCGTTGTAGAATATTGAAACAAGCTGGATCTTGTAGATTACGGCCTAGGTACAGACGAATATTTGCCTATCTAAAGATATTTGAAATTGAACACATCTTTCGGAATTAAGGATTGCTACTTTAGAACTGAGTTTACTGAGCCCTTTGTATATTTCTTAGTTACATAGTTATCTATGTAACTAAGAAATATACAAAGTACTCATCTTAAACAACCTGTCGATTCATAACTTTTAAACTTTCGCGATTCATGTTTATTATAGAGGTATAACAGGATACGAGAATTAACGTGAACACGCATTTTACCTAGGAATGCTTGACCTATCTGTAGTAGCTTCCATCTTTGCAACTGAGAAATATCCTTAACTTATCTAGATATTTATATTTTAACTCTCGCTTCTCGTGGAAATGTTCTGTAAACATTTCCCAAAATATTTTATTTCCTCAAAGAAAATATTTTTACGAACGTCATGCCCTCATTCATTACGTCACACATTACGTCATATCACACATACATCTCATACAAGTCATACAATCAACGTGTGTTGTCAAGTGCTCCTTCAATTACGTTATATTTGGATATATTCGTGTAAAACGTTACAGCCTTCCTAAAACGTTTCGTTCTCGCTGAGGGAGATATATCTGGTTTCTTTATGTATTCCGTTTTAGTTTTGTTACCTTATTGCTTATGTTTCTTTGCTATTATATTGGCGTTTGCTTAAAAGGATGTCTTTGTTGAAACCTATTTAGTGTTTTTGTATATGTCCCTGCTGTAATAAAGTACGAATTTTGTAAGACAATCTAAGTAAAAGACAAAGAGAAGTACTCTTTCCTTAACCGTTCTTAATTGGCTAACCTCGTCTCTAATAAAAATCTTAAAGAAGCCATTCTATATGATTGTAAAGAACTAACTCTAATACTACACCACAACCAACATTGGCCCCAATACATTCTCCAGTACCAACATTCTCTACTGTTCATAAATCAACAAAATTGGCTGCAATACGCATCCAACATCGTGGTATTCAAGCAATCGTCCGCAATAATTGCCTATATACCTTAGGTAGTAGTGGTCGGGTCAACAAGGACTATGTACTAAATATTAAGTGTTCTGATCTGTTTTATAGCTCATGTTTGTATGCTATAAATGTAGTTATGCGCACGCTTTATGTTAGGTCAAAGGGTTTTATTACACTGCCGCAGGAAATGTAGCGGTTGAAACGTTAAGGATCTTTTTGACTGTAAAATATCATCTAATTTTCAAGCTTTTGCCCAGCAGGACAAACAAATGCTTTTTTTTCAGTAAATAGATTTGCCGTTGTTACGTCCCAAGGTGAAGCACGCATAACTAGAAAAATGAAACAAAATATATTTTACTTGAGGCCAGTGTCGGCTTCGTCGGTTTAAACAATTATTTTTCAAAAATCTTTACAACTTTTTTTTATACATAAACCTTCCTCTTGAATCATCTTATCTATTTAAAAAAAAACATCAAAATCCGTTACATAATTTAAAGATCTAAGCGTACATACATGTATACATGAAATGCAGACAGGGAAAGACGCAGGAAGGGACTTTATACTATGTAGTGATACCTAGTATAATTTGAAAAGAACATAATGTTTGTATGAAAAGTCTTAATAACCTACTCCAAGGACTAGTCTAGACATTTCTTTATTCCGATAAGTTTTACTTCATCCTACAAGACTCTTATCATTCATGCAATAAAAATATTATAGCTTTCAACACAATGAGCATCCTTACCACGGACCTTTTCTATTATGATATCTGAATATCAAAGTACTATTATAACCTAACCTAAATAAATAGTCCTTGTGATTAACCGAAGTGTGAATAGTAGGCTACCTTCTCAAATTGGAGGTATGCAAGAAGATATTTCAAGTCAGTGAGTCTTTTGTGCAACTGTCTCGGAGGGAATAGTGTTAAGTAAATACGAGAGGATTTGTTTGTTGTATGTCTGCTGAGGTATGGAGGCTGTTGTTATTTATATACGATCGTATTTAAAGCGGTTTAACAATTTATTCTCTATCTGTTTTTGGAAGCTCCACTTACCCCCGGTTACTAAGTACATTTAGCGGTAGTTTATCCATTCAATAGTGTTTTTTTTTTCTATGAGTTTAAACGCTTTAGACCAGGAGGAGAACTTTAAATACTATCTTAAAATAAACAGATACTAATTGCAATTTTATCAAAATTGCCTTTATTGAGTATCATGGATTGTAAGTTTGTAATTCCACGCCACTTGGTATAATAATGAACCCATGCATTGTTTCATACAAGATCGCTGCCTATGATAACTAAAATGATATCTAAATATTTAACATAAATTATGAAAGGGTCAATCATTGTGTAGGTGGGTTAACCAAAACATAGTTGACCTATGCTGGTAATGAAGTCAACAGCAATTACCTAATCCCTTCCAACAATTATCTCACCTCAATTGACAAGACACCTGTCTCATACATCAGCATGTAATGAGCAACATCATCGATTACAGCAAGTGATCGCTAACTGGCGTGTAACGGATGTGTGTGTTCATTAGTCAGCCTCGCTTACTAATGTGTACAACTATGGATTACCTTCGAACAATCGTGTTGGATAAGCCAATGTCGATGTGCAATGTACTGGATAATATCAAATTAGTGGCTGTAAAATAATAGACTTCTACTGTAGCTTTCTCAGTCTGGATACTTAAAGTATTGACTGCAAACAATTAATATAACTGTTTAACAAAAACCGTAAAGACTGCGTGACCAAATTTCACCAAAGTAACTATTTCATATCACTCTGTTAACGCTACTTACGGCAGAATATTTAAACGACACAATTTTTTTGTTTAATGGTTACAAGTGTGTTACGAGTGTAACTTAAAATTGAGTGCAGTATTTATTTATTTTATTCAACCATTAGTCTCGCTATTTCCTCCAACTTAGTAGAAAAGCAATTTTAAGTGTAATAGAAATAGGCAACAAATACACTAAATACTTAAATGGCTAAATATTTTAAATGAAACAGCAATCAAAAACTAAAACTCACTCAATCGAATACAATCAACCGATAAACTAAACAAGCTCAAAATTGTGCTAACAGCGACATCTACATTCTACATAAGTAAGCTGTGATGGTCGTATTGTGAGCGATTCAATCAAGCGTGATCGAGCCGCCATTGTGCTCGGTGTATTCAAACCGGTCGCTTTATTCAGTAGTTTGTTGCAAACCATTTGTGTTATTAAATTAATGGACCAGTTCGTTGAGATTTTATTTAAACTTTATGTTTTGTGTTCGATATGTTTTTTATTTGAAGTTACTAGTCTAAGTAATTTTGTGATGTTGATTAATGATAAACTGACCGCCGTAGGTAGCCGGATTATCGGCTAGGACATTATTATTACTCGTTTTTAGATGTTTGTTTGTTTGTCGTATGGTTAGTGGTCAACCTAGTGTCAAAGTTGTTCAAGCCGCCCGAGAGGCCTTTGACGTGGCTTAACGACTGTTATCTTAATTGACAACAACCGGGACCGACTTTTAACGAGCCCTCCGAAGCACCGAGACGCCCAGTTCAAATACCACTATGCGGCGCGCATATGTACCACTATATGGCGCGGTCATTCCATAGATGGGTGTCCCGTCTATGGAATGACCGCGCCAATGGTCGCTTAACCAACAGATCGTTTACCGACCGGTGACCGCAACTGGCTATGGGCGCCTCTCGTTTTTAGATAATTACTGCTGTGTAGAAGGGCTCATTGCCAGTTGTATTCACCGGTCGAAGTGGGTTTGGTAACTTTTGAAACGACATTCTATAGATAAAAGGTCACTAAATGATATTTGCTCTTAGCTTTTCGCTGCTTTAAATGATCAGACATAGAAAAAAGACAAAAAAAATAAGTTTTAAAATTTTAAGCCGATTGTTATCAAGTCGATAGACTTTATCAAAAACCTTTGGTTTCCAAGATAAGGCTTTGTAGTTATGAACCATACGAAAGCAAAATAAAGCATTTTAAACACAATAAAAATCGCTATACCGCATCTAGCAACGCACTAAGAAGATATGAATGCTATAGCCACTAGTAATAAAAGGATATTCTCAAATAGTTTGTATACACTTTTACGACACAATAAAATGATATTTCTCTCTACATTTTTACTATAAAACTACAATACAGAAGCAGAATAACACTTCAATAGTATCACTAGAATATTTTCACACGAGCTATTCACATACATACACACATACAAGCAAACAAACATACAAAATAACAAGAGCGGGTTCTAAACGTAGCTGACGCGCTAACTGCCCATTTGAGTGTCATTATACGAAGCATAAATGACACAGGTACTCTTTTGTTTGTTGAGACTTAAGCTCTTTTTGTACTGAACGCAATATAGTCAACCTAAACATTTAAATGATTCTCGCACTGAAATATAATCAAGTGTCATGTTTTTTCAATTGGTCGCTGCATAGGCAGGTGCTCTTCTTGTTTTTTAATTTTGTAATTCTTTATAATTAGATTAGACTGCCTCCGTGGCGCAGTGGTTTAGGTCGCCACGCCGATACCACTGCAACGGGAGGTCGTGGGTTCGATTCCCACACGGAGCAATTATTTGTGCGATCCACAAATAATTGTTTCGGGTCTGGTTGTGCTTTGTGTCCGTTGTTTGTATGTTTGTAAAAGTCCCCGCGACACAAGAGCAATTCTTAGTGCGGGAGTTGTCTTTTTTTAGTAAAAAAAAGGAAAATAGAAAAAAAATTCTGTTCAGCTGTATTCGATGACACTGGAAGCAAATTGTAACAAAGATGAAAGAAAGGCCAGGCTGTATTCAAACATTTGTCCTACCTTGGAATCAAACCTAGTACGCAGGGGTTACGTCATTGTAATTACTAAGTCACTTACATTGTAAATAATATAGAGTTCTTTTTTATTTCATAATTATTTCAACAAACATAAAATAAAGATAATTACCGTTACGTAGAAACATTGATACAATTTGAGTGATATTTTATTCACGAACACATTAAGTTCAAACGTATTCAATGTGTAAATGTACTTCAATTTAAGTTAATGTAACAAAAAAACCAAACCTTCACTTCGTAGCTGTCTACAAGCGCTACGCCGTAGACACTCTACATTTTTAAAGCTACGGTGCTACGAAAAACAATTTAGTAAGTAAACGTAGCTTGTGCGTTGATTTTAGCGTAGTAATTGCTATAAAACATGAGAAAACGTTTGATCTACTTGAAGGTTAAACAACGACAGTGAGGTTTAATTTTGATGGGTGAAAATTTTAAGTAAACATTTTTATAAAAATCTTGTGTTATTGTAAATATTGCGACAATAGTTTTGAATGCAATTACTCCGGACTGTTCGTATGAGTGCTAATTAATATGAGTTTGCATTACACTGTAAGAAAATAAGCAGCCTTACACTGAAATATTAAACAGCAACTGAACTTTTCAAACATTTCTCACCTATATATTCGTTTATCGCAGTAAATCTGAGCAAACTACGCAGGTTCAGAAACGGTATAATAGGTGAAAGTTGGCAATAGAGCGGTGGACATAAATCGTAGGTCCATTGTTGGCGCGATCTAATCGCTGCGGACAACGCCGCGGGAACAGCCTACTATACCAGTTCTGGGGTAAAGTGATGTATGTGTTCGACTTTAAGAATATAGCCTTTTGTGCTATTGTTTTTATTGATGGTTTAAATTAAACCACAGTATTAAAATGTGATGATTGAAGTTTTTAATGTAAATCAGGACTTGGCGAATTTATATGCTGCCTGTGAAACAGCAAATGTTTAATAATGTTGTAACATTAATTATTATGATTTTTTTCTGTATGTGAGTTAGTCCGCTAGAATAGCTTTCCCGGGGTAAAAAGTATCCTATAGATAATTTAGGTTATAAACTATATGTGTACTAGATTTCATGTAAATCTGTTGAGAAAATTTGCGTGAAAGAGTAACAAACAAACTTATGTGCAAATCTTTCCTCTTTATAATATTACTAGCTGACCCGCGCAACTTCACTTGCGTCACATAAGAGAGAATGGGCGAAATTTTCCCGTTTTTGTGACATTTTTTACTGGTTCTCTGCTCCTGTTAGTCGTGGCGTGATGATATATAGCCTATAGCCTTCCGCGATAAATGGGCTATCTAATAATGAAAGAATTTTTCAAATCGGACCAGTAGTTCCTGAGATTAGCGCGTTCAAACAAACAATCAAACAAACAAACTCTTCAGCTTTATAATATTAGTATAGATAAATTATAAAATACAACTAGTAAAATACAAGAGTAATTTAGTAATCGTTCATCCTTTCAGAGAATCAAAAGCTTAATATTTTACGCTATGTAATAATTAAATAACAAATCCAAACTATTCGCAATCACAAACTGATTGAAACTCACTCGCGCGACAAACTCTCTCTCAAATACAAAATAATTTCAATTTATTTCAATAATCTGTTGTATTAATTAAACTTTGGCCAAAAAGCTTTTATGTATCGAGTCTTTTGTGCGATGGACGAGCGAGGGGGTGAGGGCAGGCCGGCGGGGGTAGGGAGGGGTGGTTCTGTCAAGCGAGCAAATTACAGGGCTGTCACACGCACACGTGCAGTTGGACGTTTGTAAAGCAAAGTTGTTGAGTGTTAACACACCCCGTGCCACCCCTGCAACAGATGAACTATATTCGGTTGAATGCAGTTTATAACAAACTTGTGATTGGTTGTTTCACGTGAAATTAATTATAAAGTTTGTGTGTGTGCGTGTGACACGCTTTGTTTTTTGTAAATGAATTTTGTATAGAGACTATTAAAATAACGTTTTATATCGAGGCGTTTCATCATTAGCCTAGCCTTTCTTCCAGCTATGTTGGGGTCGCCTTCCAGTCTCATATAAAGTACACACCTAAAATATATATTTGTTCAATATGGGACTCAAACCTACGACCCTTGCATACAGCGGTAACAGCGTCGAGACGAACTTACTTACGTCACATCTATCATCTAATAACTAAACATATTAATATCAAGTCATCTCAGCAAAGAATAAAATAAAAAGCTCACAACTTAGTACTCTCATACAAATGCTTGTAAATCAATCACACGAACACCTGTTGTGTAAGTACGTTGTCGTCTCGGTCCCGTGTCGGCGTCGTCTCCGTGTCGTGTCGGTCCCGCACTCCGCTCGCATCAAATCAAATAGATGTACGTTCACTGAACACGCTTTATCTTCAATTGTGATTGATTCCACGCTGTCTTTACAAACGATTTGTAATACTCTGCAGTACTGTGTAGCTATTTGTTGCTGTTTAACGTTTATTTGATTCCAGGTATAGATTGAATATAAATGGATCTTAGTTAATGTATTTAATTCGTTTCTATGGTAGTTTTGTGACTGCGTTCAAGGCGTCTTCCTTCCCTTATCAAGCTATAGCATTGCTAGGTAAGCTGGTTGCGCACTTTTTCATCCTTCAATGAACAGTTTCAAGAATTTTTGCATACAATTAATGAAGAAAGAATGTCATTACGTTTTCTATTACAGTTGGAATATGTCATAAATACAAGCCATTAAAGCTAACGTTAGAATTTTAATGATTGCTTGAATATAACATTGTCAAAACAGTGAAGGCGGGAGCAGATATTTTCATGATAATGTAACAGGACAGCCAGAGACATTGTGAACTTACGAAAAGTTAAAGCATAGAGAGAACTGAAAAGACGCCCTGCAAAACAAAATAATATGCAAAATATTCTCACTAAGCCTGCACAGTGACTCGAGTGAAGACACGTTAATAAACTTGTCTAGTAGAAGCTATGAAGGGCAATAAGCGCCGGCGTCCTACAGAGTCACAATTTATGATCTTAATAACCAAAGGGGTCCTGCACCATGCCTTCATTTTCATGGTAGCTCTTCGGAGGGAGGGGGGGGTATATTTGTTTAAATGTTTTTTTTTCATTGTATTGTCAATCTTTTGTGCTGTCACCCTTTTTTTAGTAATATTACTGTGCATTGTCTTTTTTAGACGTTATTTTACGCTTTTTGGAAGGAAGTTCAATAGCAACCAATATGGCCTCTCTTATTGTTTCATCAGACGAATTTATCCTAGAAGATTAGTCAACCAAAATAAGTATAAACAATCCTCTTGGCCTGTTAATCATGTTGTTAATGACATTCCTATTACACACATCAATCAACAGCGAGCGGAAGAAAGCTTCTGAAATAGATTTTTAGTAAACATAAGCTTGAAATAACAAAAATCCAGCTATTTGCAGCCTTTGCCCAGTAGTGGACAATTGGGTTATTAAAAAAGCCCGCAGAGATTTAAGTCCTCGCCTCTGAAATGTGTTGTATTTTTCAGTCAATTTAATTTGTGTGGTCGTTTTAAAGAGAGCTCTCATGTTGAGTGCCGCGAGCTTGTCCGCTCTGTTAGCGGTCGTTGTTGTGCTTGTGCAGTTCATTCACTCTCACTGTACGATCGTAAAGTGCTTATTATTGTTATACACTTGTTGTTAATGAGGCATTTAATTTAAGATTTATTTATTTATTTTGAAATGGCCAATTACTTACTGTATTTTTTTTTATTTGTTTAAAGAAAACGACAGTTTAATGAATATTAAACTGTCGTTTCCATTCCAACCATTATCAAAAGAAAGAAGTCTTTGTTGTTTATTTTTATATCTATTTTGAACTCATAGCAAAACGGTTTAAGATCCTAAATATTTATTTGAATATCCCAATCCAATGAATGAACAAGAAACCAACATCCCAATCACGAAAAAATGTCGTCTCATTTTTATATCGCAAGTATTAAGAAAAATCAACATCCAGCATTATAAGTTATGTTATGAGTTAACAAATTAATCATTTTTCATACATATAATAAAATAAATAAATAAGTTTGAAATGAACTCGTTGTGAACGCCATTAGGTCGGTCACAAACGTACTACAATATTCAAAGAAGGTTTGTCATCCAAAAACGATAATGTGCCGGCTACATTAGTATTCACTCCCCCACGTCACTCCCGGGACGACTAAACTAAACGAAAACGTGATTCCAATACCTTTGAACAAAGAGATTCTAAATAAAAACACAAATACTGGATAGGTAAAAGTTTAAAATCACCGTTTAAATTGAAATTTAACGCGAAAACGACTCAATTTGAATGCTTACTCTTTATTTTTATTACTCTACAATGTATATTATATTACCAATCAGTTTTGTCTACACTTAAAAAAACTGTTTGAACGCATCCATCTCAGAAAGTCCTACACCAAACCGAAAAATGACTTGACTTTTGCAACACTTTAGTTAAGTATTTCTAATATTATTATATCTTCTACTAGCTGACCCGCGCAACTTCGCTTGCGTCACATAAGAGAGAATGGGTCAAAATTTTCCCCGTTTTTGTAACATTTTTTACTGCTGCTCTGCTCCTATTGGTCGTAGCCTGATGATATATAGCCTATAACCTTCCTCGATAAATAGGCTATCTAACACTGAAAGATTTTTTTAAATCGGACCAGTAGTTCCTGAGATTAGCGCGTTCAAACAAACAAACAAACAAACAAACAAACAAACAAACTCTTCAGCTTTATAATATTAGTATAGATAGATTATTCAGAATTTCACTTGAGCGCGCTATTAAATACACCGTAATAAGTAGAATGCTCAATGGAAACGGTATAAATTCTCAAACACAAAGAACTGTTTTTAATCCTAAAAGAACATGTGTATAGCGCCATCTACAGGTAGATTTCGTCAACTTACAAATACATGGTAAAAACCTCTTCAAAATATCATATGTTGTGATAGGAGCAGTGTAATATTTTCCGTAGTAATGAATATTTGTATTCTTCAAGCGAGTGTTATTTCAACTGATTAGGCTGTGGTACTAATTAATTTTGTGCGCACCACTCATGTGACGAGACGCTAAGAATAACAGTTGTTGAGTTTAACGTGAGAAATATTGATGTACGGTACTTGAAGTTACTTGAATTATTATTAGAAGAGTTTAACATATTATTTTACGATGACTGTTTAAATTCAAAAGTACCCAATTCTGGCAAATTCTAAATTGCTACGGTAAAAAATCTATAAATTTGGCCTAACTCGGGAATCGAATCGCTCTGGCTAAGGCATAGCTCGCATAGCAGACGGCATTGATTAATATTTAGGTAAATAATGTATATAAGTGGTGGAGTATTAACATAATAGCTTTGACATTTGCTTAAAATCAGTCATCAATCATTAAACAGTCTATTGTACTCATAAGTCATTCAATTTAATTAACTTCACTGTATTATGTATCACAATATGTACTTAATTATAATATTAATTAATGCTGTAACAACACACGTTATTGTTAATTATCTAACGAATAATTCTGTCAATTGCAATGCTAATTGCATAATTAAACAACTCGCAATTGAAACTAATCAGATGGCTTCGCGCCAATTATGCATGATCAGAGTAAATTTCTATTATAAATCGAACGAGGTTTGTGACTTTTACTGCGTTAATTTTCCAAGAGGAAAAGTATCCTATTGTGATTGCTTGTTTGACTTGTAGTATATCTCAGTTCATGTGACTATTACTGAAATCTTACACGCGTGTGGGGACAATAACAGTAACCGTTTAGTTCTATTGCTGTCGTTGTGCGACGATCTAGAATTCTAGACTCCAGCCTCACTTTACACTGTCGCGATTGTTCCCAAAACAGTTTGCAAACGAAACTGACTACCTAGACTGTTGTTCTAAATATGTAACTACTAGTAGTATTTGTAGTTGTACTAGTGACTCTGCTAACACTATCTCGAAGCGAGACACTCCAGATAATTGGTGAAGTTGTCGCCGGGAAGCAAGTCGCCGCCGCCGCCATTATTGTAAACGTTAAATTCACAGACAATACAGATCGTTATAACACGCCCCGGGGCGCGCCAACCCTATTACCTCGCGTCAAGTTCTCGATTCAAATAACGCGCACTCATTGGCGCGTGGTAACGAACTTCCGCCAATGGCGTTGTAGTAACAATTAAACCGCCTAGGGTTGTCCCTACCCATTGTTGAATATCCCAGTATATTTAAAATTACTATCGCGATTTAACGACATCCGTCCGCCGCAGACGCATCAGGACAAAGGTATCGTGAAATTTAATAAAAAAAAATCAGAAAAAAGCTAGAAACGCAAATGAATAGCATCGTTTGTTCGGTGCCTCTTACAATGATATAAATTATGGAGAGAGGAAGCGAGTGGGCGCGCGGGAATATAATAAAAGAACCTCGTGATGCGCCTCCGAGCGGAAAATTGCGTAACTGTGTTGTATTGGAATTCGTTATCTTACGCCGAGATTGTAACCTTTTTATTATTTTTACGGAGCTTTTATGTTTAAAGTGGTATGTGTAACAATCGCTTTGAACACACATCGACAACAAACCGTCTGCAACACAATATCCTACTTTATCCAATTCCTACTTAGAGATCTGATTAAACAGTTTTGTGGTTTATAGCACTAGATTAAACTAGCAAGCAACACTAAAGCAGCATTATACAATACATGTAATAAGGCAGTAGCCGGCCTGTATTTGTGTAAGCGTGTTGACCTGATTACGTTCCCTGGGGCCAATCAGTGCGGACACAATGGCCACGTTAGCGGCAGACCGGTGTCGGGTGTCGGACGCGCCGCGGCGGAAACGCTTTGTGTCGGCCGTGTCGCTTGTGTCGCCCGTGCCGCTCGTGTCGCGACGCTTATCGCAATTATCAGCGAGCAACAGTTGCCGCTGTTCCGCTTTATCTTATTTATAGAATATTGGAAAATGGAAAATGGATCCGATAATGAAAACTTTTTCTTGTATTGTTGCTGATGTTTTTTAATACTATAATAGAATATGATATCTGAAAAGTCACTCAATTTAACTAAGAAAAGTGAGATTACACTGTAACCTAGAAAATTATTATCTTAAGTGAGAAGAAGACGTTACTTTTTTCATCGCAACATTTTTATTGAGGCGTCAGATTGGCATATTCCTTTCCTTGTCTAGTTATAATTTATATCCAAAATGATTTACTTAAAAACACAATCCAATATATAAAATTCTCGCGTCTCGTTGCCATACTCCTCCGAAACGGCTTGACCGATTCTCATGAAATTTTGTGAGCATACTGACTAGGTCTGAGAATCGGCAAACATCTATTTTTCATACACCTAAGTGACACAATTTATTTTTGTTATATGGCAAAGCAACGTTTGCCGGGTCAGCTAGTAAGACTATAACAATGTAACGTCGAAGTAATTAATATTCTACAGTAACAATAGTTAGTACAAACACGGTTCACAGAACGCAAGCAATCAAGTAATGCGATACAACAGTCTGTGTGAGATGCACCGCCATGTTGTGTTGTGTAGTTCTAAGCAATGAGTTTGTTTCATAGTATCTGTTAGCATAGATTATGATAGCGTTACACAAATATACTGGAGGGAGATGTTGTTATTTGGTATATGATAGAAGCGTGAGAGAAAGAGATGGATATAAGTTTCATGTTGTTGTTTTAAATAGGAATGGATTGCAAATAGATTGGTTAAGAGCTTAATGCTCATATTGCTACCTGCCAATAAACTTTTTAATTCTTCACTTAATAATCTTTAGTTTTGGATAGCTAACTTATAGGTTCTTTTGCTGTCCTATCGGTGAATGATCAGTTGGTTAAGAATTCTTTCTTTAGGCTGTGTAGTGGCAATTCAGTTATGCGTCTCCAAACTTTAAAGAGCATATGGAACAGTCACAGTTTTGTCCTTTTGGAAAGTCAATCTCTATTTTTTCACTCTATCAATAGGCTGCTTTAAGAAATTGAAGTTGGAATTCTTCCATATCCGTGCCCGACCCCTGTTCTATAACACACTGCCTTTGCTGACCAGAAATTGACATTAGTGTTCTTCTATCTTCGGGCTAAATTCTCGTTCTATAGCACCTAACATTCACGATTTGATTACAAATTTCTGTGCAATATGAGCTCAATCTGATTACATACAAAGTTTTCCATGATACGTCTCCTGCCTGTCACATGTGTGAAGACAGCGAGGTGCGCAATTAGTGACGTCCCCGCGGCCGAGTGTCACCAAGTGTCAGCGAGTGTCACCGACACCACTGACACCTCTAGAGCACTCTACAGTGAGTGACACTCGGTGCGACACCTACTGACGTTAATATGATGGGAACGAGGATGTATCGATGTTTTGGAAATTGTGTGTGCCATTTTGTTGATGGGTGTGTAATGACGATTACTGGTATAAGGATTGGATCATTGCTGTTCTTCGTTATCTGGCTATTATTATAAAGTAAGAAGAAGAAAATAAATTACATAGATATGACTGTTAGGATTTTTTTTTAAAGTGGGTCTGGATAAGGTTTGATTATTTTATAGCAAGTAAAAATAACTACTATCTAGTAGCTCCAAAGTTTTGAAAGCTGTACCTTTCTTAATACTCAAGCTTAATACTAATTTAATTAGTGGTTTCTCCTTCAATATAATTCACGTGAATACAAACTAAACAAATCGTCACACAAACGAGAGAGCCGAGTGAGTCTCAAAGCCGACCTCAAGCGACTTTGTTCCGCTCCGACCACTCTAATCTCAACACCCTCTGTTAAAACACGAGGGGGTATACGGTGGGAGGGGGGGAAGGGGTGAGTGTCGCAACAAGTGGCGCCGCGTCGTCGCCGCGGTGTCGTCGCGACGTCGCCGCGTCACTACGACGTCTGTAATGGATACTGATGTAGTTCCACTTTGATAGCTCTCTGCTTTTATATGCCAGTGAAGATGTAGCTATAACATATTGTTATATATCGGTGTCTTTCTTCTTTGAGTAGGTTTAGGAGTACTAGCTAAAAGGATTATTTGCTGATGGCGTGTGTTATAATTATAATTATCGCCTGTAGGAATAGGTCATGCTATACTGAGGATGAACTTTCAACATGTTTAAGTTTTATAAAGTATACAATATGCGATAAGTATATAAGTTTTATCGCTTATGAATAAGTCCCCGATATAATATGTCTCAACAAACGTATTATAGTACCTGTATTTATTCTGCTTAAAAGCTAAACGATACTCTTTGAGAAGAAGTAAAATCGGGTAATAACTTTGGACAGAGTGCCCTGATGGGAAAATATTTTGAACAATGTCGTATTACAGTAGGTACCTTTCGCTGCGCTCATCTGTCAAGCCCGCGAAGAAAACGTGAGCGAAGAGCGTGTAGGTAAAGGCAACCTATTGACTATCGACTCTTCGTTCAAGAGTTTAACGTATAATCTTGTATTGTTACAGAACGAGGCCGAACCACCCCGGCGCGGTGGTGGAAATATGTGATAATCCCCTCGACGCCAGCAAGGTAACTTATTTCACATAATTTCACGTTTTGATTTTTTTTAACGTGGGGCATTCCCTACTCTATTAAGGTGAATGCACATTAACCCGAGCCGAATGCGTCAAACAAGTCAAACGAGTCGAACTAAGAAGTATAAGAGTACGCTAGTATAAAGTTGCGTCTACGCTAGAGGAGCAGAGCATAAATTTGTGTATTATGGACTGTCTTAAGAGCCTCGAACGAGCACGTTTTTGGAAGAAATTTGTGTTCGGCTCGTGCTCCGCTCGAGCTCAGCTCTCCTAACGTAGACGCAGTTGAAAAGTGCAGGGCGCCACGGTGAGACCTATTGCTCTTTAATCGCCCGACTAATAGGTCGTTCGACCGTGTACTCCCTGCACTGCTTCTAGGTTCAACTTCGTTCTACGACAACTTGTATATCATGTATATCATGTAGTAATACGTGGTGGTGTCATGTTCCAGTTGCTGATCGCGTTCGAGACGGGTCTGGTGGTGGTGTGGGACCTGCGCGCGCGCGCGGCCGAGTGGCGCGGCGCGCTGGGCTCGGGCGCGCCGGGCGAGGGCGTGCGCGCCGCCGCCTGGCAGCACGACGGCAAGCTCATGACCGCGCACGTGGACGGCGCGCTCGCCACCTGGTCCACGCGCGCCGCACGACCCGTCTCCTGGTCCTACCCACATGGTCAGTACCTTTATAGCTACTCTTTTTTTTCGTAAATGTTTTAGAATACTTTAGGATATCAAACTTCCGGTCTTTCTACATTCTACTTACTAAGGAAGATTTGAATTTAAATGAAAAAGAATTTTACAGTCTTATGCAAGGCTTATAACAGTGGGCACTAATACTGTAATAGTACATTATTTTTGATACAAAAAAGAAAACTATAGTATCATTTATTGACGCGTTTTTTTCTCGAATTTCGCAACTAGCTACATCCGCCACTGCAAACTAATTACGTTGCTAGAAAAAAAGAACTTTTTTAAACCTACAGCAGCAAATTATTACGCGTATTAACAAATTTTTTCCTTTTCCACTTTCAGCGAAAGCAAACAAAGAAGGCAAACTGGAGCCTTGTAAACCAATACTTAGACTAGAATGGAAAACTTCAAGAACAGGGTGAGTAAATATTCACTTGTATCACATCCCTTGACGACTTACTACTAAGTTTTGTGACTTCACGACCAACTGAGCACGCAATGTATACGGTTTTTGAATACATATCGAGTTGAAAAGGTAACTTTAGTAATATACGTCTTGATAAGTTAGCCCTTTGATAACTCGCAACTTATTCTCTTTACGAGTCAAATATAAGTTCACGTTTATGTAAGTCTGTAATTTGTGTTTTTCAAAGACCTGTTTGTGCGACTACTTTCTTCAAGTTTGTTGAAAACAAGTTTCAAGATGTTAAGTCAACATTATCTGACTATATTTATTGAGATACTTGGATATTCTAACGTTTTTCTAGGGTTCCCTACCCAAAGGGTAAAAACGAGACTTTATTACTAAGTTTTTATATGGTATGTGATGAACATAGTATAATATCATAATGGTTTATGATACTGACAGACCTTTGAGAGTCCTTTTTAATACAAACCTATTTTAAAATGATATAAGTTAATTTAGTTTTAGTTTCAAATACACTCTAATGAAAATACTTATCCGATAGGCACATTTACCTACATTCGCATATTTAAGTAAACTCATATTAACATAATATGTATATATTTTATCATAATTTCTATATAAATAGTAACGACATCATGAAGACTATTCAGAACCTCGGCGACACAGTTCAGAACATGATCGAGGAGGACACTCAGACTGACCTGGACTGTTCAGAGTAAATACCTGATGTGTTGTTGATAGCTAGGTATTATATACAAACGCTATACTATAGAAATGTGTCTTTACTAAGCCCGCGACTGCATCCAGTCATAAGATTTCCAGGGTAAAGAGTATCTTGTGTGTTTAGTTTTAAGCTATAAGTGTACCTACCAAATTTCATTACAATCCGTCCAGTAGTTTCTTCGTGAAAGAGTAACTACCATCCATTCTTACAAACTTTAGCATTTGCATTATACATTACCGTTTCTTTCCTTACTCAACCTCTAACTATTGACGGTCTACACTTACGGATTTTTTTTGTTAACAATTTCGAAATATTGCACTGTACACTCATCAAAATTAAATTCTGCCTCGAGCAATCCGTATTTCTGGAATATGAAAATCGTTTTCAAATACTTTTTAAAAGAATTGAATAGGATATTCATTCGGTCAAACGTTCAAACTTATGATTTAAACATAATTTTTTCCAAGCTACTTTCCACATAAGCGAAATATAGCCTAGGCTTATGATATCCTTATTCAAACATAGCTTATTCCAGGCTACTTTTCACACAAGCGTAATACTAATCTAAATTAAACTTCCCCTGTGGAAAATCAATAGGTAAACACAAAACCATAACATTTATTGATAGTTTCCTTATTACAATATCCCTGTAATAAAAAGCAAGCAACAGTGATATACCCTCTCATTCGTAGCTAATGTATTCAAGAATTGTCATTATACCGTCAAATGACTTCGGGCAACGTCGGGCGACCTCGGAAACGTTCGTAAAGAGCTAATGAATCGAGCAATGTTTTATGAGCTCGTTTATTTTTATAGTTTGTGACTGTCATTTATGGTGACGTTCAGTTCGCTACGATTAGTGGGTAGTTGAAGAAATAGCTCAGTATATAGTTAGTTGTGATTGTTTATGCGTATTGTGGTGTCCTGTAAATAAATAACGATTTTTTTTTATGGTAAAAGATAATTTGAACTATATTTGTGCACCAATATCAAGAAACTTATATACAAACGTCCGTAGATATGCCTTTTTTTAAATTGTTTAAACTGTATCTAAATTTCATGGATAAAGAGTTACCTATTTGAGATTTTCCCATGAATTCAAGATCTTATTGCAAAATTTATTTGGCTTACACGTACTTACTATACTAATAACAATTACTCATAATAAACTACCCAACATACACAACGCGTTTTCAAATCCTGATCTGTTACATATACAAAATATCTCTTTAGACATGTACAAATAACTATGCCTGTGTGTACTAATATATGTATTTGGTGGTGTCTCCAGCGAGAGCCTGGTGATCTTCAGCGGCGGGCTGCCCACGGACAAGGCGGGGCGCACGCACAGCATCACGGTGCTCAACGGCAAGAGCACCACCGTGCTCGAGATGGAGCACAGCGTCGTCGACTTCGTCACGCTCTGCGAGACGCCACACACTGCAGGTAATAGCTTAACAACATCTTGAAATATACAACAACAAAACAAACAACCTATGACTTCAATAAGTTTAGGAAACAATTATAAATTTCATAACTTTCCGTTACCTATAATCAACAAATATTGTTGCCATTTGTATTTTATATATCTGCTAGTAAAATTTTCTGTTTTGATACTAGACTCGATTTACTTGATATTATTATACAAAATCGATATTAACTGAAAATAAGGTCTTTTAACCAATAGACGAGACTCTGTAAGCGGCGTAAACACTAAATATTTTTAATTTAAAGCCTTTCTTTTCCTAGTAAACCTTGCTTAGTAAATATAGCAAACGTTTGATCAAACAAATCTTCTTTTAAAAATCATATCCAACATTGGCCACAATTGTATAAATCGTATAAATGAACTGGTTACTGGTGTTGCAGACTACCAGGAGCCGTACGCGATCGTGGTGCTGCTGCAGAACGACCTGGTGGTGATCGACCTGCAGTCGCCCGGCTACCCCTGCTTCGAGAACCCCTACCCCATGGACATACACGAGTCGCCCGTCACCTGCTGCTCATACTTCGCTGACTGCCCCTCAGATTTGGTAACTACTTCAATCTGTAACCATCTAATTTTTAACCTTGAAGGCAGCTCGTACTGTATTCCAACCACTTAGTAGACAGCCTTGTATGCAAGGTTCGCGGCTGTCAGAGATATACAAAATTCAGGATTTAGAACATCAATGACCAGTAACAAGCTTAAGTAGCTGACGGTGGTCTATTTGATATAGCTTAAATATTTTGGAAATGCACAAAATTCTTAATTGTATTCTAGATAAATTGTCCAATCCGCACTTGGCCAGCGTGGTTGAATTTCAGGCCTAACCGAGACCTCAGATTGGGACAAGACTTTTGCCCCACTGTGGAACAATAATGGGTTAAAAAAAGCACATAAACTTGCCAGAAAATAGAGAAATTCAGATCGCAATTTATAGTATAAACAATCCGTGTTCAGACATGTAAAGAAAACTGCTGATTAGATAACAAGTATAGTAATGTATTTGTATAATGTTGCAGATCCCCGCGTTCTACTCGGTGGGTCGGCAGGGCAACAAGAAGGCGACGGGCTTCAGCGAGAAGCTGTGGCCCATCAACGGCGGCGAGTGGGCGCCCGCCTCCTGCTCCTACAGCGAGATCATACTCACTGGGTAATATACATCAGTCTTTTAAATCATATACTTTGACGTAACGTTGAAGAATGTAATTTGAAACTTCTTTTCTCTTTTATGTATTAAGTTAAACTTATGTAATTTTTTAATTGACGATGCGTCGTTTTAATCTAAGTTAGTATACTTTTTCATTAAATATCTTAGAATTTTGATATAGAAACTTATAATAACAATAATATTATTTTTACCTCAATAAAACACATTGTTTCTGTTGTGTAATGTTTCAGACATGCAGACGGCAGTGTTAAATTTTGGGACGCAAGTGCAGGGACTTTACAAATTTTGTACAAATTAAAATGTTCTAAAGGTAAGTCAATCGTTCTCCGCTTCTCAAATGGAATAGTAGTTTTAAATGCTAGTGTAGCATTAAAACTATGCGACAACTGGGTCGGAATCGGAGCGTGTAAACCGTAAAGTTTGGTTGCTTTGTATTCATTTCTGTGGTACTGCGTCCACTGAAGCTGCATTTCGGTATTTCGATGCCTAGAAATGAGTACCAAAACAACAAATCCTTACGGTCCGTACGTTCCGATTCTGAAGCAGTGGACGGGCTTTAGTTGTATAGCCTCTTCGAGCTTTTACAAAAATGATTGTTGCGTCTGAACTTCACTATCTTACTAAACCACCTGAACAAGAGTAATTCTAATGTGTATGTGTGTCAGTGTTCGAGCGGCGGTCGAGCGGGTCGGTGTGCTACGAGGAGGAGAGCCCGCTGGCCATCCAGCAGGCGGCGCTGTGCGCGGAGTCGCGGCGCCTGGGCGTGGCGCTGCCGCACGGACACGTCGTGCTCTTCAAGTTCCGCAAGAACGAGACGCATGGAGAGACGCAGGTCACTACAATCAACAAATTGTTTAATTTAAACCTTCTTGACTGCTCTTTTATATGAGTGATTAACGCTTTTGAGTACAGAAAACAGGATATATTGTCGTAAAAAATAAAATATTTTCGTTTAGATTGATTTCGTGATCATAGAAAAGAAGACCGAAAAAGAATGTCGGTTGTGTGGATAGATATTTATTTATGAACAAGAAAGGAGTGAAGACACAGTTGATAGCTGAAGGGGTTATTTGGAAGATAAAAAAAAATGTCGAAGACATATATTTTATTCAAGTTCTTCGTTAGCCACTGCCTTTTCGTGTCTTTAGTTTGTTACTTTTGATTTTTGTAGTCAAATGTGTAATGTATATTGCAGGTTATAGAAATCCCGATGATAACGGACTCATTAGAAGAGGAGGGCTCCCCCGAGGCAGAGGGGGGGCGGTCTATGTCCTTCAGCCGCGCAGGGGACGCGGGGGAGGGGGAGAGCAGAAGGGTAAGAACATCCATACTAATATTATAAATGCGAAGGTAACTCTGTCTGTCTGTTACTCAATCACGCCTAAACTACTGAACCAATTTGCATGAAATTTGGTATGGAGATATTTTGATACCCGAGAGAGGAAAATGACGCATTCCCATGGGAAAATTCAGGTGGCGGACGAAGTCGCGGGTAAAAGCACGTTAACTATAATTATTTAAGTTCAAGAACAGTGTTCTGTCGTTATTGCTTCATTTATAGCAACGAGAAGAAACAAATATACAGCGTCTCTAACTGACTTTCTTGAACAGAACGCATCTCTAAAACTAGCATGCGCATCTGCATCAAGCATCTTTTCGGTAGTTTACTCTATGTTTAGACATATATGCATTTATTACATATATTTATTTATTTATTCTGACATAGGTGTAGGCTGTTAAGATACAGGAATGTTTTGTTTAATTTATAGATAGTCGCATTACAAGTTATTCCTTTTGCTACTGTATGTTGTGAGCTGATGTGATGTGTCATGTCTGCGCAGTCGGGCGTGTGGTCGGGCGGCGGCGGCGGCGGCGCGTGGGTGCGCGTGCGCGGCGCGGACGGCACGGGCGGCGCGCGCCGGGCGCCCGGCTTCCAGCCCGCGCTCGTGGCGCTGCAGCAGGGCGCGCCGCACCCCGTCACCACGCTCACCATCAACTCCTCCTACGGACTGTCAGTACTCCGCCGACGACGCGTACCGCCAGCGTCGCACGAACACTGTTTTATTATTGATCTCTATTTTATATATTCTGTTTTTTACTGATATGAACGTGCCTCTGTTCACGTTTTAGTACATACCCTTTTTTATTCTCTTAAACTTAATATGCGTAAATTTTGGATTATTTGAATAACAATGCGACACTTTAGCGTTTATTCCTTTCGATGTGACGCCGGCTCCCTGCCCGCGTTCGTCTCGCGATGATGGCGGGCGCGGCGGGCGCGGCGCGGAGCGCGTGGTGAGTGAGGTTTGGTGTCGCAGCATGGCGTGGGGCGGCGAGCGCGGCGTGGTGGTGGTGGACATCTCGCGGCGCGTGCTGGTGGCGGCGCTGGCGCCCGCCGCGCTGTACCACCCGCCCGACGCGTGGCCGCACGCGCGCCACCACCGACACAACGACCGCCAGCGCTCGCCCAGCCTCGACCAGGTACCGCGCACACGCACACGCACACACACACGCGCCGGACTGGCCGAGGCTCGCCCGCGCTCCCGCCACGCTGGCGCGGCCGAGCCTCGCCCCGGCGGTACGGCGACGATGTACACTGTATTGTCACGTCGTAACGAACTAAATATCGGGAACCCTGTTGTGAAAGACTGGAGAGAGACACGGTATGAACGACCACCCACCGAACGGAAGTTCGACGTACACACGGTTAGACGAGCGGAGCCGCGGCGCGCGGCGGGCGCGTGACGTCACCGGACGCCGCTGCGCCCGAGGGTTACTTCACATTATGATTGATTTGCTGTTTTGTTGAGTTGTATGAGTTGCCGGCGAACCGCCGAACCCCTGACACTTATTTTATGTTCAATTATGTTGTAATTATTTTAACGATTTAGCAGTAGCGCCGCCCCCGGCTTGTCCCAGTAGCGACATCTTGGCATGGCATCGTTAGACATTGTTTACACTCGGCCTGTCTTTCTCTTCTCCTATCGCCCACATGTTACATAGAATATTTGTTATGTGGAGTTTGCAGATTTGCGCGAATGCCACGTATCGTAGGCGAGCGCCTGGCTAGCGCCGGGCTAGCGGCCGGCTAGCGCTCGGTATCACCTCACGACTATCACGACTATCACGAGTATCACGCGAGTAGCGAGTATCACGCTCACGGCACCCATAGACCCGCACGGCACGACTCGGTCCCGGCGGGCGCTATACTTCATCATTGATATTTTTTCCCATCCGCGTCGCCGAAAGCTGGAGGAGAGCGCTCGCGGCCCCTCGCCGGCCAGCCCCGCCGAGCCCGCGGCGCCCGACGAGCCCGCGCCCGACGACAAGCCCAAGCTCGACTCGCGCCGCAAGTCCACCTCCTGGAAGACCTTCAACCTCAAGCGCCAACTGTCCAAGGTGGACCTCAAGTTCAAGGCGGCCTTCACCGCGCCCACAGAGGCCAACAACGCCGAGGAGGCTCCTCCAGAGCGCGGGAACTCGCAATTCTACTGCGAGACGGGCACGGGCGAGCGCGTGGAGCCTCCAGTCGAGCCCGCCGACTCGGCCGACAGCGACTCGCCGAAGGCCGAGGACGAGGCGTCGCCGGGCACGCGCAGCGCGGTGGCGTCGCCGCTGCGGGTGTGCTCGGACGTGTTCGAGCGCATGCACCGCGAGCTGCAGGACAAGCGCGGGCCCGACGTGTACGACCGCATGCACCGCGAGCTGCAGGAGCGCTGGCAGGCGCAGGACGCGGCGGGCGCGGGCGCGGGGGCGGGCGAGGCGCCGCCGCGGCCCGACTCGCTGCCGCTGGGCTCGGCGCCGGCGCGGCCGCCGCGGGCGCGGGGCAAGCGCGAGGAGCGGCTGCTGTCGGTGCCCAACATCCCGAGCCGCGGCGAGGCGCGGCGGCGGGCGGCGGCGCCGCAGGGCTCTCTGGCGGGCTCGCTCATGCGCCGCTTCAGTAAGTATCTGGCGCGCTCGCTCATCTCACGCTCATCCCGGCGCCGGGTCTCACGGGTCTCCGTAGCGCCTAGTCCGTTACTCGCTGTCGACTAGAGTAGTTCGATGCTCCTCCGACTGGAATGGTAATGGTTTGCGATTTTTTTCATCATCACTGGTACCGTAGCCCCCTTTCGATTCGGGACCTAGATTTGACTAGCTAGAGGTGATGGTAGTTAGATTTAACATTGTGTTCTGAACTAATAGTATGAGATGACGATGTGTGACGCCTGACGAGGACTGTGGACTCGCGGCTCGCGACCCGCGGGCCGCATCTACCGCTTTGTGCTTCTTGTGATATTTGGCTTTTTATTTAATTTTGTTTATAAAGTATGTACCTATGTATAGTATAAGAGTATGATATATAAGTAAGCTATACGTATTACGTATATGGTAGGCGCGCGGTCGCCTCTGTACAAAGGACGCACGGTGTATGTGTCTCTCACTCAGTACGTACTGCGCACCGGTGACTCATGTGTATATTTCTTTTATTTCCAAGGAAAAGGACTCCTCCGACGAAGACTCTAACTGCCTTAAATATCTGTTCGCCGACTTCCTCGGTAATTGAATGTCGAGTTAATAAGTAGTGATGATTGCATCGATCATAGGTGATCTCTGTGTTGTCTCAGTTGTGACGCTATGTTGGAGTAGTCGGACGGTAGCCTGCACTCCGCTTGTAGCTCGCCGGCGTAGTGGCGCTAGGTGGCGCTAGTTGGCGCTAGGTGCCGAGGCAGGCTCCGGCCGACGCCAGTACTCGCTCACCTGTTCGCAGGGCACTTAGTAGCGCGCGCGTGCTGCAGACGCGAGCCGGCCGCGCCCCGCGCAGGTACGTGCCGCCACGTCACACGCACACGTCACTAACGTCACTGACGTCACCGTGGCACAGAGATCACTCCTAACATGACGTGTGATAACAGAGAGGGTCTTCATTGTATGTGTCGTGTGTGAACGGTGGAGGGTCCCGGTATCGTCGCCAGACGCCCGCTCCGGAACATCGCCCCGCGGTCACACTAACTAACAACGCGCACCTTAACATCACGCAAACTGATGTCATCCGTGCAACAACATAACATGATAGATCGATGAGCGAGCGAGTCGTCGCGCGGCGATGTTTCGGAGGTGTTGTCGGCGGGCGGCGCGGTGGTGTGTGTGGAGCGAGGGAGTGAGGGAGTGTGGGAGTGGTGGTCGGTGGCGGGCGTGGTGGAGGATGCGGCGGCATGTGTTGTGTTGTAGATGAACGGGCCGGGCGGGAGCGGGGGCGGGAGCGGGGCCGGCGGCGGGGGCGCGAGCGCGGGGAGCGCGGCGCCGGGCGCAGCGCCGGGCGCGGGCGGCGGCGCGGGCAGCACGCGGGTGCGGCGCTCGCGCTCGCAAGGTACCCGCAAACTGCACAAGTGCCTGTCCACCGCGTCGGACGTGTACGCCGCGCCCCCCGCCCCGCAACACTCGCTACTGACGACGCGCCAGTATTGCAGTTTTGGTAGTACAGTCACCTTGTAACACTCGGCCTCGTCTCTTTCCGTTCTGAGGCAGTCGCAGTTTCTTCCTCACTTATGTTCCGTTCCGTTTGTTTTGTTTCGGTTTCCGTTCTGGGCGGCGCGAGCGCGAGCCTGACGCGTGACGCGACGTCGCGTCCGCGTCGAGCGCGCCTCGCGTCGTCACGTTCTCACTATTATCTCTCTGTTGGTTTTGTTTATTTAACGTTACGATTGGTTCTTCCACACTCACTGATATACTTCTTTCCATTACTGAATACTCAAACATGTGATCTTGTTGTGAACTAGAACATACTGTACGCGGTCCTCTAGTTCGCGCGCTCTCTCGCGTTGTTCGGTGACGTTCATGTAAAAGCTCTACGGTATGTTCTATTTCGCATGTATCTTGTGATAATGCCGGTCTGCGACCGTGTCCAGTATCTACTGTGAATGATTGCCATCAAGTATGTACATATATACGCATCATACGCATCTCGTGTGAGTGCATCGAGTGCATCGTGCGACGATATGATTGGCTGAACAGAAGTGGTCTGTAGATGCGAACTTGCTGCGTCATCAGCTCGGCCCTTTTAGTTGTCGATCTAAGCATGCGTTGAGTTACTTCCTATTATTTATTTGAAATATTTCCAATTTCAGATCGGAATCATTTAATAGGTAATCATTGGTATTTTCCTCACCTATATTATATATTTTAGTTACAATTATGTTCGTTCTAGTCGTTACATCCGAGTAGTTACCCCTTGGTTGTCGATGGCAAGTTCTCTGACCTAGAATGATGGTGATGTTCTGATGTTCTCAATGGTGTACGATGTATGTCCCGGGCGGGCTCCCGCGCCTCTCGCCGCGCCCTCACCGGTCCCTCGGTGCGCGTGCGCCGCGCGCCCCGCGCCTCGCGCCGCACACTCACACACTCACACACTAACAGACACGCAGGCACGCGCCGCACGCTGCGCGGATGCCTACGTTTAACTTACATGTTGACTTGTTCTTTTTAATAACACTGTAGTAGTTGAAAAAAAAAGATTAACAACAACAAAAGGCTCGTTGTCATTTCAACTTACATTAAAAATAAAATAAAGTTAAGTTGTTGGCAGATAGAGTTAAAGTACATAACAATAATGCTGAAGATTGGTAGCGTGCGGCGTGTCGGAGGGTGGTGAGTGTGGGGGAGGTGCGCGCGGGGCGGGGAGCGCGCGGCGCGCTCGTGCCGGGCCACGCTTGTAACATATTGTGGTTTTATTTGTCGGTGCAGAACCCACTGTTCCGCAGACATCTATGGACTACTTACACATTATGCAACCCAATGGTATCCAAACAACATTTGCATCGTTTCCTTTTATTTATTCTCTTATTTGGTATGTGTTACATTTTCCGCTTGGGCAGCACTCGTAGCTGTTCCGTTAGAGAACGTGGCTGTGACTGTCTTGTTGTCTCACTCGCACACTCTTGTCTGCGCACACTGTCTATATACGAGGATAGTCCGCATTCTCCGCATGACATAGCAACGACTCAAAGGTGACTTACTACTCAAAACTTTTACCTATATCTATCACTGTACTGTTGCGTTACCGACGACTTGTATACTTATTTGTTATATGTGCATTATATACTATAAGCGAGGCTTTCCATATCGTATTATTATTGTATGGACACGAGTATCTATCATTTGGTTCTCTGTGTATTGCGTGTATTGCGTGTATTCAGTGTATTATGTTCGTCGATATTTAGTATTTGTCACGAGCGTTCACGTTATCTGTTTATTTGCCTTCGCGTGCGACATGTTGAGCGTTCACTCGGCGGCCTCGAAGCCGGCACCTCGCGGCGTCGGGCGCGACCCCTTACCTCTGTACTGTTACTTTACCTAACGCTGTCGAGTACATGAATGTTATTTCTTTTCTAGCGCGACCACAAAGCAAAAAGTTTATATGGCTCGTTTTTGGCTGCCTCTATATACGGCTGTCATTGTGTCTATGTATGCTTACGGTATTCTCCTTACTAACAGTGCGTAGTTGCATGCGGCACCGGCGACTCACCGCACCCCGCCGCACCCGCCCGCGCCGCCTAGCGGCCGGGCCCGTCCCGTCCCGCCATCCCTGACCCTCCTGCACCTGTATCTGTCCCCCGCCCGCTCCCCTCCCGCTCCCCGCCCGCCTGCCGACCTGGTGATCATCCTCATGCCATGTCATGTGAGCGGTTCAGTTGCTGTAACACTTGTGTTCCGGTACTACTGGTAGAGGCTTCTCATTCGCTGTGTTCATTTAGTGCTGTTTATCGTTGTGCTCGTTAACTGTAAGATAATGTACGAAGGTGATGTGTAACGGGTGATGTGTTGACGCGCCGCCACTCGCCGTCAACACGCTCTCTGTCGCTAACAGTAACCATACCGACTAACTGGACATACAACAGTTGTGCAAATAAGCTGAGATCGGACGGCATGCATCCGCTCCTCTTCGCATGACTCCTCTCGTTCGACATGTGAATGAAGCACAGCTGCACCTACTATTTCAGCTAATTTCACAACAGCACTAACACTGAGCCCGTGAGCTACAGCTAGCTTTAGTCTGCAACTGTACATATACCAGTAGACTAGTGAGTGTCGGCGGTGGTGCCGGACGTAGCCCACGCTGCCGCCGCGAGCTCGCGTAGAGGTAGTGTCGGCGGCGGCAGTAGGTCCGGCACGACCGCCGCGCGCCTCGCCGGCCGGGGGCGCCGCCCGCGCCGCCGGCCGCCCCCCGCGCGGAGGGAGTAATCCGACTGTGTGTATGTTGCCAACCGGCCGGGTAGACAAGCTGGACAGCTCGTTCTCGCGGTCCCGCTCCAGCTCCATGTCCAGCCTCGAGAACATCTCGCAGGAGGGCATCCAGTGCCTCGCATTCGCCGATAGCTACACTAAGAAGTCTGGTGAGTTGTACTCTATCTCGTTATTCACACATATAAAGCTACCTTAGTTATAATTAACACAACGGTGTGGTATGCGCAGACCCGACGACCCTGCTGCCGACGCTATGGATCGGCACGACGCTGGGCTCGGTGCTCACGATGATGATCAACCTCCCGGAGGCCGACCTCAGGCACACACAGCCCGTCGTCGTCTCCACGAGTGGTACGTACTCACATGTATACACATTTTCGCTGTATGTTTCTAAGCTTCTAACATGGGAGTCATTTTCTCTGCTTTTCGTTCATAATTTTTTTGTGGGTAGTTTGTTCATAACTTGCAGAGATACTTTGTTAGCAAGTGGAGAAGAATATGCCAAACACCGCTTTATGAGTCATTACTAGTATTGTATGCATATAATTATGGTATTTTCTTACAGGGGGTCCAATATTTAGGTTAAAGGGTTCAATCCTGACGATGTCGTTTCTGGACTGCAATGGTGCTTTAATACCTTACTCGTATGAAAGTTGGAAAGACGATAGTAAAGATGTAAGTACCATTCATTTCTCTAACTCCTACACGCTTCAATATCATATCATTTATCTACGTCTCAGAAAATAAAAATTCTCATGTGTATAAATTCACATTTCTTCCTTTGCTGTATTCTCTTATTTGCTCTTAAAACTTCTAGGTAAGAGAAAGGCGGGAGCGTACTCCGACGAAGCAAAGCTCGTCGAGCTCCGGCAGCCGCATGTCGCCGACGCCGGGCACGGACGCGGCCGGCGACCGACAGTTCGTGGTGGTCGCCTCGGAGAAGCAGGCGCGCGTCGTGGCGCTGCCCAGTCAGAACTGCGTCTACCGGCAACAGATCGTCGACACTGACTTTGTAGTTAAAGCTGAGACGGTTAGCTTGAAAGGTACCACTACGATGCAACAATATCGTCAGCTTACTGAACTTGTTACTGAGCAGATACAACATAATATTAAACGAACGTGAACAGATAGCGTATGCCTGGTGAACTACCTGTCGACGGGGCACCTGGTGGCGTACAGCCTGCCCTCGCTGCGGCCGCTCGTCGACGTGGACTTCCTGCCGCTGTCCGAGCTCAGGTGAGACACACGCGGCCGACACGCGGCCCACACGCGGCCGGCCCGCGCACGACACGCGCACGCCCCGCGCACGTCCCGCGCTCGCCGCCTCAACACGCCGTGTTGGGGCCGCGAGGCGCCCGCGCCGCGCCCGTCCCGCACCGGTAGACCGGTGTCACACAGATCACTCTTAGACGATTTCTCTGCACCAACCGAAGGCACTAAATGATAAACGGCTTGTTTTACATACATAGTACCTTTTGTCATTAGCTTCGCAGTTTTATATCATGTTGAGAATGCTATTAATATTTTGGGCGAAGATTTGTCATTTTTACGGTTTTCGCATTCATTACGATCATCCGAGGTTTTAGTTGTGATCATTCGCTATTTTATCATTTGGGAGCCTCACGACAGACTTCCTGTACAGTATCGATCGATGTTAGAACGTTGGTCCGCGTGGCGCGGCGCCGCGGCGAGGCGCCACGCGGGCGCGGTGTCATCTTCTATGAGACGTGTACGCCACTCCGCTACTAGACAACTCGCGCTATCTCTCATCACGTCGTAGACAAAATTTTGCAAATCTGTCGAGCACCACCTGTGCTTCCGATATTTGGCACTCTTTCTATTTTTCAGTTTAATTAAAGTAACCGATCGGCCACTCGTCCGAACACGACACACGCTAGTCTAGACCCGAAGGCTCCGTTGCCGGGACACCGTTCACTTTCTAACAGTTGTCCTATTTATTTTGGTGCTGCAACATGCATATGGATGTAAATACACGGCCCCGACACTGACCGGACCGACACGGAATGCCACCGCCCCCGCGCCCCCCGCGCTAGTGCAGCCCCACATGTTACGATAGTGTGTACCCTGCATCTCTTACATCTGTCTAACTCTTCACCTAACTACATGATGGATTAACGATCGGCGCGAGCCTTGTCTTTGTCTCCCGAGCGGCGCCCCCCCTTTGTCGCACTCCCGACGTGCGCTCAACCGCATACTAACACTGTTTAACGATACTTCCTTGTGCCTTGTGCCTTGTACGTTGTACCGCCCACTAACACTCGCGCTCGGTGGAGCCGCTTGAGCCGCGTCGAGGTACAAAGCGGGGACGCCCACAAAGGCTCGGCGCGCGCCGGAGCGAGTCACGCGCTGACTGGTGTCTGTATTCCTGGTAGCTTCCAGACACAGTCCAAACAGAGGGGTATCGTAGACCCAATGCTGTCCATATGGGGCCAGCAGCTCATTGTTAACGAGGACACCGACCAGTAAGTCGCCGTCCAGATGACATGCGTTAGCCACGTACCGTCACTTGTCATGTGGAGTCGCTCACTCCAGCTCTGTTGCCTACCTCTAGAGATGTTCATGTAACGTTGACAGTTGCTTCAACCCCATCATCCCCCCGCCCCTCGCCCCCGCCCCGCGACCCTCGACCCGCCCTGTTATGTATCATTGACGTTTCCACTCGGCCACGGGCAAATCATTATGCGCTTCCGATACACCACCACCGTGTGGTCATTGGCATTTGAGAAACCAAATTAACCAAATCTCAAAATATATCTACACATTACTGGTTTGAATGGTTTCTGCTTGATAATTTATTTCGATTTTACTTTTACGAAGCTTCTTAATTAATTTGAAACTATAATTTGCTATTAATATAATTGGCGCCGAACACTTGCCTCGGATAGGAGACACAAAATTGTATATAGTCGGAGCGCGATACCGTAGGTAATGATTTGCCCCGGGAGTTGCCTGCACCGCTTGGTTAGTCCGTGCCCTGCGACATGTCCGACACACAGCCACACACGTACAGTGACGCACACACACATGTTACCACTGTCTGCGACTGTCCTACTTCCCCGCTGCTGGGCTGTTACTCTGCGCTGTTCTCTTCTTCCTTCTCTTCTAGCTTGACGCATGCCGCTAAATGAATGTTTTATCTCATTATGAATGTTTCCTCTTTAGCCGCGACTAGTACTCGTTAGTTGGCTTACATATATGTTAGTATAAAGTTTGTCCACTAGACTCCACCGGCGGCCGTGAGGATGACAGGTGAGACGTTTCAATTGAATAGAACAACTCTATCCCCCGTTTTCTGATCTTCGATCTTGGTACCTCAGACAGTCTCCTTTCTACTTTCTTCTTGGCCTACTGTATCAACTGTATGAGATACGACACGACGCAATATTCGCGTGGAGCGTGTGAGACGGACGAGTAAAGCCGCGTGTGTGTGATGGTATTGCAGGATAGCCAAGACGTTCTGCTTCAGCAACAGAGGCCACGGCCTGTTCCTGGCCTCGCCCACTGAGATACAGAAGTTCACCATCGACGCTGAGTTCTGGTCAGTATACCTGCATACTTCATCACTACTCTCTGATTACTAAATTTGTCCCCAATTCAGCATTATTTCAGTTGAGAAGCCATTAAAAAACTATGTGAGAAATTTAAGTTGCATGTTATAAATTTCGTATAGCTTATTTATGAAAAAAAAAACAAGCCTACTCTCAACTTTTTGTAACATCTCGTATCGCCATTACAGTCAGCAACTGAACGAGATGTTAGGTGAGCTGTTCCTGCCGCGTGACATGCCGGAGCCGCCCAAGGAGAGCTTCTTCCGCGGTTTGTTCGGCGGCGGCGCCAGGCCACTCGACAGGGAAGAACTATGTGAGTACCGCTCGAGTGCCATCGATACCGTTTTCTGTCGAGTACTGGTTCTTACTGTAACGTGTGTGATTGCAGTCGGCGAGAGCAGCGGCAAGCCGAGCCGCGCGGTGGCGAAGCACATCCCGGGCGGCAGCGCGCAGCTGGACCAGCTCGGCGCGCGCGCCAGCACGGCCGCCAGCGAGGTGGCGCGCGCGCACATGCTGGTGGTGGAGCGCGGCGACAAGCTGTCGCAGCTGGAGGAGCGCACGGAGCGCATGCACTCGCAGGCGGCCGAGTTCTCGTCGTCGGCGCACCAGCTCATGCTCAAGTACAAGGACAAGAAGTGGTACCAGCTGTGAGCCGGCCCGCCCGCCGGCTAGCGCCCCGCGGACCTCGCACTCCCAGGCGTGACTCGATACGAACGAACGCACAAATCGATACTCTCTCGAGCTAGTCGTTTTCGATCAGTAGTGTCCCGCTTCTACGACTACACGCTGAATCGTTCAATTATTTGTGTGCCTATCGTGGCGGGCGGGCGCCGGCGAGTCGGCCGCGGTCGCTCGTCGGCGCCGCCGCCCCTGTACATACGCCGCTCGCTCCGCATTCGTTCACGCGATGTGATAATGTAAATACGACATATATCATACTTACTTAACTCTTTTTATACAATGTACGTAACTTAGTAGTCGCGTCGGACGATGACGGTCTCTCGCGTGTCTTCTGTTGCCGCTAGCGGTCGCCGCTATGACACGGTCTGCATCTTCCTACGGTATGTTCCGAGCGCGGTAGGCTACTCTTGCGTTTCGTATTAAACCTACAATAATGATTATGTTAGTGTTCTCGTGACACGGGAATGAGATTATTTCAATGTTGCTACTAATACCTAATACGATAACATGTAGATGTACATTTTATAGATACAAATGAACTCTAATATAATACGTAAGGATAGTCGACGATGTTGATCTGTATAAAGTGTTAAGTAAATAAATATAAAGAAAAAATAATATATTATAAAGATTGGAAATTTAAGCATTGGATGACAATAATTTTTGTTACTTCTCCCCGGAGATTCCTTTGGCACACGGACGTGTCGTTCAGTTTATCTTCGATCACTCCGCTTCAGTTGCGTACGTTCTGTTGTCGCTCTTACTCTCTATCTATCTATCTCTGTCTGTACTAGCCGTGTGCCGTGTAGGTACTGTGTTGCGGTGCACGGAGTTCTGTCAGTTCTGTCACGCTCGACGAGTGTGTTCACTTCTGTTGTTTGTGCTACTGTTTGTATATTGACACAATGATAGCAATACTAGGTGCGGGTTGCCAGCCTAAACTTTACTAAACCAGACCAATCGGTGTCGTGTCGGTGTTGCTAGCTAAATAAATTAAACAAAGTAAATAAAGCGATAACTATTGTGTGTAAACTAAATATTAAAGCTCCCTGTATATCGCTGTATTATATAAGTGTCGGCGGCGGGCTCGCTCCTCGCGCCCTTATATATATCATTCTGTATTATATAAATATATAATATATCGCTCGAGTAGTCATCGAGCTTGATAAATTAATATTGTAAACTATGTATTTAAATATGATGTAAGTGGCGGGGTACCGTGGGCGCCGTGGTGTGCCGCAGTGTCGCGGAGTGTCGCGGGGAGCGAGCTCGCCGGCGCGTATACATAAGTAGTGTAGTGGATATCGGTGTATCGCATGGCAATAAAGGTTTTCTATGTCGTCACCGCGCCTCACTGTCTGTTAGTTTGCTTGTTACGTTAGTTGTGTGTCCTGTGACGTCACCGTCTCCGGCTCGCCTCACTTGCGCACGTGTCAGCTCGGGGCCGGCAGCGGTACGTCGGCGGCTAGTTCCGTGCTAGTTCAGTTGGACGTATACTAAGTTAGCGAGTCGATGGATGCCAAACTTTGTACGTTCTCAAGCTGTGTTATATAAATATTATAATTGTTACGCGATTTGTAATGATATTCTAATGAGTTACTGTAGTTCTGTTATAGAGTTATATGACAATTAGCGTTAATGTTACGTCTCCGAGCGAGTGTATGTCGATATCATGTTTTAACCAGATTATTTTGTGACGTAGACACGAGTTTTATTGGACAAATATTTTCATAGCGACGTTTACCGGTTTTATCGTTGGATCACTAGACACGGTTTAAGCGAATTTTAACATTGAGGCGCCGTCGCCCTGACGTGCGGGGGTGGGCAGTCAGCTATATCCGAGTGGCATATCAGTGGAATATATCAACCCGCGACCAGTCGTCGCGTGGATCTAAAGTATCGTAAGATCATATAGTTTTGAGACGCCGCTTACTACGTTTTCTACCTAACGCCCCTTAATATAAAGTAGATTTTTCATTTTAACATCGATAAGGAGTATTGTAAGTATTTCAAGTATTATTTGAGCGCATCGCATCAGTGTAAGTATACAAGTATATAGCTAGTGAAGCGTCAGTACATAACTCGCGTACGCGTTGTGTTGATCACACACACACACACATACACAGATTAGTAGACATCGAGTCGGAGATATGTTTGTTGTAGCGTGCTAGGTCCCGCGCGCCGCCCTCACACCGTCACACCGTCACGTGTGTGTCGGTGCGAGGCGGTGACGGGGCGGTCTCTAGTCGGACGTCGGTGTAACTGGGTACCTCATGCTCCGTGCAATATTGTATAACTATCATGTATTATATAACGGACGGTTAAGTTTTATCAATTCTATTACTTGTTAATTATGTAGGAAGTGCGCCACGTTGCATGTCGTGTAGTAGTTGCGGTGTGCGCGCCACACGCTGTTCCATTACAAGCGCTGACGATTCATTTGGAAATTATGGGACTAAATTATAAATATAAGTATTTGTAAATAAATAAATAAAAAAACAAAAATCTTGTGGCAAATTATTACTTGTTATGTGTAACGACGACGTGTAGGGTTGGTTTCTATATTATTTTGTATTAGTGAGGGTCCTCCGGCTCGTGGCGACACTCGCGCCGGTCGAGAGCGATCATATAAACAAGTATATAATAACTATACATATTGTATATAAAGGATGCTGTTGAATTATATTGATTATTTAGTTTGGTAGATGATTATTATAGTCATTATATATAAATAAATTATGAAAATATGAAAATAAAATTATATCAAAGTATCGTTTTTGTATTATTTTTCCCGGAAACCCTTTACTTAACGATACAGTCCGCTTGGACGAATTGAATAGGAGAAATTGAAACAACTTGAATATTGAGCAACTTTTTTAATAAAACTTTAACTATGATATAAATACAATAGAATACATTACGAGCATTTATTATGTCTCGGGCGTTCGGGCGCGGCGCGGGGCGGGGCGGGGAGGGGCGCCGGGGGGAGGGACCGGGAGGGGTGGGGGGTGGGGGTGGCGGGGACAGGTGTGGCCGCGCCCCCTCGCGCCCGGAAGGCACAGTTCTCGTTTAACCAGGCGGCGGGCATTATGCGCCCGCGTTGCTCACAGCTTACATCGCGTCACTATGTACACAGCGAGGGACAGTTGCCTCCGTCTTACAACGATACAAGATAATATGAAAGATCAATTAAGTTTATAATTAAACGGGCAACTGGCTCTCCGTCGCTACCTGCCGACACTCGGCGACACTCGCTGACACCCGGCGACACTTGGGCGACAGCTAGCGACACTTCAACAAGCGAAGCTCAACAATACACATTGTACGCTTCGTGTTGTAATCAATGTCCTTGCAAATGTATCAAGTTATAAGTATGTATAGCTCAACTATATGAATGAGACATCGACGCTAATATATCTTACAACTGCGACCTCGCTCACATGTTGGACAACACATCGCTTTGATAAACAAATAACCTACAGTTGACTGTCGTTCAGGCGGATTGTCGACACGTTATTTTCAATAATAAGGCAAAACAAATAGATGGTATTTGTTATGAAGCGACCGATACAACACGTGCGCGACGTCGTCACAGCGGAGTACAGTGGTGAGTACTGGTGAGCGGAGACGAGCCAGTAACACTAGCTAGCGGTAAGCATGACGATCATGACATGAAGGACGGTCGCGTTCCCTCAACGTACCAGTCAAAAGTACATGTTATCACAAAATCCTGTACATTGTATAAATCGTTGAGTACCACTGAAGCGAACCGATACATGCAGTAAAAACGATCACATGTTACTATCACACTCGCCCCTTACAAAACACTAATAGGTATATTTCGCTACGAAACTTTTACTAGATATCCAAAAATTGTATTTTTTTTAATATTTTGTAAATTACACAAACTCACCCCGTGTGTACCGATGCCACTGACAACTAGCCAATGAGGAAAAGAAGTGAATGAGTCACGAGAAAACTGATTGGTCTGAGCTAAACGTGACGTCGATACACACGGGACGACATAATTACAATAGTTTGGTACCGGAATTGTACATGAATCGTTTATCATAATCAGTATTTACAAAGAGTTATGAACTGAAACACTAGAAATAATAAATCAACAACTTCACCTACCGTCTTACAATAATTGAAATATAAAATTTGACAACAAGACCCACGGGCAACTAATTGCACTAATACAATGTTTACGTTTCACAGCTTTAAATGCTAACAACTATAATACTAACGTCTTAGGAAGACGACCAGGAACCGTCGGGACCATGTAACACTATCAACAGATAATCACATACAGAATATATTCGTACACAATATAGCATCGTCTTCCTAACACAGTGAGTGGTGCACGCACGGCGACCTGCCGCCGCTACACAACACATACATACATACATACATACATAGAACGATATTAATTTGTTCATAGATTGGTGCACACTCGCGAGTGACACGTACATACATAGATAATAATAGTAAAATTTAAATTGAAGACAACAAGAATATTGAACTAGTGGCTAAGAATCACAATATTTATATGAACTGGTGTGGTGGCGGCGCGACACGTGCGACACAGAGCGACACAGTGCGACACAGTCGCGCGCACGCACTACGGCACGGACACATAGAGGCTACGTACAAATTCTTATAGTTAGCACCTTTCGAAGCGCACTCCCGACACGCGCACATCGCTGGACATACAACTGTTATATACACATAATGTGCTTCACACTAAGCTTTTTAAGAACAGAAGTATGCTAAGTACTTATAACTTTTTACAAAGTGCTCTAAAGTTAACACTTACTGTGCAAGATTCGCAAACGAAAAATAGTGTTAACATTTTTAGTAATGTCCATCGATGCGCGCGTGCGAGCGGCGCGCCCGACTCTCTCATCACAATGGTCAGTATACTCGTACATACAACATGACGTCACGACAACTTAACGTGTACAAAAATATCGTGTAGCTCTACAACAGTACGCACTACGTACTACGTACTACGCACTACGCCGGTACAACTAACACTAGGTTTGTTCGTCGCGAGCTAATAACAACTAAACGTTACGATATGGACTCACAATATGTCTGCGATATATTGAAATGTGATTCGCACACGACACTCGCGTCTCCGCGCACACGTGCTCACGTGCACACGTGCACACGTCACGATCCCATATGTTACCAAAGTATAAAAAAAACTAACACAAAATTTCAACAAATAATTTTCTAGAACAGTTTTGATTCCATGATTGATTGAGTCCACAGAATTAGCTAGCAATTATAACATATCACATAGACGTTGTAATCAGATCGAGCTCGAATTCATTACATATTTATTTAACAACAAATCAGAACAACATTTGGCACCAATCATTTTGAACGAGAAGGAATAAACAGCAAAAATAAACATGAAACTGGGTCAACTTTGACAATCTTGAATAACTTTGACATACATACAAGAACAAAAATTTGGAGCTGTTACACTAAAGAGCGAATAATACAACATTTTATTTGACGGGAAAATACAAGAAACTTGTAACTTAACCCAAAATCTATCCAAATTAACAAGACTGTCAATCATCCCAATTCGTAAGTATAAATTAAACAGCCAGTCTGCAGTGTGTCGCGTCTTCCAGTCAAAACAGTCAGACAAGCAAACCAACGGATACTAACCTATTGATATAATCGGATATGTGAGAGAGTAGCGCCGAGAACGATCCTTACTGCTTCAATACGAGATATGCACGGACGTATAAGAAGTACACACAACATCAAAAGCTAACACATATAATAAAACTATTCAATATACATGTTACTGTAAAAGCCCGAACGGTGGTATATCCTAAGATTTTCCGGTATAACCTAAGATTTACCAACTCGCAATGGTAAAAGTCCGAACAATTATTTTATTTCGAACTTTTACCTATATTCACTTGATGATATCGAGATGTCGCCGGAGCCCCGCTACGCGGGGCTCCTCCTTCTGGGTGGTTAAAAAAAAATTACCACGAAGGCCAAGGTGGGAGCTTCGCTTCGCTCGCTCCCACCTTAGCCTTCTAACCTAACCTACCTATGTCGCTATGCCTAAAACTCCTTCTTTATAACTATGTCACAGTATATAATTATACCGTGAAATAGTTATAAACATAGTTATGAAGGCGGATTTTTTTATATATCGTAACATAGTTTTTAAACTCTGGCTTGTTCAGACTTTTACCATTGAGAGTTATCTTAGGTTTTACCGGAAAATCTTAGGATTTACCACAGTTCGGGCTTTTACAGTAACATACATACAGAATTACTTTTTGTAGAACAAAAAACATCACCTATTATTATTTTAGTGTTATTTAACAAAATAAAACCAACTTTGTCTATAAAAAAATGTTGTTGATGCTGGCGGTCTTTATAGTAGTAAATAAACAATATGTTGTTTGTTGTTTATCAAATCCATGTACTAACATCACATAACTTTGTGTTGAATTGTTCTGTAGTTTAGGTTATGTTGCTTTACAAAAAGTAACAATGAATGTAATAGATATTATGAGAAAATTCTTGAGATATTTGCTGTACGTGTGTGCAGTGGAAGTCTGAAGAAAGTCTAGACTATCTGAAGTGTGACCTAACCTGGCTAGATTATATAAAATTTCAAATTCTCTGGAGTTTACATCGGGCGACAAAAAGATGCTTGAACTGCATAATAAATTAATAACTCATATTTCCTTCCTAACTTAAATTTAATTAAATATTGAGATGTAACATACCTTTCAGTCGATATGTTCTCTGATATAATAATATATGACACGATATGAGAGTTAAAACAACCGATTACTTGCGACAATTGGAACAAGACTCAACACTTTCTAAACAACACGATTACTGATCAAACTATACATCATTCCCTCCCCTCCCGAGAGAGGGCTAACCCAACTGTGGGACAGGGTAAGTTTGACCTAAAATGAGCCAAATTTTACGTAATTATGTCTGAAACAGGCACATTTCCAATCTTGTAATTCCATAATAATAAAAACATGCTTGGAGTAAGAATAACTATAAATTACCATCATATTACTGTTTTTAAACTGCATATCCGATGGAATACCGACCATACAAGTGCATTACAACCCACTTTACAATGTGTTAGGAAACCAACATTAATGCTGCTATATTTATAACTCTCTGTAAGTCAAAAATAAACGAAATGATTAGTTAAGAAGACGGAAAGCGATATTTTTTATCGTAGCTAAGGACTGTCGTATGCCACGTATCGTAATTTAAACAACTCAAAAAGGAATGATTTCAACTAAGACAATCTCGCCGTAACAATAAGGTACTTTTAAAAGTATTTCATTAGAAGAGAGAAATCGCTTGTAACTTAGAATACTTATGAACCATAACACTGTTGCCTCGACCCTTCTTATATAAAAATGCAAAAACTATGTTTTAGAATCCGTTGAGATCAATGCACTATGTGTTTACTGTAACTACGACGACACTCGCACACAAATAACGCTACTCCAATGTATGTTGCACATATTTATGGTCAAACTTTATCTTTTAGCACGGAATCGCATTATTACGCTGCCCAATTAACTACGATAAACTGCGCAGTGAAGTCACACTTACTGTTTCTCGTGCTAGTAAAATACAATTTAGAAGGATAACAATGAGATTCCGTGCCGACAGATGTCTTTCAACCGTAACAGACTCGTTTCAGTACAGACACAAACTATCATGTCCATAGTTGTCTGACGGTCTGTATCAACGTGCGCACACACACCTAGTGTGTGTATACGTGCTCGGAGCTGCGTATACCAAGTGTATGTTCTAGAGTGTCTTCTAACACAATTCAGCTAACAAAGTGTTCTTGAACAAGGCTCGTCCGACAAACGATCGTAATAAAATTCACTATAACATTGAAGAATTACAATATAAGGGTAAAGCTCGATAATTGCCCAAATTATTCATAATATATACAATTTATTATATCGTTGTGTACCACATCTGACATCTGAGAGAAAGTGCGGGCACGAATATATGATACAGCATTTACTATGAACACTTAACACAGGTACATGTAACATTAATGTACAATAATTTTACTCCCGCGTTTTACATAAAACTAACCGTGAAAATATCGCAAATCAGGCGTATTTTTAACCCACACAAGCAACTTAACACTTTACGTTTCATCGCATAGCGTCACGTTCGAACAAAGCCGCTTTTGTATGAATTTGTAAAAAATACGCCAGTTAACAGACACTTTCTTGATCATACGATCATAGTATATTGTAACAAAATATCTACCGTTACATACAAAATTCAATACATCAATTAGTAGTAGTCCATTGAAATGTTGCATTACTTACTTTTTCAATTTGTGGGAGCACCATCTTGGAGAAGGGAGGCCGGAGATTACAATGTAAGTTTCTACTGACCCCCTCTCCTCTGAAAAATGCGACCCTAAATGTAACTTTTCAATGGACTATAAAACAGTGCGATATTTAGTTACAAATAAACGCAGTAACATGTATTCGTGTACCGCACATGAAATACAAAAACCTTGTATTAAACATTATAACATAGATGACGGCACACGTAGAGCGCGCGTCGAACGTAATACTAAACAAATATGATAATATAGCATCGAACGGTTCCTCGTAGGAGAAGGACAGAAGGAATTTTCACATTGGACCCCAAATTGTCAGGCTATTGGTGTTTGGAATTATAACACTTATTTATACAAGTTGTCTGAGCAATCATACATAGTCATACATAGTTTACGAAGGATAATAACTGTATTTTATGATAACAAGTTATTAAAAAGCGATTAGACATTGTCCAGAAGAGGCGAATTTGATTGAGAACGTTCTGTACACAAGGAGCGTGAGCTTCGCGCTCAATTTAAACTCGCGTGAAGCTTGAACGCCTAGAGTCGAAAGAACACGCGCGAATCAATTCGCGGCAAATTCGCCCTTTCTGAACAAGGTAGTAATGAGATAAGATGTCTCGTCTAATATACAATAGATAGTTGTATGAAAATCGAAAATTTCACTCAAAAACTCAGTAAAAATTTACCCGTAGGATTTTGAAATTGAGGCTACTATTTGAACTAAACGATTGTATACAAGTTTGCTCAGACGACCTGTATTCGTTTTACAAAATGTTCAACATTTTAATGATTTAACGGAACATGACTACTGAAAAACTCGCTCTGAACACACTACAATACTGTCGTCTCTTTTCAGCATTATGTTTAAGAACAAATGTGTGTTTTAGAGTGAAGGAGATAGCAGTATTATTGGTCGTGTTAGAGCGAGAAGGTGAATGGTTATTTATACATGATACAAGGTATAACGGATGCGTATTCATTATACATACACTTATTTATAAATTCGCAAGTTTTCACTTATAATATAAGTAGCATAGAAAACTGATTTTAATATATGGAAATTATAGTTAAATTGAAACGTAGTTCAATTTTAAGTAGCACTCAAAATTCTTGCTATTACAAAAACACACGTTTTATAACATGAGTTTTAAGTGTTACTTATATTTGAGTGTCGTTTCATATGGTTCAAGATTCAGTAATTTTAATGAGTCATTTACTCGTGCACATATAAGCCTATTGCACATATACAGTTATACATAATGTATACACTGGAGAGGCGCTGTATGTACACAGTATATGACAATGAATCACTGAACTTTGTAAACTTATATTACATTTGCCAATAGAGATAAACGAGTGAGTACGATTTACTTGTGGCTAGTTTTTAACTGACTTCAAAAGGAGGAGGTCCTCAATTCGATCGATTATTTTAACATTCATATTCATAAACAATAATATGAATTTTCTAATTAAAATGAATGCATATTGCATAGGGTTGGTAATCAATTTATAGGCAATACTTAGGCAACACTATGCGAAGGAATTGGCTCCATGACACTTATTGAGCTATTATATTATATATAAGGACATATTATTATAATGTATTGTTAGTGAATACGAAAGTATGCAAATATGTTTAAGCCACAAGTTTGTGTATTCACTCGTATATCAGCACATTAAGTATATAACAAATGATATAACAGTAAGCTCAAGTTCGTTGTGTATAAACAATACGCATCCGTTAGAAGTATATAGTATATAGTGTGTCGTGTGTAGTGTCTATAGATAGAGGCGCGCGTGGGGCGTGTGCGCGCATCACCTGTGCTCGGAGGAGTCGGCGGGCGCGGGCTCGTCCAGCGCCGCGGCCGGCAGGTTGGCGTTCACGATGTTGGCGATGGCGTCCGCCGACATGGCCGACATCGCCGTCAGCAGGTTGTTGGCCAGCTCCACGCTGCTCGCCTCGTCCATGCTCTTGTCCGACATGCCGCCCTCCAGCCGCATCGTGCGCAGGTTCGACTCTAGCTCCGATGTCGCGTTTGGATCTGGAATGTGATACAAATTATGATTTTGTATAATTAATTTGAGAGTAGAGATTATGATGACCCCTGTTCAACTTTCATAAAAAAATATGTATTTATTGATATCTACGATTAACAAAACAATTTTTCAGATTTCTTTTGCTCGGTATTATGCCAATATATACTTAGTTGTCATATGTATAATACACGTACCGCGCGCGGTGTCGTCGGCGGCGTCAGCAGTAGTGTCGGTGTCGGGCGCGTGTCCGAAGTGCGCCCAGCCCTCGGCCACGGGCGCGTTGTCGGCGCCGCGCCAGTAGCCGCCCGCCGCGCCCCACGTGTCGCCCGCGCCCGCCACGCCCGAGCTGTCGCCGCTCTCCCACGCTACGTGCGACAGTCATCGTTTAATAAAGTTATATTCTAGCGACGCTTACGTTTATGTTACCTTTATTTACTTATTCTAGGATGCGTAAACCACTGTTCTAATTTGTATCGAATCGTACAGTACAAATTCTACAACTACAGGGAAGTAGCGCCGAACGCGCACCACGGAATCGAGGGCAATTGAACTAAATAAAACCGTGTTAAAACAGCATGCATCCCATTACATGTGGTGATCGACTGACTCAATATGCGTACTATATTGTACGATATACATATAAGTGTTCGCTAAACGACAGTCAGGTTCATGTGGACCACGCGATCTGATCATCTTCTATTGTTACGATCGATCGGACTAGTTACAAACATACACAATAGAGAAATAGTTTCGGGCTACAGAGGGAACTACGTAAAATATAGAATACATGATAATTTTCTATGGAGACATGCTTAAATACTAATTAAAGGGCATTCGAAGATGTTCGAAAAACGCTTACCTGATCCGGAAACCGAATTGACTAAAATTTAAAAATACGAACATCACAATTTACTTTGTCAAACAGTTGAACTAACAACGATAAAATCCGGTACGTAATCCTAAATTGTTCATTATGTTATTCTAAAAATAGAATATATTCTTTTATATTACATGTATAATAACTTACGTGAGTGTTGGTCGAGCACGTCTCGCACTACATCCGCGTCTGCGTCACCAGAGTCCTCCCACATACTGCACACATACATAATTATTAGTACATAGATGATGAGTAGAGTACTGTATGAATAATGTAACAAGTGATACTCACTCGTCATCGAACCTTTGACTAGCTAACTCCAAGAAATTGTTCTTTGCCACCGACAACTGAAACAATACAATAATACATAATTTTGAGACAGATGTTAATAACATAAAATATTACGAGATTTTTTATTATTGTTGAAACTTTCTAAAAACTTGCACGTGTTTGGATAATTTAAACAAAGTTCTGTAACTTTGATCCGTTTCTATGGTAATGGCCGCTGTAGCCTGATATATAGATAACTTACTTTGTCGTTATCGTCGATGCCGAGTCCGTCTGCAATGAAGTCAGGTGTTTCAGCCGATGAGCCCACCGCGCCACATAACTGAAATATAATATAAACGCTTAGTAGTTTAATATATGGTGGTAAATTTGACAATTATTGTATGGAGAGGGATATTTGATAGTGTTAGGGTTATTTGTATGCAGATTGGAAGTTTGTTATTACAGGTAATTATAGGTAAGTTATAAATGGTAATCGTAAAGTTGGTAGGCATATGTGCGAGTCCTTGTTGACTGTTAACACCTTATAATGTCTGTTATGTAAATGATACACTTTATATTTCAACCATTAAGTTTATTGTCCGAAAACTTAACTAATTAATGAAATGATGACGTGATTTGATTGATTGTTCGAGCACGCGCGGCGTTCTTGGTAACTTAACGCGAACTGATTTAATTACAATAAATTAATAAGAACGCGCGTGTCGAGTAAAATGCTGACACATGAAAGATGTACATTTGCACTGTACATGCTCCCACGGGAGAAAGATGAAAATGACATGTGGGTGTGTGATAATGATAACAAGATGAAGCCATTAGGTTTCTTATACTAATAATATAGAGTCCCTAAATGAACTTTGTTTTTCTTGGCATTGGAGTAACGCACTTGTCTACTTTAGGCACTGAAACTTCACTATACACACATTCATTTTGAGTATCACTTACACTATTGATATTACACTGATTATCACGCGCACTGATACTATACACACGGGTGACCGAATTTGATCGGGAGGGCCTAAATGGTGAGGTGCGCTCGGTGATGACTGCGGGCTGTGGCGTCGCTTGGTCGACCTTCCCCAGCACCTGACGAGGAAGCTGCTTGCCGCTAAATCGTCGTACCAGGGCGATAACACCAACAAGTAGTGCAATCCCCACTATAATATAGATTATAGTATAGTGGTGGATGTCATGGTATGAAACATTACTTGCTAAGTTCTCATTATTGTTAAGAGCCTCTATTTGTTTCTTGAGGTCCTCTAATTGTTCATCATGAGATGAGTAATTTTGTATCAGAGAGCTTGCAATGCTAATATTAATGACATGGCTTATGGGTTCTATTTCCGGTGTGTACAATTTTGATTTCATGTGGAGGTTGGTTAAACCTTCATTGTGTGCGTAAATGGTAAAGTTTTCAGTTTGGATTAAGCATCCTTGTTCAATATTAAATATGCCAGCCTTTTCTAATCGTGCTGATAACGCTTTGTCGTCACATAATACACGAATGTAACAAGTGTCACAGCAGAAATACATGTATCTGTTTATCTTGCTAATTTCGGTCCACTCATTCATGCATTGAGTCACGGCAATCTTGCATTTTCCCGTGCTATGCTCTATTTGACAGAAGCTTTCGTCATTTTTCAAACGATAAATAGGTCTATGTATATAGCATAGGTATTCATCCATCGCATCATGGTTACATGAGTTGATATCGAAGGTGGTCATCGTTACGTAAGACTCTTTCCTTAGGCTTATTGCAACGTACTCTGCTGTCGACAACATTTTAGCCATCTTGCTGTTACCGATAGCTTGAGGAATCGATAAGGTTTTCATAATTTCAAACGAATCCCGCGTGATTAAAGGGAGCTTCAACTCAAATATTAAATATTCTTTACACATTTTTGCCTTTACTTTTAGTAAACGGTAAAGTTTTGTGAAATCGCCATGTAAGCTGTTAATTGGCAATGAAAGATCTTTTGTAAGATGACTTGAAATAGTACTTAAAGTTTCTTTCAGTTGATTTGGTGATATTAAGTGGAAATTGATTCTACCTTGATAGACGTCCATCAAGGTATCTAATAAAGTAGTTTGTATAGTTTCTAATTGTCTAATCATATTGCTTGCGGCTATTGCGCCTAAACTGAACTCATTATTTAGCTGACTTTTTTCAGCTTGATTCTTCATAGTTTGCGCCAAATTATCGAACTTGAGGGATAACTGATTTAACATTTTATGTTGCTTATTGAGGGAATCTTCTGTTCTTTTTAAAATGTTGTATTCGACCTCTATGATGGAAGTTTGATTTTTTAAAAGCAAAGCCAAATGGTTCTCATTGTCTCTTGTTAATTGTATATCATTTTTATATTGTTGTGCGAATTGATCGTCCAGAACGCCGAATAAGCTATTAGCGAGATACCCGACACCGTTTATTAAACCCCTGCGCCGTCTCTTATCGCGACGCGTGTCGGTATGTTTATTTAGTAACAAGTTGTTATTGTATTCTAATTCTGAGTATTCGAGTTGCAATTGGACTGATATTACGTCACAATGGGAATCTCCTTTAAGCTTACTACAGACACCGTCTAAGTATTTTATATATTTGTTACATGCTGTTGTTCCTTGCCAATATGTATTCATGTCGTAATAGGAGACTATCTTCCATTCATCTCTTATTAATTTCATGTCAGCAATTTTATCAAAATATAACCCTTGATTGTCTTTTAGTTGAGTTACATTATATGAACAATGGCCAGTAGTAAAGATGCTCAAAAGAAATATTAGTAACGTTGCCAGTGAGACGAAACCGTGTTTAGCTGTATTATGCTGATTTTTTGTATTTTTGCTGGGTGTGTCAATTGTTTCGGCTTGATTTTGTTGTTTTTCGTTCACAGGTAATACTGATAATTTTATGATGGGACGCTTGATAAGTCCATTTTTTGTTTGTAGCGTGACCACTCTGACGTGGCCGTCAGAACCTGGATGCAGCTCAACAACGCGGCCGACCGCCCACTTGCCTGGAGGAAGGTTCGCATCGTTGATCGTTACTACGTCATTGATTTTAATGTTGGGTTGATTTTTTCTCCATTTACTTCTTGATGTTAATTGAGTTAGATATTCTGACCGCCATCGCTTCCACACGTCTTGTACGATTTTCTGTGTCAAGTACCATCTGGTCCGCATGTCTGTCTCGGTTTCCAAAATAGTCATGTCTTGATTGATGTTGATAAAGCTCGATGGGGTGAGGAATTCTAAATCGTTAGCATCTTCTGTTAATGGACACAAAGGCCTCGAATTGAGTATGGCTTCTACTTGGGCCAGTATGGTATAAAATTCTTCAAAGGTTAGGCGTTGTTCACCAATGACTCTCCGAAGGTGGTACTTAACGCTCTTAACTGCTGCTTCCCACAGACCCCCAGCTGAAGGCCACGAAGGAGCGTTAAAGTGCCACTCTACCTCCATGTTAGTGATTTCCTTGATGAAATCTTGATCAAATGTATGCAAAATGTGTTGATATTCTTCTGATAAAATTTTGCTGGCGCCGACATAGTTGGTGCCGTTATCGCAGTAAATATGTCGTGGGGTCCCCTTTCTTGCAGCCATCCTGCGTAATGATGCGAGGAATGCCGATGATGTTAAGTCAGAAACGAGCTCTAGATGAACTAGTTTCGTGACCATGCATACAAAGACTGCAATATACCCCTTTGTGGTCTTGATACCACGGCCCTTGTTGGCCTTTATCATCACATGTCCTGTAAAATCGACTCCTGTATGAAAGAACGGTTTAGCTTGATTGCATCTCTGTGATGGTAAATCTCCCATTAATTGCGACATTTTAATGGGGTTATGTTTTCGGCAAGTCACGCAGGTTTGTAACCGCTTTTTTACAGCTCTGTTACCTCCTATAATCCAGTATTTTTGGCGGATGGTAGCCAATGTTACCCGAGCTCCCCCGTGCAAGGTTAATTTGTGCGCACAATCTATTATCAAGTCGGTTAGACGACCGCTGTGAGGGAGTATTATTGGATGTATCATATCTGGATTAATGCTGGCCTTTTTCAATCTACCTCCAATTCTTAGGAGTTTATCGTTGCCGATAAATGGGTTGAACTGTAATAACTTACTTTTTGCTTGCAATGAAAGGTTTTGCTGTAGGTTATTTATTTCTTCTGTAAATTCGTAACGTTGTACATGGGCTATTATGGTACGTTTAGCTTCATTAATTTCTTGTAAAGTTAAATATGTTCCTTGATGAACATTATTTTGTTTAAAACGTTTAATGAATCTCAATACCCACGCAAAAACGTTTGTTAATTTCTGGAACGTGCTATATTTATGTAACAACTCGTCAATAATGCTTGTGTCACATTTTTCCTTTGTAATGTAATTTACTTGCTTTACCTTTTTTGCTTCTTCAGCGGTTGTATAAATTTCTGATTGATTGTGTTGTTTATTATGATAACCAGGTAGCCACGATGGTCCTTTCCACCACAGGGAGTGTTCCATTAGCTGTTCAACACTCATACCACGGCTGGCGCAGTCCGCCGGGTTGTCGGCCGATTTCACATAATGCCAGTTATTTGAAGGCATAATATCGCAGATTTGTCTGACTCTATTTGCGACAAAGGGTTTCCACCGCCCTGGGTCACCTTGAATCCATGCTAAAGTTACCATCGAGTCAGTCCAGCCATATAATTGAATGCTGAAATCGCTGAGACATGCTTGAACCTTGGATATCAATTTAGCTAATAGTAAGGCACCGCTGAGCTCTAATTTAGGCAAGGATATGCTTTTGTTAGCTGGAACTAGCCTCGTTTTTCCCGCTACTAGAGAGATCTTGACGTTGTCCTTGCTTTGTATCTTGCAATAAATAACGCAAGCGTAGGCCTTGTTAGAAGAATCACAAAATCCATGTAGCTCTATACTGATAGATTTCGATGATGTACCCAGCCAACGCGGTAATTGAATTTGATTAATGTTTTTCATGTCCTCTCTGATGTTCATCCACTCCTTGATAAGTTCGTCTGATAGTCGGTCATCCCACTGTACATTTGACATCCATACTGCTTGGAATAAAAGCTTTAATTTAGTTGATACTGGCGACAACCAACCGAGAGGATCATATAGTTTAGATATGTCAGAAAGTAACGATCGTTTAGTTAATTTCTTGATGTTTGGTTCAACTTGTGTTTGAAATGAAAATAAATCTTGATTCGGGGACCATCGTAGCCCTAATGTTTTTGATGATTCCGCTTGTTTGATATCAAAATCTTGATTGATATCTGTTGTTTTTTGTAAAAGTGTAGGGCAATTAGATTTCCACTTACGTAGATTAAATCCGCCTAGCTTCAACAAATCAATTAGATCTTGTTGTAATTTTAATGCAGAGTCAGCATTCTCCGCTCCGTGTAATACGTCATCCATATAGAATGATTGTTCCAAAACTTTTGCAGCCTCGGGATATTTTAATCGTTCATCTTCGGCCAACTGTTTCAGTGTCATCATGGCCAAAAATGGTGCGGCCTTGGTGCCGTATGTGACTGTACACAGTTGATATTCGCTAAGCTTAGAATCAACAGAATCCCGCCATATGATTTTTTGTAAGTTTTGATCCTCTTCTTTAACCCAAATATATCGGAACATTTTCTCGATGTCCGCTGTGAAAGCGTATGGAAATTGTCTCCATTTGAGTAAGAGTGATTGCAGATCTTGTTGCAAATTTGGCCCCTTTAACATAAGGTCATTTAAACTCAAACCCGTCGATGTTTTTCTTGATGCATTAAAAACTACACGGAGTGCCGTAGTAGTTGACTCATTACGAATTACACAATGGTGCGGTAGGTAGAACTCGGGTTTCCGATTACTAATTGACGGTTTCATATGTCCTAATGTCTGATATTCATTGACGAATAATTTATATTGTTCTTCAATGTTTTTATTACGACGGAATTTTTGTTCTAATTGGCGAAATTGAGCAATAGCAGTATGTTTCGAATCACCTAGATATTCTTCAAAACTCTCCTTCAATGGAATCCTGACTTCATATGAGCCATCCATTCGCCTTTTTGTAGTTGACTTGTAATATCCAACACACTGGCTATCCTCCTCTGATAACGGGGATTCTGATGCGGAAATATCTTCAATTTCCCAAAATTTTATAATGTCGTCCAATTGATTGCGGACAACGTTACAATGCAACGTTTGCACATTTCCGCACAAAATCCAACCCAAACGGGTCTGTTGCGCTATAGGTGCTTCTTGATCTGATCTGCTGATTCCGTCCATTATGATGTGTGAATATACGTCTGCACCTAACAATATATCCACTGGACGGCTAACATTGAATTCGGGATCTGAAAGCTGTATCCCTTCCAGATGGTACCATGAAGGCTTACTAAACGAGCAACTGGGCAAATTTTTGATAAGTTTGTTCATTATATACACTTCTGTCTTGAAAGTGAAATTGTTATACAATGATGAACATGATATTTGAATAACACCCTTGCAGCTGCTTTCCTTTGTCCCAATCCCTGATACAACTCCCTTACACTGACGTCTTGGTAAAGCTAAAATCTGTGCAGCTTTCTCAGAAATAAGAGAGACTTGGGAACCTTGATCAATCAGGGCCCGCATTTGGTGATATGACCCATTACTTGCTTGGATCTTTATCATTGCGGTTGCTAATAATATTTCATTACCGCCGTTGCCATGTTGCAACATAGGTTTTTTGCTGACTGTTTGTTCTTGACTTATGTCGTCAATTGTAATATTGCACGACGGGTTTATGAACGCTTCATGTAAAAGTGTATTATGTTTAGCTTTACACTCGCGGCATCGTTTTTCCGAAGTACAGGCTTTATCTTTATGGTCATAAAGACAGTTTTCGCACACATGTAATCGTTTAATTGTACCACATTTTAATTGTGGAGTCATGTTTAAAAATTTATTGCAAAAATATAAACCATGTTGTTCTTTGCAGAGTGGGCAATTTCTTGCGAAATAATTGTTAGACGAAGCTTGACCTCCTTTATTTGCTGGTAATGATTGCTTTGTATAATTATTCGATTTAGGTACTTTAGAATTAATATTTGCGTAATTGTTAGAGTTATTTGATGACTTGCTATTCTCGAACTTTTTCTTAGCCGATTCTAACATGGTAAATCGGTTCTCTAAGAATCGCAAAAAATCTTGTAAATTAGGTAATTCCCTTGGGTTTTTTAATAATTCGAGGTAGTGATTGTGTGATTCGGTATCCAACTTCTGCAGTAAGATATGCACGATCAAGGGATCCCAGCTACTTGTTTCCACGCCAAGATTCTTGATGGCATTCATACATTCCTGAGTGGTATCGTGTATTCTCTTTATATGACTTACTGACGGTTGTTGGATGGCGGGTAAATTTAACAAGGTGTTGGCATGTGACGTAAAAATCAACCTTATATTGTTGTACCGATTGTTAAGTATTTCCCAACTAACCGAGTAATTATCACTGCTGATTTGCAGATGTTGAATTAAGCGCTCAGCTTCTCCCCTCAGCTTGCCCTTCAGGAATTGCATTTTTTGAGCGTTTGAAATTGAAATATTATTATGAATCACTTCAGTGAATAAGTCTTTAAAAGATACCCAATTTTTGTAGTCACCGTTGAAAAGTGGAATATCCATCTTTGGGGTCCAGTTGTCCTTGTGCGACACGGACCACAGTTTGGCGTTTATCTGCCTTTTCAACTCATTGTATTTGGTTTCGTGCCTGGTGAACGACATATCATAAGACTCATCCGTGCCTTCCAACTCGCTGTCAATTTCCAGATGTAAAGAGTCTATCGTCGACCACCGAGACTTCAATGTTTTTAACGCATCTTCGAACTCCCATTTCTGTGTGAGATGTTCTAAATCAATACTTGCTATAGTTCGAAGAAATGCTCTAAAGTGACTTGCTTGTTTCTTGAGCATTTCGTCAAGCTTGCTTGATGAACCTGTGGATCGCGACTCGAGAGGCGGAGTTCGACGGCTTTCCTGGTAATCCGATCTCGTATCTGTTTGTCTCGATTTGCTAGATGACGGCTCTCCTGTGTCCTGTCTAACCATGGCTTGATATTGTTCGTTGATGAACGTCTTGGTTGAAATATAAACCTCATGTGTTCGTTCATATTCATTCTTGATAAAATACGGGTGGCTCCTGCTCGCCTCCGTGCTAAGACGGTCGTGGTTGTATTGGAAATCATTCCAGTATGCTTCCAACGTTTCCAGACGCCTCTTAAAGTAGTCTACAGACTTGCGGTCTGCAGAATCCTTCTTGATATTGATGACTATCTTGCTGATAGCCTCACACAGCTGTTGCTGATTTTGAAAGATGCTTTCCATGTTGAAAAGTAAATTTAAGTAAAATAGTAAAAGGCAACGATCTTACTTGAGCGCTCGCAGTTTACAGCTTACGTCAGCGGCTGGTTTCTGCTGAACTCCTGCTCCTTGTTGACCAGGAAATGCCGAAACCACTGCCAAGGTCGTTGTTAATCACTAATATAAACACTTAATAATAGTTCTGATAGTCACTTGATAGTTCTGATAGTCACTTGATAGTTGCTAATTCGACACTCGCGGTAAAAGTCACGTGGCAAAAATTACAACACGAGGTCCCGAATTCGAAATCCGGCTCGAAGGACCATTAAGATGTGCGAGTCCTTGTTGACTGTTAACACCTTATAATGTCTGTTATGTAAATGATACACTTTATATTTCAACCATTAAGTTTATTGTCCGAAAACTTAACTAATTAATGAAATGATGACGTGATTTGATTGATTGTTCGAGCACGCGCGGCGTTCTTGGTAACTTAACGCGAACTGATTTAATTACAATAAATTAATAAGAACGCGCGTGTCGAGTAAAATGCTGACACATGAAAGATGTACATTTGCACTGTACATATTATGTTCTTAAATAATTTTATGAAGTCAAAGGGCGTGTTCCCACTATGTCGTGAGGATAGATAATCGTATAGTTTTAAGTGTCGTGGCTTATATGTTTAAATAAAGGTGTTTACTTAAAGTATGACACGACATTTTTTGCAGTGATGACAGATTATCGTGACAGTGGGGATGGCTAGATACGACAGTCATTAAATGATAAAAAAATTTGACGACAAACAATCGTTATAATGGGAACAGTTAGAGACATCAGTTGTCCAACGATAAATTAATTGTTACAAGTAATAATAGTAATAATGTTGTTTTGGTAATGTGAATATTGTTTATGATCATTTTGTTATGTGTTGGGTAGTGCGTTAGTTAACATTATATGTGATTATTGTGCAGAAGTATTACGTTTGATTATTTGTTTTGGAGAGTCTATAGAATTGTTGACTTCGTGTTTGATATGAATTTGGTTGTCGGGAGAAAAATAAGAGAAAAGTTTTGTCTACATTTTTGATTGTAGTGAAATCGGTCGTCTCAAGTTAATATCGGTTAAGATATTCTTTTACTAATAGAAAGTTAAAGACATTCTTATGGTGGAGGTTTTTCAAGTTTGATTAAGAAATGTAAAGTATCGTTTCTAATTCATAATAATGTAAATGAAATAATTTACATTATTGAAACATTATTTAATTGATCCGAGAATAAAACAATTCGCTTTGGTCTTTATAGTGTACAGCGGCGGCGGCGGTGCGCGTACGGCGGCGTGTGCGCCAGAGAGGAGGCGGCGACACCACACGCCGCCGCCCCCGGGCACGAGCGCGCCCTCACCCGCCACACCCACATGCAGTAAACTAACTCTACGCTACTCGCGACCTATATTTACTGTACATATCGTCCCCGTAGAGCGAAAAATCACTAACTAACATTTAAGTGATTCTGAGATACGAGGTGTTTTATGTCTTAAATGACAAAAAAAAATATAACTTTTTTCGGAGATTAGTTATCGATGCATGAAAGGTTTTGTTTTGAAGATATATTAATTAAGTATATGTTATATGTATTAAACCACGAAAATAGTATATAAATTATTAACTGTAAAGGATAATTTGTTTTACCCCAAGGTTTTCCTATTTATCTGTCACTTAGTTACTTTTCACATGTAGTTAGTTAGTTTTCGCATCAGCATTTAAATATAATACTAGTAACTAAAATCAGTTAGTTATTTTAGGAATAAAACATATTTTACATAACTATGTCTAAATAAAATACCCAACTAAATAGACTTTGCTTATTTATTAATTTATTGCCTAATTTAAAACTAGTGTCCTATCAGTTGAAAAGTATAAAAGTAAAACAACATTCTTAGGCAACATTTATTGAAAAAAAAACTGTCTTTAAGTATACAAAACCTAATTAAAACATAATGAACAAGAACACGTTACAAAATCATCAATAGAACAGCATTAATGATGTAGCCACATCATTTTCCTCTTCTTCCTCGAGCTAAGTGACGTCAGGCTCACATAGCCTATCCACCACATCGTTACTAACAGGTAAAGATTCATACCAAGGATAAAGTTCGCTTAGTATGACACCTTTGACACAAAGATTTAACAAATCTTTCCTTGCAGGGGTGTATTTACCCTAGGGCTAGAAGGGCTATAGCCCGGGCCGGTTTCCTCTCTTGGGTCTGCATCTTGTCGGGGTGAGGGGGCTTAGTAGAATTGAAAGGTTGGGGAAACAGTGAACGCGAGTAACAAAAAATTACTGCGCGTGTCCCTCTGTTTGCAGAGGACACAGGTGCGGGACAGGTGAGCCGTCAGTGGGAGGACGGGCTCAGTAGGCACTCACACTGCCCCGAGCTGACGAAGAGCCAGGCCGCTGCCGCCCTCGTCAACCGTCAGTTATCGTAAATCCGTCCATCCTTGACCGAGGGCCTTGCCTTAACCGGCTGGGTCGCGAGGAGACCACCTTTTAGCAAGTGTCAGACAATGACCCTAAGGACAAATTCACCATCCAGCTGGCGGACACCATCCTTACTCACCACTAGGCAGTGGTGGAGGTGGCCGACAAATCCGGTCACCTCAAGGGTAACCTTTATAAAGTCCCTCAAAGACGCTGCCAGAAACGTCAAACTGGCAGTGTCGGAGTCGAGCAGGCAGTATGCCACGAAGGAGAATTTGGCGCGTCAGGGCCAGAATTATCGCTTGCAAGAGGAGGTCGATCACATGTCACAGGCAACGGCATCAACCCCCGCGCCAGAAAAACCAGGGGCAGCGTCCTCAGCTGTACCTGCTAACGCATTCCCCACGCCACCGCCACCGCACCGCAGCTCACAGGTCTCCGGACCAAGGAGAAGCAGGGTAAACAGCCGCGTCTTACAGTGCAGTGGCTTCCAAACCGCCGTTCACTAAACCGACGGCTGTCAAAGAGTAGCAGCTCGTCGGGAAAAATAGCAAGGCGCCCAAGGCTACGGAAGCCGACAAAAAGGGCAAGAAAATCAAAATCAAATCATTTATTCATTTAGGTCAAATATTGACACTTATGATAGTCGTTACAATTACTGAATCTACCACTAGCTCGGAAAGGGGGTGGAGCCTTATGAGAAGAGCTAGCAAGAAACTCACGGTTATTTATTAGTCTCTGATCATACCGTATGTTGGGAGCACCTACTAGCATGTGATAATAAGAATATGGGCAACAAGTGAGCACATTGGTTGTGAACAATATAAAAGAAAAAAAGTGACAGTTTTATGATTAACATCAAATTGTATGTAACATCACCTATTTGCATCATTAAGTGCCCATATTTTACAATATTTAGACCTACTGCTACTGAGTTTATTTATTTGGCAAAGTTCCCTAATTTCAAAGAATCCTAATCAAGCGAGCGACTATTCCCAAGAGCTATTGTCGTTTAGATACTCATCAATTCTGTAATAAAAGAAGGAGGAAGAAGAAGGCGCCCAATCTTCGGGCTCCAGCTGCAGCTGAAGGCGGCAAAAAGCGGTGCGACATATAGAGACGTTATTAGGGACGCAAAGGACAAAATAAACCAAGCCGACAATGAAATAGTCCGCTTCGGGGTTGCGGCTACGGGAGCTCGAATGTTGAGCTCCCAGGGGTCAGGGACCGGAAAAGCGGATGCCCTGGCCTCTAAATTGAGGAAAGTTAGGGGGGAGGACACCTTCCGAGTGTCCAGGCCCACAACGACCGCGGAACTGAGCATTACAGATCTGGACGACTCAGCCTGCCCAGAGGAGGTGAAGGTCGATTAAAGCCGATTTAATAAATAAAATTGATCAGGACAATGTAAAAAACTAATTTGTTAAAAATGAAAATAAAGTTTAGTTTTTTCATTCCTTGATGGGGCGGAAAGCTAGCGGAGCCCAGGGCGCGCCATCTTAAAATACGCCTCTGCGAGTGACTGCAATAATGCGCGGGCGCGGCGAGGGTCCTAAGATCAAAGGGCGTAATCTCACTAAGTAGCATCGTATCACGGGACATAGTTACCAACCTTTCATCTAGTAGTGTTTTTGCTGAGTGAAAAGTAGCCAAAACATTTTAATTATAATACTCTAATGTGTTATGTCATCTACAGTCAGGGAAAATATTAACCAGAACACTATAGTTAGTTGTCGTTTTTTCTTTTAAACGTCTGGTCTTAAATAATATAGCTCGAAAAATAATTAATGGTAGTTAGTTACTTTTCGCACAAAATATCACATACAATAAAATTACTAAGTCACTTTGATGAGTTTTCGCATTACTATTTTTTAAGACATGCCTATAGGGAGTAATGCGGAAAAAGTAGATAAGGAACTTTAATGCGTAAGTATCTTTTTCAACAAAGAAGAGAAAAAGTAATCAGGTGACTTAGTTACTTGTAACTCAACTGTCACAAATCAAATAATGTACTTAATTAAGTCTCGCGATTTACATTTTTCTAAATAATTACGTTATGAATACGAGAGTAAGACAGAAATATGGAGAAAAAATTACTGATTTTATTGGTATTTATAAGTCGATTTTGAACATTTTGTTACTTAATGACTTTTCGTTCTACGGGGACGATATATCTACCTACATATTTTTGAGCCACACTTGTCTCTAATTGTATATGTAACTGACATGTATACTCAATAATTATTAAATTTTGTATGACCGAATTTGAATACGGATTCAAAAATTACTTAACACACTAATTGATTATTTAATAGTAATAGTAAATGCGACTAATGGTCGTTATTATTATATTTATATCATACCTCGTTAGCATCGTCCGCATTGATGTCGTCTGTGAGTTCCTCTATCGTGCCTGCAGTTGCCATGTCGTTGTACTGAAACGAAACATAACGACATTATTTAAAACGTGTAATATTACAAAACACCATATTTAAAAAATTACAAACATACCAAAAACATAATATCATATATCATAATCAAATAAAATTAAAAATAAATTCAACCCATTAATATCCTACCGCTAGACAGAAATCGTCTTCTCAAAATAAAGGAAAAATTAGAAATTGAATTCACCAATAAAAATTGACTAAGATAATCAAATAAACTTGTAAAAATATAATAAACATACATCGAGCGAAAAGCCCGAAATCTAGATATAACATAATTCATATTAATTCGAATACAATTTCTCCTAAAAAAATAACTTCACCACATATATTTCCAAAATCTAATTAGCATAAACATAATGTTATTAAAAACTGCAATTTAATACAATTAATTAATGCTTACATCATAATTAGCTGCTAATGTGTCGGGCATTATTTCCACCTCATAGAAGTTTTCTGACGGATAGTAGCCACCCTGAAAAAATATAATTAAAGCATTTTTATAACACTCCATGTAACCTACAATTCTGTTCATATTTTACAATAGTATTTATTTCAATTAAATTAAATTAGATCGGAAATCATCGTACATAAAAGTAAAAAAACTTCGCATAAAACAGTAAAATACCCGTAGCTTATAATATACACTTCTACACCAATGTGTAATATACAAATATACAAATAGTAAATAAATAATAAATAAATAAATATTGTTGGACAACTCACACACGGTCATTTGATTCCAAACTAAGCAGAGCTTGTACTATGGTAACCAAATAACTGATAAACATACTTATATACTTCTAAATACATACTTATATAGATAAATTGACAACCAGGCTCAGAACAAATACTCGTGCTCATCACACAAAGATTTGTCCCGGGTAGGATTCGAACCCACCACACGCGGCGCAACGGTTGTTGCGGCGAGGTGACCGCTTAAACCACTACGCCAAACGTGCAGTTAAAGTTAAAGTAACAGTATAACTTACGAGCGGCTGAAATAATAATAATAATTTCTGTAGTGCAGAAAGACATGAGTGAGTGCGAGGTTGCCGAAGACGATGTCGAAGATAGGTGCATGGATAGAGCGAAGTGGAGGAGAAATACTAGGAAGGCTGACCCCACTACCATATGGGACTCATAGCATGGAAGAGAGAGAGATAACATACGAGCGGCGTGTCGTGCTGCTGCAGCAGCGGGCGCAGCTGCTGGTCGAGGAAGGCGGCCCAGCGCTCGGCGAGCGCGGGCGGCAGCGGCAGCGCGTGCGCCAGCAGGTCGGGCGGCTGCAGCGCGCGCGCCGCCAGCGCCAGGCACAGCACCGCGTGACCCATTATATACACAACGTGTAATATACAAGTAGCGTGTGTGTGTACGTACGAGCGGCGTGTCGTGCTGCTGCAGCAGCGGGCGCAGCTGCTGGTCGAGGAAGGCGGCCCAGCGCTCGGCGAGCGCGGGCGGCAGCGGCAGCGCGTGCGCCAGCAGGTCGGGCGGCTGCAGCGCGCGCGCCGCCAGCGCCAGGCACAGCACCGCGTGACCCATTATATACACAACGTGTAATATACAAGTAGCGTGTGTGTGTACGTACGAGCGGCGTGTCGTGCTGCTGCAGCAGCGGGCGCAGCTGCTGGTCGAGGAAGGCGGCCCAGCGCTCGGCGAGCGCGGGCGGCAGCGGCAGCGCGTGCGCCAGCAGGTCGGGCGGCTGCAGCGCGCGCGCCGCCAGCGCCAGGCACAGCACCGCGTGACCCATTATATACACAACGTGTAATATACAAGTAGCGTGTGTGTGTACGTACGAGCGGCGTGTCGTGCTGCTGCAGCAGCGGGCGCAGCTGCTGGTCGAGGAAGGCGGCCCAGCGCTCGGCGAGCGCGGGCGGCAGCGGCAGCGCGTGCGCCAGCAGGTCGGGCGGCTGCAGCGCGCGCGCCGCCAGCGCCAGGCACAGCACCGCGTGACCCATTATATACACAACGTGTAATATACAAGTAGCGTGTGTGTGTACGTACGAGCGGCGTGTCGTGCTGCTGCAGCAGCGGGCGCAGCTGCTGGTCGAGGAAGGCGGCCCAGCGCTCGGCGAGCGCGGGCGGCAGCGGCAGCGCGTGCGCCAGCAGGTCGGGCGGCTGCAGCGCGCGCGCCGCCAGCGCCAGGCACAGCACCGCGTGACCCATTATATACACAACGTGTAATATACAAGTAGCGTGTGTGTGTACGTACGAGCGGCGTGTCGTGCTGCTGCAGCAGCGGGCGCAGCTGCTGGTCGAGGAAGGCGGCCCAGCGCTCGGCGAGCGCGGGCGGCAGCGGCAGCGCGTGCGCCAGCAGGTCGGGCGGCTGCAGCGCGCGCGCCGCCAGCGCCAGGCACAGCACCGCGTGACCCATTATATACACAACGTGTAATATACAAGTAGCGTGTGTGTGTACGTACGAGCGGCGTGTCGTGCTGCTGCAGCAGCGGGCGCAGCTGCTGGTCGAGGAAGGCGGCCCAGCGCTCGGCGAGCGCGGGCGGCAGCGGCAGCGCGTGCGCCAGCAGGTCGGGCGGCTGCAGCGCGCGCGCCGCCAGCGCCAGGCACAGCACCGCGTGACCCATTATATACACAACGTGTAATATACAAGTAGCGTGTGTGTGTACGTACGAGCGGCGTGTCGTGCTGCTGCAGCAGCGGGCGCAGCTGCTGGTCGAGGAAGGCGGCCCAGCGCTCGGCGAGCGCGGGCGGCAGCGGCAGCGCGTGCGCCAGCAGGTCGGGCGGCTGCAGCGCGCGCGCCGCCAGCGCCAGGCACAGCACCGCGTGACCCATTATATACACAACGTGTAATATACAAGTAGCGTGTGTGTGTACGTACGAGCGGCGTGTCGTGCTGCTGCAGCAGCGGGCGCAGCTGCTGGTCGAGGAAGGCGGCCCAGCGCTCGGCGAGCGCGGGCGGCAGCGGCAGCGCGTGCGCCAGCAGGTCGGGCGGCTGCAGCGCGCGCGCCGCCAGCGCCAGGCACAGCACCGCGTGACCCATTATATACACAACGTGTAATATACAAGTAGCGTGTGTGTGTACGTACGAGCGGCGTGTCGTGCTGCTGCAGCAGCGGGCGCAGCTGCTGGTCGAGGAAGGCGGCCCAGCGCTCGGCGAGCGCGGGCGGCAGCGGCAGCGCGTGCGCCAGCAGGTCGGGCGGCTGCAGCGCGCGCGCCGCCAGCGCCAGGCACAGCACCGCGTGACCCATTATATACACAACGTGTAATATACAAGTAGCGTGTGTGTGTACGTACGAGCGGCGTGTCGTGCTGCTGCAGCAGCGGGCGCAGCTGCTGGTCGAGGAAGGCGGCCCAGCGCTCGGCGAGCGCGGGCGGCAGCGGCAGCGCGTGCGCCAGCAGGTCGGGCGGCTGCAGCGCGCGCGCCGCCAGCGCCAGGCACAGCACCGCGTGACCCATTATATACACAACGTGTAATATACAAGTAGCGTGTGTGTGTACGTACGAGCGGCGTGTCGTGCTGCTGCAGCAGCGGGCGCAGCTGCTGGTCGAGGAAGGCGGCCCAGCGCTCGGCGAGCGCGGGCGGCAGCGGCAGCGCGTGCGCCAGCAGGTCGGGCGGCTGCAGCGCGCGCGCCGCCAGCGCCAGGCACAGCACCGCGTGACCCATTATATACACAACGTGTAATATACAAGTAGCGTGTGTGTGTACGTACGAGCGGCGTGTCGTGCTGCTGCAGCAGCGGGCGCAGCTGCTGGTCGAGGAAGGCGGCCCAGCGCTCGGCGAGCGCGGGCGGCAGCGGCAGCGCGTGCGCCAGCAGGTCGGGCGGCTGCAGCGCGCGCGCCGCCAGCGCCAGGCACAGCACCGCGTGACCCATTATATACACAACGTGTAATATACAAGTAGCGTGTGTGTGTACGTACGAGCGGCGTGTCGTGCTGCTGCAGCAGCGGGCGCAGCTGCTGGTCGAGGAAGGCGGCCCAGCGCTCGGCGAGCGCGGGCGGCAGCGGCAGCGCGTGCGCCAGCAGGTCGGGCGGCTGCAGCGCGCGCGCCGCCAGCGCCAGGCACAGCACCGCGTGACCCATGTGCGCCGCGCGGGGAACTGTGCCGCCCCTGGGGCCACACACATAACGTGTTAATTCACCCCTATATACTATGTATGGAATTATGGATCCTATACTGGTAAAGTGTTCTATAGTCTAAGCAGGCCAAACGAAAAATATCTTGGCTGTAACTCCTTTATTCGATACTAGCTGACCCTCGCAACTTCGCTTGCGTCACATAAGAGAGAATAGGCCATAATGTTACCCGTTTTGTAACATTTTTACCGGTCACTCTGCTCCGATAGTATGATATATCAGTCACTAGCTGACCCGCGCAACTTCGCTTGCGTCACCTAAGAGAATGGGTCAAAATTTTCCCCGTTTTTGTAACATTTTTCGTTGCTACTCCGCTCCTAATGACCGTAGCGTGATGTTATATAGCCTATAGCCTTCCTCGATAAATGGGCTATCTAACACTGAAAGAATTTTTCAAATCAGAACAGTGGTTCCTGAGATTAGCGCGTTCAAACAAACAAACAAACAAACAAACAAACAAACAAACAATCAAACTAACAAACAAACAAACTCTTCAGCTTTATTATATTATATTAAATATTAAATATTAATATTATATATATTATATTATAATTATATTATATTAGTATAGATCAAATTATTAATAAATAATGAAGACATATTATGCAAAATGTTGAAATTAATACCCACTTGTTATTTTTATTTTCTTCAAAAGCATCCATTAATCTTGTGAGGAGATCACACTCGATCAACAACTGAAAGCAATAAATAATAAATGTACTATCATTACATATCATAACATGTCAAAGTCTCCTCGACACAGCCAGGCCACCGTCACTCGGCCGTACCTACAGCTATAAGTGCCTACAAATTCGCGTGGCGTCGGCACCACGCCGAGAGTCGAGTGTCGACGCTCACGCGTAGAGCTCGTGCGTGCGTTTATTAGAAGTTTTATGAGTAATATTATTATAAAAAAGTTTAAAATAGAATGGCAGGTTTAAAGCATTGCTTATTTGATGGATGTTTGTCGAAAAAGAAGGACGAGGGATTGTAATTTTTTTCATTACCTACAGATGAGGAAAGCTAAGTTCAAATTCATTTAAAAACTATAAAACTTTACAGTACCTACCTACCACAAAATAATAGTACTAACTATAATTAGTTACTTTGTTGATACTAACAATAATATGTCTGAATTATTAAGGAATTTGATACTTTATAATTACGAGAGCAACTTGCAAATGTGACTTTTTGTTTATGGAGATATTTCAACGAATTTGGTATCAAATGAAAGGTCTAAGACTAAAACTATTTTATCCGTTTGAATGATATAAATCGGTTCACAGGTTTAGGACATATGAAGAATATAAAATAGTAAAAATGTAAACAAACCAAAACAGGTAGCAACGATGCGGCGAGCCGACAACCCTAGCGTCATAGGTAACGCGTTACTCTACGCCAGACAGTGACAGAGTTACGCGTTAAAAGAGAGCGGGAATACTTAGGTGAATATGTCGCTAGGTACGGAGCGCTTATACGAGCTGAATTGAACTTTATTGCTTAATAGCAAGAGTCGTTATTTCTATAAATTGTTTCGGGGAGTGCGTGTTCTGTACTATAGTACTTATTATTCTGTGACACAGCTGTCTGAGTGCAAAACTGACCGAACAGATTTCCACAGTTTTCACCAAAAAATGGAATTATTTTTCAAAAAAAGTTCTAGTGAAAAATTTGCTAAATTGCTTAAACCCACTGTAAATCGGACATAACCGGGGCGAGTAGCTATTGTAGTATAGAATATTGTGTTGATGGGGGTAGACACTCACATGCCTGGCGTACTGCGTGCGGTAGACGCGGTTGGTGAGCGCGTGCTTGACCAGCGTGTACACCTGCGCGTGCAGGAAGTTGTTGTTCGGGAACTTGAAGAACATGTCCACCAGCACGCCCGGCGTGCCTGCACACACACACACACATAAGCATCAGCTTAGCCTTACTCTAATTATTTTGAAGTCGGCTTCCAGTTTCACCCAACGCAACCTAATACCAGTATTATAAATAGAACGACTGCCTATATTATTATAATCTTCACAACCTTTAACCTTGGTTATAACACGATACACCTCGGGAAGACCGGTGTTGACTTTTAATCTTTTGACTGATAAATTGATTGACATATACAATAAATAAATAATAACAATTAATTGAAGACATCATCGCTCGTCATTTAATTTTATGCAACACCCATCATTGATAAGCTTAATATATGATGCCACATTTTTTTTAATGAAACCTCAACAGTTTCAGACTAAGACAAGTTTACATTCAGTCATGTTGCAAAGGCACAGCAATAATTGTAAAAATGTTTTCCTAAATTGCATATGATTACATTTGACGTGGTACTAACCCAAGGTGAGCATGGTGGTGGCGACCTCCTCGACCTCGGAGAGCGCGAGGTGCGCCAGCAGCGCGGCCACCTGCACGCGCGCCAGCCCCACGCCGCCGCAGCCGCCCTGCCCGTCCGCCGCCGGGTCGTGCAGCAGCGCGTGGTGCAGCAGCGGCAGGTGCGGCGCCACGGCCAGCTCCACGCTGCTGCGCTCCGAGCACTCGCCCACGTTGTACGTGCTGCGTGCCTCCTCCTCCACAGACTTCTCCACGCGCCTGACAAGTAATTGATATTAGAACGAGTGTTTGTTGTTTACGTGCTACGTGTTGTATGGAAGTAAGGCCTTCTGATAATTTGTGAAATATGGTACACGAATATGTACATATATCCGTGCTTATCCAATAGAAAAGATAATACACAAACACCTTCAATATTTGACGAAATTTCGTGTTCACGAAGAATAGCAGGCCCTTAAGTCCTTCCAGCTGTACTTACTGCGGCGGCTCATGATGCAGCAGCGCCAGCAGCACCTGCGTGCCGTTGACGAGCGCATGTCGTCTGGCTCTCGGCGGCGACGTGAACATGCCCTGCAGCAGCGCGTGCACCCCGCGCTCGCACTGCAGCGCCGCCACCACGGTGCGCACCGACAGCAGCTGCGACACCAGCACCCAGCCCGTGCGCGGCCTGCGCGAAACAACACACGACCGTTGAAACATGATATATCATCGTAACCTTTCGTCCAACTATGTTGGACACGACTTCCAGTCTCCAGTGAGACTGGAGACGACTTCCAATCTCTTCCAAAATGAGACTCGAGGAAGTATCCGAGTTGCAGCTGAGTGCCAGTAGTTTACATGGAAAGCAAGCATTTGAGGCGCTCATAGCCAGTTGCGCTCACCGGCCGGTAAACGATCTGTGAGTTAAGCAACCGTTGGCGCGGTCATTCTATAGATGGGTGACCGCATAGTGGTATTTGAGCTGGGCGTCTTCGTGCTTCGGAGGGCACGCAAAGAGTCGGTCCCGGTTGTTGTCTACTAAGATAACAGTCGTTAAGCCACGTCAGAGGCCTTAAGGCGGCTTGAACAACTTTGACACTAGGTTGACCACTAACCATACGACAAACAAACAAACAATGGAAAGCAACTATCGAACCTCCACAACCCAGTAACCTAGATAACCCGATACCCCTCGGTAAGACTGGTTATCAGACTTTCAGGCATCTGACTTCTGGTAAAGGCTGTCAAAAACCTTTGCAAACACGGAGAAACTACCTTTGTATGTATGTACACGGAGAAACTAACTTTGTATGTATAACATGGCACTTTGGCAAGCATAGCTTTACGTTAGAGATCGATCCGCGCCGACCGTTATTTCTTAGCCACGGGCTCTTCGAAATGTTTAGAGATGGTAAAGACACAAATTAGCAATTTAACGGTTCTAAAGACGTATTTAATTATCTGCTCACCTGCATCCGTTAACAATGAGGTCACAGAGCAGCGCGGCGGCGTTAGCGGAGGCGGCGGCGGCCATGCGCTCGGCGGTGATGGCTCGCGCGGCCGCTTCCGCCTCCGCCTCCACTTTCGCCGCCGCCTGTGCCTTGCTGTCGTCCGCCGCGCTGTTCGCCGCCGGTGCCGCCTGTGTGTCGTTTGTCTCGCCGCTGTTCTCGGGTTTAGGTGCTTCTGTGTCGAGTAAATAAAGATTATAGGTCAATCTTATGTGCATAACGTAAGCTACTACTATAATCAGATTTCAAAGTCTATCGAACGTACCACACATAAAATAAAACGTTTCGTTTTACTAACAATCGCCACCCTCCTAGCCTGTATAGTACCTATAAAAAAGATCTAATACCTAACAATGAGACATGGCTATGTGAAAAGTCATAACAACGACCATCTATTTCTTCGATATTTTTATACAAAGTTTAAGCTACCTTTATCAGTGTCCTGTTCCCCGCCACTGTCCTTGTCATCAGTGTGGTTATCGTGTGGTTTCTCGCTGGTCTCCCGCTCGGCCTTCTCGGGCGGTTCGGGGCGCGGCTCGGGGCGCGGCGCCGACGACGACGGGAACACCTCCGCCACGTACGTGCCGCAGATTATCTGGATCAGGCACTCCAGGAACTGGTGCTCCTCCAACCACTACACATTACATAAACAAACTTATAGGTTACTATAGCCATGTTAGCTTAACAACAAAGTACTATGAACTAGATTTTATACATTGTTCAAGTAAGCTAATATGTCTGCAAACAAATACATTTTATATTGTAATTTTGAGTTAATAATTTTGATATTACGCTTGTTATACCCTAGATTTTTTTGTCTCTGTCTACCTCTATGGGAAAAAGGCGTGATATTATGTTTGTATACCCGAGGGTGTAGATAGAGGTGTACGATACAAGCCTCCCTTCATAATTTAGAATGTCAGTCCCATGTAAAAAAGAGCGAACCTATTGTCATTTACCGGGCCCTTTATTGTAGAAATCATTCTATTCTATGATTAACAATCCTTCTATACATATCGGACTATAAAAGCAAGAATACCAGCAAATGTAAGTATTAATTTTTTAAGGTACCAAAAGTATTCAAGATTATGTTTTGTATGTGACAAAGAGTATTACATAAAACAAGTGATTAATTTACAACAGCCATGTGTAGTGTCGTCATATGATTTAGCATTCAAATGCAACAGTGCTCGTTCAGATTGTGTGCTGCTGATAAACTAACAATACACTGATTCATACACCTATTGTGTTGCTCACTCGCATTATACAATACTATTTACACACTAGATAATACTTGTTACTAGATAATAGGACATTTTATAACTTTTTTGATGATACATTTTGAGAATTTACGAGTATGTTCGGTAAAACAAAGAGGCTTACACTGATTTTGGTTATGGCATTCTGAGGCTATTATAATCAACGAAAACTGAATATTTATTTAATTTAAGATGATTTTTTCTATTACAATTCAATGCGTTATAAGATGTCGGTCGACGGTACTGCCTACTTAGTACTGCAAACGAATTCCTTAAATATTTTACGAAATGACGTTTTTAAGAACTATAGTAGCACTACTGGTTTTGATAAATGCAATATCTTCATGTTTTTAGGTCTACTTTCTCTCGCCAGTGAATACTCATAGGTTATATCGCCATGTAAGATACCTTATTATATTCCTCATGAAATTCTATCCACAATGTTTATTCTTTAAAATAAGACTGTATTCTACAAACTACCATGTTTCCCCAGACCCATTATAGTAGTAGCATGACTGGAATATGAAGTACTTAAGTAGGCAACAGACTGATATTCTATAAGTACCTACTTATCCTAAAGTGTCTAGAAGCTAAATTACCGCGTCGAAAAGGAAAACGAAATACTATCTGAAGTTTAGTAGTAAATACAATTGATGACTATTTATCCCATATTTTGCGATAATGACCTCATATTACGCAATGGTGGATCGCATTACAGTCTGTGGATACTCTCTGTCCTGATTTCCAGGATTTACTTCCCAAAACGAGTATTCAACCTATTGCGTAAAGGAGAATGGGCACTCTTGGGCGGTCGGCGGCCATTAATGAAAGTAGTGTCAAATTAAAGTAATGATAACTAGGAACAACTTTTACTAAGAACGTTTCGCTGCAATCCTTTCAGGAAACAATACATGTAAATATAATGGAATTTCATAGAACAAATACAATTTTTTCGTGTCTGTAATGCATTTAATGTTGTGTAATAACGTTACATCTTATTATAACGATTGCAATGCCATCAAAATGAACAATAATCGTAACTCGTATCTATCTATCATATGGTTCACCTAGTTTCAAAGTTGTTCAAGCCGCCCGAATGTTATCTTAGTTGACAACAACCGGGACCGACTTTTTACGTGCCGTCGAAAGCACGGAGAAGCTCAGTTCAAATACCACAATGCGGTCACCCATCTATAGAATGACCGCGCCAACGGTTGCTTAACCAACAGATCGTTTACCGACCAGTGAGCGCAACTGGCTATGAACGCCTGGTTTGTAAGCTGAGCATTCAAGACAGATAAGTCGTCTCAGTGAATATATTATAGAAGAGCAAGATGTTTACTTGTTATGATATTTATATATTTACATGTTATGATTGTTCGAATATTATTAATGTCTACATTTGTATGCAATAATATAAATAGTACTATTTATTTAATCTCCGAATATAAGCCAAAAATATGTTTTTATACTATTAAAAGTGCTCAAAAACAAAAATGTTTTTTGTTCGTCATATAAGTGCGTCGCGGCAATAATACTTCTACACGGAAATTATAGGACTAAACTACATTAAAAAAACATTAAATCAAGTTTGGCCGCGGATCGCCCAGGCTCCATACTATTTTGCCCATTCTCCTTTTGTTTTATTCAAAATCTCAAGAATTCGTAGAGGGGACAACTGGGAATAAACCCGCCTTAAAATTTAGAAGACAATCAGGCAATGCTGTTATTGGCAATTAATGAGATGTGCATACCTCCATAACAGTCTTGATGAGGTCGTCGATCCTCAAGAAGCACTTGAAGATGTCAGCGACGGCGGAGGTGGACATGTGGCGCAGCAGGTTGGGCAGGAAGTCACGCCGCGACTTGAAGAAGTCCAGCACGCGCAGGCACACTATGTGGTGCAGGCACCAGTCCTGGGGTAACACAATACCATTATTGTATTGGACAAAATAACTTGTTTCATATTTACTTACACAATACTTGCAACAAATAGTTTCAGTATGATTTTCGATGCTTGATGCCTTGTGATGACAATGGCCACGCCAATACCATTGCACCGGGTCGTTCCCACACGTAAGAACTATTTGTGCGGCCCAAAAATGTTTGTGTAGGGTCTAGGTGTACTTTGTGTCCGTTGTTTGTATGTTTGTAAAAGCCCCGTGACACAAAAGCAATTCTTAATGCGGGAGTTGTCTTTTTAAAGAAAAAAAAGGTTCCATTGCAATGTAAGACGTACCTGTTTAGGGCTCTTCTCCAGTAGCATCTCAACAGTTTTACTGAAGTACGACGCAAGTAACGGATTGAGCGGCGGGTCCTGGTTGATGAAGTCGCAGAGACGGTTCATCTGCGCGGCGTCCAGCGACAGCCGGTCGCTCAGCATGGACAGCTGGCTCGTGAGCACCTCGCACGCGATGTTCGCGTGCCGGTACTGCGTAGCCAGCTCCACGTTCTTCGGCGGCTCCTCCGTTATCAACGTTATTAGGTCCGCCAGGATCTCTGGTTTTGTGAGGCTGTTGGAACAACCATATATTATGAATTTCATCCAAACTTATTATATAGAAAACACTGAGAAAATTAAAAGTTATTATGTTATGAATAATGCTACCGTAGACCTGGCAAATCATACCAGAGTTCACAGAGTAATCATACAGAGTATTTTTAATGTCATAAATAATTATTTTTTAAACATGTTTTCTCCAACTAATTACTGAGAACAGTACTTTGTTTTACATTGTTCTACTATATTTGTTTGTTGAGTGATCCATTAGAACCCTATGAGCTTTATGACATAATTAAACTCAGTAATTTGGAATATTCTTACAAGTAACTTAAATGAACTTGAATGCAAACTGAAATATGATTGTCAAAAATTACAATAGAATCAGAAACCTGCATTATAACAAAAAACAAAGTCCAAAATCAATGTTTTGATCATTCAAGTTAGTCATATTAAAATATTCCAATGAATATAAACAAGTGGATAAACCATTTGATAATGTTTCTGCAATTAAGGTCACAGATAGTTGAGAATAACAACAATTATGGAAGGTTGTGATAACCTTGCCAAATATTAGTCAAAACTAGATTTTTTTCCTGTTATCATTTTATGACTAATAATCTAAATCTTTTCTTTTTTCTTTTCCTTATCCCACATTATGTGGCATTGGCATGGATGTATATTTGTCTGATTTTTTAAATTCCTAAATTATTGTCATTCAATGTAAATCACAAGTCATAATGATAACAGACTGAATCTTAGAATCAAACATAGACCTCTGTAGTCCTAGTAACGCACCACAAAGGCTATAATTAAAAGCTACAAAGGGTATAAGTGTAATTGTGACTGTGAATTATTTCATTGTTATGGTAGCTAGTCAGTAGGTTTAGTGACATTTTGTTGTACACCAACATTACAACATCCATATTACAAGTTATGCATAGTTTGTGCAAACACTTATTATATTAATTTAAGCCGACAAAAAGCAAGAGAAACATATATATAAAAAAAAAAAAAAAAAAAATACTATTTCACAATGGGAATAATCCTATTTTATTTATGTTACTATACCATATCAAGGTGTTTTAATACCAACTTAGAATGTTATACATGTTATTCTTTCCCATATAAAGACTTGACAATAAGAACCTCTATTGAGAAGTGTGACTAAGCAAAAATATGTCTATCTCATGTTTACAGTGACATACACTGTGTGATAACAAATAGCAGTAATTAAACATCATTCCACACTGCAATAACATACAAAACATACAAGTAATCACTATTTAATCACATCTCAGTGAGGCTTGGTAGCTTGTTGTGAAGTGCTCACACTGGAATCTTGTTGGACTCAGTGTACAACAGATAACAACAGAGTACAGCAAGAGACACGATACTTACAACTGTATGAGTGCCTTGTTGTCCGCCTTGCATTCTTGCAGTATATCGTCCGCCTCCAGCACTTGTGACAACGTTACATTCTGTAACAAAAAGACGACTCGCGATATCCACTTTACCTACACCAATACCACTACTTCTACCTCCATCCACACCCTCGCGTGACATCATCTCGCTCTCCGAACACGTTTTCACACCACAAAAGGCGTCACCATCACGAAATAATATCAAAATTCATCAAATCAACCACTCATAACCATCAATTTTTCATCTAAATACGCACCTCCCCACTTAGAAGAGAATTTAACTCCCTCACTGCGGTATAGTTCCCGCTCCAAAACATAGTTAAAATTAATAAGTACAAGACGTATTATTATTCTAAATCCATAGAAAACTTTATTATTTTATAAAATTTAGCGTTCCTGAGAATGCAACGATCCGTTTTCTTTTTGACAGTTGTTGCCGGTGTTGCCAATGTTGCCCTTGCCAAGAATGCAGAATTAGATAACAAAATCAAAACAACAAAACGCATCATCATTACATGTTTTAACAAAGTCCATACCGTGTGTTACTGACCTAAATGTTGAAAAAAATAGGAAGAATGCAACTACATCAAATCAATCCAGTAACCCTTCTTTTTTTATCTGAAATTTTATTGAATGATACGGTTGATAGAATAATATTATATAGAAACTCACCGTTAATCTACAATATATACCTAGTATAGTAGTGTTACTAGCTAGTTCATCTAGATTACGTTATCACCACATTCAAGCAGTTACAATTGAAAACAAGCAAACAACTCCTCCTTTTCGGTCTATTTTTCAGGTAAAATAACTGAGATTTCAGGGATATATCAGTTCGGAAACCTAAATCGTGATGATTATCGTTTACGAACTGATATATCCCGTGGATGCATAAGTAAGTCTATTTTTAACTGGATCACTTTTACGTAAATCTGGGTAGGTATATCAGGTAGAAATAAAATCATGCAATTAATATAATAATTACAGAGTTCTTTATTCATCACGAATATACAACAATCATCGTTTAGCAGACAGCAGCTGCATGGCGAGCGCCTCTGCCTCGCTGACGGACAGTGACGCGGAGATGTCCTGGACCTTACGCACCTTACGCGGCGCCACGCTCGCTTGAGGGATGCCCTTACTCTCTACCAGTTTCCGCTTTGTAGGCCTGTAATTAAAGAAAACATTAAAATTACTTTCCACAATCGAAATTATAGTCATTAAACATGAAAGACTAAAAAATAGATGAACAATCATAAAATTCTTATCCACCAACCCACCAATAATGACAAAAATGATTAAATACTTATGATTGTTTTATGATCTTAGAGCAAATAGAGCCATGCCAAAATAACAACTATTAATTACCTGTGGAACTTCTGGTCTACTTCTGAATCATCATCAGAACCTTCATTATCAGAGGCTTCGGATCTTTCCTCATCAGAATCACCATCATCATCCTTTTTACCATAATGCTTGTCAGGGTTCGGCAGCCACGACAAGTCTGGACCATCAGATTCAGACTGAGAACCAAAGTCATCTTTCTCTCCCTCTTCCTCCTTCTTCTTATTCTTCAGCTTGCGCTTCTGTTCCTTATGCTTAGCCTTCACTTTCTCTCTGAACCTGATCTTGTCGAACTTGTCCTCTTCTTGCAGCACCTCCTTAGCCTTCTCTATATCAATACCGCCTACATTCTCATTCACAAACTGTTTAGCAAGCTCTGACTTGACATCTCGTTTCTCATCCTCTATGGCATCACCTTCCTCAGTGAACTTCACTTGTGTGTTCACTTTAATCTTTTTCTTCAATAGTTTCTTAGCTACAGCAGCTTTAGTTAGAGGCTTGGCTTTCTTCTTAGATAGTGTAGGAGCTTCCTCTATAGGCTCATCTCCAGGATCGACATCTACCTTCTTAACTTGCAAGAAGTCATCCTCATCACTGTCTGCATCATGGTGGAAGTCAAATTTAATAATTTCATCCTTCTTCTTAGGCTTTTTCCCTTTCTTTCTTAATCCTGGTATGTCAGTGTCGTTTTTATCAACACTCTGATCTGTGTCACCATCTGATTCTGTTGATTTTAACTTGTCTACTACATCATTATCTTTGTTGTCCTTCTGCTTCTTCATATATTGCTGATTCTTCAAAAATTTTATATATGGCGGAACTATCAACCCTAGTGATCTAGCATAAGCATCTGTGTCTAACTGCTGGATGTTGAATATTTCTTTGTTCTTCATTAAGAATATTGACTTGACGTAGCTCATAAATGCTCTTTGAGCACTCTGTTTGAGTTCAGTACTGTCAGAGAGAAGACCCTCGATCTTCCTCTGTGGTGCTTGCACTTTAGAAGGATCTACTGCTATTTTATTAATTGGAATTTTACTCTTTTGTAAATCTTCTACTATCTTCTCTTCATGAGGTAATAGCATCAGTAAACCTTCCCCTTTACCAAAGAACCCTCGAGCAGTACGACCAGCTCTATGGATATAAGTTTCCACATCCTCAGGACAGTCCATCTGTATCACCCAGTTAACTCGGGGAAAGTCCAATCCTCTGGAGGCTAAGTCTGTAGCAAACAGCACTACATTAGACTTCCTACAGAACTCATTGTAGATTTTTTCTCTTTTTTCTTGATGTAATGTTCCATAAAGTGCAAGGAGACTGACACCAGGCCTCAGTTTGCAGAACAACTCATAGATGTACTTCACTTGTTTACAAGTAGCCATGAACACTATTACCTTCTGCTTTAAATGGTTTCTTATAAATGACCAAAGGATGCCTATTTTCTCATCCACTTCACAAACAATATAGCTCTGTTGTAGAGACTCAGGTGTGACAGTGTCAGCCTGTTCATGAGGAGCCACATAAGTAGGGAACTTCAAGCTGAGCCGGGCCAGGTCTTTCACTGACTTGGTCTGTGTGGCAGAAAATAGAAGAGTTTGTCTGTCTGGTGGCAAGTTCTCAATGATTGCATTCATTGTAGCTTCAAAACCCATGTCCAGACATCTATCAGCTTCATCTAAAACTAGAATCTGTAAGTGACTGCAGTCAAACAGTGGGTTCTCATCCATGTGCTGCAGCAGTCTACCCGGTGTACATATCAATATGTTTATTTGATCCATTCTCTTTCTCTCAAACTTTAGGTTCTGTCCACCAATAATAAGACCGGCTGAGAAGTCATGGAGATGTCCCATTTTTCTTAAAGTCTCATATATCTGATAGGCCAGCTCCCTAGTGGGTGAGATGACTAGTGCCCCAACACCATCCAGTCTTGTCCATTTCTTACAAAATAAATTCTCCAATATTGGTATTAAAAATGCCAATGTTTTCCCTGAGCCAGTCTTAGCTGCCCCGAGGATATCTTTACCTTGTAAAGCATAACCAATAGCTTGTTTCTGAATCTCAGTGGGCGTAACATAATTGTTTTCTTTCAGACCTTTCAGTGTCCGTTGTGAGAGAGGAAAGTCTTTGAATGTTTTTATATTGTCTGGATTTATCTGAAAATAAAGCAATGAGTAATTAGTTATGGAAATTTACTTTAGCTTGTTTACATATCATGCAAACCAGTGCACAACTACACAAAACTTCAGTAGCACATGGCTAGTTTTGAGGTTTGCAATGTACCCAATAATCAGATATCCACATACCGGGGCAGTGACATATTTGTAAAATGTATCGGGGAGGATGTTTTGGAGTGTTTAGAAGGACGAATTTATTAATTAGAAGGCAAAAAGTTAAAATTAATAACACTAAATACCTTGTCGTATTGTGCCTGTAAAAATTGAATAGCAGCATCCTCCTCGACGCTTTTTTTCTTTCTAGGTTTATACAATTGTATCTTTTTACGTCGTCCTTGCTTCTTCTGATCTTTACCGTCTTCTTTCATTTTGTATTATGAGATATTCTCAAAACTACGAAATATTTACAGTGGTAAAGCATGGGGCTGACATTTGACACTTAAATGAATATGACATTTAAAACGTCAAGATTTCTTTCTTCTGCTTGTTTATTCTGCAATTTTTTAGGTTATCGATAAAAACCGTAACATAACAAACCTTTTTAAAACTAATTCGTAGCTCTAGTGGATTGTGTTGTAGATAATTTAAGAAAATGATGTTTTAATGTGCTCCGAAAACACTTGTTGAAAAGCTGTTATGGTTATAAATAAAATAAATGTGTTTCTTCTTCAGAGGTTTATCGCAGCTTAAACCTGTGAGACAAAAGTTTCCTTTTTGGTAGGAATCACAGCTTGATGAAACGTGGTTCTCTATTATATAATAAATGGTATTATAAAATACCAGAATACAAATAACTTCATAGCAGTAAACCTACGGAAAACGGAACATCCTTGTCATTTGTAGAGCTATTGAACTATCGTTTCCAAACGAATATTTAGAACGCGCTGAATGAATGCGCATAAACAATTTTAACGCGGTCGTGTTCAGACGCTCCTTACATTGTAATAATTAGAGTATCGTAAAATAGTTAATTAATTATTGTTAATTTAAGGAATATAGAAAAGGTAAGTTGTGTCTTTATAATTGAGAATATTTAATGCGCATATTGTTAATTATTTGTTTGAATCGTAAGTGTTTACTCAAGGGTCATAGGATCATTTCCTTTGTGTTATATTATCCCACTACGAATTTGTGGTATCAGATGTTGTTGTTTATTCCTTTGTTGCGTAAACTCACCAGTCTATCAACATAGTACTTCGCAAATTACTTCTGTACAATATTAATAAAAGTACGTTTGTAAACGCGACAAACTACCCTAAATTTAACAATTTGTTCGGGTATAATTGTTGAGTTTTAGGGGGTAAAATTAATTTAATTGGGAACAAGAACAAGCTCAGTAGTATTTAGTTAAAAAAAGGAGAAAATTAATGTAATTTTGGAATTAAAATATAAAATGCGTATAATTTATCTTAGCATTTAAATTTTGTTATATATAAACAATTAAAATCGTGAGAGCGGACCTACCTATTGTTTGGCATAGTTGTTTGTCTTACAAAGCACGAAGGTAAATTCTGGTAAATTTAAACATTATACACGCGAGTTAAATGTCGATTTATTGTTTATAAATTAATGTAAATAATGACAAAGCAGTTCCAATGTTAGCAAACAGTGAAATCAAATTAACTGAGCAGCTAAATAGCTGGAGCTAAAGATCTTATCTTTCCACGAAATCTCTTTATCCTGTTTCATTTTGCTAACTTTCTAAATTATTCGTTGTTATTCGGCTATGAAAGTTAGGTGTGAAATAAAAAATATCTATTTGTGATTTCATCGGCGGTATTTTAACTTTTTAATGTTTTTAAGAAAAGAATTTCGCTTTTACCGTTGTTCGATTTCTCAATAAATTAGTAACGCTGCTTTTAAAATCTACCGCCATGGGCTCTTCATTAATAATTTAAAAAGGTTTAATAAAAACATATTTTCGAGTAGGAAAATGTAGCGTTATTTTTTCATTGTTTATAGTTTATCGGAGTTAGGTAAGATAGCTAGTTAGTTTCCGTATACACTATACAGTCACTCCGTCGCAATGTCAGTGGACATAACATAACTTCCTCGAACGATCGCATGTCACGCTCGCGCGATGCTCCGACACCGACCATACACTGACACTACGACAATAACGCAATATTTAATATTCCACACTCGTAACAAACTGTATCACAAATTCACTACTTCCTTCTATCCATTGATAGATATGTACATCTGAAAGCTAAGTATGTAGGTAGGTATGTATAAAAATTAAAAAAAAATGGATGAAAAATGGATGATGAAAAAAATGGGATTCGTCAATCACAAAATTAAACGTAACTGCTGTTTAGTTGTGTGAATGATCATTTCCTTTATTGTGGGTACTTGTATGAGCCAGTACAGCTTAGGTCTCAGAATAATAGTAAAGGCAAAAAGTAGTACGGTGTCTAAAGTACTTAAGAAACCTGAGAAGATCAATTCTAAGAAGAAAATAAGTAGGTAGGTATTTAACACAAGGATAACAGATTGAATTATATGCTTCAGTTTGTTATGATCGTCAATATTTTCAAATAACTAGCGTTTCTTATCAAAACTCAACACAAAAACAATCTTGTTTTGAAAAATTCAATACCTAAGTTAAGCGGAAAACCCAGCCGATTATATTGTAATCTTTACACTCGTATCGCTTGTGTTCAACTTTTTGCTATGAAATTAGTGGTAATATTGGTGTACCTACTTGTTATTTAGTCATCATCGCTCGAGCATCCTGAGCGATAGCGTCGTAGTACTTGTTGTATATAGGTAGGTACATAATTACATGATCTCATCTCTCAATTGCACTTCGGCACCATTGTTTTTCTCGTTTATTTGTCATCCAACTGAATTTTATATTTTTATTATTGTAAAGAATTCATTTTCCTGTAATCGGAACCGTGGGATTCTGGTCGGTGTGTTCATAATTTCATTCGAGCACGAGCCATAAAAGAAAACGATCACGGGTGGGTTTTCCAAACGTTCTTACATCTGCGGCCAGACGTCTAGACTTATCCTTAATAATCAATTATTCAGTCTGTTAGGGAAGCTTTTTATTGACACTACACTCGTTCTCACTGGTCCGACAACTTTTGTGCCGTTGGGAAAGCCCGTGATAGACGGGATAAGTTGTATTTCAAGTCCTGGGTAGCCATCTTGCAGCCTATATCATGTGATCGCTTTTTGTTTCTATGTGTATGTAAATAAATAAACATAGTTGTTTGTTTGTTGAAGGTACAACAATGAAGAGTATAGCGTTGTTGCTGTTCGTGGTGGCGGCCGCCAGTGCCGTCTCCTTCTTCGACCTGGTCCGGGAAGAATGGCACGCTTTCAAGGTAACACCCCAAAAGCTCTACCTTTAGTACAAAAAAGACTTAAGCGACCTAATCTGTGTACAATTTTACGTCATTTTTTATCTGAATTTGTGTGTTGTTTTTGAGCAGAAGATATAATTGATAGTCTTTGTGTAATAGAATACGTAACAAGTATAATTGAGTAAATAAAACCGGTTTGAATAGTGACAAGGTCATCACAAAGGCAGCATTGATCAAATTCGACAAAGCCTACTGTGACTATTTCATCTATATTCTATAGCCCAAATAATGGACGCTTGATGCATTGTGAAAGTAATACAATTACTGATTAAGTGAATAATGCCATTGTCTGGATTCCCCCAATTCATTGACTGAAATTATATTTTGGTTTTGGGTATTCTTTTGTGCCCAAAACTTCTCGGAGAATAGAAAATAAGTATCATTTTTATGGACATCGATAACTAACAAAACATTATTAAAATTTAGTTTACGTTTAAATTTGCTCAATCCAACTCGTCATGCACGGCAACAAGTATCACACATTAGCACCCTTTTAAAAAACATCAACTTTTAAATCCACGCAGTCATGCACTTGGACATTCTAACCAATCATCTCGTTACACAGTTGGAGCACAACAAGAACTACGACAGCGAGGTGGAGGACAAGTTCCGCATGAAGATCTACGCGGAGAACAAGATGCGCATCGCCAAGCACAACCAGCGCTACCAGCAGCGCCAGGTCTCCTACAAGCTCAAGCCCAACAAGTACTCCGACATGCTGCACCATGAGTTCATCCACACCATGAACGGATTCAACAAGACCGCCAAGTCAGTAACATTTTGAACGTGTCTTTTGTGTCACAACACATTTTTTTAGATTGGCCCATTTATGCTTTCTTCTTTGTCTTCTCTTTATTCCCTGACCAACTTCCGCCATAGTTAAAGTTCACTATAATAAAAGAAATATCAACATATCTTTATTAAAACATCGTAATAGTAAATGGGCTTCTTGTTCCCTTAGAAACAGGTGTTTAGAGCATAATGCCAAATCGTCTTCGTCATAATTTTTCCTCTTCAGCAATGATAGAAATCTTATTCTGCGGTTTACTTTTTATACTATTGACGCAGTTTCGTTACCTACTCGCCATTTTTGTTCACGTGATTTATTTAGTGTTAATTGACTTCTATAGCTATACCTACGCAAGTTTCTTGCGATATTTACCTACCTAATTTTTCCATGTTTTGCATTTGAGTAGCTAATAAAATAATTAAAAGTAAAAGAATACTTTCAACGCCATATCAGTTTCAAGTAGGTATATCAAATTGTTTATCCCGTAGCGAATCGTAAGATAACAAAGATTGTTATTTAAATTAAACAAAGAAGTTGTTGTGTTCGTATCGACTTACTGATTACAATATTTAGTAGGTTCCTTTATAGGTCACTTAGATAATGTTCTACGTGAGTGATAAAACTCCGTAGTTATAAGTTGAACGAGAGGTCGACAGTGTCAATGTCACTGGCTGTGTGCAAAACAAAAAAAAAAACGGTTATTTTTAAATATTTACGTTGGTCATTGTTGTTTGAAGAACTCGAACGTGATCGTAAACAATCATTGGATGATTGATTTTCACTAATTAGATGTAGACAAAGATTGTCTTGTTTTACATTAGGTACTTATTGATTATTAGTCGAAATCAATCTAGAGCCACCAAAAAACTTACTTTTAATTAACATTTTGACTAATAAAACTTTTTGTGTTGTCCTAGCAAAAATACGGTAAACGTTTATTTACGAACTAACACACACACACACACACACACATCTCAATTAATTACTTTTCTGCGGCAGTCTACTGCTAAAAAACCGATACCAATCTTACCTAAAAAACATTATCTTTTCATAATAAGTCTTCAAATAAAAGTCCACATGACTCCATTCCATTACACTGTGCCACCTCTTTTAGCACTAGGCATTATTAGTGGAATTCGTCCTTATCGCCATTTTACTGACCATGGTGTTTTGTCATAGGCACAAGAAGCAGCTGCTGAGCAAGGGCGCGGACACCCGCGGCTCGGCGTTCATCGCGCCGGCGCACGTGTCCTACCCCGACCAGGTGGATTGGCGCAAGAAGGGCGCTGTAACCGAGATCAAGGACCAGGGCAAGTGCGGCTCCTGCTGGTCCTTCAGTACTGTGAGTACAACACACACTACTTAGAACTTTATTACTTGTCATTTCGGGAGTGTGATAATATAAAACTTGGATCCGGATATTTTGTATTTAGTCTTGGTAAGGGGCACGGCGGTAAGGATTGTAGATTATTCCATAACTTTTGTTAGGTATATGCAGAAAATGTAAAAGAATGGATGCGTATTCGAAGGATAATACTTAGATTTAAAATAATGGAAAATATCTTAGGAATTTTCTTTTGTAAATATAAAGGAAACCTTTGCTGTTAATCGTGACAGGTCTTATGATTCCTAGAATATAAAAACAGATAAACATCTATGAGAGTTGATTGAACGTTGTAGGTCATATAATTTTCATTTTAAAACCTGTTATTCTAGACGCTAAACGCTAGACTGCACATTGATTAACTCTGAATGTAGCTACACATATTTTATTTTGTCACCCTATCTCTAAACTGTGTAAATAAATACAGGCTATGCTCTACGTCTGTCTATAACGCCCTTGTGTGTCCTATGTGACAAATACCAAGCATCAACCTTTATAAGGTCACTTAGCACCCAATACCACCGTTTACATATCGTCTAGTTTTCTATGTTTATCAAATAACGATTTAAGGAACTGATCAATAAAGATTAGTAAAACATAGCGCGACGCAAGTTTCGACCGTGGCCGTGTCGTGTCGTGTATAAATATGTAGGCGTTAGTGTTTACTTCCTATAGTTGCTATATCTTTATGTAGTGTAGTGTCGGATATGAAGCTCCACGTGTACGCTGGCCTCGAACTTACATTACGTATTCGTAATACATAACCACTTTGTTCGCCATCATGCTATGTAACTCGTTGATTTGCTATTGTGTTTGTATAGTTAATTATACTACAGAAATTACTTATTGTGGGAAAAGTTGTTATTTAGAGCTGTTTTGTTTAATAATATTATGTTTGATTTTGATAGTGGATTCGTGATGGCTTTTTATAATGATTTCCCCCGTGATTCATTTCTTTCTTTAGGACTTCGAAATACGTCTTATGCTCAGTTTTTTGACTGATAACGATCAAAGACTGACTTTAATTAATCTATACTTATTGTATCTATGATATTAAATCTTTTAAGCTATTTTGAGTCATAGTAGGTACTGTTTTAAAATACAGCCGAACAAAGAAGAAATAAATCAGAGATTGTAAAGGTACTTATATGTTTTTATTTTGATAAGATATGTTTTGTATAAAAACAAGTTTTGTTATTGTATCTTACGATTCACGTGATACATAATCTTATAAACATAATTTGATTACATTTGTTTGGGTTCTACCTACTGTTATTTCGATCGTATAATGAACTAACTCATGAATAAACATGAGGAAATAAAACCAACCGATTCGAGGTAAAACTGAATGATTCAATTCAAACTGGTTTGAACGGATCATGTGACTGAGAAAGCTACGTAAATAAGGCTAATAGACTGACCATATAAGACGTGTATTTGAAGCACCAATCCAATATTTATACCGCAGAGGAATGACAATACCGATAGTACTATAATCCCATAACTTAGTAAAGATCCGTATATGAAAGGTTTGCCGGCGAAGGGTATAGAAAATACGTCATTCATAAAATCAATGACCCCCAGACTTATGCAGTTGACGGTGGCCAGTTTAATACCGCTTTTTATTCTGGAAATGCGAAAGAGTTATTAATATAGTCTAGATAAATCGAGTTGGCCAAAGTGCTCTACTAAGTCGTCGGACTTTAGAAGAACAATGACATCGCCAATAAGCTTAGTCTGGTTAAAATCACTAAGTTAGAACATCACTGACTTGCACTTATTATAGTCAGTTTTATGCTAAAGTAAAGTTATTTTAATAGCAGGAACGCCCACGATTTCATTCTATACCGTTTCTGTGAGTCCTGCGTACTACGGCCTATATAGTAAAGACGCGAGAGGTCGCGGTCTCGACTGGGCAAGTGGGTCAAGGTGAACGGGAACAATGGGCGTGTGTTCTTGCTCCCGCCGACCTTGTCCCAGTGCGTACATAGGAAGGGGCAGTCGCGACACTCGGGACTATTCGCGCCCCTAAGTTCGTACTGAATGAGTTTATTTAGGGGCTTTCATGATAACATTTCCGTTGAAAATAATAATGTCCAATATGCTAAGCAAGGATCTTCTCCCAGAACGAGGGAGGTGTTAGGCCGTGAGTTCATCACGCTGGTCAAGTGCGGGTTGGAGACTTTGCATACCTTCAAGAACTGTGCTAAGAAATCTCAGGCATGCAATGTTACATCACGTTGTTTTCACTCACTGTTGGAACGAGTGATAATGATTTATTTAGTACTAAATCACTGACAATGAAATTGTAACGTCAACATAAACTAACTTTAATTACAAATCTACAGTGTTCTTACCATCGTCATTTCGAGCTAATTGCGACTGTATCAACATTTAACAAGACTGTTTACGATTGTTCTTTAGTTTCGATCCATAAAAATAAACCTACGTAAATAGACAGCAGTTGTGTGACTTTTTGTCGTACTACATTCTATAACTAGAATAATATGTAAAAGTACATAAATTAATATAAACAATATATTGTGTAACCGATCAGCTGGGGAAGCGACCTACATAATAGTTATTAGTTACTTTTACAAGTGTAGAACGTTCTCTCTTTTGTCCCAACAACTGCGCAAATAATATAAAACTCATTGTTTTCAGTGTTTCAGGACATTAGTCATTGTATGACTCAAGTTACCTAATGGCTAGAGTTCGATTTCATTTTAATATTGTTTTTGTATCGTATTGCACCGGATATGTGATTCACAAACATCGCATGATTGGTGTCATTCCTAAAGCGTGTGTAAATATTATTATATTTGTTGCTAAGTAGGTTAGATTGACAAAGCCTTTGTTAGCTTATAGCTAGGCGTTTAGCCTCTGTTTACTGAAAATTAGTTCCATAATTTTATTTTATCGTATGATTACTGGTCAACGTAATGTCAAAGTTGTTGAAGCCACCCGAAAGGCTTTTGACGTGGCTTAACGACCATTATCCTAGCAGAAAGCAACGGGGTGGCAATTAATAATTAGCATTAAGAGGTACTCTTTTTGTTCTTCCTCTCAATTTCCAACGTTTTACCCTCATTATAATGCATTTAGTCTATAAAAATACGCAGTAAACCATTAGGCACCGATTTACAATTTCACTTTAAAGACCAACGTTACGTTATAAGGAAAATCTGAACAATATTTTTTTCAGTAAATCAATGAATGTGGATAGCACAGTTACTGCATATTCCAAGAAAGCAGTGTTGTGTGGAGTTTTCCTCGTGATTAACGCACGGCCGTACATCGCACTATTTGAACTATTTCAACAGTGAATGTATCGGCATCATATTGTGACTACGGCCCGGTTTGTTACTAATAACTTGGTAGCAGGTAAACTCGGGAGGCATATTTCTACCTGATGTTAATGTAAAAAAACTTTAGTGTAACTTGTTATACGAATATAATAGTGATGAAAAAACGTTTAAATATTTATCGAGCAATAGAGAAGCGTAAAGGGACATAACATTTTGTTAAAATGAAGAGACGTAGGTATGTCACTGAACTTCTCTTATACGACTGGACCGACGTTGATGAATTTTTTTGTGTGTGTTCAAGGGGATCTGAGAATGGTTTAGATTCACAATTTTGTTCGCTGGACAATGTTTTTTAAATTAATTTTTAATATATTAGACAGGACAACGTCTGTCGGGTCCGCTAGTATCCTATATTATTGTTTATATTATGTAAACTTATATCATGTAGTTATTACCTTGCTACGATTCTAGCGAATCTGCTAAACAATAGCGTGATAAAAAAGTGTTAGTCACAGTTTACGAAGGTTATTTAAAATTAAAATTCTTGTTTACATACAAACTTTATTCTAAACTAGCCGACCCGCGCAACTTCGCTTGCGTCACATAAGAGAGAATGGGTCAAAATTTTCCCCGTTTTTGTAACATTTCTTACTGCTGCTCTGCTCCTTTTGGTCGTAGCGTGATGATACATAGCCTATAACCTTCCTCGATAAATGGGCTATCTAACACTGAAAGAAGTTTTCGAATCGGACCCGTAGTTCCTGAGATTAGCGCGTTCAAACAAACAAACAAACAAACAAACTCTTCAGCTTTATAATATTAGTATAGATATACAACAGTAATATTCCATTCTATAATAACTAACATAGTATGTAATCGGTCATGTAAATAATCAATTAGTTGTGTAGGGACATAAATATAATTTTATATTTTATATTACTGCGTATATTGCACTGAGAGAAAGAAAATAACACACATTATGTGCTAGTTTATCACAATATACATATAAAAGCGATTATAAAGGCAATAGCAGAAATATAATGATAATAATATAATGATTGGTAACATTATGCGGGCAATAAGCTGTTATCAAGTCGTTATGCGATTAGTCTGTTGTGACTACAGATTAATAATGCAATAACGATTTTTTTTTTGTGATTACCGGATGTAGGTATAGACGATGAACAATATAAACATACAGACCTAGCAATCACGATCTCTCCGTGACATGTCTTCTTGTTTCAAAGCTAGTATAAAAACCAATAGATAAATAAAAAACTATTTTACGAGTCCGCCAATTGTGCGGATGTAGGCATATAGTGATATAATTGCTGTAATATTGACGGAAAAACAATTAAATTAAGCAGGCAAGCGAGGTGGTACGACTGCTCTGATAATAATCGTAAGATGCAAGAACAGGAAAATAACTATGAAAAACATCATTGTTATTTTAGCAACATTGTTCCAATCTAAAGTTATTGTAATACTATTGCCATAGGCAAATATTAAGGCATATTGATTTGATACAGTGCCAATTCACTCCAAGAGTCTTGTTAATATCAAGGGAAATCATGCTTTATATACCAGCCTATGGTTTCCCTTTAAAAATACTATTGAGGCCAGGGCCCAGGCAGCTTTCAAGAGCTGTAATAAATAACGTTTCGACATTTATTTAAACAGATTTATGTGATAAAGGAAAAATCTGTTCCTAAAACAATCAAACGAGTCATCATCAATGCTTATCCCTTAAGAAAACTCTTGTTTCTAGTATAAATCTCTATACAACATTGTAAAACAATCAACTAACTATAAAAATATTGTCCCTAGACCGGAGCGCTAGAAGGCCAGCACTTCCGCAAGAGCGGCGTCCTGGTGTCTCTGTCGGAACAGAACCTGATCGACTGCTCCTCGGCGTACGGCAACAACGGCTGCAACGGCGGCCTCATGGACAACGCCTTCAAGTACATCAAGGACAATGGCGGCATCGACACCGAGAAGACCTACCCTTACGAGGCCATTGATGACAAGTGCAGGTGAGATTTGTTCAGTTGACTGATGCTTTCGTGTAGGGTTAGGGTTCAGGTCATAGGTTCATAATCTTTATACGCTAGTGCTCCATTTTAAGGAAATATTTGGAGTGCCCCTTTGTATATTAGTTTTTGAATTTTATATTCTGTGGATATATAGATGGTGTCTTTAGACCCGCTCCGCCCCTCGTGCAATGCTGTAGTTCTAACTAGGGGGCGCTATCGCTCCCGTTGGGATCCTATGGTTTAGATAGAAGATAGATATTTTGGCTCGTGGTCTACTTTCTGATTTATTTTTGTAGCTAGGAAAGCTAAGTGGTCTACCTGTGTCTCTGGATGTCTTGGTTATTTATCTCTTTTATTTATTTTACAGTAATTATAGAGACCATGTTGTATAATTTTATCACAAGTATAAAACAGCTGTTAGCCATTTATGTAATTAATGTCGTAATTAATGCATAATATTAGCTTTGATTAATTAGTTAATGTTATCGGCCACACATACTCCTATGTACCAGGCGGTACTAATGACTACACTCGTGATATGTTTATAAATATTGAATAACAATTATTATAATTATACTTAATTGGCTAAACTTCCTAGGGATAATTATGTAGGTAAATAAATACAACTTGCGAGATTACCCCGCCTATAGTCTATTAAAGTAAAAAAAAAGTATAACTGTAAAGTCTTGAACCACTGGGAAAGGGGGTAGAGCCTTATGAGAAGAGCTAGCAAGAAACTCACGACCACTCTTTTCAATCGCCAAAAGATTTACAATGTGGTCGATACAATAATTGATCATGCGAGGAGCTCGCAACAATCAGCGATATAGACTCAACATTAACGGTCCTACCAAGACAGAACTAAAGAAAGAAGCGATGTTGAAAGTTATCTGGTATGTGTAGATACAACCCCAAGAACAGCGGCGCCGACGACACGGGCTTCGTGGACGTGCCGGCCGGCGACGAGCAGGCGCTGATGCAGGCCGTGGCCACCGTGGGGCCCGTCTCCGTCGCCATCGACGCCTCGCAGGAGAGCTTCCAGTTCTACTCCGATGGTGTCTACTTCGATGAGAACTGCTCCTCTTCTGAGCTTGACCATGGAGTAAGTTAACACTTGAATTTATTTCAATGCTAGTTTTTTTTTTTACTATGGCTTCGTTTAACTAGAGAAAAGTCATTATTTAATGTGTTAATCTAGTTATCTGTGGCCTGTGGGTAGTGTTATTTTGGTTCTGCAAAATTAGTTTCATGGACAATTTCAATTTTATATAGTCGTCATATAGTCGTTAACATAGTTCTAAGTTTTGAGTCATCCAAGTTGGGTTTACTTGCCTATTCATTAAAATGTTATAAATTAGGTAGGTACATGAATAATTAAACAAGCAAATAACTGATGTTAAATTCAAAGTGATTACAATGTCGTTCTTTACAAATAGGGCACATACGACAGCATTTAGGTACAACATACCTACCTACAGCATTTATTATTTCACAAATTCTCTCTACATTTTAATTAGAAATGATGACTAAACAAGTGCGACGTTCAAATGACCTTTAAGTCCTATATCATGTCATTGTGATAAATAAGTCTCTCGAGTTATCACTAATAGGTACCTAATATAATACGACGCGTACTGCGTTGACCTGCGCCTGACCTCTGCTGACCTCTCAACTGTCACCAGAGAGTCATCGGACTATTATGAACGATTCACACGGTTTTACTGCTTTTCAGGTCATCTTACATTACTATAATACAATAATGACTAACTATTGGGTTTTACTCCCGGATGGTGAGAAGAGTTAGGTCTTGAGTCTATCTCGAGAGTTGGGTAACTGCGTCCGTGATGCAGTGGTTAACGTCGCCACGCCGCTACCGTTGCGCCGGGAGGACGTGGGTTCGATTCCCACACGGAATAGTTATTTGTGCGATTCACAAATAGTTGTTTCGGGTCTGTCCCTGCGACACAAGGGGAAATCTTAGTGTAGGAATTGTCTTTAAAAAAAGCTTTGCATTCGTTCATTCTTCATATTATAATTCGACATGTTATTAAACTGCTAGTTTGTGTTATTACAATAACTGAATTAAAACACAAGCACTGATATCTCTGGACTAACTGAGCCGTGTTCCGCAGGTGTTGGTGGTGGGCTACGGCACGGACGAGGAGGGCGGCGACTACTGGCTGGTGAAGAACTCGTGGGGCCGCTCGTGGGGCGACCTCGGCTACATCAAGATGGCGAGGAACAAGAACAACCACTGCGGCATCGCCACCGCCGCCTCCTACCCACTTGTTTAAAACTCTCTATAACACACATCTATCACTCATTCAATCAACTTGCAGATTGTTCAACAAGCTGTGCTTTAATTTTGTCTTAAGTCGCCGATAAACGGTTTGTGGAAATAGTGATTTAGCTTTCGCTCGTGTGTTACCTACTGTTTAAGTACTCAGTTCTATAGTCCGCTTTCACGTTCTAAGCGTCTTGAGACAGAAATTATTTTATTACTTTGCAACACTTTTGGCATCTCATTAAAAGCTCATAAAAAGTGTTTTCTAATATCATCAGCAAAATTATAAATCTGCAAGTTTGTATTAAACTCATCATTAAGTAGTCACATTGGCATAGTACACACACACAGACTGAATTATATCATACAATCCACTCGACTGTGTAAACATTACTTATCTGAAGTAAGTGTGTAACTCATAGGTTCCCAATTGTGGACGACCGCCCTTTTTACCCTATTTACATAATCGTTTTACTAACTTTATACCTTTTCTATTAGTTATCAGTATCTTTAGAAGCCGACAGCTCCCTCTCCATGCTCCTGAGGCCAAAAGAGGGCGTTATTACTCTCGTTGGGAACCTATGATGTAAATTGTAAATGAATGCAAGTAAAAATGCCATGACACTGTAGTGTAAGTGTTAGTGTCATCTATTCTATGTAATGTACGTAGTGTTAAGTTAGCGTAAGTAAAGTTAATGTACGTTGAAGCGACCATGTGATAAATATTGTAGTTCGCGTGCTTCTGTTGAGCTGAAATAAACATATTTTATAATATACCTAATGCTTTTATTTACTACTGTTTTAAATATTATAAGAACATTACAACATCAAGTAGTTGTCAAGAAAACTATCCCATCAACAAAGTTTGTTAGGTATCTAATGTTCGTAAAAGTTCCTATATAATAAACTTTTCTAATTAATGAGATGAGACTGTAAGACGCACACCTACTGCCAATTAAACCTAACCTCTTCCTTATTCTGTGGATGTTATGGTAAGAGGTTAAAACAGACGAAACTTAAGTACCTACCTATGTATTGAGTAAATATTATCACAATTTATACTTATAGCACAGTCAAATAGTACCTAATCATTGCTAATAGCTCGTAGCTAATAACACTTACTAAATCGCATAAAGGAAAAAAACTAAAAATAAATACAACAATACATAAAGGTTATCGTTATAACTTGACTGAACGTTTAATACTAGGTAGGTACAATGATAGCTAGTGATTGGTGGAACAGCCGGTAGCTTGTGCGGTTGGCGTGCGGCAGAGTGCCCTTGACCACCTCGCGCGATGCTGTAACAAAGATCATCATCTGTTCTATGCAACTATCATTAAGTATTTGTAAACATTACATCAGATATCTATTGTACATTTTTCACGGTAAATGCTAATTGTATTGATCGGTTTACCCTTATTCGCTTTCCTATTAATATTTTCCCCTTTTGCACTAACCTAAGTAGGTACTTAGACAAGGCAAGGTAGGAGCAAAATGTAAATTAAATTGTTGTTGAGTACTTATATATTCTTTACCTTTGGAACTTAGGACAGTGTGAAATAGCTAATTTCCAAAACAAATATTTTTGTGCGTCCATTCTCGTTCGTGACTATCTTATTCACAAAGTTCGATTATGTTTTTATTATTTAGCATATTTTTTACAAACATCTCAATAGTTTTAAATATATAGAAGCAATCTTAGCCAGTAAAATCAGGACGAGACGACCAAAAGATGAATTTTATACACTTGATGGTTATAATAATAGCAGCCTGTTGCCTGCCTCGGTTATTATCATCCGTTAGTGTTGAGAAAAAAGTTGTAACGCTTACGCAATACTTGGCCGGTTTTTTGTCATCCCGTTGCTCGAAGTCTGCCACTCTGCACCTGGTACAGAGCAATACTTACTTACCTACTAAACTGACATACCATGACTCACAACCGATACGCATTACGTCAGCCGAAACATTCCCAGAACAAAAACATCCACAATATTATAAACATATTAAGTATGGACATAGCGATACCGTTCTATTAAATAAATAAAACAAAAGTTGTTTGTTGACAAAACTTTGTAGAACATCGTAATAGAGGAAGGGGGAGATAGTTGATAATGTAAGCACGTGACGCGGGTCGCAGGGTCACTGGCCGGGAGAATGTTTAGCGCGCTTTGTGCTGTCGATGCTTATGTTCCGACTGCGACGCAAATTGTTGAAGCATCACACATTCACACCATTATCGTACTTAATCACAGTCATGATATTCGCTGTGTTGTCTGTGTGCCATCGTCAATTCGCCACAACAGCAATGGCATTCGCCGGCAAAAATTGCGGTATCGTTAATCACCGCCAATATGTAAGGAAAGTTTTAAAACGTTTTTGTAGGGCAGAAGATTTCGACTTTCCAACAGTTCCCAATAACTTATGCCGAACGAACTCCTAGCGTTATGTTTGAGATTATACTTTATTGTTCTTGTTCCACGAAATTGAACTCTGCCTGTCTTTGGAATAGAACTCATTAGGTACCTACCTATCGAGAATTCATAAAATATAGATGTCAATCAAATTCTGAATTAGTATCCTATCTATTGTCTGTCCATAATCTATAAAACATTACAGCGTATTGCGGCACTTGCTCTACCCAAACATATAATAATTATCACAAAGGCGGGGAATAACACTCAAATTTTAATCATTTTCAAAAACATCATAATTCGTTTGTACCTACTGTTGATACAATATGTACCTAATAACAACCAAGAAACTTATTACATTGCTATAAATGAAGAAGTATGATCCATACTTTAATTGTCATGGAAAATTTATTCAGCGTGCGATTTTGGCTACATTTAGTACTTAAAAACGGGAAAATAATTAATATTGGACCAAATAATGATGAGTACTTAGTTTGTCATTAAATCAATAGGATAGGATGTCGTATCAGACATTATTACTAGACAGCGCGTAGGAACCTACATAGCATTATAAACAGTTAATATAAATAATTGGAGCGAACAGATAATAGTCATGTGACTACAGAGATCTAATAATTATTAATTATTATGAATGTACGTAATAAAGCGATCACCTCGGTGACTCTGTGTTTATCACGAGCGTTCAATTACGTTGCAAATTCTCTTTGTTTATAAAATGCATGTTTATAGTTAATTGTAAACATTAATCAGTGATTTCTAGAAAGGATGTTAAAAATATGCATTGTTTATGTTACTGGGACAACTCACACACGGTCATCTGATTCCAAACTAAGAAAAGCTTGTACTATGGTAACAAAATAACTGATAAACACACTTAAATAATTATATATTTTTCGTAGTAGCATTACCTTTCTCATTGACTCGCAATTTCAGAAAATTATAACTAAGTACATAGTAGATACGGAAGCTAGTGTAGGTTTTAATAATTAGTTGCTCTAATTATATTCAGTTTGTTGATAAAATAACTGTGTCATCATGTCTGCGTTATCGAGTTTGTTATATTATAGATCTTATTCTTGACACATATTTAATTTACAAAGATATTTGGCTATCAGAAGTCGTTACGTTATAAAATAACGGCTACTTGATAACGATTACTGTAAAGGAATACAAATCTTAATTGGAATATTTTTACAAGATATAGGTACATTAGGTACCTACACAGAACCGCCAAAAAATAATATCATTTACATTTAAGTTAGTTCCTTAATAATTACTAGTTAGTTCATAAATATACCTTTATCTGTAGGGTTTTTATTATAAGGTAAAACCCAAAATAAATGCATAACTTTTTAGCCAGCACGAGAATCAAACAAAGAACGTTGAAGGACTACATCATACACCATACTACGACTGTGACAAATGTTCCCAGATTTGAGTGCTAAGCGTTAACAAGTAAAGGTGGAAGAAGATAAAAACAAGGTTGGACATTGATAGAAGGTTTTATATAATAAAAACAGAACTATCGCACGACGTGCACATGTCACATGTATGTAGGTATGTACAGCTCATGTATAAGTACTTAATACTACTACACACCAGTGTTTTTAACTGAAAAATATATTCCCTCTAAATAAAGACTGAGTTAAGAAATAAAACTAATTGCTGAATCATACAAAATATTGTTTGAAACGATACATCGCATTCAGTGGCGTTTATAAGTATGACTTTATAAAAAATCTGTATATTTCAAAAGATTTTAGTACAAATATTCTCTCCTTCTCTTAGGCTGTTATTTCTTTCAGTTACAAACGCTGGTTGTTCATTAAGATATGCTTATTCCCTACCCACACGAATATAACAAATAAATAATACTGATTACAAGTTAACTAATATTTACATCCTTATATACTAACATTAGTCGGTGATTTACATCGAATTCTTTGTTACACAATTTGAATACATACAAAATACTCGTGACCAGAGGTCCTGTATGACACAATGTATGAAAGGCAAGTGGCGTTCTCAGATCTCTGCCTGGTATGCATTGACATACAAAATTTACTCCCGTTAGTATATTACGTTAGGCTAAGTTCATACAGTTTGTATGGCAAATATCATAACAGCGACAAGTGCGCGAACTAGCTGCACTTATGCACGAAGTTTTATCTATTCTGTAGTTCTAGTATCTGTAGATATCAACAGACGCTTACATCTTTATTATAGTCACAATCTTCACTAGTTTTACCTGCAAATTAGTCCACATAAAATAGTTTTCCTCAACTCTTCTTAGCGGAAATGAAATTATAATTTCGCGTGACATCTTTATCCTGAATACAAAGTACTATTTGTCCTTATAAAAGGTTTTTCTTATTCCACAATACGGACATTATGGTTAATTAAATGCATAATTATGTTTAAACAAAGAGACTGTGTTAAATACTGGGAAGTAATGAACAAGCTCTGTTATCGTGTCATCCAAATATGATGTCTGTGGTCAAACTCCAAACGAAACAGGAAAATGTTTAATAATCCTTCTTTTAACGAAATATAAAGATCATTGTTTAAAATACAGTGTGTTACATACATTTTTTATCACAGTGTATAATAAAATGCATTTTTCTCATCACATAGTTGCAGACTTGTATGATAACATTTCGGCAAGTGTGTTATAGGGGGCGTAACTATTGCAACATGGGCGTAAATATATGGATGAGACATGGTATTGTTTATTTAATGACTATGTATCGAGTTCAAACACCTGATTGTGAACGCATTAATCAGCTGACCTATAAGGAAATGATTATACATAAAATAAATGCACCTACTTATAAAGTTACTATCCGTATGGTACGACAGTCACATTCGATTTGGATGACTTTTACTGACTATTACTAATCAAATTGTCATTGTCTTAGATGATTTATAGATTAGATTAGAAGTGGTAAGTACGAAAAGTATTCGGACGAAGTTGCAGGCAACAACTAGTATAATAATACAGCATTGTGTGTATGTAGAACATTGTCTTGCAATATACTCGTACCTAGTGCTGTAAGTAGGTTGTGTAGTTTTCAGTAATAGTGTGAGTAATCGAACTGAACACATGGCCGTTGTCACAGCTTGTATTACAAATATCTATTGTTTCATTATTGTTGCTCATTACATCGGAATTTGTTAATTATTGACGTTCAAAGGCATTTCCTTGTTTAAAAGTCAAAGTGTTGACGTCGAATTGTTAATACAAGTTCTAGATTTTGGCACAAAGGACTTATTGGAATTAATATACTCATCTCTCTCATGAGCTCATGATTACTGGCTGGTCCATCTATTACAGATTCATTTAGGGCTATAGTTGTGTTAATGAATACCCGAATTGAATTCTGTTCTTGAAATAGGTCAAGCTACAAGCACAATTAAAATTATTTTCATTCAATATATACTTAATGGATGTCGGAATTACCTTAATCATAATTTGGCACAAAATTATCGAGTGTCGAGTTCTGAGATGGTTAAGAAATTCGATGTACAAATACATAGAACACACATAGTGTTATAATATCGAAGTATATGTACAATAGTGATAGTTTGGCACTACTTATACCTACACGGTAGTACACAGGTACTAACAGGTAGTAACTACTCACTTACTCTAACAGTGCTATGTACACAATATACACTCTCTTTACCGACTTGTCATTGTATTGTATGTACCAGCATGTACCAGCCTTTACAAATATAACAGAGAGCGATATATAAAAGTAATTGTACTTAATTTATATAATTAGTGCGCGTTTTATTGTGTCAATTTTAAAATTACGTTCTTGAATACATTTACATGTTTGCATAGATGTCAAACACCTCCTATAAGGCGTAGTTTATTAATGCAAATCATTTCAGTCTCCTTTTCAAATGATTATTATAAAACAATGTAAAGTATAGCATAACTTTACAATTTCGGTAAGAGTTTGTTAATTGACATAGACATAGACATAATGAGCATGGGTTTTTATGCAACATAAAGTCTCCGAATTGCATCAAATAATACCAAAAATTATGTAATTTGAACCATTATTGGCACAATAACACGCGCACTTACGACTAGTTGTTCACAGTAAACGAAACATAATCATTTCATACAGTATTTGACGAGATCTGTGTGTTGTGTGTGTGTGTGTGTGTGTGTGATGCGACTATTTCTTCTTGGGCTTCTTGGGGTTGCGGGAGCGCGACTTGGCCTTGCACAGCGGACAGATGGGCGCGTTGCGGTGGATCTGCTGGTGGCACGACAGACACGACTTCATCGGCGGCGGCTGTTGTCTGTTCACATTACAATACAACGCTTTTAAACATCCTACATAAATTATAATAACTGTCTCACGGCATATATCTCGATCCTTTTATTTTTTTAAGTAAACACCATGCTCTCTTTGTCACCTTCAAAATGTTTTCATATTCTTGTCAGTTACCAGAAACTCGCGCATTACAAGAAAAAATATTTATCTTTTTGTCATCCCGCGACTTTGTGGACAGCAAGCATGATGTCTCAGTAAGAAGCGATTCAATTGCAATCAAATATATATAATTTTGTGTTTAAATAACAATTTCAACAATTTACCTTCTTCTCATAACGATTTTCAACCAAAATTAAAATCATAATAACAGTAAAAGAAATAGTGATCAAATAATAATTAATAATGTAAAGATAAGGTTTTAAGGAATAAGTAAAGGATGAAAGGATGGGTTTCAGACTGTACATTATTCAATATAACAATGTAGTAAATATGTTGATTTAGTTATGTATTTATTTTAGAAAACAGTCTCACATTAACGTTCTCAGTTGTTTCCTCAACATGACCTGCTTAGAAACTCAACCTTATATCATTTCGATTTTAGTGCACTCTTATAAATTAATTATTGCATCAGAGTAATGCACACAGTTTCAAGCTCGCTCGGAGAGAGCCGCTATGTCTCTCCGACTGAAAATCGCGGCAATCGCAAAAGCGGCTCGTTTCGAGCTTTAAACTTAATTTATTTTTGACGGTCGAGTGGAATCATACTATTCATATAGCGGAGGCGACAGCTGAGAACACGCGTAAGGAAGGTAAAAGGGAAGAGAACCAAAAATAAAACATAATCGAACCTCAGCGAGACGGTAATGAAATCTTGGTCGAGAGCAGACCTGAACGCGGGCGGCGGCGGCGGCGGCTTGCGCGGGGCGGCGGGCGGCAGGAACGTGGCGAGTGGCCGGGACCCCGCCGGCGGCGCCTGGCTGCTGCCGCCGCCCGGCAGCGACGGGAACCGGCTGTCACCACCGACACTGATTACTTATTACATGCTCCTCTCACATATTATAGCAAATAAACATGATTAGGTCTGAACGTTATAAGTATGTATAGGCTTATTATGCCTATCTTATTTGTGTCTGTACTATTTCGTTAAAACATTGATATCTCATCATTTAAATACTTCGTTATAGTAATGAAAACATTGTTAATACCTACTGACTGTAATATAAAATAATAGATATGAGATACTATTGCTTATTTTCGACATGGAAAAGATGAACGACACTAATTTCAGAATTTAAGTATGTAAGTGTGATAGTGTTTGAATACGAGTGTAACATCATACTCGGGTGTGATGGGGCTGCCCTCCTCCTCGTGCAGGTCGGGCAGGCGGTCGAGGCCGAGGCACTGGCGCCGCAGCAGGTCCACCTCGGCCTTCAGCGGGCGGTAGTCCTCGTGCAGCCGCGACGCGTTCGACAGCTTGCGCGTCATGCTCTCCTCTGTCTGCTTTATCACTGTCTCCATCTGCCAGTACATAACACACACATGTTATAATACAATACTCAAATTAAACATACAATGTTACTAACACTGGCCAGTCAATAATAAATTTAGCCAAATTTCCAACTGAAATCATATCATTTGAAAGCAGAAAGGTAATTGCATTATTTTCTTTCTTCGTTTTTTATTGTCCATGATTGAGTGACCAATGCTGAGTGCATCTCACAAAATTCACACAATGACAATGCAATGCAGTCAGTGATATTTTAAAGTAGTCTTAAAGTATTACAAATGAGATGTGAGGAAGCAAAAGCTCTCATTTGTTCACATAACAGATGTAAACAGTAAAACAATGGTAAGGAATGTGGGACAAATGTAAACAAACAGCTGAAACAGCATGGTGAATGGAGCTACAGAGATAACAAACAAGTGTTCCATCATCTCTAACAATAGCTACACTGTAAACACACAGTGATACTCCACATATTATTTATAGCTTCACATCCTACAGGCATAGTCTTCAACTTCTCCACTTTACTGTTAAAATGCATTCAGAGAATGATTACTTTTTATTTATTTAAAGAAGTAAATAATGACCTAACAAACCTTTCTCATATAAATAGATTACACAAGTGATCAAGTCTCAGATCAGTTGTCAAATAAATACTTAAATAAAAAGTGACTGACATTCAAGCTAAATCATGAGGGTTTGCACAAATATTGGGATATACTGCTAACACATACTGCATTGATATCAGCATGTATCTGGCGCAGTTCCTCCACGTGGCTCATCTTCTCCTGCTGCAGCAGCTCCATCTCTCGCTTGTACTGTGCGAGGCAGCGGCCCTCCTGGTCCCCGCTGCGCACCTCATTTAAGATGCTGCGCTTCAGACGCTCCAGGGTTATTGTTTTATTCCTGAAATTAGCAGCAAACACCGTATACCTACTATGTTCAAATATATATTGATTAGTTACAGGAATTATCTATTTTTTATTGGGAACCTTTTACTGGATTAAAGTAAAATTTAGAAAAATAAGAATATTATTTTTATTGTGAAAATAATCTGAACAGGACAAACGAAAAAATTTGAATAGGATTGTTGTATCAAAATGTTAATAAGAATAATATAAATAGATGCAGATATTTTGGTTATTATTCTAATCGGTACTAACTTGAGGTTAGGACGTTGTTATTAAATAAAATTGTTCTATAAAACTTTACAATATGTGAATTCAAGCTTGTAAATTAATTGGCCCGTAATAATGAACAGTTATGCAACGTAGGAAATGATTACAAACATTTCAAAACGATGTCAAGTGTTTATTGATCGAGTCCACAGGTGCGAGGCATTTTGAATAATTATCACTAATAAAACACAAAGTACCTGATCTCCTTCATTGCCTCCAACTTATGATATATTTCACGTTCGTTTTCAGCGGTCATTTCTTATTAAAATTACAGATAAAGAGTATTTATTGATGAAAAATAAACGAAAATGTACAAAGCGAATAATTCCATGCATCCGCCACTTTTCATGAACAGGCTTATAGTGATGTCCATATTGTGCAAAGTAACATAAAGCTTACTTTTTAGAAAACAACTGCATAGATAGCCGCATGATACACAAACAGTGACTTTAATTTATTTATATCAGTGAAAAATATGAATACTGTTTTTGTAAAAAATTTGGACTGTTGTATTGTTATTTGAAAATGTAACTCGTATTACTTCATGAAAGTGTAAACCTTATAAAATATATTTTATTTTTGTAAGTTTATACTATTTACGTAAAATATAGGTATAGTTTTTAATACTTATGTATAAAGTAGACTTGAGTAGGCCATCAATCAATTATGAATGATTACTATTGAAATGTATTTGAAATAAATTATTGAAGAATTAGTTTAGTGAACAATCTACTATGGACTATTGTATTTTGCCCATCACTACCAAAATAAAAAAAGAATTGAAAGTAAAATGGCTGCTTGACCATTGATAGCGGCTTGCTGTCAAAATAGTGGAATTATTATAGGATAACGCGTACGCAATTGCCTGTATAGAAACAATCTATATGCATGTTATTAATTTACAGTCCGAATGATTTTGTTAAATAATAGTATAATTAGCTCGAATATTAGACGGCGGCGGTCATTAACACCTTTGCAACTGGCTTCGTGTCGTGATCACTAAGTTCCATTCGACACTGTTTACTTGGGAAAATGAGTGACGAAGGTGGTGAAGACTTACCACCGCGGTCTAAACGCAAGATCAAAAACGTAATGGTGGCGTCGTCAGACTCGGGTTCGGACAGTGACGAAAGCTTAATTGCAGCGGGGACACGTAGAAAGAGATTAATGGTGATTGACCAAGCCACAACACGTTGTAATGCTCAAGCATCGACATACTGTTACAATCCGAGTGCATTTCAGGTCGTAAGCGACGAGGGAAGCGATGTGGGCAACGACAGCAGCGGGAGCTCCGTGGTGTGCTCGGTGATGCGCCGCAGACGCGCGCTGCCCAAGCTGCGGGACTCGGACAGCGACACGTCGGGCTGGGCCACCGACCACTCGGACGCGCCTAAGCCCTCCACTTCGGGTGCCAAGCCCTCAACTTCGGGTGCCAAGCCCTCAACTTCGGGTGCCAAGCCCTCCACTTCGAGTGCCAAGCCCTCCAGTCCGGGCGCTAAGCTGTCCACCTCGGCTGCGGGGCCGACTTCGGGCTTTGCATCTGACAGTTCTGAGGGGAACTCTGACAAATGCTCAATTTGTTTAATGCGATTTACTGATCAGCAAGTGGGCACTCCGCAGAGCTGTGAACACATATTCTGCCTGGATTGTATCACTGAGTGGTCAAAGAATGTGAACACTTGTCCAGTAGATAGAATGACCTTTGACTTCATAGTGGTAAGAGCATGTGCAGGCGGGCGCGTGCTGTGCACCCAGCCGGTCAAGGTGGCAGGAGAAAGAGCCATCGGGGAGATGGTTCCTTTTGATCATACATTCTGTGAGGTAAGTTGAAATATGGGAATCAACTTACATTTAATATTGTAAAGTATGAGTGAGTAATGTAGGTTACTATATTATGATGTTTTGTTATAGGTGTGTTTTGGTGAAGACAATGAGGAGTACATGCTGCTGTGTGACGCCTGTGATCTGGGCTATCACTTGGCTTGTCTGGATCCACCACTGCTTCAGGTTTACATCAATTCTGTGTTTGTCTGTCAACTTGGTGGTTTAATTCTGTGTACTAAATCATATATTGTGTTCCAGGTGCCTGACTCACAATGGTTCTGTCCAGATTGTGAAGTGATGCTTAGGTCAGATATGGGTTCAATATTTGCAGAACTAACAGAACCCACTCGGGCCAGAGCGGGGCGTGCCAGAACTGCAATAAGTGGTCGTTTAGCCACATCCCCCGTCAGATATGTATACAATACAAGTAACAGTGACCAGAACCTCATTCTGGACCTACCCAACCTACCTAGCACTTCTGCAAGTGTAGAGTCTCCAAGTACATCACGTGACACATCTTCAAGGAATGTCACAACCAGGAGGAGGCCCACCACACAGCACAGAAGACATAAAAGAAGGACTAAAACTCTTATTGTAGAGTATGTAGTTGAAGGAAATGATATAATGCCTGTCACAAAAACAGTTACAAGAAAAATTAAGAATCGTAAGGTGAGTACCTAACCTGAGACTAACCAGATTGTGAACTGCCACGCGATATACAATAAAAACAGCGAAACCAAATTTTCTTGATGTAATAACTTTATATACGATTGACCTCTCTACAGATTTATTATAAGTATAGACGAAACTGTATATACACCTAAACATGAGAAAGTTTAGGGTCGCCAATTGTAAATAAAGAAATTCTAATTTTTAATTTGTAATTTGATTTTATTAGCTGACTTTTAGGAGTCAATTCGAGTGATTTGAACTTTAGACAAATTATAGAGTAACTAACGACTGTTCGTCTACTTTCGTTTACAAATCTATGCACACGAGTAATTCAAGCCATAGTGAACGTAGAAACAAGCCAGCGTTATCATTAAAGCGGACTGTATATAAATTCGGTGCCATAGAAACGAAAACTGAGCAATAATCAATACGTATGTGCACAGTACCGGCGCCAGCCCCGCACGGCGGCGCGACGCACGCTGGTGCGCGCCAGCGTGCGGGAGCGCCTGGCGGCCAGCGGGCTCGCGCCGGCCCCGCCCCGCGCCGCCCGCGCCGCGCGCTCCCACGCCGGGGACTCGGCGCTGGCCACGCTGCGCCACCGCGCCGGCGTGCCCGCGCTCAGCCTGTTCGGGTCCCCGCACGAGCTGGAGTACTTCTCGGAGGAGGAGGCGCGCGGCCCGCAGCGCGCCGGCACCGCCGTGGCGGCGCGCCCCGCGCCCGCCTCGCTCGGCGCCTACCGCCAGGTGAGCGCCGCTCCCGCCCGCCCGGCTCGGCTCCGTCGTCAGCCCCGCTCATCCGGTTGATCGTTTTCAGGCTCGGCGAAAGATGGTGACGGTGCCCTCGCCGCCGCCGGCGAGCTCCGCGCCCGACGTGCTGTCGTCCATCCTGGAGAGTCAGACGCGCCTTCACTCGAGAAATTCGGTCGTCTCGATCTCGGTCGACGGGAGCGTCAACATCAAAGTGGAGACCCGCGAGAGCGGCGACCTCCCCGCCGGCCGCCCGCGGGACGCGGACGAGAAGCGGGAGCGAGTGGACCTGTCGCGAGCCGAGGACGCCACGAGGAAGACGCCGTCGTACCCGGGACAGTCCCGCGGCGGCGGCGGCTGGGGCGGCGGCTACCGCGGCAACTACCACCGCGACCAGAACGCGAACAACTTCAACAACGGAAGGGGCGGCAACTACGAGAACAACTACGGCGGCGGCGGCGGCTACCAGAACCGTCAGGGGAACGCCAACTCGTACCATCAGAATAACAATATGCGCCGCGACGACGGCGACGCCTACAACAACTTTCCACGTCGACCTCACCACTACTCCATAGGTGAAGAGACAAATTTCGATCGCAACAGGCGACAGCCGCCCGCCGAACAGAACCGCGGCGTGAACGCGGGCCCCAACCCGCGGCTCGGCGACCAGCCGCCGGGCCGCTACAGCCTGGCGCCGTCGTGGCAGCCCTACGTGCCGCCGCCCGTGTCCCGCGCCGAGCCGCCGCCGCACCGCCACTCCTTCGGCGGCTTCGACAACGACCCGCTGGACATGCGCGTGGCGCCCGTGTCGCGCCAGGCCTCCGCCGGCGACAAGCCGCAGCCCTACCGGCCGCTGCCCGAGCCGCCCGTGTTCAAGTTCGACAAGACGGCCGACGTCGACAAGTCCGAGGACGAGAAGAGCGACTCGGGCCTCGTCATCGACACGGAGAAGTACGACCCCACCGACCCGACCAACGACGACGACAGCGCCGACGACGACGCCGCGCCGCCCGCCCCGACACCGCCCGCGCCCGCCACGGCTCCCGCCACCGCTCCGGCGCCGCCCGCCCCACCGCAGCCCTCCGGCCCGGCGACCCCGCTGCCCGCGGCGCAGCACGCCGTGCAGAACATCCTGGCGGGGCTGGACACGAGCGGCATGAACGTGCCGCCCAACGTGCTGGACAGTGCGGTGCGCGCCGTGCTTAAGGAGCACCACAATCTCATCGTGCCGGCGCCCGCGCCGCTCCACGACCGCAGCGACGACGACTCGGAGGGCGATTGTCCCAACTTCTCCATCTACTCGGCCACCAGCGTGCACTTCGCGGACACGGCCGGCGAGCTGGCGGGCTCGGGCCCCGCGCCCCCCGCCGCCCCCGCGCCGCACGACAACCTCGAAGACCTGGTGCAGGAGGACGACGAAATGCCGGACGAGACGGCCCCTGCGCCGCCGCCCCCGCCTCCGCCGACTTCGCACGTGCATCGTATCGATCCCATCAGTCGTATAGATCCCGTAAAGAAGAAATCCGACGAGGAATTGAAGGAAAAGGTATCGAAGAGATGCCCCATAACGACTAACCCTCGTAATCCTATCAAGATAAAACTGAACACGCCGTCACTGATCAAGCGACAGATGTCGCTGTACGACGAGGAGGAGGAGGACGCGGCCGAAGACATGGAGGCCGAGCCGGTCGCCGACGACGCCGGTAGTCCCAAACGAAGTCCGCGCGCGACGGCACCCGAGCCCGGCGACAAGGAGAAGAGTCCCGGCGCGGAGGAGCGCACCGATCTCGTCCGCGACCAGCTCGAGGACACCGACGCTACCGCCGTCGTCGACAAGCCCAGTACCCCGCCGCACGACTACGAGGCGCCCGCCACCCCCACCACCCCCACGCCCATGGACGTCGAACCGCTTCAGGCGCGATCTGAAGCGGAGCACAAAGAGGAGCGCTCCCCGCGCTCGGAGGAGCCCGCGCCGGAGCCGCGCGCCGCCTCGACCGCCGGCGACAAGTCCGCCGACGACTCGCAGTCCGACGACGAGGAGCGCGTGTCGGGCGCCGACGACGACGACCTGCCGCTCGACGGCCACGACGGACGCTCGGCCGCCGGCGACGCGGCCGACGAGCTCATCGAGAAGATGACCGAGTCCATCAGCGAGACCGAGGACGAGCGCAGCTACACGCCTTGCCTCGACGAGAACAAGTCCAAGGACACGTCGCTCGAGACCGACAAGGACAAGGGCATCGAGGGACTCGACACCGAGATGATCTCCGAGGACGAGGGCAACGAGATGTTCAGCGACACCGAGCGCGCCGCCTCCCCGCGCGCCTCCCCCCGCGACTCCCGCCGCGCCTCCCCGCACTCGTCGCCGCGCGCCTCCCCGCCCCGCGCGCCGCCGCACGCCGAGGAGGGCGAGATCCTCGACAAGAAGAAGGACGCGCCCGACACCAAAAAGAGGAAGAAGAAGGAATCCAAAAAGGAGGGCAAGGACAAGAACAAGTCGAAGAGCAAAAAGACCGAGATCGCCTTCAAGAAGCTCAGCAAGAGCGGCAAGGAGCGCAACTACCGCGACCGAGACAAGGACAAGGAGAAGGAGAAGAACAAACGCGAGCGCCGCGACTCCAGCGACGGCAACGAGCGCGAGCGGAACAAGCGCCGCAAGGAGCGCCGCAAGGACCTGGAGCGCTACGACGTGCGCACCGTCGTCTCCGAGAAGCGCCGCCGGCCCAAGGACGCCTTCGGCCGCGACGTGTCCCCGCGCCACGCGCCGCGCTCCGAGCCCTCCGCCTCGCGCTCCCCGCCCCCGCGCCGCTCCGCCTCGCCCCCGCCTCGCGCCCGGCGCTCCGCCTCGCCCCGCGCGCGCCGCTCCGCCTCGCCGCGCGCCCGGCGCTCGGCCTCCCCCCGCGCCCGCCGCTCCGCGTCACCTCGCGCCCGGCGCTCCACGTCGCCCCGCGCCACGCCGCCCCGCCGCCGCGCCTCGTCCTCGCCGCGGCGCCGCGTGTCGGCCTCGCCCCGGCGCCGCGCCTCCGCCTCGCCGCGCTCCACGCCGCCGCGCCTGGCCTCCCCCGTCCGCGCCCCGCGCCGGCGCCGTCGCTCCGCCGACCGCGAAAAGCGACCCGAGCCTAGGCGACGCCGCGAGCCCGAACGCAGTCGCAAGCGACGTCGCTCCGCGTCCGCCGAGCGCAGCCCTCGCGCCAAGCCCACCAAGCGGAAGAAGCGCGCCCGCTCGTCGCGCTCCGGCTCCCGGCGCCGCTCCCCGCGCCGCCGCAGCCCGCGCCGCCGCCGCGTCCGCCGCCGCAGCGCCAGCAGGACGCCCGAGCAGTCGCCGGCGCCCGACGCGGGCCCCGAGCCGGCGCAGGCCCGCTCCCCGGGCTCCGTGGACTCGCGCCTGCTGTCTCCGCGCACGCCGCCGCCGGAGCCGTCGCCCTCGCCACCGCCCGAGCTGAGGAGGGCGAGGCGCCGCCGCGACCCCGAGCGAGCGCGGCATCGACGGGTGCGGGACGCCGCCGGCCCCTCGAAGGAGGTGTTCACGTCCGGCGACAACATCCTCGTGAGCGTCAGCTTCAAGGAGCAGGAGCGCGCCGAGGGCGAGGACCGGCGCGAGCGACGCCGGGAGCGCCGCCGCCGCAGGAGGCGAGCCGCGGCGCCCGACGCCGACGCGGTCGCCGCCAAGCCCGTCGCCATCATCGACCTCGAGCGCTCGCCCTTCCGCGAGCTCACGCCCTCCCCGCGCAACGTCATCGTGCTGCTGAGCGACGACGACGCCGGGGAGAAGGAGGCGGCCGGCCCCGGCCCCGCCGGGCCCGCCCCCGGCGCGGAGCCGGCGCACGGCGCCGTGGGCCCCAAGACCCCGCCGGAGCCGGGCGCGGCGCCGGGCGAGGCGGCGGCGAGCGGCGCGGACGAGGCGCGGGGCCCGCTGACGCCGCCGGAGCCGCCCGACTCGCCGGACGCCTACGACCCCTACGAGCCCACGCGCTCCGCCTCCGCCTCGCCTCCGTCGCCGCACGCCGCGTCCCCGCCGCGGGCGCTCATGACGCTGGAGGCGGCGCAGAAGACCAACCTGTCCGCCGATGACGTCATCGACCGTCGGCCGATCTCGCCCATCGAGAAAGTGAGTGCCGCCGCGACCTCCTTCACTGCTGAATTCGTGGCAAGATATAATGTGAAAAGCAAAGTTAATCGGGACATAATTATTTATCATATGACCGTCTCTTAACCGCGGTCGGTGTCGCGGGGTCGAAACCCGGCTGTTTATATCGCTGAGCTTTTTTTGTCAAGCGATAAATATATATGATTAGACGACTCACACGCGGTGGTTGCTTCCAAACGTAGAGCTCTCACTGTGGTAACCGACTAACTGATAAACATACTTATACGACGTGCCGCTACAATGGCTTATTTCCTTCAACGTATGGGTAGGGTTAGGGGTTAATAATCATGTAACAAACAAAAAATAAAATTGTTGGCAAACTAAATAATAAAATAATGTAGTCAAAACTGTATCACTCTGTACAAAAAATCGAAGTACATCAAACGGTGCGGCAACGTCGCGTGCGCCGCCCGCCCAATAGCAGAACGCTAGGAAAGAGAGGCTTTATTGTAGTAACATTCTTTCTATGAAATTATGAAATGAAATGAAAATAATTTTATTGTTGGCAATAAACAATAATAAACAATAAAAAAAGAACAATATGTGCACGTATTGCCAACAATGAGGCCCTCATTCAGCTATATGCTGCAATACCACGAAGATATTGCAGCGCTGGTTTTTTAATGAAGGCCTCATTTTGAGCGATACTGTTACTTATCTAGGCTACTACAACAAGTATTAGGTCTTGCTTAATATTAATAATAATTAATAATTGATACAATGATAATTAAATAAAATAAATATATTTATATTAATAATACTTTATAGGCAATTTATAGGCATGATTTAATAATAAAATCTATCATTGAAATTACAATAATAATAATAATTTGTATGCAATTTGATAATGAAATCTCAATACCATTATAATACATGAACAATTATAATTAATGATTTTGTATGTAATTTTGTTTTTATTTTGGTATTACAATATTGACCAGATATCTATAGCTTATTATCATTTTATTTATTACTAAGTCGGTAACAAATAAATAATTAATTGTACAATTTGATAATACCCGACAAAAATGCATTTCAAATGTAATAAAGAATCTGTATGGTTTTAGTTTCATTGATTCGAATATCATATGACTCCTGAGCCTGGTGAACGAACTTTACTCGAGTTGATTATGTACAGGCTGTGGATTTTTTGTAATAAAGTTTATTATTAATAAGTCGGTAATTAATAATTATGATACAAATTGTTGTACTTTACATGACTAAGGATCTCTAGCCCTTACCGATACGTTGAAGGAAATAAGATATCAGCTAAAAGAACATTATAATCATTTGTATCATCACTTGTGTCGATTTACATGTGAAATTCATAACGTCCTGGGCGCACGGCAGGTGATGGCGCTGCTGCAGTCGACGCGCGACGTGTCCCCCGACAAGCCTCCGCCGGGCGAGGCGGAGACGGAGCCCGCGGCCCCCGCCGCGCCCGTGGCCACGGTGGCGGCCACGCCGGCCCCCGCCACGGCGCCCGTGGCCCCGCAGCCCGCGGCGGCGCCGCCCATCCGCATAGTATTACCGTCGCCGACCCGCGCCGCGGCGCCCAAGCTGTTCCTGGCGAAGCCGTCTCCCATCAAGTCGGACCCGATCAAGCCGATGCCGGCCACCAAGCTCACGCGCTCGGTGCCGGCCACGCGCCGCCCCGACTCGGACGCGGAGGCGGACTCGCCCTACTCGCCCGGCTCCAGCGACTTCGGCGACCTGTTCGAGCCGCCCGGCGCCTGCCGCGACCCCTTCGACGCCATCGCCGAGAGGCCCGCGCGCGCCCGCAAGCAGAAGTCGGGCTCCGGCAAGATGTCCGGCAAACTCGGTAGAAAGAAAGGTAAGTCGGCGCCGCAGCAGGCCGCGAGCGACTCCCGGTGGCCGTCACTCCACTAACGCCGCGTGTCACTGTCCGCAGGTAAAACGCAGGTGGGCGTGAAGCTCGACGACGACAACCTCAAGATCCTGGACGAGCTGCCGAGCTCCGCCGTCGAGATGCAAGTTAAGAGCAAAGTGAGCATGCGTGTTGCTAAAGACGTAGTAAGTTGCAAGTCACCATCGCGGCGCCGAGCACCGGCGCTAAGATGTTTTATCGCTGACATTCACTGATATGCTGATACACATCGCTAGCGGAGGGTCTGTGTGCTGTGGACTGATGTGTACTGTGTGTGCTGTGTGTGATGTGTGTAGTTAATGAGTAGTCGAGCCGCACCGGTGCAGATGTATAGTGTGTCTCGTGTGTTGCAGTTCCTGAAGAAGCTGAACCGTCAGGAGCGCGTGGTGGAGGAGGTGAAGCTGGTGCTGAAGCCGCACTACAACAAGAAGCACGTCACCAAGGATGAGTACAAGGACATCCTGCGCCGCGCCGTGCCCAAGGTACACTCCCCTTCTTGCCATTCATTATTCATTATTATATCATTGATGTTTTTTTTATGGATATGAGTAGTTTGTCACGAGTTTTATTAGATCTCGTTAGTGTGTGCGAGGTCTTGTAATGCTACTATAACAGTAGCATTAGAGACACGTATCCGTTTCGAGATGTATGAATAGACGCTCAACGACGCTGATGTGGATGTTTTCAGATCTGTCACAACAAGTCGGGCGAGATCAACCCGGCGAAGATACAGGCGCTGGTGGAAGCGTACGTGAAAAAGTTCAGGAAAAAACATAAACTGGGACTAGTGTAGTGGAGCTAGTGGCTAGTGGTATACATAGTGTAGCATATATACGGTAGTTGACGAGACGAGCAACATACATCAGATGTTCTATCAGAATATTGTAATTATAATTTATGTATGGACGATCTATTTTACTTAAACTTTATTTAAATAAATAGTATTTAATTATGAAATTAACTCAATATTGTTTCCATTGGGTTGTTCCGTTCCTGTGTCATGTTGTTTGAGGTCACAAATAAATATTTTTAACTTTTACACATTAACTGAACTTTTGCTAAACAAACTGCACAATCCATACTAATATTATAAATGCGAAAGTAACTCTGTCTGTCTGTCTGTCTGTCTGTCTGTCTGCTACTCAATCACGCTTAAACTACTGAACCAATTTGCATGAAATTTGGTATGGAGATATTTTGATACCCGAGAAAGGACATAGGCTACTTTTTACCCCGGGAAAATGACGCATTTCCCGGGAAAATTCAGGTGTCGAACGAAGTTGCGAATAATAAATATATCATAATGACATTGAATTAACAAAATTCCGTTGTCATGGCAACTGTTTTCATGGCGGATATGTCTTAGCGCGACTTCGTTATATTAAGAGATATAAATAATTTTGAAAATATTTTAAGTATATCATTACGCTACGACCAATAGGAGCAGAGTAACAGTAAAAAGTGTTACAAAAACGTGGAAAATTCTGTCCCATTCTTTCTTATGTGGGGCAAGCGAAGTTGCGCGGGTCAGCTAGTATATTATAATTCTGCCCTGATCACCAAGTTAGCTGACTTACCCCCGGTTTCTGAGGTATATTTAGCTTTTCATTAGCGTTTAAACTTATATAACAAAACGCTATTTAATTGATAAACTACCGCTAAATGTACTCAGAGACCGGGGGTAAGTGACTAACCAATCAACACTTCCCGAATGTGCTGTTTTTGGAAAGGTCACCTACATTTTGTTTAAAAAAAGCAAATGGCTGATGACAAAAGGGTCAACTTCTGAATGATATCTAATCTATACTCTGTTCTTGAGAGAGTGGGTATCATGCATATCTACACATAATATATCAACACAAACTTAAACGATAGAAGATAGAAATATGAAATTTGGACAATGGGTGTATTTTCTTGTAAGGATTCTTCAGTGATCCACCCCTAAGGGAGGAGGGGGGGGGGATGAAAATGTTGTTGAAAATTTTGAATGAAATATCGCCATTTTCGTAATGAGAAGTTTGATACTTCGTACTTGAGATTTTTGTTTGAAATAAATAATTTTATCCCCCTTCCCCCCTCCCCCGGGTTAAAATAAGGGATGATAATTTATATGAAGGTCCATTCACTTATGGAACTAGAAGCATGAAACTTCATATTTAGGATATTCGTTTGAAGTAAAAAGCACGTATTTCTATGATATAAAATATTTTATTTGCCCCTAAGGGGTTAAAATAGGGGATAAATAAATATTAGAATAGTATTTTGTTTACATATTTCAACATTTTATAAAACTGTACGTGGGTCTTCATTTCTTCTGGTTTATTTATAGAAATAAATAAATATGCGTTGTTAGACAATTATCCACCCCCCTCCCCCCCCCCCCGCTTATTCAAAAATGGGATAAAAGTCAACTTTTATATTTTCCAGCTTATATGCAAACGGAGCCGCGCGGGTTACTTATTAAAACAACAATGTTTATACAAAATTTTATTTCTAAAGTACAAACGTAAGAAAACAACATATAAAGGCAACACTGTCATGGCGCCGGCAACATTCTGATTTGTCATGGGTTCGTGTCGAGCCGCGCGTGGTACGAGTCAGTACAGCCATGCCACCGAGCCACCATGAGCGGTACTAAGCGAACACTTTGGTCTGCTACGACGAGGAACTTACTAAATATCTAGAACTAGTGTCACTCGTAACGACCGCCGGCTGTGACCGACCATTCGTTACGATACTACTATACAAAATATATAGATCACTAACCAACTCTCTCGACAACTTGCACGCTATCATGTTAAATATAGACAACAAGTATTGTACACAATGTGTTAATCTATTCGTAAATTAGCTTTACTTTTTTGCCGCTTTCCGATCGACTTTTCAGAATACTCAAAAGCAAATAGGCTGAGGCTAGCAATCGTGCAATGAGTTAATGTTGACATTTGTTCGTCTACAATACGTTTGTAGTTGGTTCAGCCTGCAAGTGGGGAGCGTGTGTGTGAGTTAGACGGCGGGCGCGAAGCCGAGGCGTTTGTTCTGCATGTCGAACTCGGTGTAGTACTTGCCGATGAACACGTCGCCCAGGATCCACAGCGGGCCGTTGGGCGGCGGGATGTCCAGACCCATGAACCCGGACAGGCACACTGTCTTACCGAACTGCGTCACCTGCACACATACAACAATCATTTTATAACTAAACATTTACTACACTTTATATATTTGTTAGTATGTTCGGGTTTACTAAGTTAAGATCGGGTCAAGTCTAGAAAGACTTGACTTCTTAATTTGCTTTAAAACTCGCTGAGATTAATATTCCTATAGAATAGTCTGTCCGCTTACAACTATTACCTAAACGAAGTGCGTAGGACGTATGATCTGGAATACTAGCTTCTAGTGTTCAACAGAATAATCATATGGGAAATGTGGTATAAAGTTAGTGAACATGAGTGTACAAGTGCATGTATGTTTGTGTGTATGTGTGTTTGTGTGTATGTATACATACGCGCAGCACGTAGTCCTGTCCGTCGAGCGTGAACTGCTGGCCGCCGATGTCGATGGCGACGGCGGGCAGGCGCGGGATGAGCGAGCAGTCCACGGCGTACTGGCCGAACGCCATGGGCGTGGCGCCGATGGCCTTGTTGAGCGCCTCCACCTCCGCCACCGGGCCCGCGATCAGCGACGTGCCCGTGTCCGCGATCGCCTCGCAGCCCTGCGCATGTACCACACATTACATTATAATATATTGTTATACGTGTAGTTTGCTCGTCACTCTAGTTGTTAAGTAGGTGTATGGTTCTTGAGGATAACGAGCAGAACACGCGAAGGAAAACACTGTATCCTAGATTTTTTTATAATTTGTTGATAATGAATGATGTTAAAATAAATTAATAGTTCTCGCACGTGTAAGTATCAACATAGATAGTATGTTTCACGAATAACTCAGTGTCATTAGAATGTCGTCGTAGTGATATTGGCACGTGATCAAACGAGTTATATTGAGTGATGTCTCACGTTAGCGCAGAAGGTGTGTCCGACGGAGGCGATGGAGTTGACGTGGAACTGCCAGTAGGTGGCGCGGTCCACGGGCACGTACGTGAAGTTGCCGCGGTAGTGCGCCGGGTCCGAGCCGCCAAGGATGATCTCGCCGCCCTGCGCCGCGCTCGGGTCTCTGACACACACACGACACATCAAAACATACTCCCCTTAAATGTTATTACAGTTAAGTTTACAGACAAAATCATCCTTTATTAAGTTCGAACATGACAATTTTGGTTTGACCAGATCAAATTATTTTTTCCAGAATAATAGTGATTTACATACAATTCCAATACTACTTCGTAGCAGCAAAGTTTTCATATTGTTATATTATTTAGTTTCCTAGGAGGATTTCTGAGCGATAGAATAGCTCGTTTAAACGTGTAAGTGGTGAACTGCTCACCTGTTGAGGTAGAAGGAGAAGACAGGCTTGACGAGCCCCTGCGCCACCATGTTGTCGAACACCGGCGTCACGCCGTCCACCGAGATACTGTACACGCACAGTACAAACATATTACTATCTGTACGTTACATACTAATGTTCAGTTAAGTCCCTGAAACTACTGAAACACATTTTTTCACTTATTTCATTCCGTGATAGCAAGTGCAACTAACATAGAATTATGTTGTGTACTCAATATAATAAATGAATTGTTTAAGATCACATTTTCTATTGTTTGCTTTTATAATCAACTTGAAGAATGTAGGCAATTATTTTAATGAAGGTTTGAAACAATGGTAGTGTTTAGTGAAAATAACACAAGATCTTGGAAAATGTTGATTATTAATTATTACGTTAATGGGGATAGTCGTCGATACTTTGTAGACTATGTAGCTACAGGCTCTGCTAAGATAGTTTATATCCCCCTGATGATGGATTCGAGATTTGTAGCATTTTTATGTCTAATAGCAGTTTTTTTTTTAACCTATACTGTCCCATTGTTGGGCAAAGGTCTCCCCCAATTTCCTGCTACTCTTCCTGATAAATGTCTAAATCGTCACGCCAACGTTTCCTGGGCCTGCCTCGACGTCATCGTCGACCTTCAGGCATCCATTGTGTCACGATATTTGCCCACCTATCTGGAGGCATCCGAACAACATGCAGTTTTACACAGAACAAATATAATTCAGTTAAGCTGGTTTTAGTGTAGCGCGGATCGGATCCCAGATTAGTCCTTAAATCAGCATTTAGTGTGCAGTAGTAAGAGTAGTGTGTAGCGCGTACCTGCTGAAGGCCATGCCGAGGATGCCGTCGAACTTGGCGGCGACGAAGGCGAGCCCCGGCTCCGACATCGCCTCCGCGAACGTCTGCGCGCGCACCGTGATGCCGCCCACCTGCTCGCACACAACACTCCTATGTACTAGCTCCAGGAGCTCGCTTGTTAATGGGATAATTTTGAGGCACCCATAACCAGTTGCGCTCACCGGTCGGTAAACGATCTGTGGGTTAAGTAAGCAACCCTTGGCGCGGTCATTCCATAGATGGGTGACTGCATAGTGATATTTGAGTTGGGCGCCTCCGTGCTTCGGAGGGCACGCAAAAAGTCGGTCCCGGTTGTTTTCTGTTATGATAACAGTCGTTAAGCCATGTCAGTGGCATTTGGGGCGGCTTGAACAACTTTGACACTAAGTTGATCACTAACCATACGACAAACAAACAACAGGATAATATATGTAATGACAATATTGGAGTAGTAAGATGGTAGTGTGTAGTGTTGTAGTGGGCACGTACGGTGACGTCATCGGTGGAGAGGAACCCGGACAGCGAGCCGGAGCCGTAGTGTATGGCGAACTCCGTGCCGTTGGCGCGGTACGAGCGGGACTTGCTGCTGTCGTACTTGTTGTGCAGGACTGCAAACATTTACATTGTCGAGTTTATAATGTTTAGTCAATCAGAAGAGACAGGGTGTACAAAGCGAATCACGAACATTTTCTTCATCTTCAGTACTGGATGTGGTTCAGATGTTGACTGCTAAATTATTACGGTCTCAACTCCCAGTGTTAGGCGCTATTGTCTAGTAATAGCCTAGTGCGGGACGAGGACTTGATATCCACAAAATTTTACGACAAGCAAGGTTTTCTCACGATCTTCCTCCATAGCTAGCTAGTGCTAATTACTTGTAATTTGTTTTAATAACAATTCTTTAAAAATAACTAACTGATAAACTGAATGTCATTTCAAGAAAAGTGTTTTCTGACATCAATGAATCAAATGCCCTTTTAAACTGCAATAAATTGTGTGGCAAATTGTCAATGAGCTGGAATCAGACTTGCATCAGTGTCAAATTGTGGCGTCTGAGTATCGTGTCGTGATCGTGCAGTTCGTTGACAGAGAGGTCAAGTACCTCTGCTCACATTCAACAAAGTCATGTCACATACATCACACCACTTCACACACACATCACACTGATAACTAGGCATAAACAAACAACAACGGATTATGTTTTCAACCAATTAGACTTCATATTGATTATACTTTAAAAGTTGTTCATTAATTTGTGTGTAGAGGTCATGTCGGCTGAATTGTTTATATATTTTTTCTAATCTGACAAATTAAAAACAAATCATTTCAGCCGATTCCATTAGGGCATGATTACTTTTCCAGCTAAAGTTAAGGGATAAAAGTAATAAGGGATTGAGATATACTCACGACAAGCGATGTTGGTGTAGTGGCACTTCTTGGAGGGCACCCACAGGTTGGAGGAGCCCGTGTCGAACACCACCTTGAACGACTGCGGCGGGTTGCCGATCGTGATGGGCCCGTAGTACTGAGCCTGTACACAACACACCACACTTGATAACATGTCACTGGTCCACGTAGAACCGGCTTATTACGCCTGGATACAGCTAGATAGTACAACGTTTTGTATCATCATATAAGAGTACTGGGTAAACTTAAGCCGATTCGTCGTCGAATAATCCGTAAATGACCGCGAAGCTGGAAGCCCTAGTAAGTCAACAACATAATTTATTTGTATTAACGCTACTATTGCGTAAAATTTGGTGAATATTTACATAAATCGAGAGAAATGTTGAGGGGTACGTAAATAAATAAATAAATAAAACGTACGAGGGGTACGTACCGAATTATTAAAAACCAAGCTGTAATATATGCCTAACTAGCTGACCCGCGCAACTTCGCTTGCGTCGCATAAGAGAGAATGGGTCAGAATTTTCCACGTTTTTGTAACACTTTTTACTGTTACTCTGCTCCTATTGGTCGTAGCGTGATGATATAAAATATGCTTTTTTTCACGAAAAATATTCTCAAAAGTATTTATATCTCTTAATATAACGAAATCGCGCTAAGGCATATCCGCCATTAAAACAGTTGCCATGACAACGGAATTTTGTTAATTCAGTGTCATTATAATATTGAATATTCGCGACTTCGTTCGCCACCTGAATTTTCCCGGGAAATGCGTCATTTTCCCGGGGTAAAAAGTAGTCTATGTCCTTTCTCGGGTATCAAAATATCTCCATACCAAATTTCATGCAAATTGGTTCAGTAGTTTAGACGTGATTGAGTAGCAGACAGACAGACAGACAGACAGAGTTACTTTCGCATTTATAATATTAGTATGGATTGTTTGAACAGTTGTAAAGAAACTTGATATATAGCAAGTCATGTGAATGTAACACCACAGTGTGCAGCATATTTATTGTTTACTAGGAAATATGAACAATTAGCTCATTTGATTACCACATCATAGAATACCGCCGCGGAATTTAACCTACTGTGACTTATAATTAGTACTGAAGTATAAGGCACTTGTACTTTAGAAGCATTGATAAAAAAATAACTAGTTTGTAAGACATGCTTGGAACATACACTATTATTACATACTATCTGTTTTTATATAACATAAAACTTATGCAATGATTCAGACAAATTACACGACTATTATCGAGGTATCTAAAGTTGCAGGTGCAAATAACAGGTTGTATATATTTTTCCTTAATTTGCTATAGTTTGCAAATCAAAACTGCAGCTTTAAATTTTCCAGCAGTCAATTCGATTAATATTATAATGGCAAAAGTTTGTAAGGATAGATGGATGTTTGTTACTCTTTCACAAAACTGCTGGACTGATTTTAATTAAATTTGGTAAATTGATAGCTTACATAGATAGATAGAAATAATTTTACACGGACGAAGTCGCGGGCAGTAGCTAGTTATTTGTGATACCATTATGTTTTACCTATTATAAGAGATATTTAGCAATACAAGGATTCGTTTTTAACATTCTTTTTCGTTAACATTTTCCTTATAAAGTCAACTTAACTGATAAGAATACAATAAAAATATTTGTTCTCGTTAATAAGTGCTGAAGTAACAGGATCAAGTCCACCACAACAGTACTTGATAATATTTTCCTGTGAATTGTGATAACAACTTGTTTTCAACTGTTTAGCTTATTATTTTATTGCCTTTGTACACATTCATAAAATATACAGTAGCAAGCCAAATTAATTTTAAATATTTGTCAACTTAAGAACAAAATGTATAATATGTGACCTGGTTACAAAGGCATTTATATTCTTTTGTATTAACTTAAAATTAGGAAACATTCAAAGAACTGCATGACCGGTGGCTGGTATTAAAACTTCCAGTTATTTCCCACATGTTGATATATTTTTCAACATAAACCAACATGTTATTAACAGTATTTGAACATTCACTACTGGAATATTCGCATAACTTGAACAATTCTGTCCTGCAAATTATCGCGAGCTGAGAGCGGCGGTGGAGCGCGTCGGCGAGTTGCCGCGAGACACATAAACAAACTCTCAGTCTAGATAATAAGGTTATCACAATAAGTGTGTGTTACATTATACTTGTCATACTTGTGCTCATCATTGTTACATTTCTCCTTCAACCTCCCAACTGCTGCAATTATGTAAACATTTTACAAGCCTCATGCTCAAATGTGGCTATTAATTATGTACCCATATCCTTGTTTACTAAATTTAACTGTGTACTTGTATTGTGAAGTAGGTATAATAACTTTGTTAGTAAAGAACCCTGTGTTGAATTGAAAGAATATGAACTATCAACTAATAAAAACATGTCACTATCGTAAACCAAAACACAAAGATAATATGATAGATAAGTAATGATTAACATAAACAAGTGTTGAGCGTGTGTGTGATGTACTCACGTCGAGGTAGTTGGAGAGAGGCTCGGGCGCGGGGCCGCTCACTTGGTACTTAATCCTCAGCACCTGCAGGTCCGTGCCCACCTCGTGGAAATGCTTGCGCACCGTCTTCATACGGTACAGCGGCACTCTACACAGTACACTCATTTAATGCACATTATAACATTGTTGGGTTCTCACATCTACTAAATAACTGCAGGAAAATATACAGCTTGTTTTATAGACATGAGTGTAGGTGCCTTGGCAACAAATATAACTGTAGCCATAATATTACGTTTATATAATTTATAAATTTAAAATGGGCACAAACGTTATTTAAGACGTAATAACTACTATTAACGAACTAACTAAGAAAAACTTACCTTTGAAATGCAGCCACGCAAGAGGCGGCGAGTGCCAGGAAAACTATCAGCAATTTTCCCATTTTTGTTGCAAGTCACGCACGGACTCTGCGACACAATATAAAACAATATCAATTAATACGTGAAAAGCAGCGAGACTTACGTCGTAAATTTTATTATGTATACGGTAGCTATCAAACTATTTAGTTACGTACTAATTAAATATCCTCCACTGCACTGAAGAAGGAACTTTACGTCGTATTTATTCGTCCGCAGCGAAAAAATAATTGAATTATTTGCCGGCGTAGTTTGACATTTGACACAACAATGAATGACAGAACGATGAAGTAGTTCTTTATCAAATGAAAAGAAAACAACAGATTATGAAATATAGAAAACAGAATGAACAAAACCGCTTTATTCATTCAATGCAGATAACACAAAATTAAATGTAAGAATAGGCACCTACATTATGTATTTACAGCGTATACTGAGCTGTAGCCCTTTGTTGCACATAAATGTACTGACTAGTTATTAAGTTCTGTATTTGTGATGTTTCTTTATGTGTAACAAAAATAAATGGTTTATTTATTTCTACTTAGGCAAACTTAAAATTAAAGAACACATTACACACACAGTAATCACATCTTAATAGGTATATACAGATGCAATTTCTGGTCTCAAATAAATTGACTTTTAATTCAGCGCCTACCCTGTCTGGTGATTTGTGTGAGCATCATTTTATTAGACTTTGTCCCTAATCTCACTTTAAATAGGTCCGGCACACTGTCTCAATAATATATATGTATATATCATTCTGGGAAATTTGTGCGGTGGTGCATGGGGTTGTGAAAATTTATGCCATGGTGTAGGAATCTGGGCTATAGCAGGAGCGGGACTGTGGGGCACTATCAATTTTAATTGTTCTATGATCGGACAGACCCATAGGTAATGACATCTTCTAGACTAAAACCTCCCCACACCACAATCTTGTTTCCCTGAACTATTACCGAAAGGTGATAAAAGTTTTACACAGGGTTAGCCCTGGACATAATAATATTATATTGTAATAGAAAATTTCGTAGCTATTTTAGCATGTACAAGAGAAACATGACTAAATAACATCACCATTGTATGTAGTCAAATCTCAAATTATTTATAAAAATCTCTTACCGGATCAGGTTACAAAGGAAAACGAAATATTGAATTAAATAAATCTTTTTAATTTGTTTGCCAAATATAATAACAACCTTCTTGTTGTCTTGTAGACACCATTTTTCAATATAATATTGATATAATTTGACTACCACTGGTCGTGTTGGTAATACTAATGCGCCGAACACGATACACGCTGTGCCCGCGGCCCGTGAGCCTCACCGTGCCACCGGTGCCACGGCTGCACGGGCGCTCTACTGCAGGAGCGTGTGACGAGGGTGGAAGTCTCAGTGCACTCAACTCCAACTGTAAGGCACACGTACTTGTGTCGCTACTCACGCTTCATGAGACTCCTTCAGAAGTATAAACAAGTTTAACAAACATAGTAATATCAATACGAAACACTTAGTTGAAACATGATTTAGATTTGGCCGAAATATTTCTATAAAAATAAAATAGAATTAGAGCCTCTTTAATTTACAAATATTTACAATAAAAATTACATTGTTTTAAACATTATAATTAAGGAGGCGTCGCCCAGTACCAGTTGTAGAACCAACAGTGACTGAACACTGCGCGCTCTGCCCTCATCGCCGGTGATAATTATATGCGGCACACATCTTTACACTTCAGTTAATTCCATTATTACAGTTCGTTCTTTCCTGAATTTACTACGTATATAATATATTATGTTCACGATCTTAATTGACACTTATTATGTACCTTTTAATACTGTAAATTTATTTTATTATTGTTTCTCTTCGTTTCACACAATCATTGTAGTAACACATCATTACATCATTATTACACAACAAAAATCATTATCATTTACACATTACACTTAAATATAGCTATGTACAATAATTACACACGTACAAGAGTACTACTGCATAGATGAGTTATTAGTGTCTTTGAGGGACGGTGTAATTAGTTAAATAAACTTAATGTATTGAGTGCACTGACACTCGTGTGAGGCGCTTACAAAAGTACCCTGCGCGACATATTATGCACCGCCCGCGCGGAACACCGCGGCTCTCCCACCTAGCTACCCGTCACGGCGTCACCGTCGACTACGTGAATGTGTTCAGACAATACGAAGAAACATGAGTGTTGCGCCACACTCACCAACACGCTCACATACATATGTGAAGCCTAAAATAAAATGTACCCCGACTTTAACGAGACAGGTTACTTGATGTTTTAACTCTGTTGATGACCACTAAATATGACAATAAAGGTACCTTCAACTTTAGGGGGTGTATGTGAATTTGGCGAGACTCATATTTCTGTTATGTTATTTCCCACAGGATATCGAAAGGAACTTGCGATCCTTATAAGAAATTTTAATTTATAATGCCATCACAACAGCTCCTTTAATTTTATGTATCACGATTTAGACGAAGCGATAAATACTCTACATCAGCCTCTTAATTAACATCAATAGATGTTTATTTATATCACAGTTAATTTCCATATCTCCATTTCACAGAACTCGTACAAAATAGCAGTCGATGTTTCAGCAAAACTATCGCTGCTGTTCTTCAAGTTATATTGTTGATATTACATTAAACTCACTGTCAATCGTAATTATGTCGTACACTCGTACTAAACACAGACTCGTGGGAGAACGATCGCAAGTGTGAGAGAGCCAAAGTGAGCCGCGTCGACGACACGTCCATACAACGATATGTATGACACCATTATTTATTACATAAATGTGCGCGATATTTACATCTTAATCCTAATAACTATATTATTGTTCTCGAGAAAACCAGTTCTGTTCACTTATAAACTATATTTACAAATATTCAGTGACGCCTCTCGATACTATCATCACACAATCGTATATCTATACGTATAGCACTATGTTATCTGGATTAATTTAAAGTCAATCTGTTAATACCTAAACCTCACTCTGTATCAGAAATGAAATTACAGTAATGTGATAAACCATCGAGTGATTCGTCAGGCCCAGCGTCGACGTCGAGTCGCATTCAGCCGTCGCGGGGGGCGGGCGCGGGTGCGGGGGCGGCGGGCGGCGGCGCGGGGAGCGCCGCGGGCGGGTCTCACCGCAGGAAGTGCTCGTCGGCCGCCGCCGCCGCCGAGTACCGGCGCGTGTCGCTCGACAGCAGCCGCAGCGAGAACGAGTCCAGCGACAGCGGCGCCCCGCTCACTATCTCCACGTTGCCCGCGTTCGCCTGCGAACAGGAAGCTCGGATCACGACATCTACTGAGCGACGACGACCGGACGAGGGACCGGAGGCTCACCAGGAACAGCGTGGTGAGGAGGATCCGCGACACGTCGGTGTCGTGCGCGGCGTGCGCGCGCAGCACGTCGGCGAAGGCGCGCGGGCGGCGCTCGGAGCCGCGCAGCGCCTCCAGCAGCGCGCCGCCCAGCGCGCGCACGTCCAGCGCGCCGCGCGCCTCGGCCGCCGCCGCCTGGCGCAGCACGCGCTCCTGCCACGCGCCGCACGCGTCGCCCGCCGCCAGCGCCAGCGCCAGCGCCGCGGCGGGGTCGCGCGTCGACTCGGAGCCGGAGGAGCCGGCGGAGCTCTGCTCGAAGAAGCCGTCGTCCTCGCTGTCCTCGCCTCGCACCGCCCGCACCGAGGCGAGGGCCAGCTCCGCCTGCATCGCGGCGAGCGCCTCGGTGCTCGTGAAGCCGGCGAACTCTGCGGAAGGGAGGACGGTGAGGGCGGGAGCGCCGCGGGCGAGGCTCACGCGCCGGCTCGGTCTCGCACTTACCCTCGTCGGACGACGGCGTCTCGCGGAGCAGTCGCCTCCTCTCGCTCAAGATGATTTTTTTACGTTTTTTGACGATTGCGTTGATGAAAGCGTGGTCGAGGTGAAACTCCTTCATCGTCTTCAGTTTTTCCATCAGCTCTGAAAGAGAACCGTCGGCGTAAAGTTATTTTTAGATTAAAATCGAACGTGACCGTTCGCTCGCTCCGGTGGAGCTGTAACGTAAATGACGGACGACGGATCTCACCCTCTCCGATCACGAGTTTGACGGTTCCGTCGTGAACGTGCTCTATCCTGACGTCGCTCCGTCTCTTCCTGGCCTTGCGCGCGGGCGGCGGCATGGCGGGCTCGGGCTCGGCGGGCGGCAGCGGCGTGCTGGCGTGCAGCGGCACGAGGTCGCGCGGCGGCGAGTCGTCGTGCGGCGGGCGCGGCGGGGAGGCGGGCGCGGCCGCCGCGATGGCCGCCTGCAGCTCCAGCAGCGAGAGGGCCGGCGGCACGCGGGCCTCGCCGCGCGCCGCGCCCTCCAGCTCGTCCACGAGCAGGCCGTCGTGCAGGCGCCACGCCACCTGGAAGTCGGCCAGCAGGCCGATGGGCTCGCCGGCGTAGTCCAGCAGCGGCACGTCGGAGTCGGCGAGCACGCGCGGCTCCAGCTCGATGTAGTAGCGCGGCAGCGTGGGCGGCGGGCGCGGCGCCTCGGGCTCGCGCGTGGCGCCGGCGTGCGGCTCCAGCTCGATGAGCGCGAAGTCGGCGTGCGCCGCGGACGCGCGCCGCCGCCGCCCGCGCCCGGCGCTCGGCGTGAGCGGCTCGTCGCCCGGCGCCGCGCCCGGCCCCGGCCCCGCGCCGCTCGCGTCGTGCGAGGCGCTCGAGGTGTTGAGCAGCGAGTCGCTGACGGAGAGCACGTTCTGGTACAGGCAGTCGACCTTGCGCCCGTAGATGTTGGCGGACTGCTGCACCACCAGCGCCAGCTCCGAGAAGTTGGGCGGCGCGGCGTCCTCGCCGCTATCCAGCGCGTGCAGCCCCGCCTCCGTCAGGTACTCCTCCAACAACTGACACACACACGCAAGCACATACAGCAACATACGCATCAGTATACTCCACGCCCACGGCGTCTCCACATTTTTACAAATTGGAACAACAAACTAAGAACAAACAAACTAAGGGTTCTTGATTCGAAAGCGAGATAAAACTATGGGACAGTTGCCTCGTTATTCATTTTTAATATTTTTTTCAGACAAATTGCATATGTTTTGGCGTATTTCGTCTTAGATGAATGCACGTATAATCAGTTACAGGCTACAGCGACTAGCCAATGAAGGAAGATGTCTGCAACTTTGAAAAAGTCTATTTACAATGTATAATGAATTACCTTTACTAATGAGTAGTACCTAGTCTTACTCATTTCATAGAATCAATGGAACTATGAACGTGGTTTTACTGCACGATCCACAAAATTGTGAAGATCTGTAGAACATTAATATAACAATACCATCTGAATTGATTTGATTGTTACTTATAGGAGATCACACTCGAGATATTCATGTACGAATCATTCGTTGAGGTCAATTGGACGCATAGACGACTCGTGTGTTTATCCATACTAATATTATAAATGCGAAAGTAACTCTGTCTGTCTGTCTGTCTGTCTGCTACTCAATCACGCCTAAAATAATGAACCAATTTGCATGAAATTTGGTATGGAGATACTTTGATACCCGACAAAGGACATAGGCTACTTTTTACCCCGGGAAAATGACGCATTTCCCGGGAAAATTTAGAAAATTCAACGAAGTCGCGAAAAATCAATATTATAATGACATTGAATTAACAAAATTCCGTTGCCATGGCAACTGTTTTAATGGCGGATATGCCTTAGCGCGACTTCGTTATATTAAGAGATATAAATAATTTTGAGAATATTTTTTGTGAAAAAAAGCATATTTTATATGATCACGCTACGACCAATAGGAGCAGAGTAACAGTAAAAAGTGTTACAAAAACGTGGAAAATTCTGACCTATTCTCTCTTATGTGACGCAAGCGAAGTTGCGCGGGTCAGCTAGTATGAATATATGTTATAGTAGCAATGCCAGCAGCGGAACACCAGGGTGCGACTCTCACGAGCGACATCTGTGACACGGGTTCAAGTTTCCGGATTAAGCGTATATTTTTGTTTTTGACAGTATCTGAACAAGTCTTCACTGTTATTTATTGAAGGATGACGCAAAATTTCTAGTCTCTCGTCTTACTTTACATTTCCTAGCTTTCTATAAATAACATTTCTATCACTAAGTATTTGGAATTTCTCCCTGATTTTATGTCTTTGCAGTTAAAAAGTTACAAGATAATACTAACATTGGTAACGGCGAAACGTGGGGGTACTTCATACACCTCTGCCTACGCCTTCGAGTAAAGCAAGTGTGATGTTATGTATGCATGTAACAATATAAGGTAATTTCATATCTGTAGATGTGTTTAAGGTTTGTATTACCTCAAAAGTAGACACAGGCAGAATCGACAGTGAGAAGCAAAAGTGAATGAGTTCTTATAACTTAATTTAAAAACATTTAGTATAATTCATTAATTCACTGGCTCCAACATGAACAGTGACATTATTAATGGTTGATTAGACGTTCAAAAAATAAACAGATAACAATAGTTAAGTGTGCGAGGTATGCGTAAGTCGTAGAAGTTCAACAGTCAGTGCACAGGTAACAGTTCCTGTTACTAAAATTAGACAGCATGCTTAATAATATAATAAAGTGGACGCATGCGCCGTGTGCGGCGGGCCCGCTGCCCCGGCCGCCGGCAGCCCGGGCCCGGCCACCTCACGCCGCCGCTGCACCGACGCACTAACGATACATGATTGATTGCAAATGGCGGTGCAATTGATTGATTACGATATGATGTAACCACATAACGCTATCAATCTAAATTTATGCTTTTGGACTTCTGTGATTGTTCTGAAGTTTCATATGACTTTAGTTGTGTATAATATTGCGAAATAGCATTGGATGATCAACTAATTCCCGCCGTACCTGCAAGAACGCAATACATCCAATAAAACATTTTTTTATGATGAGTCTTTTTACGAATTGGCGCCATTTTTATGGTCCTTCCCTGATTGTTAAACGTTAATTTAAAGCATTTTAAGAATCTTACCTAAAATTTCTTCTAAATTCACGAGATTTTAACGATATTTAGGACTGTCTTAACAAAGGATTTTTACGAAATCTCATAACGAAATACGTAATATAGGATACTAGCTGACCCGCGCAACTTCGCTTGCGTCACCTAAGAGAATGAGTCAACATTTTCCCCGTTTTTGTAACATTTTTCGTTGCTACTCCGCTCCTAATAACCGTAGCGCGATGTTATATAGCCTATAGCCTTTCTCGATAAATAGGCTATCTAACACTGAAAGAATTTTTCAAATCGGACCAGTAGTTCCCGAGATTAGCGCGTTCAAACAAACAAACTCTTCAGCTTTATAATATTAGTATAGATTAAAGTTGTCAGATTTATTACCTATACACAACTATTTATTAGCAAGACAGTATAGCAACCAAGTTGGATGACAATGCAGACTACATTTTTGACTATTTCTTTTATTTCTTTGTATATTTTCAATTTCAAAAATATGCATTTAAATTATCCTTGAAAGAAAGATCTTTTCAACATGAAAGTGTAATGTAAGCATGAACACAACTTGCACAGTCAGGTATATATTTGGATACATTGACTTGTGACGTCACCTTCACAAAATTGGAATTACAAGTTTATGCTAATTTATACTATTAGCATAACAATATGTTCCAGTGTATCTGCTCTGTAAACACAACGCAATATACATTCTTTAGAAAAATTACCCTACTCCTTTAACATCTCTTTACACAAAGATTAAAAGGAAAAGCATTAATATGAATGTTCTGGGACAATCGTACCAGTGCTACATATGAAACTGAAAACTTTATGTATTTCTAACTAGAATTTATAGCAATAATGTTAAGATAATGGTGGTGAAAAGAGGTCAAGTAGAAAGAGAACAAGGTTTAGTGTGCAGCGGCCGGGTGCTGCTCACCAAACACTGTTTACATAGCCATTACACACTGACACACTGTGTACACAGATATGACATACATTATACACCTCTACATTGTTCTACTGACACTAGCTAAGCAACCACTTCCTATGTGTAGTCATTTAATAATATTTATATATGGAAAACATATTGATCTATGAAAAACTATACTATAATTCAAGTATACACACATTACTGTGTTAAAGTTCAATTTTTTCCATACATAGCACTTCCTCATCAATCATATTGGACGCCATCATGCTAAATATGGCTGTTCAACATACTGTATATACTATTATTAGATGATGAGCCTACATACACATGCTCTTATATAGTTATATAACAAAATTGCTAGAAATTCTTGCGCGATAATCATATTTACATGTATCCAATAAATTGAATACGCGGATAGAGGTTATTGTAAAACAGTTTTTAGCAACAATTTGACAGCATAGTTGTTGGTAAACTATGGGAAAATAGATTATAACTTTAGATAAATAGATAATTAAGATTTAACTCAATTTTATGTATTTATATTTGAGTATCCAAGTTGTGGTAATAGATTGCAGAGAGTTCTGTTGACAAAACACAAACAAAATTGCAATTTCTTAGCACAGAGCGCATGCGTGGGGTTCACAGCCACTCTGTAGGTCTCCAGCATCAGACTCTGTTTCACCAGTGAGCAGACCAATGTCCGAGTCTATCGCCAGTATCGCTCAGCACGTCGGAAGCACTCTACTGAGGCAGCGCGGCGGCGTGATAGAATTGGCGGGCCGGCGCCGACATGTGTCATGGACTTACCGCGCTCAGGTCTGTGTCGAAGCTCCGGCGGACGTCGCTGCTGATGGGCCTCATCAATTCGGCCACGATTTCCTCCAACCGTTGGCTGTTCATACTCCAACGTTTTTCGCGCCGGGATAAAAACTGATCCCTGTAAATAGGGTTCTTTTGTTGATAACATAACTAGAGGCGACACTGTGAACAACACACAAGCGCGAAGCTGTTGCTCTAGCTGTGGCGCGAAACTTTCTGTCAACGACCCATTTTCAATTTTAGATCTAGTATTGCGAAACTTTCAAACTTAAAATAAACTTTATGCAACTTATATTGTTGCATGCTGGTTACCTTTGACTCTCTGAGTAGTCGGCGTCCATTTTATAAACACAAAATTGTACAAATAGGAAGAACGTAATAACAACGGTGGCCATTTATTTATGTTTTTGTGGGAGACATTCCTTCTAGCTGTCAAAGCGTCGTTCGTACATTCGCTATTTGGCGTTCGCTGCATTGGAAACCCCACTTAATGCAATTGTCTATGGCTCGCTGAAACAATTAAATCACAGATTCATTAAATAGGTATCATGTATTATTACAGAATTCATCACTAAATTTATATTAAACTTTTATAAAAAGGGCACTGTAAATGTACCCGATAGTCATATGATAAGTCGAATATTTTTATAGAACCTACTACTTATTAGTAGTTTAACAAAAATGTTATCTGGCAACATTTACATTATTAATCAAAAAGCCATTGAACTGTGAATTTGTGTTTTGAAATAAATGTTTCAACAACTAGAAAGAAATACAACAACATTGTGCTTTATAAATGAAATAGTAAAAATTATATAAAACGATTGAAAGTTTATAATATTTGTATCCATTTCTGAACAGGTCGGTACCTAATCGGAAGCCATGGGTATGTCTCGGTGCTACTCGCTAATGAAATGTTTGCTGATCATTTTTAACATTATATTTTTGGTAAGTAAAGTAAAATCTTAATATTATAAGTTAGTTGACGATTAGATACTTAATCATTCGCTACAATTACGAGTTTCATTTTTAACTCTTTATTGCTTGTCATTCGGTTCGCCTGCGTTTCTACTCTATAATTTATTTCTCTTCGACAATAACTAACCGTAACCTGTCATCGTCTCTAAACCTCTTTAGTATAGCTTCGATACCGTGTCAATATCGTCGGAATATACATGAAAGGATCACAGGCAGCCATAAGCGCGCGTGGTCCGCCCAATGTTTACACGAGCCGAACTGCAACGTAAACAAACACGTTAGAGCTTCCGCGAGTAACGAAGGAGCCGAGTGCAGGCGCGACACATCAACACATGTAGCAGACGCTGAGTCGAGACCCTCGGTTGCAGTGCGTGGGCAGCGGCGCGTGCGGGTTCGCGGCGTGGGCGCTGTGGGACGGGCGCGGCAGCGAGAGCGCGGCGGGGCGCGCCGGGCTGTGCGCGCTGGCGGCGTGGGGCGGCGCGCTGGCGCTGGGCGCGCTGGCGGCGCTGGCGGGCTCGCTGCGCGGCTCAGCGGCGCTGCTGGCGGCCGCCTTCGCGCTGCTGGCGCTCACGGCCGTGGCCGAGGCGGCCGCCGTGTGGTGGGGCGCGGCGCACCGGCCGCAGCTGCAGCGCGCGCTCCGCGACTCGCTGGACCACACCGTGCGCCACGAGTACGGCGTCGTGCACTCGCGCACGCAACTGCTCGACGTCATCCAGCACGGGGTCAGTCCTCTCGCTCCTCTCCCCTTCGGCCGTGTATGATACCAGAGTTTGGTAACCAGTATCATACGAAAATACCTAAATGAAAACGAAATTAGTGTTGAACTATTTCCTTGTTTCCATGTATGTTTTCAATAAAGCGAGGCTTTACAATAAGCGTAGGTACAGAATGCGATCTGATGGCTTTTACTCGGATGAAAGAGGACAATAATATAACCAGAAGTGGATAATGACATAACCAGTTAGGGTTCTCATCTCAGTATTGAGTTGGGAAACTACCCTTTTGCTTATCACAGTTTTGCCGAGTTGGTTCATAGGCAGAATGTTATATTCTTTACTGGATACTGGTTACCAAACATAATGAAGGGTATCAGAAAAATAATAAATCCTATCACTTGGATACCAGTATCCTACAACGATATTTTTTTCTTCGTATGATACTGGTTACGTAACTCTGGTATCATACACGGCCGAAGGGCTCCTCTCGCTCCTCTCGCTTCTCTTGCTTCTGCACCGTCTCTCCGATGACGCTCCGATAAGCCTGATGAACCGTCTCGCTTCCTCGAGAGCGGCCCCAATTAGCTAAAGTGGTGTCGACGTGCAAGTAGTAATCGTAGCATCCGATTCTTCACGTATCTTTTCCTATTACCGTTTCGTAACAAGGACGACAGGATCGTGTTAACGAAGGAAGTGATCGATAGCATAATATGGCATTCGAGCAGTATTGTATTCATACGTTCTATCTGACCGATTTCACCGTAAAAACCGCGACGCAAAATCGGAGGGTCATCGTTTTCGCCGTAGACCGATGTGAAACCCCAAATAACCGAAACCTCGTCGACGTTACAGCTGGAGTGCTGCGGCGCGGAGGGCCCGCGCGACTGGCAGCACTCGGCGTGGGCGCGCGCGCAACAGGAGGCGGGCGCGGACGGCGCGCTGGACCTGTCGGTGGGCGCGGCCACGGCGTACTACTGGGTGCCGGAGTCGTGCTGCGCGCGGCCCGGGGACGAGTGCGCGGCGGCGCGGCGCGTGCCGGCGGCGTCGGGCGGCGGCGCGGCGCTGCACGGCGCGGCGTGCGGGCCGCGCGTGCTAGCGGCGCTGGCGCGGCTGGCGCGTGTGCCGCTGGCGCTGGGCGCAGCGCTGCTGGCCGCGCACGCCGCCGCGCTGCCGCTGACGCTGGCGCTGTGGCTGCGCGCGCACCCGCACCGCGACTACAAGGCGTAGGCGCCGCTCCTGCGCCCGTAGAGCTTAACCAAATGTGTGTTAGTCGTAAGTCGTGTTCGTTATTCGCGCTCCTTTTACCGTGACCGACGAGTCGACGCCCGGCCCCGTTCCTCTCGCGTCGAACGATCCCGTCGCTAGGGAGGACGAAATCTAAGAGAAAGTTTCCCGAAACCTTCGCTCGTAGAGCTGTCCGTCTGACACCCACTAACTTTATTAAACCTCGTATCGGAATCTCGAAGCTCGTGGAGTTCAGTAAATGGAGCGCGTCCTATATTTTATGAAGTTCTATTCTACGTACTTATATATTTATACGATTTGATTTAACGAGTACTCGTAATACTTGTGTGTTGTATGTGTGTAAACTAACAGTGTGCGCCCGCCAGTCGTATATCCATGTTTATTTTAGTTAACAGAGAGATAGATAACTTATAGTCAGTATTGTGCGGTTATAGTAAACTTCGAAGACGTATTATCCGCTTGCCGCCAACAAAGACAGGTACAAATCGAAGGACCACTGGCTATTGTTTCAGAAACGTGTTGAACGAATAACGCACATATAATAATGATGTGCCTCTGTTTACTACTACTTATTAAGTACTAATACTAATAGTCGTAATCGTACAAATGAATACTCACACAGTGGCGTCAGCGTTGTGACGGCACTGCCATGTTCTACTGATCAAATGAGACTTTATGTTGAGACTGATTTTATTTCCTTTTTTAGTTTTTAAGTTATAACCGAGTACAAATATTTAGGAGTTATTAATTTGTTATATTATTTTCCACAAGTATACCTATATAATATAACTACATGATTATTATTATTTTTGACTGATTTTATAGATGTAAGCATAGTTGCGCCGGCCGCGCTTTATTGTTGTGTTAGTGTTGCCACACTACTTAATAGTCTCTCTAGCACTAGTCGTGTCTCAAATGCGTGTGTAAGATATTGTGTGTTTTAAACTTACTAACGATCAGAACACTGCCAGATGTTGATTGATGTTTATTAGTTATATTTACATCGTTACATTCACTTTTGGACCATTGCAGTCATAGGCTACTTATAAGTAATTGTGTATTTATTTATCAAAGTCAATGCTTTTTAAATGTCGACGAGATAATATAGTATTTTAGAAGCTTGTGTGCGTGCCGGCCGGGCCGCGATGTGTGATGTGTGTGCTGTTGTATGTAAGTTCGCGCGCCGCGGTGCTGCTGGAGTGTAGAGCCGAGCGCTCGCCCCACTGCCGTCACCTCCGTCACCTCCGTCACCTCCATCACTACCAACACTGCCGTGTCGCCTTCGCCTTATTACTCTAAGTACTAGTAATGTAACTGCCTGCATTTGCACCAGGGACCTGCGAGGGACACGTGTGTCCAAATTATACACACTTTAGTAATATCATCATATACTTAACTTTACTCTCATTTAAATGTATAAGTGATTTTTAAAAATATTTACATACTTCATAAAACCAAAGCTTTTTTTTAGTCTTTAGAAGTCAATATGGTGGTTAACTCGCACGCCCCCTGGTGGAATGTCAGCTACCCAGTGAATGGAGCTCGTTGGAGCTTCACATGTCATTGTGTATGTATGTATGTATGTATGTAGTGCGTGTAAGAAGTGTGGGAGCCGCGGCGCGCGCCCCCTGGTGCCATAGTGTCGAGCCGATAGTGAACATCACAAATTAAATGTTACGTTGAACACTAATAAATGTCTTATTGTGTACAAAACGCGCTTTATTTCGTTTATCACCCAGATACCTCCAAGTTATGTTTTATTGAGAACTTGTAGGAGATTTTTTTTAAAGGAATTCCCGCACTAGAATTGCTCTTGTGTCGCGGGGACTTTTACAAACATAAAAAACAACGAACACGAAATACAACCAGATTCGAAACAATTGTTTATGGTTCGCACAAATAATTGTTCCTTGTGGAAATCGAGCCCACGACCTCCCGACGCAGTGGTAGCAGCGTGGTGATCTAAACCTCTACGCCACGGAATATGTATGTTTTCCTTTCGCATGAATTGGAAATAAATTGTTAAAAGATAAAATATATTGACTGTGCTACAGTAAGTTACTTAAATAATTGAGGGTTTTACTTGTTCAGTATTAACCATAGTAGAGGTCAACGGCCCTTACTCATAAACGACAGCAAAGATTATTTCCAGCAGTGAAATAACAGGAAAATCATCTCAGCGACCTCTTGAAATGTAATTGTAACTAATAATAAACAATTACGTACACATAAGTACATAATATTTCGGCTACATTGAACTTAATTGAGTTTAGAAACTTTCTCACCATTCAGTAACGAATTAGTCAAGGCTGCGTACAGCGTACAGTAACAGTTGCTGTGTAACGTACGCGTACTCACAGAGCCTTGAATACAATAGAGCATCCTAAACATGACAGAAGAGTCGCAGTACCGAGCTTCTATGAATATCGGTTCGTTGATTGAGGGACAAGTTAACGTACCGTAGAAACACTTGGCTTATACCAAACAAGCGCAAGATATTATGTTTCAAACTACATCAAGAATAACGGACAGCTGATAGAACACCAATAAGTAAGTAGATAGAGCGTGTGTATGAATGTCCGGGCGCAGCGCCTGCGCTTCAACACAACTAATAAAAAAATTGGGTCAGAATCAATAAAAGCTCGTTAGATGTGTATTGTACGCGATGATATTCGGTGATACGATTCATTGTTCAATTGACGCGCTCCTTGGAGACGTTGCCTCGATGGTTGATACAAAAACACACAGCAAAGCTTTATTTAAGTACCTCATATATGTATATCTCTCTGTGCAAATTTAAATTGTCCCAATAACGTATTAACCGTAGAAAGCCGTAGATCAAGTAAATGTTACCTGCCACCGCCACTGTGCCAGTTGTTATGGGTTTGATTCCATTCCCAACGTTACACATATTTGTAATATGTGATTTCGGCTGATTTCGATTAAAAGCTGTTTATGATCTGATTGTTAATTGGTTATTTGTTTTCAAATAGACCCCCACAGCAAAATGACAAAGATTCGATTTTAGTGTGAAAATTGTCTAAAATTAATTCCATCAATATTTCATACTAGCTGACCCGCGCAACTTCGCTTGCGTCACATAAGAGAGAATGGGTAAAATTTTTCCCCGTTTTTGGAACATTTTTTACTGGTACTCTGCTCCTACTGGTCGTAGCGTGATGATATATAGCCTATAACCTTCCTCGATAAATGGGCTATCTAACACTGAAAGAATTTTTCAAATCGGATCAGTAGTTTCTGAGATTAGCGCGTTCAAACAAACAAACAAACTCTTCAGCTTTATAATATTAGTATAGACTAGCTGACCCGCGCAACTTCGCTTGCGTTACATAAGCGTTAAAAATTTTCCCCGTTTTTGTAACATTTTTCACTGGTACTCTGCTCCTATTGGTAGTAGCGCGATGATATATAGCCTATAACCTTCCTCGATAAATGGACTATCTAACACTGAAAGAATTTTTCAAATCGGACCAGTAGTTCCTGAGATTAGCGCGTTCAAACAAACAAACAAACAAACAAACAAACTCTTCAGCTTTATAATATTAGTATAGATGTATACGAATGATGATAAACTCTTTCTGCCTTCATGTTTTAGCCATAGGTACCTATATCTCAAATAATGTAATAAATTCCCAATTGTCTTGTCCATCCACAGTCGTATGGCTGACGGCTGCCATAATAGAGAGCAAAAGTGTGAATCAATGTTGATATACGGCCTGTAAGTATGGCACGGTGTGGTAGCTGTAGATGTGTCAGTAGGTACATACTTACACAACGTGCTTATGCTCGAGGTGAATCAGGAAGTCGATCAAACAGTCATCTGCATGTGATACAACGTGTGCAGCCTGCGACTTACTCTCGTACGCGATATGTCGCCACACCGCCACACATTCCTGCGAGCGACGAGCCACACACTCGACCGACTCGACCGTTGCATAAACGTCCATCATGATTCAATGAAAAGCGACACGTGCGCCGTACAAACTACATAATATCTATAAAACACGTCTGCTATGTGCTGATTGACCATATATCAAGTCAACCCGCCTGAACATCCGTGTCTAGCGCCCAGCACTCAGCAATAAGACATCAAATATACCAATGTTGAATGCAATTAGCAGGTCGCTTCGAACATGATGTATGCAGAGGAAGTAGTTGTGTCGTTAAACGTCGGCTGTGGTGGAGTGCGCCCACTCGCGACTCACGACCGACCAGTAATTGTCCTTCATTGGTATCTTAAGAGTTGGTAATTGACGGCAGTCGGCAACGAGTCCAGCGTCTTTGCGCCGCGCCGCCTGCCCTCTCTGACCGATCACCTATTGAACACAATCAAACGATTCAAACGAACGAAATAGGACACGCTCTGTCGATATTACGCAACCTTTAATCATTTTGACATTTGGTACAATTACAATTTACAGATATACTGAGTGTTCAGTAGTCGATATTAGAATCGTTGCAAGTTTCTTATATCGACATGCATGTAGGTAGGTGCTTGGGTGCTTTACTTTCCTCAGGGGTGGAAAGTTAGAAGTCGCGTACGTTTTGAAACTCACTGAACAGTTAACTTAGCTTAATTTAGTCGTACAGAAAGCGAGCAATATTTCAGTCATAGGTGTAAATGTATAATAGATGGATAATGGGTAATATCATTATGTCCTAATTCATTTTGATGCCTGTATCCAAATGCCACGGTTGAGTGGTTATGAGAATCTTGACAAAAACTATTTTTATGCCGCACTGAAATTGGTGGGGTGTTGAATCACGTAGACTGCTGTCTGTCAAAACTGTCACACATTACGAACCTATAATATGTTAATAGTTGTATGGTCGTCTTGTTACATTGCCACCACGATGACCATTCACCCACGTCATTTAGTATTGTACTGTGTTATCAACTTCCTCCCATTACTCCACAGTCTACGTGGTATCAAGATTTACATAACTGTACACTTTGAGCAAGCTACTATTTTTTTCTACAATCGAGCTTATACCTATTTTGGCTTTAATGCTCTACTTGGAGTAACTTTTAGTCTTGGGGCGACACTATAAACAGAAGGTACTATACCTAAATAGTACTGGAACTTCTTACTTACGACTGCTTACGAGTACCTAAGCTTAAGTGCTCCAGCTTGCCAAATATTGAGCACAAATTCTCGACGTCCAACGCAGACTTGATTGGTTTTGACCTACATTTTAGGGAGGCTTACAGTTTAGTAGGTCGCGCTCACTTCGTGTTTCATTCAACAATGTCTAACTTGATTCACTCTCTCACTGTCTAGTCTAAAGCATTGTTTATTACGTTACCCCAATGCCTTAGTTCCCCTTTTCGAGGACTAGGTTGAGACGCATGCATACCTACACCACAGTGCTGAGTGCATTATGCACCCACTCATCAACTATTTTTAGGTCTCATAAAATAGGGGGCGAGTGTATTACACAACCACATAACGTCTGAACCAATGATTACTTTTTATAACCTTACAACTCTTTTACGTAGAAAAGTATAATAGGTTGGTACTTGTATTATATTCACAGGTTTTTAGACAAAGAAGTAAACAGCCCAGCACAAATTTATACAATCACCCACAGTGACGTGGTCTTCTAGTCGTATAGGGAGGTATAGGTACCTACACTGTGTATAGTTAAGAAGCAAGGAGTAATGGTGCCAAAGGAACCGCAAAAGATTTAGGTATTTGTCGGTAAGGTATTTTGTGGTATTCTAAAATAGTTTGTGAAATCTATCACGAACTTCGATAGACCGCTAGAAAATTGATGTTCAACGTGTCGTTACAGAAACGAACATTTGTTTTATGTCTTGGTGTTTGGAATTAATAGCTAATAACAGCAATAAATGATTGCTGTTAGACGTAGCATTCCCGCAGCCATTTGCGAACAATATTTAGCCACATTTAGTTCAAGGATAAACACAAAATACACTGAAATGCAAGTTGCAACCGTGCAAAATTATACACAAGCTGAGAATAGAATGTAAAATAAATAAGTAGATAGAAACATGGTATTCGTTAACCATAATGGATGACATTATGTGGGCTAGTAACCGTGGTCCTGGATGTAGCAAATGTTTTACAGAAATGTAACGATCCTCACTAGAACAAGTTTAATTGATACAAAGAGCATGACAGACAATAGTTATAACTGGCACAGCGGCCAACTTTCCGCAACAGGTAGACGTAAAAAGATCACTTCGTGAAAATACCTATTACATAGACTCTATCTGTATTGTGCATGTTCTTTGTTTATAACTTCATTGTATATCTTCATATAACATGATTGTTTCAATATTACCTATTACTTAAGGCGCCTTTATATAAAACAGGGTAAAAGTCGCGACTCGCTCTAAAGTCCGTATTTTAGATTTTTTCCAATTTTATGACAGGACAGTTGGTGCAGTGACAAGTAAATCAATATAAGAGGAAGTCCAGCAGCGCTTGAGCCGAGGGAGGCTTTTATAATATTAATATTTTATTAAATAACTTTGTTTGAACTAGCATAAATCTGATTAGTTGATTTTGTTGAGTATGTTAGCTTTAAATTTGTAATTAGAACCGAATGATAATAATAATTACGAATTAGGTTTAAATAATATATATATATACAGGGTGTGGCGTAAATAATGGATAATCCTTTACCAGCGGATGGGCGACCACCCAACTGATCTAAATATCAAAATTTACCTCTGGCACAAGTATCATAGTTTTTGAGATTTTGGCCATTTTGTGTGTTTTTTAACAAAGCGATTTACGCTCGATCTTTTTGATGCTGTGATCACAATTTAAGGCTTTTTTTAAATCCGTTTTTTGCAAATAAATCCTGAATAGATGTGCTATTGAATCTACAATCTTGTTTTGTCATTACTACTTGTTTTTTATTTAAATTATGCATTGAAAGTTAAATTTTATAATCTTTCACAACTTTTGTGCAACTTTGAGCACTTGTGGTGAAAAAAAATGTATGGTGGCTTTACTGCCCACGCCATAAATAATTTCTAAATTTTATTAGAATTCTAAATTGGTATAACATGCAGCATTAATACCGATTATTGTCAAAATATTACAACGAACTTAAATTATTAACACTTTTGGCGGTCGACTAATTTTATTTTATCAGCGCGTTTAAGCTAAGTTTGCTTTCAAATATTCATGTTTATAGGGTTATTACACTATTAAAGATTATTTAGATGATAAAAAAGCTTGGAACTGTGCTGCTTCTACCAAGTCTATTTCAAAATAATGTATTACAATTTGATGAAAAATGATTTTTTTGTCAACAGAGTAGTTCTCTTTAGATTTCTAATTATCTTTATTATTTGAATAGTATTTATGTTTTGTATTTCTTTTTTTTTTTCAACACTGCACACAAGTGCTCAAAGTTGCACAAAAGTGTTGAAAAATTATAAAATTTAACTTTGAATGCATAGTTTAAATAAAAGACAAGTAGTAATAACAAAACAAGATATTAGGTTCAATAGTACATCAATTTAGGATTTATTAGCAAAAAATTTTGCCCATTATGTGTGTTTAAGAAAGCGATTTACGCTCGTACTTTTTGGTGCTGTGATCACAAATTAAGACTTTTTTTAAATCCGTGTTTTGCAATTAAATCCTGAATAGATGAGCTATTGAATCTAGAACATGCTTAGCGTGAAAAATTAAATTAGTCGACCGGCAAAAGTGTTAAAAATTTAAGTTCTTTGTAATATTTTGACAATAATCGGTATTAATGCTGCATGTTATACCAATTTAGAATTCTAATAAAATTTAGAAATTATTTATGGCGTGGGCAGTAAAGCCACCATACATTTTTTTTTCACCACAAGTGCTCAAAGTTGCACAAATGTTGTGAAAGATTATAAAATTCAACTTTGAATGCATAATTTAAATAAAAAACAAGTAGTAATAACAAAACAAGATTGTAGATTCAATAGCACATCTATTCAGGATTTATTTGCAAAAAACGGATTTAAAAAAGGCCTTAAATTGTGATCACAGCATTAAAAAGAACGAGCTTAAATCGCTTTCTTAAAAAACACACAAAATGGCCAAAATCTCAAAAACTATGATACTTGTGCCAGAGGTAAATTTTGATATTTAGATCAGTTGGGTGGTCGCCCATCCGCTGGTAAAGGATTATCCATTATTTACGCCACACCCTGTATATTGGCTTAGCCTTTGTTCCAAACTATGTTGGAGTCGGCTTCCAGTCTCACCGGATGCAGCTGGATACCATTGTTTTTTACATGGAGCGACTGCCTATCTGACCTCCACAACCCAATATCTGGGTTATAACACGATACCCTTCAGTAAGACTGGTTGTCAGACTTTCAAGCTTCTGACTACTGTTAACGACTGTCAAAGATCTTTGAAAATGACAGCCGGGACCCACAATTTAACGTGCCTTCCGAAACACGGAGAAACTCGATATGTACAAGATGGTCACCCATCCACAGAACAACCTCGGCAAGCATAGCTTAACCTCAGAGATCGATCTGCGCGGCTGTTGTTAACTAAGCCACGAGCTCCCCTCGTGTAGTAGTAGTGATGTAGTATATACCTAATCAAATAAAATTTCTGGTTGGATGTTCTTATGCTAATATTTAGTGAAGGGCATTGATAGGGGTAATGAGTAAGTAATTAGCGGTCGCCGGGTGAACCCACGGTAGAGCGGCTGCAAAGCTACGCGGGCGAAGCGCACCTGCGTCGGTGAGTTGCGTGGCGCCACAACAGTAACTGTGCGAGCTTGCACGATGCTCCGCGCGCCCGCCGCGGCCGCCCTGCGAGGCTGTGACGATCGCACGCACGCCACGCGCGACCCGCCCGCGCCACCGACCGCCACTCACGCCACGCGGCAATACACAACAGACAGACAGAAGGTTAACTAAATATTGTATTCTTGAAAAAAAATACGTGTCGATATTGCTTGGTGTACCGTTAATGGAACATGTCCTCTATAGATATAGGAAGTACAAAACATGGGTTTGCCTTTTACTAATGTTTATTAACATGAAGAAGGTAGGTACGTCTGCTAAATTACGGTGTCATCTGTTTTTTTTTAAATCGAGCTATTATTCTAGACATTGTTAAGTTAGCTATAATTGAAGTGATTGGGCCGGGTTGTATTACTGTAGCGTACAGGGAGTCCCGAGGTCCTGACGGCGGCGGGCGCGGCGGCCGGGCGCGGGCGGCGGGCGCGCGCCGCTCGCTGGCGCTCTCGTCGAGGCGAGTGAGGCGACGCGCGGCAGTGCCTTACGAGGCGCGTCCGCGAATACGCGTGTGTCGCGCGCTCCCCGACATGTAGTGTAGTGCACGATCGAGCTTTACGACAAGTGACTGCAACACGAGCACGACTTCATGCTTGCGTGACCACCGCTCTCCACCGCTCACCACCGCCTGCTGTACACCCACCCCCTGCATCATGGGCTGCGCCAGAGGACTCTGTACCGCTGAGAAGATATTCATCTTCATCAACATCGCCTTTGCGGTCAGTAATAGAATTTTATTGGACACGCTTACCTCCCATTTCTCAGACTTTAACGAACGACAGCTGACATAAATATTTGGAGAATATTAGCGTCGGATATTATGTTAGATAGGTAGGTACCTACTTGCTTTTATGATATTTCCCTTTGAGAAAACAAAAGTAGAAGGTAGTAATAAGCTCAGGACTGTCAGTCAGCATTGTAGGTACATTTTGAAAGCAACTAGTTAAATTAAAGCTACAAAATAGTCCAATCTAATAAAAAATAAATGGAATAAAATAAATAAAGGAGTGAGACCGGTTATGCGGCGATGGTGATGCACCCGTCTCGTGTAACAGTAAAGAATGTGTGTTGTAAACAATGCGCGACCCTCGCCCTGGCGCTGCACGCGCTCGCCCTGCCGCAGGCCGCACGACGACGCGCCGCACCAACTGTTCGAGCCGAGAGCTTTTAACAACAAAAAAAGCTCAACGGACGCGACGGTTTACTGAGAACTTCCCGTTTACCTGAGCGCCTCTTCGTATCATTGAGACGATTCATATTCAATACAGTTATCTGCAAAAACCGTCTGTAAGGTTCAGGTATCTACTTACCTCATATCTTCCTTGTTATAGATTTATCAATGATAATTGCAGAAATAATTATAATTACACGCGTTCTTTTAATAATTGATTCTATAGTTCATTTAAGTTGGTATTGATTGCGTAAACTGTACCTGTAGGTAAACTAATTAGTTTTCCAATCATAGTAAATAATCACAACAATGTAAGCATTTCATTTACGGTTAATTAGATACATCGGCGACACAAAAAATACTTCGTCATTAAATTGCATGTTATTGTTATGTTTACCTATTGCAGCAAACAGCAAAAGACGCATGGAAGTGCATCCGTCGAGTTTGACACAATTTTAAAATGACAAGATTTTCAAATTAAAGATTTTAAAATCAAAGATGATGAGACTTTTTGCAATAGATGTAGGTACCTAAAATAATTGTAATATGATATGTCCAAGGACCAATTTCCGAAATCGCAGTACCCCATAGGTATATAGGCTTCAATAAAACTAAACAAGTTCTTGTCCGAGTAACTGTTTATACCTACCTACTTTTTTAATGCATGCTTCCTACAAGCACACGTAAAGGAAGGGTACGAAATCAAATCTAAAATAATTAAAATGAGAAGGCTTCATTCTTGCCACATCACAGGAATATCTCATGTAAACTCATGAAAATATTCTACTGGGTGTCATCCCATGCACCACGCACGCTAACTGACTGGTTTAGTAATAATATAGGTATCACTCGTAAACCTCATTACACAGAGAACACGGTTGTATATTTTGTTTATGAAGAAATTGTAATATAGAATATGGATCAGTTAATCGATGTGTGAATAAAGGAGCAAGCTCATCGAGTGCGATGCTTATCTGTAGTGGTGTGTGGAGGGTGCTCCGACTGCTCGGGCGCTGGGGTGAGTGGAGCCTGGCGAGTGAGGCGAGGTGCTTCAATCACGCACTTTAACGAGACCTGCGACGTGCGCCCATGTCGCCCATTGTATATGCTAGTGCTACACCTCAGCACCTCACACGTCCGGCGCGTGTGCTCCACTACTTCGTGTCACGAGGGAAAGATTTTTTGGTTCTACATTTTACCAAATTTACTCTCTTAGGCAGGCATTGAGCCCATTGATGAGTAATGAAAAGCCTTTTCTTCATTTGGGGAGACGAGGAACTTATCAATTATTTAAATATTTATTCTAAATAATCAATGAGCCGCAATTTTTAAAGCAAAGTTTAGATACATTTTAAAGCATTTGAAATACGCAAAATATTTGTACGGTTTACCCACTTGTCATCTACCTGCTTTACTCATGCCTCGAGTTGAATAGGATTATGATTCAGAATATTTCAGTCATGTGGAATATTTCTCTTTATATATAATGAGTGTACTGCAGGGTTGGTTGACTCCTAAGTGCGCTTGTGATGTTATTCAAGTGTCAAGGAGGAAAACCACAAATAATACGCACAGCTGTCTTCGCTTAGGTATAATGCAAACACTGTACCTACATTGAAAGTAACAACTAACGGGAATATCCACTAACGTCAGTCCCAGCCGTTTGAATTTGGTTAGACAATGATTAAAAAAAACCACGCTGCTATTTTGTACCTACCCACATGCATTGACTCATTTGTGGAATTGCAAAAAATCTGCTGGCTTTTGGCAAATCTACTATCCTACTAATATTATAAATGCGAAAGTTTGTGAGTATGTATGGATGTTTGTTACTCAAATACTACTAAATTGATTACGAAATTTGGTATGTAAGTAGCTGTTCTGAAGACCCAGGATTACACATAGGTGACATAGGCTACTTTTTGTGGGTTTCCACACAAAACCTAATTCAGTAATAAGTATTTTACCAGTAAATTACCTCCCCGTGGACACAGAATAATAAGTACTATAGCCGTGGATCAGATGCGAGGCAAAGCTGACAAATAATAATAAAATACTTTGAAATGTCATTGTCTATTTGGTAGCACACAAATTGTTCACGCCGCGCCGGTTTTCCAAGTATCGCCGCATTATTTACCCTTTCAAATAAATATTAGTTAAGGATAAACGATACAAGAATGATGAATGTAGTGTAGATATACATCATGAGTCAGGTGTGAGGTGTAACGCGACTAGCTCTGCACTGCTGGCGGGAAATTACTTCCTAACTAAATCAATTCTGCGAAACTAATTGGTTTGAAGTTAATTATTTTAAAATCGATGTCGATGCTAAGTTAGAGAAGATGTACCTCTCGGACTGAATGTTTATGTTTGTTGAAACTGTTGCGAGTAAATTCTTGATTTCTATAAACATACTAACATAGTATTATTTGATACATTATTTGTGAGCTTTGTGAGTTCACGTGCGTTAGAAAATTGTATTTTAAAGGCTTTATACTATGTTCCCCAAACTCAGGACATTCATAAGCTTAAGTAAAGCTTGTTTCAGTGTAAGACAAAGCACGATAGTTGCGCTAAGAGCTTGTTCATCGTTGTATGCTAGTTGTCAGCTTGTTGTGTCACGCTCACATAAACGTTACGAGTGGTTACGACTCAGCTGTAACGAGAGTAACGAGTGGCGCGTGTGCGCTCGTGTGTCAGTGTTGTCAGTGTTGTCAACAAGCTGTACAGAACCACACAGCACGCCATTCACGTGGGTGTTCTTCATACATACATTGTTTTTATACGGCACTCCCACGCCACCAGCTTCATTACAATAATTATAAATTCTTTAAATTTGCAGGCATTAATAAAGTTTTCGGGCCTTTGCCGAAGCTTAAGTATAACATTTATCAATAAATATCTCGTCGGTAAATCCTGGAACGGCAGCCCGAATTGTATCAGTTAATTTACATTTCGCTCAGCAGTATGTTTCAGCCAATATCCGTTCTGAAAGACACAGAGAGAGCGATGACACATTGGCTCGACTTGAAAATTAATGAGCTATATTGTGGTCAACTGTCGGATCATAGAAGCTTGTACAAATGTCTGTAGTTTACAATAACGGTTACTATTATTCTTAATACATGAATAGGTATTTGTTATTCTTTGCATTAGCATTATGTTTGTATTAGAAGGCAGTAGGCACGTGTGAGGTTGACGACCGATGATGAACTAGTAGTACTAGCAATGACTACTCAGTGAGGCTGCGTGTGGCGGTGCTCGTGGGCACACACAGCTAGTGGCTGACTGCGCCCAGTCGCCCGGGCGGCGGCCACCCAGACACAGAGACACCGGCACACACCCACTAGTTGAGTGAGCAGCTCGCTGATTACAGATCATTCAATCAACTGGATTGTCTTAGACAACTGCCGACTTAGACTAACTGACCACAATCTATTCAAATTACTATAACTGCAACTGGGCCCTGTTTCCAAAGATACTTGTCTCTTCGCACGTTTTCTTTTAAAATGTAATGTTGATGAAGTAACATTATGTAGCTCGAAGTAACAGAGGGTTTCAAACCTTTACTGATCACCGGTGCGTTATTACTAACAGAAACATCAAACACCACACTGTCTACTCTTATCTCGTAAAATAAAACATTTTGGTTCACCGAGGCAGTTACCTTATAATACATAATATAAACGATGTCTGGTGAAAGACTACGTATAAGCTTAGTAAAGCGCTTTAATCCTTCCGTGGCAGTTTTGATGCGAACATATTTTATGAGGGTCACAAGTTGATCCCGCCATCTCGCCTAATATCATCCCCGGAGTATAAATAAGCGCGTCTGCTTATTTTACGAGGGATCCTATCACATATCGCACAGATCGTGTGTACATCTAGCTCCGATCATATATTACATTAGAGATGTGCTGTGGAGTGACGTCACCACCGTCTTCTAGATAAGAGTGTGTGCTTAAATCACACAAAGGTCCGATTGACCTGGTTTAGAGTTCAACAGATGACTAGGACGTGTGACGTCACCACGTGCCTCGTGTGCCTCGTGTTCAACACCTATTTATAAATCCTGATATCCTATACGTAGCTGGAACTACTTGAATACTTTCTTTGATTTAGACACTTCAAGCTTTTGACATAGTTTCCCGCAAAGTGCCCCAAATAACGAGGAGAAGTCGACCAAGAGCGTTTTGAATTCGCTCCGATTTTCACTAATATTATAGATACCTAAGTTTTCTCAGGTTAAGTATTTGCCAGCCATTTCATACGCAGATTACGCAGTTTTTTCAGTGTATCTCACCACATATAGTATTTTTAGCTGTCGATATTTCGTACGTGTTACCCAGGTATTAATTGATGTGACCAATGTCAATAACACCAACGAGTTAATTGTGTGAGATTCCGCGCGGCGCCGTGATGTGCCGTAATGTGCAGTGATTATAACAAACTTGTGGAAGGTCTCGCGCGTCTCGCGACAACACGCGGCGACGCGGCGCGGGGTCACGGGCGCGGACCACGCTGACCCCGAATCATAAAACATTATTTGTCGAACACTTGACTGTTTGCCTATCAATAACAACGTCCTTGATCGCCTATCGTGTTTGTCCGTCCGTTTAGCACCAGCGTGCCGCGGACTGCCGACATTCCGAACGCTGATCTAATACACCACAAAAACCATCAGAATATTAGTTTTAACAAACATAACATTGAAGTTTGTACTCCGCACCTGCTTGAACAAGTTTACCACGATCACGACCAATACTTCATTTACGATTAGATACACTTTTTGTACATTTATTTATAACAGTGTAATGTAATTATCGGTAATGTTATTCGTGTAAAACTAATTTATTTTAATAGGTATACAACTTAGTTGTTGAGGCTGTCTTGGAACAGTATTTAGTTGCGTCCGCCGTCCAGTAGTCGTCCGCTCTGAGGCTGGCTGAGAGCAGCCCATTGACCGTTATTCACTAGTCAAGGGTTTGATTCCAGCGGAACCTGTTTTAGAGAGGACGGTGAGAACGTTCCGTTGACGGTTTGTTTCTATCGAGCACCTTGACTCACTTGAATCATTTCAAAGTTTACACGAAACCGGTATCTATCTACACTAACACTGATTTTGATCATTATTATATTTTATGACTGTAAGCCGTAATTACAATTACTTATAATAGGCATTTTTAAACAAAGAGCATTGTTCTTATATTCCATCTATCGAGTTTTTCTACTGAGATATAGGTACTTACGTATAATTAAATATTTTTCTTATGTGTGAGAGCTTCCCTCTTCCTTGTTCGCTCTAATAGAAATCACGAATAGTTATTAGATTAGGTTGAGTGCCATCATCATCACAAACACGCCTGTATTGGCTGTTTGATGGTGTTGTGTTTATTTACCATCTCAGAGTCACGCGCCATTTATAAACAACCGGTCACATTGGTCTGATAGTTTTTGTTCTATTATGTGCAGGTGCTGTAAGTTATTACAATGATTAACTTTACTTATTTGTTATACTGTAGAATGCTAGAATGTGGACTTGAGATCGTGACACATGAGATTAATCATCGCCTTACTTTATAATACAATAGCTATGTGGATAAATTACAATACCTACGTATCATAATGTAGAGAATACAAAGAAACCTAAAAACATGGTCTAATCCCGGATTATTTTCGAAAGAATTTCTCCGCCAATCATCATTTAAGTTGAAGCATAGAAGTAATAGATAGATAGAGAATAGTAGGTGATGTGCTTGCTATCTAATTTAAAATACAAAACATTGACCTGCTCCGGTAAATATGATAATGACTTTTAATCGAAAACAGTACTTAGCTAATAATAATAGGGATAGATAAGGAATAGAATTAATGTATGGCAGACAGGGGCGTAGCCGAGTTGCCATGTTTTGTTTAGTTTTGGTTGGCATTTGCGATACTTTACAATACGTGTTAGTAACAGTTAACAGTACAGCGAGAGTAGGTGATCAGTGAGACAGGCGACAAGTTTGCATGCACAATGACTGTCAACTGTCTTCGACGGAGCTTGATCCGCCTTCACTTTGAATTCCGATCGTCGCGACCACTGACCGCTGACCGACGCGATCGACTCAATTCTCAGAATACCAGTTGCTCGAACGACTATCAAATGTGTGACGAGCTCGTTCGCCCTCTGTCACATACTAACATGCATGCCATCAATATCATACAAATAGCGTTATCCATACTTATATGTGATACTTTGTATTGATTCCATTTATTTAATATTACTCGCATAATATGTATAATAGATTTGCGCGCAAATATCTGCCAATATAGGTACAAAGCCATTTTATCCTTGACGATGACGTACAAATTACTACAAATACCTATATCATGTAACTAATGAACCAGAACTTTAAGCCCGTATTCAAATAATGAGTTTTGGAATAAACTTCATTATTTATTAAATTCATCAATACACGTTTGCAGAACTTAACTATGCATTGTATTTATAAGGTAAATGTTGATATATTGTAACGTTGGTAGTCGTGTAGGAACAATATAATGAGCACGCACGTGTATGGCGAGTATTGTAAACATTACAGCAACGACGAGGGTCACCACTCCTCTGCTACCTGTGAAGTCTGTGAACATGGCCCAGCACGGTTATTATTAGGACACACCTTTATTTCTTAACCGTTACAAAATTCCGAGTTCTGTCACAAAGAAAAAACACTTAATCTCCGCGACTCATTTGTATCTGAAATAACTACCTGTAGAAATAGTTTGTTTTGCTCTGTTAGGTACTTGTTATGAAACGTAAGTTCAGATCGCGGGCGCCTCATATTGCATCAAGATCAGATTCTGGTGAATGCGCTGACGCAGCGTGCGGCGCGGCGCGGTGCGGTGCGGCGCGGGGTGCGGGGGCGGCGCTGTGTCTCATTTTGCATTCGCGCGATTTGTGCTTGACCAGTTACCATGACCTCTGAAATGAATGGCAGATCCGCTTTGTACACAATACATTGTGTTCAAATTTAGATGAATGAGTAATCGTAAACTTACAAACGAGAATCGAGTCACAAGAAGTTCGACTATCGACCTAAAGAGAACAAGCCGTGAGTTTCTTGCCGTTTCTTCTCACGAGTGACCAGCTCTTCCGAAAGGAGCTCTTCCGAAACGGTAAAAAAAAAATTATATGCCTAATTACCTAATATTTTGTATTGACTGGACCGGACAGAACAGGAAAAATTGAGTTGTGAAACACGTCCCATTTTCCTGTTCTGTATTAGTGTATTTATTTGTAACTGTAAGATAATATAATTTACCTTTTGTTTTGACTAATATATTGACGCAAAGTGCTCCAGTTACTACAATCTATCATGTGAACATGTTTACAATACATTTAGTTATTAATGCGGCGTTCACTCGTCGAGGAGCATCACTCGCCGAACAAAGTGAAACACTCTGAAGCAAATAACAAAGTGATCATTTAACCGCAAGTTCGTGCGCTGGACATTATCTTGTGGTTACCTTTCAACTATTTAATCCCTTATAAATAGACGCTGTTTATAAACCCTCAGCTGTTCTTCGTGTAAGCTGCTAAAAAATAGAAATTAAACTAACTAGAAACATTTAAATATATGAATAATGAATTAAGTTCGAGTTAAGTTCAGCATCAGAAGTGTTTATTAAGACAATAGAGCGCTACCATCTAACAACCACGAGGTGCATCGTGTAAGGTGATACATCTGATACAAGTTACGACGCCACATTTATTATACACCTATTACTTATGTACAGACCATCAATAATTATGTATGTATGATGTCACGAGCGTTCACCTTTGATCCACAATACACCTTAATAACTCGTTTGTACTATTGAACCCTTATGTTACTTGTTGTGTCATTTCATTACTGTAATAGACGGATAACATATAAAATATTTTAATATAAAGCTGAATAATTTGTCCATAATATGTACATCTGAAACGTTGTTACAACTTGCGAGTGGTTATGACTTACGACACAATGACCAAGAAAACAAATCACAAGTTAGCACTTAGCCGAGCAGACGTCTCATGTTATTTGTCTATTAGACGAGTTACACGACTGAGGCGAGAACTTGACCCACTTCAATACATTTCAGTGAAGGTTTGCGATTGTGTGCTAATAGCGAGCACTCCGAGCACTCCGAGCACTCTGATGTGCATCGGTGACATGCGCCCGCTGCAATTATAACTTGTCGATACACTACCTACATGAAGCATGCATCGTAGACTGTAGTGCTTAAGTTTCATTGTCTACTGCATGGTACGTCCTCACATGTCAACACGGACGGTATTACAAAATAAAGCTTCTTTATTATTTCGATGGTTTGGTAAAGAATGCGACCTCAAATTCAGCATCGTAACAAAAAATCCTTGACAGATCTTACTCACACCCTACAATGCTAAGATTCTTCTGAGATGTTAGCACTTAACTATGTTTTGCTACTGATAACTGCCAAGGAATCAAATACCTAATCTGAGTCTGGGGAAATCCCAGTGTCGAACTTAGTAGTAAACGAGGCAGAGTTGTGATACAATGTCGCAGATAGTCAGCTCACTCGTGTATTGATGACGTGTACGTGTGTTGTGTGTTGTCAAGTGGCGTGATCGCTCGACTATTATTCGTTTTTTGCGAGGCGTCCGGTTTCCTCGCTGCACTGGAATTATTCACAACAATCGCAACAATCACACCGAGCGCTTCCAAGAAGTGGCGAGCGGTGAGCTCCTGCTCGGACCTCCTTGTTACTTGTTACAACAGTCGATGCCTTGCGTCATAATTTGTTGTAATATCAATTGTTTAGTAGCGCAGTGATCCAAATTTATGTCTCACGTTTTCTGGTGTTCAAATCTCAAGGCACATTAGGGGAGGTGTTACCCCTCCCCGATCGCTGACTTTTCGCACTACTATTACTACTAATTGACTGACTTACGGAAGTTTGTAAGGATTCTCTCTGGTCTTCGTGTGGGTTCTCTGGTCTCTGCCTACTCACATTAGGAAAAAAGCGTGATTTTGTTTATGTGTGTATGGCAAATCAATCCAAATACTTATGTGGGAGTCAAGCGGGTAAACGACTCGTGTGGATAGGTTTTGGTCGGCGTTGTTAAATAAATCCTATTAGCCATCGAAACTGTGACGGTTTATTCGGGATTATGTTACACGTAGTGCGAGTGACGCGGTGGCGCGGGCGGTGCTCGCCGTGATGTGTGTTACGACGTGCTAACTGCTCGGTGCTGTGCGTGCCTGCGACATAGACGATACATCCGTCACTTGCGGCTGCGTGCAGGCGGCACTGCGCGCATGTGTTCACTGCGAAAGCTAATTGCTGCATTATTATGATTACAGGAAATATTTATATACGTAGATCATCTAAAGGACGTATTCTCAAAGAAATGACTTCGCACTTCTACACATTTAATTACGTTCGTGTCCTCAATTGACTGAAAAAATATGATTTTCCCGGGAATATTATATTGCTGGAATCTCGGTTAAAGAGTGATAAGTTTTATATGCTAGACCGGTTAATGTATAGATACTATAGTACTTATTATTCTGTGGTATAGGGATGTAAATATTGGTGTAAGTGGTAGTCGCGTGTGTGTCGGTGTCCCACGTCGTGGGCGCGTGTTTACAGCCGCTCGTAACTTATCGTGGAAGTTTGATCGATGCGCGCGCCCCGACACACCCCAGCACACACCAGCACACACCAGCACAGCACTACAACATTGTGCAGCAGAACTGATACACCACACTACGCTCTCATGCTGATGCACCACTAATGCTGATACACTATTTATTTTCTTCAAACAGCTTGAACTGTGTAATGTGTATGTAGTCAGCGCAGCGGTTATATGGCGCCTACTGTTGTATCTCACAAGATAGCATGGAGCCCAGCGGCAAAGCCGGCTCCCAGGTCTAGCTCGTAATGGCAGCTTGAATAGTCACTTAACAGCCGATTTGTTTAACAATAGCTATTGAAACTTGTACGTCAAGTGACTGTGAGATCAATTGATGCTGATCATTGGTTTCACAAGTTCTCTCGGTGGCTGTGTTGTGCCGGCGGCGCGGCGCGGCGGTGCGCCGGCTGCCTCGCCGTAGTGACACTGATGTACCACTCGTGCGTGACAACTGACTGTCAACAATCATGCTTCTATTATTGCTACTAAAATAACTCGGCGAGTATTTTTTGTTGAAGACAAACGTCGATCAAGTATGTCAAGTAATTACATAAAGTGTTTCTGCTTCAGTTATAATCGACTTCTCAGAATGATGGACTTCTTTATTTTTTGCATGCAATAAAAAGTACGTAATTAAATAAAATTAGACAAATGATGCTTCTTGATTGGTGTTATCATTTTAATTTAGGTGCAATGATTTTCTTTGTAGTGGTTTGGTTATTGTACTAGTACAATGGCGATGCGAGCACATGTTTAATGAATTCTCGCAGAGCTGAGAGCTGTATCACTAGTGTCAGTGAGTGTCGCACTCGCAGGCACTCGCACATGCGCTCATTCATTAAAGCTTATTGTCGTACACTGTCGTACATACAGCGTACTCTAGTACTGTACAGTGTGTACGTAGAGGCTGTATGTCGCACTCGCCTCGTGTGCCGGCGCCTGGCGTAAACGACTCGTCGCGCATCATTAACATCGCTCTCTTAAAGCTCTTGTTTACTTTTCTGATGGTTACTGAGGTACTGACAACAAACAGCTGCCGGAACAAGATACCCGCCATAATATGTCGTAATCGCAAACATTTAGCCTGGATTCAAATGATGCTTTACTTATTAGATTAGGTTAAACTCCTGTTAGCTAAAGGCGACGGACGTCACGCGACGCAATATACACTTAGGTGTGTGTATGTGTGTAGGTATGTGTGTGTGAGTTTTGTCAACAGTGCGAACTGTGCCAATGTCGTCTCACTGATATCATACAATTTGCTAAGCTGTTTTCGGCCATCTACATGTGTGTGTACAGAACACGCTACAACTGCCCGCCACAATCGACAGAATGCTCGACGGAGCAGCTCACAGCTGACTCACTGTCTTTGTTTACTACTGAGCTACTGTCTGCTGAGCACGAGCGTTGAGCACTGACTCGTAGTAGTCGTACCACGCGGTCGCACTGATAACAACCTCAATCAACACTTTGTGAGCATCGTATTTATTGTCCAACTGAACCGTTCACATTCCAGCTTATGTGTTGAACAAACTTACAAAGGTTGTATTACATCATTAGTTTAGTCACTATCTATTATTGGTATCGAATACTGTTCAGATAATTTCAGCAATAAGTATTGATCAGTTGTCCGCCGTATAATGTGCGGATCTAATTAATTAGTAACGAAAAATGTGTTGCTTTGTGTGTGTGAGGGATGAATGAGTGCGCGTCTGTGCGTGAGTGTGTCAGGGTCACCGGGAGGGCGGGGGAGGGCAGCTCGCGGGTGAACGCCCGCCGCCGCCGCTCCTTGCGCCGGCACGCTAGTGCGATGTTCCCGGCGAGGTGCTTTGCGCGACCTCGCCATTGCATTGCACTCGATCACCTGCTCGTGAACATACACGCTCTAGCATTGTATGAGCTTATAAGCTTGAGAGAATCGCTCTATATCGCTATGTTCGGTAGCAGTGCGTGAGGAGCGGTGAGGCTGAGGACGGGGGTGGTGTGACGTCACCACTCAAAAGCCTTGAGTATCGTATGATCGTAGTCGCGGAGTATTGAGCGATGCCGCGGCCTCCACCCGGAGTCCCGGCGGACGCGGTCTCCACCAATTTACGTGATAATTATGTACGTAGTCAGTGTTACTCTGATACTGACGTATCTATCTACAGTGCGACTGTGCGACGTCACACCTCTTAGCATCGCAGCACCACCATGATGTCTGCACGAACACACACGGCTACTTCTCAGCTTGATGTCGTGTCTTGTCGTGTGGTGTCGCGCCGTGCCGCGTGGTGTCGTGTGGCGCGATGCTCAGCTCACAGGCCGGTGCCGCTCGATACGAGAGCTACAATTTGGGCGCGGCAATAAGTTAATAATAGTTGCCGAATCGCTCGGATTTGCAACCTGCGATCGATGCGGCTAGACCGCCTACTGCCCACAGTGCTCCCTCGTCTACACTGTGGACCCACACTCGCTATTTACTTCACTTGGATTTGAAGTGAAGTAAATAGCTGCAGTGTGAATTATGTGTTTCTACTAAAGTTGTTGGTGCCCTTGACTTTCTAAGGTTTTGTTGATTTTAATTCGGTAGGCTTCAGTTGTCAGTACTCGTACACGGAGTACAACATAGCTTGCCATACTTGTATGGAATCACAAGAATGTATTTTTCACATCGTCAGTGTAGTTTCACAATGTTTGGAACGACTGAAAGGCGCTCCAAGTTCATCAAAAAGACAACAAAACAAACAACAAACGCAACAGACGCGATGTCATAATATTATAGTTGTTGTTTGTACAAATGAGATGCAAAGCGCTCTGTAAAACTGTAATAGCGCTGTCTACTATCGCTACAATGTGCATCACTCTGTGCTTCACCTGTGTCGCTCGTGTCGCCTGTGTCGGCGTGTGGACGACACACAATGAGTCTATTGAACATTGTGATAAGATAACAGAGCCATGGCACTGTGCTCCGCAGTAGACAATGTCGACACTCGACAGTGGACAGTGAGGACAATGTGGAACTGTGGGAGGACACGCGCCATCACTCGGCACTGCACACTAGTGCACGCTGCAGATAACAGACCAAATGTTTGTCATAGATCACTATGCAGTTTCACCTGAGGTGTGCAAGTATGCGTATGGCATACACGACACACGACACACACGTAGACGTTAAGACGTCCCCTCGCGCGCCCACGCATCTTGAGTTATCAGATAACGTGAGTCATGTCACATGTGCGGTCACGGCGGCGGGTCACCGCGGGTCATCGCCACACACACACACACACACACAGTCCGCCACTGTCTCGCACGACCTGCTTATTGCCCATCACACCGATCATACCACCATACGCTCACTTCGATAACCACTATGTACTGATTTGGTCAAAAGATTTCTTTGTTCGGTGTCCTACTGAATGTTGTAGTGCGATCAATGAATCCTCTGTGCGTTATCTCGTAGCGTATCATAAGTATTTGTGTCATGCATATCATATGTAACGGTTCGCAGGTCATCTTGATACTCAATACTGATAACGTTAAGTTTCTACATAAACGGAATAACTGTCACTAAAATGTTTTATCTCGTTGTCTTCGCTACATTACCTACGTAAGATAACATGTTAACGACTTTATAAAAGCACATCTTTCATTGAAACATTTCAAGTCTGTGTACAAGCGAAACAGCGAACACATTTATTGATCACTTAATATTGATATATTTTAACAGTTCTAGCACGCGTAAACAGAAGCTGTAGAAATGAAAACAAAGTATAATATCTTATGTGTTAAATGCGATTCGTCGACAGATTATACTTAAATGACAGCAACACATGTCTAGTGTGTTTACTATATATATACTTATAATACATTATATATGTTACTGTAAAAGCCCGAACTGTGGTAAATCCTAAGATTTTCCGGTAAAACCTAAGATTTACCAACTCTCAATGGTAAAAGTCCGAACGTTCTTTTATTTCGAACTTTTACCACCATTTAATTGGCAAATCTTAGGATTTACATAATGACACGGTAAAAGTTGATAAAGTCATATTATAATGTGTTTGAGCCGTAATATAATGATATTGCTAGGGATATAATTATATGCTGTAACATAGTTATAATGAGATTTGAAGATGTCGCCGGAGCCCCGGTGGTTTAAAAAAAAATAACCACGAAGGCTGAGGTGGGAGCTTCGCTTCGCTCGCTCCCACCTCAGCCTTCTAACCTAACCTACCCGTGTCGGTTTGCCGAAAACTCCTTCTTTATAACTATTAACTTACTTTATATTACCTACATTTACCTGCCCTTGAGGTATATCCTAAGATTTACCAAGTGAATAGGGGTAAAAGTTCGAAATAAAAGAATTGTTCGGACTTTTACCATTGAGAGTTGGTAAATCTTAGGTTTTACCGGAAAATCTCAGGATTTACCACAGTTCGGGCTTTTACAGTAACACATATACACTGTGTACAGTGTGTACAATGTGTACAATGTCAGGCGATTAGCTAACGAGTTAGGTGTTACTTACGACGCACATATTTTGTGTATTGTTATAATACATGTATTCAGCAGCGGTAATTTACTTACAAGATGAAACGTAATCTGTTCACAAATCCGCTTTTTATAAACAGAATAGGTATCTCAGTCAGTAGAGATACATTCGATGGGGTTTTGGCTGCATAATATTGGCGGTATTGTCTCTCAACTTGACATAAGTAAAAGCCTAAAAGTAGTATTTTAGGCTTTTGTCCCGCAGTGACTCAGACGCTAATGATGAATATACCAGTGACAGGAAAACCGAAACGCCTAAGTATAACAAGACGGGCTGAAACGCTCATAGGGAATGTCGTACAGGCTGACGGTGATAAGTAAAGTGTGTATTGTATGTATGCGTGTTGTGTTGTTGCAGATGTACAGCGGCGCGCTGCTGGCGACGGCGGCGCGGCTGGCGTGGGACCCCAGCACGTACACGTGGTTCCGCTTCCTGTGCGCGGCGCAGTACCGCGTGTCGGCCGCCTACGTGCTGGCCGCCGGCCTGTGGCTGGCCGCGCTCGTGTACCTCGCCGCCGCCGCCGCGCACCGCGCCGCCGACCGCTGCCTGCACATCGTCAGTACACACATATACATATATACCACCCTCCCTCCATCCCTCAGTCCCTCCATCCCTGCGTCTAGCACCACACTCACCAATCCATTCCGTATTTTGAAATAGTTAAGTAGGTACTCTGTCGCGTAGTGGTTGGATTACATTCAAGTGATTCTAATGATAAAGACCTTCAAGTCGGACGATTGTGCAACTTTCTGACCAGCAGTAATACGCAGTTCGCGTGACTTGACTAGGTACGCTCTCGTCGGAAATTCGGAACTAATCAGCGGCTACCGGCGCGGCGGCGGTGTTCGATGCACCTTCAATATATTTAGATAGTCTTTATTAGCGAAGCGTGAAGGACGTTATGATGTCACTCGATAAAAACACCCCGGGGAAATCAGAAGCTTTCGAAGGCTAGCCTAAAGGGGAGATGAATTTAAAAGATTAATGAACCGAAGCTTAAAAATGGATAAAGATAATGTTAAGATAATGTAAGTAATGATACTTACATTGAAGCATGTAATTTGTTTGGTAACAGATAAAAAATGTAAGCACCATCGTGTAGCAATCAATCTATAAGATGTAGGTAATCGTTTTTTCTTAATATTTATTGATGCTGAGCGCAGGGCAATGATCCCGAGCACTGCAAAAACTTGTGTAGAGGTGGTTGCACGGACGCTAACGAAATTCGGCAGTGTCGAGCGCCATCTACCGCGCACGCCGTCATTAAATATTTGAACAAATGATTTAGTAATGTGTATGTATAAATCGTCCCCGTAGAACGAAAAGTCATTAAGTAACAAAATGTTCAAAATCGACTTATAAATACCAATAAAATCAGTAATTTTTTCTCCATATTTCTGTCTTACTCTCGTATTCATAACGTAATTATTTAGAAAAATGTAAATCGCGAGACTTAATTAAGTACATTATTTGATTTGTGACAGTTGAGTTACAAGTAACTAAGTCACCTGATTACTTTTTCTCTTCTTTGTTGAAAAAGATACTTACGCATTAAAGTTCCTTATCTACTTTTTCCGCATTACTCCCTATAGGCATGTCTTAAAAAATAGTAATGCGAAAACTCATCAAAGTGACTTAGTAATTTTATTGTATGTGATATTTTGTGCGAAAAGTAACTAACTACCATTAATTATTTTTCGAGCTATATTATTTAAGACCAGACGTTTAAAAGAAAAAACGACAACTAACTATAGTGTTCTGGTTAATTTTTTCCCTGACTGTAGATGACATAACACATTAGAGTATTATAATTAAAATGTTTTGGCTACTTTTCACTCAGCAAAAACACTACTAGATGAAAGGTTGGTAACTATGTCCCGTGATACGATGCTACTTAGTGAGATTACGCCCTTTGACCTTAGGACCCTCGCCGCGCCCGCGCATTATTGCAGTCATTCGCAGAGGCGTATTTTAAGATGGCGCGCCCTGGGCTCCGCTAGCTTTCCGCCCCATCAAGGAATGAAAAAAACTAAACTTTATTTTCATTTTTAACAAATTAGTTTTTTACGTTGTCCTGATCAATTTTATTTATTAAATCGGCTTTAATCGACCTTCACCTCCTCTGGGCAGGCTGAGTCGTCAAGATCTGTAATGCTCAGTTCCGCGGTCTTTGTGGACCTGGACACTCGGAAGGTGTCCTCCCCGATAACTCTCCTCAATTTAGAGGCCAGGGCATCCGCTTTTCCGGTCCCTGACCCCTGGGAGCTCAACATTCGAGCTCCCGTAGCCGCAACCCCGAAGCGGACTATTTCATTGTCGGCTTGGTTTATTTTGTCCTTTGCGTCCCTAATAATGTCTCTATATGTCGCACCGCTTTTTGCCGCCTTCAGCTGCAGCTGGAGCCCGAAGATTGGGCGCCTTCTTCTTCCTCCTTCTTTTATTACAGAATTGATGAGTATCTAAACGACAATAGCTCTTGGGAATAGTCGCTCGCTTGATTAGGATTCTTTGAAATTAGGGAACTTTGCCATAAATTGTATAAACTCAGTAGCAGTAGGTCTAAATATTGTAAAATATGGGCACTTAATGATGCAAATAGGTGATGTTACATACAATTTGATGTTAATCATAAAACTGTCACTTTTTTTCTTTTATATTGTTCACAACCAATGTGCTCACTTGTTGCCCATATTCTTATTATCACATGCTAGTAGGTGCTCCCAACATACGGTACGATCAGAGACTAATAAATAACCTAACTATATTCATTTTCCTTAATTGACGTTTAGTCTATATCGCTGATTGTTGGCAGCTCCACGCATGATCAATTATTGTATCAACCACATTGTAAAACTTTTGGCGATTGAAAAGAGTGGCCGTGAGTTTCTTGCTCGCTCTTCTCATAAGGCTCCACCCCCTTTCCGAGCTAGTGGTAGATTCAGTAATTGTAACGACTATCATAAGTGTCAATATTTGACCTAAATGAATAAATGATTTGATTTTGATTTTCTTGCCCTTTTTGTCGGCTTCCGTAGCCTTGGGCGCCTTGCTATTTTTCCCGACGAACTGCTACTCTTTGGCAGCCGTCGGTTTAGTGAACGGCGGTTTGGAAGCCACTGCACTGTAAGACGCGGCTGTTTACCCTGCTTCTCCTTGGTCCGGAGACCTGTGAGCTGCGGTGCGGTGGCGGTGGCGTGGCGAATGCGTTAGCAGGTACAGCTGAGGACGCTGCCCCTGGTTTTTCTGGCGCGGGGGTTGATGCCGTTGCCTGTGACATGTGATCGACCTCCTCTTGCAAGCGATAATTCTGGGCCTGACGCGCCAAATTCTCCTTCGTGGCATACTGCCTGCTCGACTCCGACACTGCCAGTTTGACGTTCCTGGCAGCGTTTTTGAGGGACTTTATAAAGGTCACCCTTGAGGTGACCGGATTTGTCGGCCACCTCCACCACTGCCTAGTGGTGAATGAGGATGGTGTCCGCCAGCTGGATGGTGAATTTGTCCTTAGGGTCATTGTCTGACACTTGCTAAAACTGGGCGTGCTTCGACCCTCCGCAACTATGCTATGCAGTCAATACGGCTGGGCTTCTTGCCCCCGATCTCCTCGGGTTTGAGCTTCTCGCCTCTCCCACTTACATCATTTGGGTTCGTTTTCAAATTTATATTATCCAAACAGTTCCCGCGAGTGTGGTGGCAAGTATCGTTCCACCGAGGTAGAGGCCCCATAATCCGGTGACCCTTATACTACTGGAGGGCGGGAGGTGTCCCAGTGGCCGCAAAGCGAATGAACTCTGACCACGCAAGGCCCCTAAAGGAGGCGCCACTGCTGGAGTTACTCGGGATTTTCACAGAGGTGGTCTCCTCGCGACCCAGCCGGTTAAGGCAAGGCCCTCGGTCAAGGATGGACGATTTACGATAACCGACGGTTGACGAGGGCGGCAGCTCGGGGCAGTGTGAGTGCCTACTGAGCCGTCCTCCCACTGACGGCTCACCTGTCCCGCACCTGTGTCCTCTGCAAACAGAGGGACACGCGCAGTATTTTTTTAAGCAGACAAGATGCAGACCCAAGAGAGGAAACTGGCCCGGGCTATAGCCCTTCTAGCCCTAGGGTAAATACACCCCTGCAAGGAAAGATTTGTTAAATCTTTGTGTCAAAGGTGTCATACTAAGCGAACTTTATCCTTGGTATGAATCTTTACCTGTTAGTAACGATGTGTTGGATAGGCTATGTGAGCCTGACGTCACTTAGCTCGAGGAAGAAGAGGAAAATGATGTGGCTACATCATTAATGTTGTTCTATTGATGATTTTGTAACGTGTTCTTGTTCATTATGTTTTAATTAGGTTTTGTATACTTAAAGACAGTTTTTTTTTCAATAAATGTTGCCTAAGAATGTTGTTTTACTTTTATACTTTTCAACTGATAGGACACTAGTTTTAAATTAGGCAATAAATTAATAAATAAGCAAAGTCTATTTAGTTGGGTATTTTATTTAGACATAGTTATGTAAAATATGTTTTACTCCTAAAATAACTAACTGATTTTAGTTACTAGTATAATATTTAAATGCTGATGCGAAAACTAACTAACTACATGTGAAAAGTAACTAAGTGACAGATTAATAGGAAAACCTTGGGGTAAAACAAATTATCCTTTACAGTTAATAATTTATATACTATTTTCGTGGTTTAATACATATAACATATACTTAATTAATATATCTTCAAAACAAAACCTTTCATGCATCGATAACTAATCTCCAAAAAAAGTTATATTTTTTTTTGTCATTTAAGACATAAAACACCTCGTATCTCAAAATCACTTAAGTGTTAGTTAGTGATTTTTCGCTCTACGGGGACGAAATATGTGTATGTGTGCAGTACTGCGTGGGCGTGGTGTGCCTGGCGCTGAGCGAGGTGGGGTACGGCGCGTGGATGGGCGCGTCGCTGGCGGCGTGGTGGCGCAGCGCGCCGCAGGCGGAGCTGGCGCGCCGCGGCATGGACCTGCTGCACGACCTCAAGCCCGCGCTGCTCGCCGTCGAGCGCTACCGCGACATCGCGCGCCCGCTCTACGACATGATCGAGGCACGTCCCGCGCCTGGCACGCATCACGTAATGATATCATGATATGACCCGTCGAGCCGAGGTGTCGTAACGTAGTCACCCTGTTACAGGAGGTGGAACGTGAGGCGCCCAACAACGCGTTCGTTATCATCGTGTTCGGCGTGCTCGGCATGGTGCTGCAGGTAACGTCATCTCTCACTGCTCTCACATTAGTCAGTAGTCACTATTATCTGCAAGTGGTCGTCATTAACCGGGTGTGACACGAATGCGAGTCCCGGAGGCTGATCGTCGGTATCGTTTCCAGGTGGCAGCGTTCATAATGGCGCGGCGGCTGGCGGTGCGAGCGCGCGCTGCGGGCGGCGAGGCGGCGCTGGGCGCGGGCCGCAAGGAGCGCGGCGCCTGCGCAGTGCCCGCCGCCGACGACGACAGCGACGCCGCCGACCACGACCCGCCGCCCGGCTGGCGCAAGAAGGCCAACCTGCGCATGTACACCATCCTCGACAAGATTTTCTAGCAGGTGCGTATCCTTCCTACCGCTTTCCCGGCACGGTACGTACTCATTTAGGTACTTCTATAGAGACCTGAGAGGAATTGATCACGAACACGATGCAGTGTCCCTTCCCCGCTTTCAAAAAAAATTTCAAATGTTAATGAACTTATTCGTTATTTCAGGACGAGACCGGTGGCGGCGGGACCCCAGAGTCGGCGGCGCGTGTTCGCGCCGCGGCCGCCACTCGCGCGCGCAACACGCGGCGCCGCGGCCGCGCCGGCACCAAGCGGCGCCCGCCCACAGCCGCGCCCGCCCCGCCCCGCGACCCGCGCGACCTGCGGGACGCTCGCGAGCTGCGCGCGCCCTGCGACCTGGCGGAGCTGCGCGACCCGCGGGACGTGCGCGAGCCTCGCCTGTCGCGCGACGCGGCGTGGGACGCGGTGCAGGCGCAGCTGCGAGCTCGCGCCGCGGCGCCGTCGGCTCCGGCGGCCGCGCTGCTCATCCTGCACACGGAGCTCTAGCGCGCTCTCGTCGGAGCGACGCTCAGACGCGTCTAGAAGCCTCGTGGGCGCGGCGGCGAGGCGCCCGCGGCGGCCCCGCGCGGCGCCGGCGCGGTCTCCTCGCCGCCGCGCCGCCCTAGTATGTTAAGCAGACTCGTGCGATCGTAACGTATCTGTAGAGTCTACCCGACACTAGCCTTCCACTCGTAATGTCTACCCATATCTGATAAGTTTCTAAGATTGTTTTCTATTAAAACGATTAACGAACACAGACTGCCATATTATGTAGTAGTTAACATATTCCTAAGTGATTCCCTAGCACGTAAGGTTGAGTATATAAATATTATGTCGAGTGGGTCGCGGAGGGGAGTGCGACGCTCGTTGTTGTTCCATGTATTCCTACTTAGCGATTAGTATAAAGTTAATACGAGACGGTGCGTAGTTAATATCTCTAACAGACTATATTTTTTAAACGTATGTTTTGTAGTATTTTGAGTACTGACTTCTTGCCTTGTAGCGAACTTATCGAGAGACGCGGTGCTATACGACGCAAATATTATCCGACGCACTTTATACTTACGGACTGTATGTGTTCCGCGGGAGTGAGGCTCGCCGGGCGCTCGGCCGCGCGGTCCGTGCTCCGGCCAGCTCCACGTCCTGTCCTGTAGTACTGATATATCTGTATATCTGTATACCCGATGTAATGTGATACCGTGTTGCTGTGATTTGTGTTAAACTACAGGAATGATCGTTGTAGCATGGTTGTATTGGTTGTATCGTACGTAGTAACGTTATTATGTCGAGTACGTATGTGTACGCTCGTGTACGTATGTACGTAGATGTGAGGTTGGGCGGGGCCGCAGTCGACGTTCTTTAGTACTTCTGGTGCCAAATAGTGTTAAGTGTGTTGCGGCGCGCGGGCCCTACACCCGGTACAGTCGGTAGACAATACGTACCTACATATGTAGTAGCGGCGCGCCCCGACTAGACAATAAGACAGCGATACGCACAACGCGCATTGTTCACACACGAATATTGACACGTTCAAGCAATAAAGTGATATTTTTGTACTGACTCGTTTTATTACTGGAGAGTACTCACCAGTACTCACCAGTAGCCACTAGTAGCCACTAGCACCCTGCCGCTCCTTACACCTCCCTTGTTCCATAGTTCAAATGACTGCTGAAACTTTCTTGCTCCCGAAGTGCGTGCTCACTGCGTGTGATGAATGTGTTGTTGCAGAACAAGCTAAGTTTAACCTGCATAAGTATACATATGCATTATGCAGGCACGCCGACCGCTTCGACGCCAAGTCACAAAAGCAAACACATCTACACAACTCTCTGTATATTATGATGTGCCTGACGTGACTATGAAATTAAAACATGTTTTCATAGAACAAACAATAATAATCGCTATCATCGCTAAGTCATAGATGCATTATGTTAGACTTGTTTAAGCTAGTCGATATCTCTTAGAGATCCAATTCTTGATTCTCTTACTAGGAATGTAAAGTGTCCACCTCTGACTTGGGCACGATGCGAGTATCTGTTCCGAACTTGGACTAAAATGATCTATACATATAACTATGATAGCCAGTTGTTTGCTTAGGTAACATAGCAAAAGCTCTGCTTCATTTTGAATCAATTGACCGTGAGTGAGTTGTACAAAGATCTACATCCCAGTGATGTGGTCCAGTTGCTGCAGCTGCTCAAGTGTTCATAGCAGCCACATCCATAGAGCAGTCGTCGTCGGAACAATTTCAGAAGCAACGTATTAATTCATAGTATGGTGAGTAGTTCACCTAGTCGCGTACGGATACGACTACCGCGGGGAAGTCTCGGATTCGATTCTCGGAACAAGCGATAAAGATATTCTGTGCTTCGCTGTTTATAAATTGCCTTAAAGAGCACTTAAATACGTTAATTTTTAACAGTTCGGCTCTGTTCTAGAGAAAAGTGTTGTATGGGAGTGTACCTGACTACTGTCCTACTATGACTGCCTCTGTGGCACAATATGTCCCGGGTTCGAATCCTGGGTCGAGCTATAAAGTCTTTTCTGGGATTATCAGTTAAGAATTACTCTGAGATTGCCCGGAGACAGGAAGTTGAGGTCTCGTAGATTTCCGTGCCTCGGAGAGCACGTACAAACGTCGGCCCCGCGTCTGACCTCTCACTGGTCGTGTTGATTATCCCTAGCCGTCTCACCGGCCTATGAGAGTGAACAACTAGAGTGTACCTGAGTATTGTGCACACACTTGGACACTATAACACAGTCCTGCAACGTTGGTCAGCTTCAATGCCCTGGCCGGTTATCGGACGGGAGGACATCAGCTCTGTACACATTTACTATTCTGATACCAGGTTATTAAAATGTACTGCTACATATTATTTACTAAACATAAGACCTAAGTGAGTGCGCGGAGACAACTGCCGCGCCGGACTATCGCAGGCGTGCGCCGGACTACACAATATTGTAGCGTTAGCAGTGTCTACAATAACAATGACGATGTAAGCATGATGAAGTAGCTGCCTCTGTGGCGCGGTCGGTAGTGTATCCGACTACTGACTAGTGCTGACCACGAGCTCCCGGGTTCGATTCCCACATAGGACTAAGTGCTTTTGATCCCTTTTGTAAATAATATTAGATTATTCTCAATAGTTGTCCGGAGAATGGTAACGTGCGTAATCGTACGGGGCCACAATAGCAGTAGCAATAGGGTAGCTCTGTATTGCATGAATTTGCATGGGACTATTATATCATTGTTAATGGTGAAACGCGGGTGTATTTCTTGGAATACCGTTGCCTTTCTGCACGTGTGGCGCAGTGGTTAAAGTGGTCACCTCGCCACGAGTGACGACGCGTCGCTATCGTCGGTGACTAAGTACTAACTAGTAATGCCTACTGTTACTGTAAAACTCTAAATATGGTAGTTCGTCAATATCCTTAAGTAATACCTACTTACGCACGTATCGTTCAGTACCTAATGCTTGCTAATTATTTGTTTCTTTGTTCCAAAAAGACATATTTACCAGGCTTATTTATAGTACCTAAACTTGTGTCGCGTGTACTTTTGCATAATACACTACAAATAATACTCAAAGTACTGTAACATTCAACATATTCATTTTTATATTTAGTTATGAAACACCGAGTAAGTTGGTCGATATGACATTGGTTAAGTATAGTATTGGTCCCAGGAACGAACCATGTGAAACGAATACCTCATTATAATACAGGTATGTAAATACAGGTGCTTGTCTCTGGACAAACTGTGAGAGTGGTTTCTGCTTGTCTTCCAGGTGTGAGGAAGCAGCACGAACCACGTAGTTGTAGCTGTTCATGATTCATCTCATTGATGCGCTATACATGCTCTAAAGCTCTGCTGTCATCTGCGAGCGTGTAAGTGCGGTATCGAGCAACGCCCGGTTATCTGCATATTGCCCATTAAGAACTCGTTAAATAGAGCAGTATTAAAATCACATGGGAGACTGGCGCCTTTAGATAGTTAGCCGGCTGCCGATGGTACTAGGAAATCCACCCTCTGAGTGCGAGAAGCATCTGACGACAGCATCTTCCTGAGACCGCGTGACACTCGACGATAACGCCGCCAACTCAGTGACGATCTTCACACAACTTAGTGCTGCTGCCAGTGTTGGCACCTGTGACCCGTGACGTCGCACACGTCGCACATGTCGTCTACGTCGCACACGTCGGACACATCGCTCTCGCCCGCGCTTCATATCGTTTTACTATCTGATAAGCATACGCACGACACGCAGTTTTTAATATTTCATTCAATTAACTGTTAGTTAGTAAGTCTGCTAAGAATAAACGAGCGGGTGTCGGCCGATGGCTCCGTGATTGTAAACTACAGGATAATGTATCTCGTTACGCGTGTTGTGTTATTGTAGGTACCTATATTCACTAGACAAACGAAAAATATTGCGTATTCAAATACGATTTAGGTATAACATTTAGTTTCATTCCCCTTTAAATGGTGATATAATTAATAAATATTAATTATTACTAGCATTGTATTTTCATAATAATAAAGTTTTAAGTTCAGGAAAATATGGTTTATCTGGCACTAAACGAACTCTTTGTGACTCACATGGTAGCTTATATATAGGTAGCTAAATTTGAGTGGATATCAACAGTGTAACAGCAGTGACAGCAGGGAGCGCGCAGTTGCGGTCCCTCGTCGTCGAACTATCTGGTAGGTCGGCACCGGTCGGCTCCGCTCGCCAGCTGATAACGCTGATAAGATACGCTCGTACACGATATTAGTCAGCGTCTTATCATCGCGTGCGCCGCCGATACCAGCTTTTTTATTGTGAACACGAGATAATGATATTTACTCGTCATATAGTTTTCACCGAAATTCGACACCTGAATAATATTGTCGTCGCGTGTGGACGCAGGATGCTAACGCAGTGAACCGGCACGAGTGCTGATGTTGGTGCCGCGCGCGCCCTCCGACATGCGCTGTGGCTGCGCCGCGCCGCTGCTGGCGCATGTCAACCTGCTGCTCACGGTGAGTGTTGCCCCGCGCGGCGCGGCGACCACCACCGCCAAGTTAACGACCGGTGTGAGTGACGTGGGACCGTGTGGTGTTGCAGCTGTACGGGGGAGCGTGCCTGGCGACGGCGGCGCGGCTCAAGTGGGACCCCAGCACGTACATCGCGCTACGCGAGCTGCTGCCCACCGAGTACCGCGCGCTGGCGGCGGCCACGACCGCGGGCGGCGCCGCGCTGCTGCTGCTGGCGCACCTCTCCGTGGCCGCGCTGCACGCCTCCTCGCGCCGCACCTCCCGCCTGCTACTCTACCTCGTCAGTAACTGATCTCTATCATAACAACGCGCACTTTAAGCTATCTCATCACGCAAATGTAATATATCGTTTCCTCTGCGTCACATCGTCACAAGTTAATTAGGTCAAGGTCTCTAGTCAAACGTTCTGCCTGCATCTAGGCGTGTCTGTGCGTTGGCATACATGTAGGGATACATTCGGGCAGAGACTTAGTGTTTAATGCAGTTTGCAATAACGCGTGTGTGTTCAGTACGCAGCGCTGATGACGGTGGTGATGGTGTGCGAGGTGGTGGGCGCGGCGTGGCTGGCGCTGCGCATGCTGGACTGGCTCGGCTCCGACGCGGCTCTGCAGCTGCGCGAGGCGCTCGAGCTGCGCAAGCTCGTCCAGCCCCTGCTCAAGTTCTTAAGTCGCTGGTTCCCGCTGCCCAAACACCTCGAGGCTCTCATCAAGGCGAGTTTACCTACTGTTCATTTGAAGTCATACTTTAAACGCTTCAAACTGATGAATCATGAGCCGCATTTCGACTGCGTGTGAATAAGTGGTGTGTGGTGCAGGAGGCGGAGGAGGACGCGCCGCGCAACCTGTACGTGATCGGCGCGGCGGGCTTCGTGCTGGCGCTGCTGCAGCCGCTCGCCACCGGGCTGGCGCTGTGCACGGCGCGCGCGCGCTCCCACCCGCTGCCTCACTCCGCCGCCCTCGTCGAGCACGCATACAGGTAACTATCATCTCCACACAGCGATCACCTCCACCACAAGCACCCACAACCAAGGGTTGAGTTGATGGAGCTCGACACTCACTCGTGTTGTAGCATGTCATTGTGCAGGTTGTTAAGATGGCCCTTATTGATTGTATTGAATAGTAAGTTGATCCCCTGTGACTGCTGTGATGGCATGCCGCGGCGCGAGTGAGTCGCGAGCTGAGCACTGTGTGTTGCAGCGGGCGGGGCGCGAAGGGCGCGCGGCCGCCGCTCGCCGCTCGCTGCGTCACCTTCGTCGTCAGGATCTGCTATAGGGAGAAGCCGCCGTGGGCTCGTAACGCTCGCATACACGCAGGCTGATACGTTTTCTGTCCAGCTCGCCGGAGCCGCCGACGACGCCGCTGCTGAGCGGCGAGAAGGCTCAGCTGCGCACCGCCTACAAGAACGGACGCATCGTGGTTGTGTCGCCGCCGCCGTTGCCGCCGCGCTCTTGACCACTCTGACCATATCATGTGCATTATTGTAACTACGCAAACACACATATCTGTATACTTAATATATTAATTATAGTGTACCTAGTGCTTTATGGAAGCTCACGCTAGTGTTTGTCAGTCAGTAGTGTTAGTGTACACTGTACGTATTCGACGTCCGCGTGTCGCTCACTGGCGGTCTGAGCGCGTTACGTGCAGGAGGCTCGCTACACACATATTCGGGTATCATCATCATTGAACAACAAACCTGTTTCTAAGCAATTAAAGCACGTGTTCGGCTTGTGCCGGTCGGGTCATTCATTCGGCTCAACAAATCATTCGATTCGATTCTGACCCGTAATAGCTGCTCAGGTTTTCACTTATTTCTTCAACGTATGGGTGTAGGGTTAGGGTTTAATAATAATGTAACAAACAAAAAAATAACATTGTTGGCTAATTGAAAAAAATTAAATGTCGCACATACTAAATAATAAAATAATGTAATCAAAACTGAATCTCTCTGTACAAACAACCAAAGTACATAAAACGGTGCGGCAACGTCGCGTGCGCCGCCCGCCCAATAGCAGAGTCGAGTATCATATGACTCCTGAGCCCGGTCAACGAACTTTACTTGAGTTGTTTATGTACAGGCTGTGGAAATTTTGTAATAAAGTTATTTGTTAATAAGTCGGTAATTAATAATAATAATACAAATGGTTGTACTTTACATAACTAAGGACCTCTAGCCCTACCCATACGTTGAAGGAAATAAGCCATTGCAGTGGCTCGTTGTATATAGACAGATTTTAGCCAACGGATGGGCTGATTCACGCCGATTCGAATATGTGTGTAGCGAGCCTAGGACACGCGTGACGCGCTCTACTTACGAGTATTGTATATTATACGTAGCATAATATTTCATGTGAGTCATGTAACAGTATTAGGTGATTGTGTTAACATTACTATTGCTTTTATGTTGGTCGTTGACTGAAAATACATTCGATTATGTATTGTAACTTAATTATGTAAGTATAAGTAAGTAATATAAGTGGGTTAAGTACAAGTTAGAATGGGGATGTCACTCGGTACAGACGGTACCTCCCTCTCTTAAGATAAGAGCGAGTCAATCTCAGCGCAAGTCTACTGAGATTTCATAATTATAGCTTGTAGCTCGAAATATTGCATTTGAAGATTATATTCATATTTAGCACCGACAGTGCGAGGCGACGTTTGTAAACAGAAGTGTCAAGAGAGACTGCTGGAGAATGTATTGTCATTAAGTCCAATTCTTAAATGAGTCAATTGTAAAACGAATCTTTTGCCCCAAAGACCCAGGTTCATTGCTCGATTTAAGGTGAAGTGAGAAAGAGACGTTTTATCTGGTAGGCTTTAGGTTCACGTCCCCGGTGAGGCGGCGTGTCGTGCTTCTATCTGTGGCGTCCGCTCACGTGCGGCGCGGTGCCAGGTGTGCCCTGTGTGTATACTAAGTGTCGAAGTTGTATAATTAAACTTCCGTACTGTTCATTTTATTTACTTAAGTAATTGTAATTTAATAAATAATAATTACTGAATAACTGTGGGTATTTCTTGAACATAATAGCTAAGATAAATAGGAAGATTGCTAGGTGCCCGAGGAACGATGTGACTAATTCAACCCATTAACTTGTGTACGTCAGTGCTCTCTTCCTGAGAGAGCTCTAGCTGCACGTGGGACGCCCGCAACTCACATGAGCCTGAACATTGCGGGGACTTAGGGAGGCGTCAGTGAAACGACGAGGTGATGAATAGTTCAACATTTATTTATAATACACATGAAATTGAAAGTGCGGGTGGTGCGCGGCCCGCGCTCGCCCCGCGCCCGCCCCGCTCCCGCCCCGCGTGGAGGCGAGTGAGGCGACTTGCAGCTGCGGGGCCGCGCGCCGCCGCTGCTCGCTACAGACTGTGCAAAAATATATAACTGGTGCCGGCGCGGACGTACGCCTCGCGCACTCGTAGTCTTTACAACAAACCTCATGTATACATATAGCTATCGTTATAAGAATATCTATTACATTATCAACAAAATAATACATCACAAGTGAGGCGCCCCCCCACACCCCGGCGCACCCCTCCCCCCGGCCTCACGCCCTGATATGACAACACGATCAACTAAACACGCCATATATTACATTCTCACTTATCTATGTATGTATAGCAACAGTCAACGCCGGCCCGGGCGCCGCCGGAGCCGGCGACGTCGGGCCGACAGTCTCGCGACACATTCACACGAGTAACAAAGCAACGATCACCGCTACGATATACGAGTATTTATAGTATAGTAACATGTACGAGCTAGTGCCGTCGGACAGAGAGATAACAACGATGGCGGCCGCCGCCAGCGAGCCTCCTTCTCAAAATATATTTGTACATAGGACAGTGGAGAATACATCTGCGGGAAAATACGTGGTAGTCGATGAGAGCGCGTCGTTTATCTGTAGGCGGGCGCCGACTGCTCCGCCAGGAACGGGTTGTTGGGGCGCGGCGCCGCCTGCCCCGGCACGCTCAGCTCGCTGGCGCCGCTGTAGCTCTGCGGAGCGGAGGACACGTCAGTGGGGTCTGAGGGTGAGTGTCGGACCTACCTCCTACCTCCGAGCGTTACCTGCGTGGCGCCGTACTGGTCGTGGTGGGCGAGGTCGGCGAGGCGCGTGGACGACAGCGCGCGCGGCAGCGGGTTGGAGGGCACGCCGTGCGGAGCCAGCACGCCCGCCTCGGCCACGGCGCGCGCCTCCTCGTCGGCGCCGGGGCCGCCCGCGCCCGGCACCGTGTCGCCCTCTCCGCGGAAGTTCACGAACGCGAATGCGGCTAGCACCACGGTGCAGAGCAGGCCGTACCCGGCGAACGTGCGGGTCGTGCCCCACTTGGCGACCGCGATGCCTCCGATGACCGCGCCGCAGCCGCGCCCCAGACCGTGATGTAAACCTGCGCAGACAGCGCGCTGTAGCGTGTGGACGGTAGGCATGAGTCGCGAGGGGACGTACGTGCGTACCTTGCAAGACGCCCTGTGCGGAGGAGCGCAGGCCGGGCGGCGCGCCGTGAGCGATGTAGGAGCAGCACGCCGCCCACACGGCCGCGTGCGTCACGCCCTGCACGAACTCGAAGGGCAGCACCCACCAGGGATCGCTCAGCCACGCGATGTACAAGAAGCGCAGCACGTTGCCCGCCAGCCCCAAGCACAGCACCTGCCCGACACGTACCGTGCACTCAACCATTATACTTATCACTTTTTACAACTCTCAAATAATCTCAATGAAGTCGGATTCATCTGAAATCTTAAACAGCCTACCTATTCAAGAATCTTATATTTTACGATTTTGCTGTAAACTGCGTAAGGTCTACTGGGGGTTTGTTAGTATTTTTAATAACGTTTATAGTTTATTTCAAAATTCGAGCGACGCCGTTGATAGTACATTTCATACAATTACAACAGAGTTGAACACAGTCTGTGACCGTCTGACAAACAAATGATGCAAGTACCGAGAGGAAATAAAACCAGAATACCTTCACGTGTCCCATCTGCGTGATCAGCTTAAAGCTGAAGAAGTAGGCGAATATCTCGGAGATGTGGTTGATGACGGACGCCACTCCGAACAGCGTCGGGGAGCCGCCGATGTCCTGAAACAGCGACAATAAGTGAGATGAAGTGTGTGCTTACTCCGAGCGAGCGAGCCGACGCGACGAGCGAGCCGCGGCGCACTCACCTGCAGGTGCCAGAAGAGGAAGGTGAATATGAGGCCGATGCCGAAGCCCATGAACCAGGCGACGAGCAGGAACGAGGCCGCCTTGACGTTCTGGAACTGGCGCAGCACCGTCACCCACTCGGGCATCTCGCGCGTGGTCTGCGCGAACACCTTGGCGTGCTCGAGCGGCGGCGCGGCGGGGCGCGGCGGCGCGCCCGTGTCCAGCCCCGGCAGCTGCAGCTGCTCCGCCAGCTGCTGCTGCAGCTTCTCCTCGTGCGTGGGCTCGGCCGGCGCCGCCGGGGCCGCCACCTCCACCGGCGCGAACTCGTACTTGAACCGGATCTGAAGCACCATTAACGCACTCTCCTATATATCAGCGCTACTTTCACTCAATAAACAACACGAAAAGATACTAAAAGTCGTACATATAGTCACATTATTTTATCTAGGTCACGGTCATTACATAAACCTTGCAACTTATGCCTTATTCTGGTGATTATTTAGTTAGTGTGATGTTACAGTGATCGATACGTGTGTGGAATATGATACAGGTCGTTGTGTGTACACTCGTAGACGTTACCTGCGTGGCGGTGATGAGCGCGGCGCCCATGAGAACGGAGAAAGTGGCGAAGCAGATGGTGTAGTTCTTCTCGTAGCGCTGCGGTCCGCCGCACGGGTGTGAGCTGAAAGCCGTGCTGTGGTCCAGCGCGATGCCCACGAAGAACATCGCCAGCCCCCAGCCCAGCGAGCCGAACATGCGCTGATGCCCGTATCTGCGAAACACGCACGCGTCAATACGTAGGTCCGTGCATCGTAGAGCCGCATGGCACAGCGACGCAGCATGTAGTGGCTCCTACCTGTCGGCGTCCTCGCCCAGCAGCGTGATGACGGCGGAGTCAGCGAGCGTGATGGCGGGCGCGCTGAAGAACTCGCCGATCACGACGAGCAATAGCAGCAGGAAGAACGTCTTTTGAATGTCCGGCGTGCGGTACACGATGAACGAGTGGAGCGGCGTCACCCAGTCCTCGTTCAGCTTGGGGTTGTAGTTGAGCGCGTCGCTGACGGGCAGCGGCGAGCCCTCGCGGCCGGCGCCCGAGGGCCCGCGGAACGAGCGCGGGCCCAGCTCCCAGCCGCCGTCGTCGTAGCGCGGCTCCGTCAGGTTGTAGGCCGTGTTGTTGAGCGGCTTCACGCACGACACCGCCGACGGCTGCACCCAGCTCAGCGGCAGCGTGAACACGATCCACGCGCCCAGGGACGCCAGCAGCAGCGTACGACCCTTCTGCCAGCGGTCCGCGAGTCCCCCCCAGAAAGGCGCCGATAGAAACTCGACGAAGGGGCGCGTCCCGATGAGCAGCCCGCACTGGCCCGCGTTCATACCCATCTGCTTGAAGTACACGCCCATCAGCGGGAACAGCGAGCCGAAGGCCGAGTAGAAGAAGAAATAGAAGGTCTTGACGGTGAGCAGCTCGGGGTCGACCGCCCCCGCGCCGCACATCAGCTCCAGCAGGTCGCTGCGGCCGCGCACCTTGTTCGTCGCATCCTTCGGCGCCGGGTACCTGCCGGCACACCATACCCTCGACTCAACCCACTCATTCACACGAAAACACAGAACACCTCACTGTGGCGCCCCGCTAACCAATACATGCTTACTGCTTACTTGCTCAAAGAATTGAGGACAACACAAGCGAGTGCCAAATTGTTTGACAGAACGAGGCAGCGCAACGTTGTAACGATTCTTTAATAAGATATAGTACCTAGTACTACCTAGTAGTGGACATGAGATGAAGAGCCTGCATTGACGATATGACGTCACACCTCCCTCACATAATACGAGTATATTCGGAATCGGGCAATGTTTTAAACATCCAATAACTGTTTGACTATCTGATTATATAGACGGTTATAAGTAGCGACAAGGGACTGACGTATCTTCTCTGTACCCTAACAACAAAAGTAGACTAATGCGTAACTGTTTTGGGTTTAACATCAATCACTTACTTTCTTAAAATGCTTTCAAATCCAGCTAATATATATTAAAACCACTCGCACTTACAAATTCGTTACTAACACTATGTTGAACATCGGTTCCACGAGTAGATGACATAATGATATTGTACATAACGGTCATTTCAATGTTATCCCTTTTCCTAGATTGTACTAATTCCATGTATTAAAATACACGGAACATTTGAAATTCATACTCTACATGTTGTATCGCTGAGGTGAGCGAGTAGAGGTAGAGCGAGTAGAGCGAGTGAAGCAAGAACGAGACGGCGTCGCGGAGGGTCGGCTCTACCGGGACTGTTATGTGATGTGAACAACTGCGACACTTTGCTACCGAGCCCACGAGCCACGAGCGCCTCGCACACGCCGAGGTGATAGCTGCGTACTTCGCTAGCTCGACAATGATGTCAACACAACAAACGGTATCGACATAATACATAACATTCACGTTCATCCATCTTACCGCCATCGCGCCACCTACATCTTGTTGTACCCCAATAGTGGGTACGTATCAATACGTAAGCGCTAGCTGCTATATCGATTATAACAATGTTATCTTGAGCCTAATTGTGCTGAAGTGTCCTTCGATGAGATTAGATTATTCGGTGACGGAGGAAGCGAGCGAGTACGTCCTGCCGCCTCCTCCCCTGGCTGGCTCCGCTCCGCCCCGCCCAAAATAAGGAAAACATCATCGATTACGAGCAACAGAAAATTTCGCGTTAGTGTGGTGGCTCTACTCGAGCGCACGCTCACTTCCTGGCCGGCGTGCACCGCCGCGGACTGCGCGGCGAGCGCGTCGAGGCGAAGGACTCGGGGCTGCGCTCGTGTGGCGAGCGCCAGGGAGCGCCAGGGAGCGCTAAGGAGTGAGGCAGTTATGTAAGGCGGGCGCGTGGCGGAGCTGTGTGGGGTCGCACCTGGAGGTGTCCACCTCGCCGTACTCGTCGGGGTTGACGAGGGGGCGCGCGGGCGGCGCGGCGTGCGCGGGGGGCGCGTCGCTCTGCGGCTCCATGGCGCGGCGGCGGCGGACTGACGCGCGGCACTCGGCCCGCGCTCCACGTCGATACGCGCCGCTGGCCGCCCGCCGCCCGCCGCCCGCCCGCCCGCGGCGCGCGCACCCTGCGCGCTCCGTCGCCTCGCTGCGAATCTCCGGATTATACGACGTAAACTTTGTACAGAGTCAGATGTGCTGCCACGAATCGATACTTCAGATAATTAGATCTCCTGTAAATTATGAAAAAGGTTGGCGGCTCGCGCGGACGTGATGAGCTCGTAAATCCTTGCGATGTGTGTCTCGGTCAGCTCGCTCCCCGCCGCGGGGGGGAGGGGCCGGGGCCGCTCGGAGGGCCCCTGCATGTGCTGCTTTGAGCTTTTAATCTTAACCCTTCTACTTGTAAGTGTTAAGGGCGCTCGCGACGCCCACTTTTTTCACTTATGAGTACTAACGGGAGAGAAAGCGCGTTACTCACATTTTTCTAAACAATAAATCAAATAGAATGACACGGTCACTAACATAGCGCTTACATATTAACTTGGTGGTACGCTGACGTACTTGTAAGTGGCACCGGACTTAAGCAGGCTCTGGGCAGGTATTAAGTCTGTGTTACCATTACGTACGATACGATAAACACCTTGCACCGAGTCGAACGTCTCCTCGTTTAACAACATATAACATTAACATTCAACACAACGACAACATACTGCTGGCCATTACTAGCGCCAGCCCAACACAAGTAGGTACTACCTCGAAGTTAACACAAGTACTACCTCGAAGCATTACCAGAATGTAATAAGAACTATGTCCTCCTAGACGAGTCTCAGTTGCGGCGCCAGTTTCATTGAAACAAGCCTACCTTGCTGGACTTTGCTTAAAGTGTGCGCAATAAACGGCGACACTCTGTATTCCCTTAGTCCGTGTTCCCGGATAACCGCCACGACCAGAGAGAGGTCAGGACCGACGGCTCTACTACCTCCACCTACTAACTCCGGGCAATTCACTGGACATTTGTTTAGAATTTGGTAAAGAGAAACTCAGGTAAGGAATTGAACCCCAGGACCGAGCTGCGCGATAGTCGCATAAACTTACACTTACCGATTTATTCTAAAACAGTAATTATACACAGTAGTTAGAACATATTGTACATTATTGGAGATAATTGGACAGAGGCGGTATGGGATTGACGTGCAGAATTAAACTAAACCACGTTTTCATTCACTTTTATTATTAATATGACATGTGCTTAACAAACTTGTACTGCCTAGTGACTAGTGACTAGAGTGTCTGGTGGCAATTGAACGTTACACCAATGTATCTACTATTTATTACATCCACCACGTGCCTCTGAACTAACATCTCTTAAGAGCAGTGTGTGAAGTGTGCGGCCCCACATGATGTGGTAGATGTGGGCCACATCTACGGAGACACGCAGGACACGCAGAACATGTGACCACAAGCTATGATATAATGTTACTAACATGAATAAACAATAAACATAGTCCATCTAATTAACTTACAATCGCGGAAACTTGCGTGAACTCATTCTGAATGTATACCCACTAGCTTTAACTGACTAACTCTTATATCTACTACTAAGAACCTAATAATACCTATACTGTGAAAATATGTAACTTGATTATTTCTCAGGTTATTTAAGGACTTATAACAAGGTGAGTTGCTGTCTGTTGCTCAATACTAACAATCCCATGAACTTCTCCTATGTTAAGAATCACTTATAGTCCATTGAAATGTTACAATTTGAGGGCCGAATATTGCATTTCTTAGAGGACGCAATTTTATTTTTGGAACATGTAGGGGGGGTCAATAGAAGCTTAACTTGAAGTTTGTGGGGTCGCCACCCTTGTCCCCCGGCCGCCATCTTGGAAAAGGGGGTAGAAACACTTTTTTCGCTATATCTCGGAAACTATGCGTCTTACAATAAAATTGTGGAAGCATAATTTGTAGCAAATTAATTTGCCTACAATTATGTTAAAAACTTTTTGTCCTAAATTAACAATTAAAGAAGTTATAAGCAAAATAGTGATTTTTTTTTTACAAAAATTTTCTTTCCGAATCTGGTCTATTTCGGAGCGCTGTTACTGAGTTTCTAATTAATGAAATTAAATAAAAATATAGGGCAAAATTTTCCTCGAAAATTACTCTACAAGATTGGTCTGAGTTATTTTTTTTAATTTATTCATATCAGCTTAGCCTTTTTTCCAAACTATGTTGGAGTCGGTTTTCAGTCTCACCAGATGCAGCTGAATACCAGTGTTTTACATGGAGCGACTGCCTATCTGACCTCCACAACCCATTTACCTGGGATATAAAACGATACCCCTCGTTAAGACTGGTTGTCAGACTTTCAAGCTTCTGAGTACTGTTAACGACTGTCAAATATCTTCGAAAATGACAGCCGGAACCCACAATTTAACGTGCCTTCCGAAACAGGGAGGAACTCGATATGTGTAAGATGGTCACCCATCCACAAAACAACTTCGGCAAGCGTGGCTTAACCTCAGAGATCCATCCGCGCGGCTGTCGTTAAAAAAAGTTATAGAGCAATAAAGAAAATAATTATAAAAAAAATTGCACTTTTTTGCTTATAACTTCTTAAATCGTTAATTTAGGGCAAAAGTTATTAAACATATTTGTAGACAAAATAATTTGCTACAAATTATGCTTTTAAAATTTTATTGTAAGACGCATAGTTTCCGAGATATAGCGAAAAAAGTGTCTCCACCCCCTTTTCCAAGATGGCGGCCGGGGGACAAGGGTGGCGACCCCACAAACTTCAAGTTAAGCTTCTATTGACCCCCCCTACATGTTCCGAAAATAAAATTGCGTCCTCTAAGAAATGTAAATCTCATGTAACATTTCAATGGACTATTAGTGAGTAAGTGAGTTAGTCGGTGATTGTCTGTTAATATTGTTAAGAACGTCATATTGGTCGGAGTCAAGATAGAGCAAAGTCGGTGCATGTTCAGCGGCGCGGCGCGGGCGTGTGCGAGTGCGCGGCGGTGTGGCGCGCGCGGCGCACGCTGGCCGCGTGCATGGAGGAGCGGCGGCGCGACGCCAGCGAGCCCGAGCGCGTGCGCAGCGAGCGCACCGCCTCCTCCGCCTCCTCGTCCGCCGCCGCCGAGCCCGCCGTCTCCTCCGCGCCCGACGCCGCCGAGCCCGCCGACCGCGCCGACCCGGCCGAGCCGCGCGACGACCCGCCCAGCGAGCCCTGCGAGTGAACCGCCGGTACGTTACGTTCGCGTCACTCGCGGAGGCGCGACGGTCACCGAGTCGCCGATCGACTCACCTGCAGCGGTCTCTCGGACCGTTCGAAGCTGAACACGAAACGCAGCTCCTTCCAGAACCGCACGTGGACCGGCTCGCCGTTGAGGCGCGCGCGCCGCACCGCGCCCCACGCGAGGTCGCAGCACGACAGCACCAGGCCCAGCGCGCTGCCCACCACCAGCACCAGGAACAGCCCCAGGAAGTTCATCATGGACAGTTTCTCGCTCTCCCGATCTTCCACTTGCTGGAATTACATAAAAGTACGTGACCGAGGGATTGGAAAGGTGCCTGCATCCCATGCGACATTATATCGTCATATGCGAGGCGGCGGTACCTTGCAGGCGCCGCCGCCGTGCTTCTTCTTCCACCAGGTCTCCTGCATCTCGCGCAGCGTGCCCGCCTCCTGCAGGTTCAGCAGGCCCAGGTTCAGCGCCTGACGGAACGTCGAGTCTGGGGACACATTCACGCGTCTCACACATAAACACATTAAACCGTTTATTTCTTGTTAATAACAATAAGATAGATAATATCAAAAAGAACATAATTGCTAATCTGTCATTGTTAATCATGTATGTGCAAAGACAAAGAGCTACATACAAGTAATTAGAAACGCTACTCACTTTTTTTCATGGCGATGCCGTAACCCTTGCTGTCGAGCAGCGAGCCCACCTGTGAACGATGACGTCACGGTTACAGCAGCTGGATGCAGGGTGAGGGGTCGTGAGAGGTCGTGAGAGGTGGTGAGTAGGTGCGAGACTCACCTTGATGACCTGGCAGTTGCGCTCGATCTCATAGTCGATGGTGGTGGACTCCATCAGGAACGCGTAGTTCTCGGTCATCACTCTGCACGTTCACGCCACATGTCAATTAAATAGCTCAGTATATAAGTAGGTATTAAGTCGCAACTTGCATACAATCAACTGACAATGAACATACTTTTGGATTCCTTCCGGATTAGAGTCGGGCATTTTGTGCTGCTTCATGTGCTCGAACATGTCCCTGTACAGCTTGTTCTCTGAGTGCTGGAACAGCGCACATACGTTACACTTACACGGTCACATACATATGGACATGTGTATGACATGTCCGGTCAGACACAGAACAGTGAACACTCACTTCGAAGAAGGTGTAGGTGGAGCCCCCCGCCTTGGCGCCGTACTCGATCCCGAGCTGGTTGTTAGCGAGGTCGTTCACGCTGTGGATGAGCTCGTTGGGGGACTTCTTGGCGAGCAGCGTGGCGAGGTTGGCGGTGTACGAGCTCGTGATCACCAGCGCGAACACCCACCACACGCTGGCCACCGCGCGCGTGCCGTACGCCCTGCACAGACACGCCGTCACACGTCAGTCACACGTCAGCCGCACGCGACACACGCGACTTACTGAACACACGCCATGACACCGCGCACGAGATACCGACACGGGTGCGATCTCGGAGCCCTGCTGCAGGATGGCGCCGAGGTTGAACCACAGCGCGTTGGCAAGCGTGAACTGGTTTTCGAGCGCAGGGGGGTCATCGATGCAGGGGTAGGGGTTCTGCCACTCCTCGTGGCACAGCCGCCCCACCACGTACAGCAGCAGCGACGTTCCCAGGTACGCGAACCCCAGGCACAGCCACACCTGCGCAGTGCACACCGCCCGTCATACACACACACACACCCGCTCGCTTGCTCGTCGGTCGTGTTAGACAGGAGAGACAGGTCCAAGACAAACTCACGCCGTTGGAGAAGGGGTGCAGGAAGGCGAAGAGCTTGGGCTCGGGCTGCTTGGGCGCGCGGAACAGGATGCTGATGCCGAGGTTCATGAAGGGCGTGGTGAAGTCCACGGCGCGCTCGCGCTCCGCCGTCATCGTCAGGTCCGTGATCGCGAAGTCGATGTGCTGCGCGGTGCACATTCATCTTATATCAATAAAACTACCGCTACTGTTAATAACTTTTATTTAAAACATATTTACAACGAATTAATCTAATTTCAAAAAAGTGCCTAATAATGTTGAATCAAAATTTATACAATTTTAACTAACTTTAAGTACTACCTATGGGGTATTTTTCTCAGACAGTTAATGCGAAGAAATATTTATTTTCAAATACTGTAAAAATAGCCAAGTAGATCGAATAATGTAAAGAACAGTGACCTGGTCCTCCATGAGGCGGCCGAGCATGCCGTCCCACTTGCCGGTGACGTTGTCGCGCGAGCCGTACGAGCCGTTCTGCTCCACGAACGTGTAGTTGAACTTGAGCAGCTCCGCCAGCCGCTGGATCAGCTCGATGCAGAACCCTGCGACCACCGACACGTCACTCTCACGACACCGACACGACACCGACACGACACAGTCACGACACAGTCACGACACAGTCACACGGTGCGCAACAAACCGCTCATACGCACCTTCGTAGCGTTCGTTCCCTGACAGTCGCAACGTGGATTCTTGTTTCATCACATACGGTTTATTCTGGAACACAACATACATTGTAATGTATCACAGACAATGTAATTATCGAACTGTGATGATACATATAGGTTATAGTCGTGTGGTAGGTTATAACAGGCATTCGCGTCTGGCACAAATGTCCAAGAGTTTAAATGTAAGCACATACGTCGTAAAGACATCAAAACCAAGCTTGCTCGCCTGAAGGCCTAAGTCTGCCTGGTCACCAAAGAAGGATCGTGCCCAGTGGTGGAATACGGATGATCTTAATTAAGTTTGTTAATCAATAAGTCTGTCGCACTGACACATACCTCAGCGATGAGCACGGTGAAGGTGCGGTTGACCATGGAGTCGGGCGGCGGCGCGGCGGCGGGCAGCTCGGCGCGGTGCCACGTGAGGCCGGCGCCGGGCGCCCACTGGCCCGCGCGCTGCAGCGCCCCGCCGCGCGCCAGCTCCACCACCTGCAGCTGCAGCGCGCGCCGCCCGCCGTCCGCCTCCCACGACACCGCGCCGTGCGCCGGCGACTCCCACTCCTCCTGCACCGCACTACGTGTATGTCCGTGATCGCACGTCTCGCCGCCGCCTCCGCTCTCGCAGCTCACTCACCGAGCGTAGGTAGTTCAGCAGCGTGTCGGCGTGGAAGGCGCCCACTCTGACGTCTTCGTCGGCGGGTATGTCCGGCAGGTTGAGGCGGCGCCACGCCTGCGCCGCCAGCGAAGCGCCCAGCTGCGCCAGCAGGAGCGCGGTGGGCGGCGCCGCGACCAGCTCCTCGACGTCCGTCGCCGCCTCGCCCGCCTCCTCCTTGTAGTGCAGCGCCCACTCCGCCACCACGGCGGCCACGTCCGGTGACTCCGGGTCGAAGAGTCGAAGACCTGACGAGAGTGCTCCGTCACGTGGTGCGGGGTGTGAGGGGCGAGCGCGGGGGAACGCGGCGGCCGTACTCACCGGTGATGTTGGCGCCCCCGTGGCTGTAGTCGGCGAGCGCCTGCGTGTGCAGGTCCAGCGACAGCGCGATGTACGAGTGCCGCTCCGACAACATTCCCACGCGCTGCGCCGCATCTAGCACGCGCACCGTGCACTCCGCAGAGCACCACACTATGAAGTTCATCGACCCGGACTTCTTCAAGACCAGCAACAAGTTTCTACAAGTTATAAACAATATCAGTGTCGGGCGTGTCGGCAGAGGACGGCTTCACTCGTCACGAGAGCGCGCGGTACCTGAGCAGCGCCAGGTCGTCCGCGGGTGGCAGACGCCGCACGAGCAGCGCCGGCGCGTGCTCGTCGGGCGCCAGCAGCGCGGCGCCGCGCGCGCTTCCTTCGTGCAGCAGCACGGCGCGCTGCCACCCTTTCGCCTCGAGCAGCGCCGCGCACGCCTGTACAGTACGATGTAGATAAGTTACGGACACGGTCGTCGCAAAACCGGTCAAAGGGCGGTCAGATCGAAACCTCGGCAATAACTTCAGGATGGGGGAACAGCTCCAGCGCTTCCCAGGTTCCGTTGGCGGGGGCGGGGTCGACGAGGAGCAGCGGCAACGCGACGCGCGCGGCCGCGTCGGCGGCCAGGCGCAGCGCGCGCTCGTCGCCGCCGGCCAGCGCCACGAGCGCGGGCGCGGCGCCGCTGTCGGGCTCGGGCTGCGCCGCCGCCACCACGCCGGCGGGCGGCGCCAGCGCCTCGCCCGGCTCCAGCGACACGACGCGCACGGCGCCCTCGCCGCCCAGCGTCACGCCCGCCATGCTGCCCAGCTGCTGCGCGCGCCCCGGCTGCTCCACCACACCTGCCGCGTCAAACACCATACTACTTCACTTTTGTCACTAAATTTGTGAAATACTTATCTTGGGGTAATTACTAGAAACGAAACAAGATTAAATTTAGGACTACACTACTAGATATATATGTCATACATATATTGTCATAAATATTGTAACAAAGAAAAAAAAATTCTTTTACAGCAAATACCTTTTATTACTATTACAGTGAGTTAGTTTAATACATAAAATATACAACAGTTATAAATATAAAAAGATTATTCGTGGTGGTCTCCATTGGCTGCAATACAGTCCTTTAAACGTTGTGCCCAGATATCAATAGAAACACGCACTCCTTCCATCGGGAAATTCTTCATTGCCAAACGTATGGATTGTTTTAAGAATTCCAAATTATTCTGGCGTTTAGAGCAAGGCGTACTCTCTAAAACTGACCATAAATCATAATCCAGCGGATTGAGATCAGGACTAGACAACGGTAGTCTTCAGTTCAGATGAAGTACAAAACGATCGCTACTAACCAAGACTGCGTGTACCGAGCGTTACGACCCGGTGCCGAGTCTTGTTGCAAAATTCAATTTCATTAATTAGAAACTCAGTAACAGTCCTCTAAGAAATGTAAAACTCATGTAACTTTTCAATGGACTAATCGTAAAAACGACAGATTTCAAACTGAAAAGTAATACATATTTTTGTATTTTTAACTTTAACAGTATTTATGGCCAGACTAAGTAGGTATAATAGTGTAATTAAACATGTCATCGATCACAAACCGATATATTACATTATTGTGTATGTTATGTATGCTGGATTTATAGATAGCCGTGTAACACACAGTTAAGATTAAAACTAAAATAATAATGGTTTGGTGTACATACCGATAGTGATGTCCTGCGCGGTGACGCCGGCCAGGAGCAGCAGCAGTGCCGCCACTGACGCCGCCGACCTCCCTGCGGCGGCACGCATAGTGCCGGTCGTAGTACACACAGACACACAGACACACTAGGTAGCACAGAGCGAGGAACACTCACTGGTCGCGCGCGCTCCTGCAGCACGCGACTCACGCTCACTGAAGGCGCGTGAGGGCGACGCGACGCGCTCTCTCAGCTATTTTGGGACGAGGACGCGTCACTATTTACGCGACACAGACACGTTTATTCTACTTTGTTATTCTTTATTTTTATTGATAGAGCTTTCTTAATTTATAAGCTTAGTTAGCATCGGCGTGATAATATTTCTTCAATTGATACAGCTTATCCTATGTGACTTAAAGATAAACTGCAGGTATGATGTGCCTAATTTCATCAAAATCTATTTTGTTTTCTAAAATTACAAAATTTGTTATTAAAACTTTTGTGGGCGACACACTAAGATCTAAAACATTGTGACAAATCATATCGTGTCAGCGCAGTCATATTAATAGAAGTAGATATATGTAACACATGGTAGAGAATTGGAATAGCGTTAAAAAGCTATTCAATAGTGTCTATAATGTTATGTGTGAGGTCTGTGTGCAGCAGCGCGTCCGGGAGCGCGTGTCGGTGCTGCAGCAGCACGATGACGACGTCGGCCGTGTCCGTCCCGCGCGCCGTGCGGGTGACGCGCGCGCACGCGGCCGCCGCGCACTCGCCCCGCGCCGCCCACGACCACCGCACCGTCTGACAGGCGACGTCGCGACGCGGCGCGGCGGCGCCCGCCCGGTACTTGCCCAGGTGGCAGCGGATGGACGTCGCCGTGAGGAAGTGCGCGCGCGTGTTGCGCTGCGGCCGGCACAGGCACAGCCACACGCGCGGCCCCAGCGCCAGCGCCACGCACGCGCCCGCCGACAGCGACACGCCGGCGCACAGCGCGCACGAGCGCGCCTCGGCCGCCGCGTACAGCGGGAAGAACGCCACCCATATGACGCACGTGGCGTACGCCGCCGCGCCAACCCATCGCGTTTCGTTAAAATTGTGCGGCAGACGCCGGGTGCGCACCGCCAGCGCCACGCACGATGCCAGCAGGACGAGCGCCGGCGCCAGCGGCGCCAACTGCGCCACGGCGTCCTCCCCGCCGCACGCCAGCACGGAACGCGCGCGCCCCGGGTGCAGCAGCCGCGGGCCCGGCGGCCACCTGAGCGCGCTCCACACCGCCACCACCGCGCCCGGCGCGCTCAGCGCTACCCACGTCCACACCTGCGACAATCATCCGTACCGATCCTGCAGTCGACTTCTCGGTCTAATGTCAACGGGTAAAGATAGACGGGTAACGAACGGAATACCTGCGCTCGAGACGACAGAAGTCGCGGGCGCGCGCCCGGGCGGCGCTCGGAGGCGGCCACGAGGCGCGCCACGCGCACGGTGCGCGCCAGCACGGCCGCGTACACGCCGCCCAGCGCCGGCGCCGCCAGCCGCACGAGCGCGCAGGGCAGCGGCGCGGGCCGCACCACCGCCGCCAGCGCCGCGCCGTGGCACACGGCCGCCGCGCACACCAGCAGCGCGCACAGCTCGCGCGACGCGGACTTCACTCCGGGCGTGGCGCGGTGCCGCCAGAACGTGACGGCGCACGTGGCGGCCGCCGCCAGCCCCGCGGCGCCCGCGCACCCCGCCACCGCGCGCGCCCACCCCCCGCCGCCGCCCCACTCCACCGCTGACGGCAGGCACACTGCACAGTGCACGCAGCCTGCTATGTGTTATGTGTTCACTACAGTACCGCGATTCTGTACAACTATCGAGTATCGAGTAACGAGTAGCTATCGAAAAATTTTGTATGAAAAATTGATCAGCGCCCCTAGCGGATTTTCGCAACAACTATGTTCTTCAATGGCGACTTTTTCCACCAAACATTAAAATAAAATAAAATTAAATAAATATTTTTTTTTGCTGGAGCGCACTTAGGAGCTATTCGAAATTCGAATTTCGAAATAAAATATTCTTTCCATTTTTAATTTTAATAAATTATTTTAATAATCTTTATTGGATATTTTTAGGAAGACGAGGCCAACGAGGCCGAAAAGATATTGTCTCCTTTGCCTGCTTCAACGTAGAAAAAAAAAGACGCTGATTCTTTTTTTGTGTTGATAATGTTTCGTTGAACAACATTAATTATGATATTTTTATGTTATTGATTTATTTTCACTAATACCGTTTAAAGTAGACTATAATTATTATTTATGAGAATAATACCTTTCATGATTATTTTTTATCCACTATATAATATATTTAAAATTAGTTTATACACAATTATTACCAATAAAATTTTATTTAAAGAACAAATTTTCAGAACGAAACTTTTTCTCACTTTAAATGTCAAGTTTTCGATACTCGATAGGTCGCGATTCTCTGCCGGATTGCTGCCGGTTTCCTAACGAGTAGCTCGATAGCAATGTATGGTATTCGATAGCGTGACGTTAGAATCGAATGTACTGCACGTTTGGCGCAGTGGTTTAAGCGGTCACCTCGCCGCAATAACCGTAGCGCCGCGTGTGGCGGGTTCGAATCCCACCCGGGACAAATATTTGTGTGATGAGCACGAGTATTTGTTCTGAGCCTGGATGTTAATGTATCTATATAAGTATGTATTTAGAAGTATATAAGTATGTTTATCAGTTGTCTGGTTACCATAGCACAAGCTCTGCTTAGTTTGGAATCAGATGACCGTGTGTGAGTTGTAAAAAAAAAAAAAAAAAAAACGACGACGATACCTATGCCTTTGAAAGCTGTCAGTATATATTCCTTTTAATTCTTTTGAATTTTACTATAAAAAAAATAAAAATAAATATTATTAGACAACTCACACACGGTCATTTGATTCCAAACTAAGCAGAGCTTGTATTATGGTAACCAAATAACTGATAAACATACTTATATGCTTCTAAATATATACTTATATAGATAAATTGACAACCAGGCTCAGAACAAATACTCGTGCTCATCACACAAAGATTTGTCCCGGGTAGGATTCGAACCCACCACACGCGGCGCTACGGTTATTGCGGCGAGGTGACCGCTTAAACCACTGCGCCAAACGTGCAGTTATGGTTAAATTAATTAATTAGTTATCTATGGTTTAATTATTTCCATAGATAAGCGTATGAGCGCGGTACCGGTCCGTCGAGAGTCGGGGCGGTGTCCGGGCGGACAGAGGCGGCAGCCGGGCGCGGGCGGCGGCACGGTGACGGCGAGCGGCGGGCACGAGACGCACGTCCAGCAGCAGCGCGCGCGGCCCTCGCCCGGCCGCGCCCACTGCCCCGCGCCGCACGGCTCCGAGCACGCAGCACGCACGCCCGCCGCGCGCCGCGCCGCCGCCGCCTCGCCGCCGCGCAGCCGCAGCGCACCGCGCCGCCAGCGACCCACGCGCACGTAGCGCCACGCGCCACTCGCCGACCGCTCGAAACTCATCACGTCGTACTCGCTCAGTCTGAGAACACCCAAGTGCGAACTTTACCTAATGCCTAGTCTCATTCAATATTTTTCTTTTTATGTAACACTATACAGAGAAACGAATATTAAGGCGTTTTTAGAAAGATGACGGAAACTGGCGAGTGGACTGAATGGATAGGACTGTGGACTATCTAAATGCGCCTAAAATCGATCAAAATGTGGGACGCTATTGTGATTGATGGTTAACATGTCATATTGTGTCGTGCGAGGAGCATGCGACGGCATGTGTAGTATGATGTACTCGGGCGGCGGGTCGCCGTTGTGATCGAACGCGACGAGGCCTCCGTCGGGCGCGCGGAAGCGCACGCGCGCCAGGTGCTGGCGGTACAGCGACACGTTGAAGGGCAGCATGGCGGCGCACAGCCCCGCGCGCTCGCCGCACAGCGCGCCGCGCATGGCGTGCAGCGCGTGCGCCAGCGCGTACACGCCGCGCACCACCAGCGCCAGCTTCGGCTCCTGCGTGTAGTTCGCCGCCAGCGACTCCGAGCCTGCACCGCGCGTCTCACTCAGCTCTTTACTACCGACCACCGACTAATCTATCATGTATTTATTGATCAACCGTATGTATATAATAATAATAATAGTAATTGCTCAGGTGAAATAAAGACGAATTGCGTTTTATGAAATAACAAAAACAACATTTAATGCCTTTACTTCTACTTAATAATATTACATTTCCATTTAAAATAAATCAAGAGAAACTGTCTAAAATTTTATCATCGCTGTCATGTTACACTGACAGTTTAAAAGTTCCATAGATTCTATACTGCATAAACAATAACAATATAACCTTTATATGTATATAATACGATGACTTGTGATTTAATTACCTGAACAACGTCGGACGCCCCGTGGAGGTTCCGCCGCGAGCGAACAACCGAATTTCTGCTCCCAAAATTCCTGCGACGAAAGCGATATGAGTCATTATTTCTACCATTCGATTACACCCGATCGATTCGACTCGAGACGAACGCGTACCTGAAACCAAGGGTTCCTGGTGTTGTTGTGCGGCGAGAGGGCGAGATAATGCGCGTCGAAGTCCGCGAGGTACGGCGAGCGAATGCGCAGAGTGAGCGCGTGCCGCGCGGCGCGCTCCACGCCCTGCACCACGTCGCGGCGGTCCGCCCAGCCGTCGCTGGCCACCAGGCGCAGCGCGGGCCGCGCGGGGGGGGCGCGCGCCAGCCCCGCCAGCAGCCACGCCGCTCTGCCCGTAGCTCTCTGTCGACGAAGCCACGGTGCGCCGAAGGTTGAACGACCGGTTGCTGTTAGTACCCCGTCCGTGTCGGCGCGGCGACACTCACCGTCCGTGTGCACGGCGTGTACGTATGTCCAGTTGTGCGCGCGCAGCAGCGCTACCAGCAGCCGAGCCTGGTGCCTGTCGGACGGCACGACTCGGAAAAATGTAGAGAAGCGCGCGCGGTCAGACAGCTCGCGCGACGTCGCCGAGTACGACACCTGCGACGACGAAAACCGATAAAGCAGACCCGCGTGTGACCCGCGGCCAAGTGTGTCTTACCCGGCAAAGTAGTACCTGCGGTATAGAAAACAACTGCAGCAGGTTCTGCACCTGCACGGCGGCGGAGCTGGCGCCGGGGCCGAGCACAGCCACGAGCGGCGCCGCGCCCTGCTCGCCCGCGCCCGCCTGTTCATGTATATGTGCTATGACCAGTGCAACAGTTTAGTTAGAGGCCATGACGTGGACCACAAGTTTATAGTGGATCGAGTATAGTACTAGAAGTTGTTCTGATTGAACACGTTGTTGAGCGCACAAAAATGAAATCAGTATGAAAAGTATAATAAGCACTCAGATACATATAACGGCAGTCGAGCGAGTGGACAGAACATGTGAGTAGCGTCGCGCGACGGAGTGTCCTCAGTGTCACTCCGCCACGCTCCGCACACTGCGCTCTCTCCGCGCACTCGACACCGAGCGCCGCCACACCACCTCATTCTACAAGGTGCTAAAAGTATGACGAAGTAGTATTTTTCAAGTTTTTTTATTTTTCCTGAAAAATATGTAACTATGGGTTGAGCTAAAATTCTTTTACTGTAGCAGCAGACGTACCTATCAGAATAACTGGTCTCTTGGCCGATGACAGCCATGTAGCCTGAAGCCTCAATGTTAAAGTACGGCTTACTATTGTGGGGTAACTCTACACTTGTACAGACGTAGACGGGGCATTTATAACGCAAAAAAAAGTGTATACGAGCGATATGTGGTGTCATCGAATGTGTCAATCAATTCATGTCCTCGAATCATGCAGACCACTTCTCAAAAGACTGAAAGTGTTGACACTGGCCTCCACATCTTGGAATTAGGAATGTTTGTCAAAACTCAAAGCCATCTTTTTACAAGAGTCAGTGATACCTGCAAACATCAGTCAAGAGATGCCACAAAATTAAAATTTGAAACATGCAGAAGTAGTTTTCACCAAATAAATTGTTTGATAATGACAATAAAGACACATAATCGTATCCCAAGAAATATAAGACTATTTCATAAAATTCTATTGAAACGTAGGTACCCTAAAAAAATGGCTGGTGGAAACTGTTTTTACACATTGAATTGATTTTTGTTATAAGAAATTGATAACCGAATAAAAGTGCATATTGGATTTTGAAGTTCATTGAAATATTACCGGAAAATCTTAGGATTTACCATCGTTCGGGCTTTTACAGTAACATATATATGTAGCGCTAACATTTTTATACCCACCTATTTTTTGTTTTTAGCCGTCTCAATGCGACTAAATTTTCATTTCAAAAATTAAACTAAATGAATACCTAAAAAATAAATAAAACTCCCTCCTGTAATGAACACTAATCGGAACTGTTATGTAAACGCTTCGTCTCGGGACAAAGTCACCAGAAAAAAATAAACAAACCAAACCGCAGATCCACGTTGGTTCAATCAATAACCACTTCTGATCCGATACGTCTGACGTAATCTTATACCTATGTAAGTGATTCGCGTCATTACGCCAAGTCTGACTTTAAACTTTCTGTGATGAACTGTGGACAGATCCGGTATCAACTTCAATATTCTAACTCATTCGTATATTATGAAATAGGGAAGCATGAAGTGACCCGCGAGCAGTTGTCTGCGGAAGGGTGCGGCGCGTGGTGAGCGTCGGGCGGCGCGATGGCGTCGCGCACCAGGTCGATGGTCTGCCGCAGCGCTGTGGGCGCCGCCCAGCACGAGTCGCGCAGCTCGGCGCCCAGGCGCAGGCCGGCCAGCAGGCGCGGGTGAGCGTTGATCGCGTCCAGAGCCAGCAGCGTCGCTTCCACGCGCTGTATGCCGTAGTGCTCTCGCACGGCACCGCAGCGCGCGTCGGCGCGAGCCGCCGCCGGCGCGCCGTGCACCGCGAATAGCGCGCCGAACCGCACCGCGCCGCGTACAACCGCGCGGGGCCCGCCGCCCGCAGCGCCGACCGCGCCCCACGCGCCCCACGCGGCCACCACCAGCGCCCACGCCGACCCACGCATCACTGCGCCGCACAACGCCGCCGCTCTACAGACCTGCGCAATGTGCACCGACATCTAAACTTACTCAAGTATTATAATATAACGCGTAGAAGAGCAAAGCTATTTACATGTAAGGGAACCTGTTGTACCTAGGCCGGTTTTTTAGAAATATATTTTTTATTGTGATTTGGCGTGCAGCACACAACTCATATTTGCATATTTTGAAATGTCAATTATTTGGGTACTAACCAAAAAAATATCAGAAATGTCTATTTAATACTTACATAATATTTGTAAATTTAAAAAAAAAATAGGAAATGTGGCCAAGGTACAACATACCCTATGTACCTAGGCCAGTAGTACGTTGTACCTAGGCCACATTGAAATTTGGGGGTAATTTAAGCAAATTATCAAGTTTTGTTAAATAAAATCATTTTATTTGATTCATTACAGTACACAGTATTATTACAATATACAGTATTTAACAAAACATTTTAAAAATTCTCAAATGATCAAAATTTAGAAATGATCAAAATTAAAATAATATTCATAGCTTTTTTTATGCTTTTCAAACAAAATATTTAAACAAAAACAACTAACTTTGGCCACCGTTTCGTTACATCACATCGCTGCGCCTGCCAAACTCCATATGTGTATTTTGATGTTAAAAAAAATGAATATTGTGTCCCAAATAAAAAAAAATGTTTTCTAGAATCTCACAAAAGACACATGTGGAACTTGGCAGGCGCAGCGACGATATCACATAATATAATATAGCAAATCAATATACCTATATAGCATAGCAAAGGAAAACAAAATATTGAAACAACTAGCTGACCCGCGCAACTTCCCTTGCGTCACATAAGAAAGAATGGGTCATCATTTTCCCCGTTTTTGTAACATTTTTTACTGTTACTCTGCTCCTATTGGCCATAGCGTGATGATATATAGCCTATAGCCTTCCTCGATAAATGGGCTATCTAAAACTGAAAGAATTTTTCAAATCGGACCAGTAGTTCCTGAGATTAGCGCGTTCAAACAAACAAACAAACTCTTCAGCTTTATAATATTAGTATAGATTAGTATAGATTATCTTTACCTATATAAAAATTATTATTTCTCTCTTAAATTTTAATCAGTCATTTGGACTAGCTATTATAAAAACACTATCAATAATGTAGATATATTATTCAGCCATAAGCATTTAGTAGAAATCCCAGTACTTCTGTATCTCTGGAACACAATAAACTTCTCTGTTCTTGTTAACTTTTTGCGGGGTTTTAATCTCCTCTTTTTCAGGCCATTTCCAGGTTTTTTAGTGATTTTTGCATCGATTTCTGAAATAATAAAGATATTTAATTAGGAATATTATTACGTAAATGTGAAATAATTTAATAAAACATTCTCCTGGCCAAAGTATAACATCCAGGTTGTACCTTGGCCACTGGCCAAGGTACAGCTGATCGACAGTGACCGAGGTACAACACTACTCCAACTTCACTAAAACGGTGATTTTATATAGGTAGTTTAGAATTTAAGTATCTCGTAAGTTTTTTATTGTGTTGAGACTTGTAAAATCAAAGAACCGATAGCATATAACAGTTAAGTGACTATTAGAAAACTTTTAAAACTATTAGACTTCAAAATATTTTAGAAATACTTACTTTTTCACACAAAAAAGTTTTAGCGTCGATAACACCAAACACCGGCTTAATGGCGGTATGCGACTAACTCCACATTGAATAGTCTGTAGTGACGTATCGAACACCATAAACAGTAGAATTTAGTATCGCGCGAATATATGAAAACGAGCCCAGTGGCCTAGGTACACATAGTGCCAAGGTACAACAGGTTCCCCTACTACTATTGTGTTGCCTCGGGTTTGAACCTACAACCGCTCGATTGTAAAGTGTTACCGTGTGTTTAATGTGATCGCGACCTTGACGGATACAAAGTTTTAATCGGTGTTGCATAATAATATGTATCAGCGCTCTAATGTTGCTTATCACAAATCTCCCGCAGAATCCAAGGAACGTATACGGTGGCTACAGGGCACCGTAAAAACCACACAAACACTCACCAACAAACGATAACGGGTTACGATCTTTGACGGTCGTTACCCGTAGTTAAAAAATTTAAATTTGAAACCTTGACTGTCACACGTGGACGTAACACTGCATTCGCGAAGATTGCGGTTGTCTTCTGGTTTAATCTGGCAGTGCTATTCACTGCCTACGCGCCGCCGATATCGCGTCGACCATCTTAAGCACCATTTAGCGTCAGAAGCCCTAACATCCCTTCACTACACTCGCACTCCCCCCTACAACGTCCATTCACCACTCCTCCGAATCCACTACACCACGCCTCATCTCCCTCAACACCCCCCCCCTCTCTTTCGCTACCCCCACTTCCATTACACCCCACCCCCCTCTTTCGCTACCCCCACTTCCATTACACCACACCACCACTACCCCTCGCTAGTACACCACACTACACCCCTTTTGCCCCCCTCCCTGCACAACACCCCCACTGAATGAAACAAATAAAAACAAATGAAACGAACGAATGAAACAAATGAATGAAACGAATGAAAGCAACAAATGAAATGAACGAATGAAATGAACGAATGGAATGAACGAACGGAATGAACGAATGAAATGAACGAATGAAATGAACGAATGGAATGAACGAATGGAATGAACGAATGAAATGAAAGAACGAAATGAACAAAATGAACGAAATGACTGAATGACGTATTCATCATCTTTAAATCCATCTGGAAAAGTCTGCAATGACGTGACGTCACCACAGTGAAATCTACCATGAAAATACAGGCTATAAACGACGCGACGCGGACGGTTATAATAACAGAAAACTTCAGGGTACATTTTGTGACACTACATGCGCGAAATTTTTCGAGGAGCTCGTGGCTTAGTTAACAACAGCCGCGCGGATCGATCTCTGAGGTTAAGCCATGCTTGCCGAGGTTGATTTGTGGATGGGTGACCATCTTATACATATCGAGTTCCTCCGTGTTTCGGAAGGCACGTTAAATTGTGGGTCCCGGCTGTCATTTTCGAAGATCTTTGACAGTCGTTAACAGTAGTCAGAAGCTTGAAAGTCTGACAACCAGTCTTACCGAAGGGTATCGTGTTATCCCATGTAACTGGGTTGTGGAGGTCAGATAGGCAGTCGCTCCATGTAAAACACTGGTATTCAGCTGCATCCGGTGAGACTGGAAGCCGACACCAGCATGGCTTGGAAGAAAAGGCTAAGCTGATATAATACATGCGCGAAATTTACTTCAACCATTTTTCTCGGTAATGATTGGTTCCCGAGTTAGTCATTTTTGAGCGCTCAATGTATTATGAACAACTCGATGTAGCCACGCGCACGCCTATGAAATTGCTTATTGATTGTAGTTAGTTGCACAGTAGGTAACTACTAGGGATTGCAATCCGGTCCGGCGGATCCGGCGTGTTTCTAGACCTACCGGATCCGGCACTGACGCAACGGATCCGGTGCCGGATCCGATAAACCTCAAAATCGCGAAAAGATAATCCATAATATCATATTTTAAGGCAGAAAGAGCCTTTTCAGCCACGGGCTATACTTGTAGTTCCATCAGAAGCAGATTAGGGGATAGAACTATCAATATTATGTTACCTTAGATCTTTTTTTTTTTTCAGACACAAAAATGATTGTTTTACTGATTCAAGTACTTGAACTTTACACTGCACTGCAGCAAATAAATGTTTTTTCTATGAATGACTAAAGTTGATTTTATAAGCACATATAAGAAATGTTTGATTGTTAAGTCTGTTAAACTAATTATCATGTTGTTGATTGTTGTCAATAATTAAACTGATTGTTCTGTTATTCAAAATATTTTAATATTTTGTTTAAGTAAAATCCAAAAAATATAAAGTTATTATTGCTCTAGTCTAGTAGGTAGTAAGTACTTACAGATAATTACATTAATAACTAAGACTGATAATTTAATTATATTTATATAATATGTAGTTAAATCTCAATTTCATTCGATGAAAACAAAAAAATAATGAATACTAAAATGTTATAATTAAAGATGACATTATTCTTCATGATATAATGTTTTATACCTATTTTTTTTTTTTTTTTTTTTTTTTTTTTCAAAGTAAATTTACCCTCAAATACATTTGCCCATACCTCCCATTCATCAAAAATGGTGACCTGCTTAGTGCTTATACATATAAGCACAACTAACAAAAAGTAACCAATAACAAGAATGTACAAAAGCAAATTGTTATCAATAGCAATGAACATGCGATAATCTGGTGTATGACGAACCCACGCGAAAAAAAAAAAAAAAAAAAAAAAAAAAAAAAAAAAAAAAAATAAAAAATATATATTTTTTTATACTCACTTACAACAATTACTCACTCCAATCCCAATCCCAATCCCAATCCAATCCCAATCCCAATCCCAATCCCAATCCCAATCCCAATCCCAATCCCAATCCCAATCCCAATCCCAATCCCAATCCCAATCCCAATCCCAATCCCAATCCCAATCCCAATCCCAATCCCAATCCCAATCCCAATCCCAATCCCAATCCCAATCCCAATCCCAATCCCAATCCCAATCCCAATCCCAATCCCAATCCCAATCCCAATCCCAATCCCAATCCCAATCCCAATCCCAATCCCAATCCCAATCCCAATCCCAATCCCAATCCCAATCCCAATCCCAATCCCAATCCCAATCCCAATCCCAATCCCAATCCCAATCCCAATCCCAACCCCAATCCCAATCCCAATCCCAAAATCCCAATTCAATCTGATTAACCAAATCGCCGTACACAGTTATCGAATACGAACAAGAATTATCGATTCATTCAAAGATCGAATTCTCTGTATCCTAATTGAAAAATCTAAGAAAGAAGTGTGATTTTGACGGCAAATAGGTGTGACAAGCGACCTGTGTAAAGGATGGTTAGGTTAGGTTAGGTTAGGTTAGGTTAGGTTAGGTTAGGTTAGGTTAGGTTAGGTTAGGTTAGGTTAGGTTAGGTTAGGTTAGGTTAGGTTAGGTTAGGTTAGGTTAGGTTAGGTTAGGTTAGGTTAGGTTAGGTTAGGTTAGGTTAGGTTAGGTTAGGTTAGGTTAGGTTAGGTTAGGTTAGGTTAGGTTAGGTTAGGTTAGGTTAGGTTAGGTTAGGTTAGGTTAGGTTAGGTTAGGTTAGGTTAGGTTAGGTTAGGTTAGGTTAGGTTAGGTTAGGTTAGGTTAGGTTAGGTTCCCCCTCGGGGAGTCTCCACCTTGCCGTGGTGAGGGGGCTCAGTAGCCGTGGCAAGCCAGCCACGGTGAAGCCAAGAGAGGCTCACAACCCGTAAGGCCCACGCTGGGTTCGGGGGCTGCCGTCTTTCGGGGCGGTGGTCGCGAGGAAGAAAACCTCTATAAAAAATTACCCTGAGTCGGTTCCGTTCCTCATGCCACAAGTCTTCGGATCGGTGGTATGGCGAGCGGCGTTGACTGGTGTGACTGGGAGTAACGGTGAGTAATCTCCTCGCGGGGATTGCTTGCCGGTGCTGCCAGGTGGTGGGAGGGCGGGCTCTCCCGGTTTCGGTATCGTCTCCGGGGGGGCAGACTTCGCAGTCACCGCCCTCAAACTCGTTATCCCAGCGGAGGTGTCGTGGTCACGTCTCGCGGCCACTGCTGGGACCGAGGGCCTTGCCTTAATTGGCCGGGCCAAGAGGACTTAACCTCAATAAAAAATTTAGTTTGTAAGGTCCCGTGAAACCTGCCCGACCTCACGGTGTATATAGGGTTACCCAGGTACAGGGGGCTCTGCCTGGGTGGACGGTTTACTTCCCCCATACTCGTGGGATTTACATGGAAAATCAAAATTTAAATAAACTTGTGGATGGTAGAGTTGTGGTGGAGGATGTCCCGGGTGGGGACGGGGATCTCTTCAAGCGTCCTATGACGCCTGGCGAGACCCAAAAAACTGGGGAAGGCCGTTCATCGGCCCGTTCCCCAATCTTTGATGGCTCGTCTGCCAAGAAAGGCAGTCGAAATCGCTCGTCAAGTCGGGGCAGCGTTGCTGCAGACCCGCTTGACGAGCCTCCTGACGAACGCCGCTCGCTCTTCCGGCGTCCATCGCTGACCGGCAGCGAGTCAGGTAGGGATTCGTGGGGAGTTTCATCCTCCGGCGGCACCCTCAAATTTAGGAGGGCACGGCAGGATGTCAGCGAACCTGACGGGGGCTCGGCTACCAGCGAGGGTAAAGGCCGCAAACGGCCAGTCTCTGTCGCTAGTGATGGTGCCGAACCCCAATTGGCTGAGACGCCGCGCAGAAGCTGCAAGAAAAAGAGAGGGAAGGTGCGATCGCCTCCCTCCAGCGAGTGTGCCGGCCTCAACCGTGCCATGTCCGGGTCGACAACGAGTATGGACATGGCCGGAAGTGCCGACGAGGGAGTCGCCCTCGTAACACAGCCAAGGCCGTCTGACCGGGAACTCGAGGAGCTCCCGACGACGGACATAGCCGCGATTATGTCGCGGCATATGGACGCCGTCCGTCAGGTGGCGGATCGCTCGGGCCACTTGAAGGGCACTTTTGTTAAGGCCCTCAAGGATGCGGAGAGGGAGGTCCGGCGGGCGGTGTCAGAGCTTAGCCGCCGGAACTCGTCGGTGGAGAACCTCGCCCTGAAGGCGGTAAACCACCGCCTCAACCTCAAGGTGGACTTCCTCACCAAAGAGGTTGCGGCGCTCAAAGAGGTGGTGAACACCCTCCCGGCACCGCTCAGGACGATGGAAGCGGCGTCCGCGCAGGAGTCGGACTTTGACCGACGGATGGCGGACTTCCGCCTATTCATGGACGCCCGCTTTGGGGCAATCGAGGCGCGGCTCCCGCCGGAACCTCGCCTGCGCCCCCCGCTGGCAGCAGACAGGGCAAGAGAGGCGGAGCACAGGTCACCCGCCTCGGAGGCCGCTGTCCCCCCGCCGAAAGCCCCAGTTCCTTCTTCAGCCCCCCCAGCTTCCACTGGGGGAGCCAAGGGCAAGGCAAAAAAGAAGGGGAAGGGCAAAAAATCTGCCCCAACTCCCGCCCCAAGTCAGGTAGCCGCGGGCCCCTCAGCGGCCCCACCGGTCCCACCACCTCTTTTAGAGGGGTGGAACGTCGTGGCGCGAAAACGCCCCAACAAGGGGAAGAAGGCTGCCGCACCGGTCCAGACGCCGGTTGCCTCTTCAACGCAGGCCTCTTCCTCTAAGAAGCAGAAGCCGGCGGTCCCGCTCCGCCCTCCGACGACGGCTGCGATCATACTCACGGTGTCGCAGGATGCCGTCGCTCGGGGGGTCACGTACGCCGAAATTATCGCCAGGGCGAAAAGTAATATCGTCCTGGCCGATCACGGCATCGGCGGGATCGCCAAAATCAGCGCAGCCGCGACCGGCGCGCGGAAATTGGAAATCCCCGGGCCAAACGCCGATGAAAAGGCAGACTCCCTCGCTACAAAGATGAGGGATGTCCTGGGGGGTGACGCAATTGTGTCCAGACCCGTGAAGTGCGCGGACATGCGCGTCCAGGGTCTGGACGACTCGGTTACCCCCGAAGAGGTAGCCCGGGCCATATCACGCACCGGCGGATGCCCGGTTGATGCCGTGAAGGTTGGCGCGGTCCGCAGTGGCCCGCGAGGCGAGGGGTCGGCCTGGGTCAAATGCCCGATCCCTGCTGCGAAGAGAGTCGCAGACGCCGGAAGGCTATTGGTGGGATGGGTCTCGGCACGAATCCATGTGGCCGAGCCCCGACAGATGAGATGCTTCCGGTGCCTGGGCGTCGGTCATGCCCGGGCCGTCTGCGACTCGGAAGTCGACCGCAGCGACATTTGTTACCGCTGCGGTCAGGCGGGCCACAAAGCGGCCCAGTGCTCCGCCAAGACACGGTGCATTCTATGCGCACAGGCGAAGTTGCCGGCGGAGCACCGCCTTGGGGGACCCTCATGTAAGGCCCCCAAAGCCAAGAAGAAGAAGGGGGGCAAGGCCCCCCAAAATTCGGGGGGCAAGGCCCCCCAGACTAAGAGCGGCCAGCCGTCAGCTGGGGAGGCGATGGAGCTCGGCAAATAATGGCCGAGATTCGCCTCCTCCAAGCGAACCTCAACCACTGCGCCGCAGCTCAAGATCTTCTTCTCCAGAGCATGGCGCAGTGGTTGATAAATGTGGCTATAGTCTCCGAGCCATACATGGTCCCGGCCCGTGACAACTGGATCGGGGACCGAACGGGCTCGGTGGCCTTAATAAGGTTGGCGTCCCATAGCTCCCCGCCCTTCGAAAAAGTAGCGAAGGGTCGTGGATGCGTGGCGGCGTCAACGGGATCTTTGACGGTGGTCGCGTGCTACTGCTCTCCGAACTGTGCCCTATCTGACTTCGAGCAATTTCTTCTTGAGGTGTCGAGGCTCGTCAGATGGGCACAGCCCTCCCCCGTTCTTGTGGCCGGGGACTTCAACGCCAAGTCTACGGCGTGGGGTTCTCCGGCAACCGATGTTAGGGGTGAGGCGCTGGAAGAATGGGCCATTTCGCTCGGGTTGGTTCTGTCCAACCGGGGCTCGGTCGACACGTGCGTGCGGCAGCAGGGCGGCTCAATTGTGGACTTGACGTTCACCAACGCCGCCCTAGCACGCCGTGTCCAGGACTGGGAAGTGCTGGAGGAGGTCGAGACGGCTTCCGATCACCGATACATCCGGTATCGGATTCTCCCTCCTTCGGCGAACCCGAACAGTCCGGGTCGGGCCCCTCGCGGGGCCAGCCCGAGGTGGGTGCTGGGGCGACTCGACCGCGAGCTACTGGTCGAAGCCGCCCTGGTTCAGTCCTGGAGTCCAGCGCCTGAGGGTCCGGCTGACGTGGAGGCGGAGGCTCAATGGCTCGCGGACGCTATGTCGCGCGTTTGCGACGCGTCAATGCCGCGGGCCCGCCCCTGCCCTCCCAGACGTCAGGTGTACTGGTGGTCGCCAGAGATCGCGCAGATCCGTCAAGACTGCGTGATCGCAAGACGCCGGTACGCCCGTAGCCGGCGCCGTCGCCGTAATGAGGCCCGTGAGGCCGAATTGTATGCCGCCTACAGGGACTGTCGTCGTGCCCTGTCGGTGGCTGTTGCGGAGGCCAAAATCAGGGCCTGGGAGGAGTTCCTGGGGACCCTAGATCGGGACCCCTGGGGGCGGCCATACCAGATGGTGCGTGCAAAATTGCGCCCCTGGGAGCCCCCGGTGACGGAAAGTCTCCACCCCGTGTTCCTGGAGCAGGTATTAACTAGCCTGTTTCCGGACCGGGGAGAACATCCTCCCCCGTTTGCGGCGGCGGCGGATTCGGAGAGCAGTAGCATCGAAGTGACGGAGGAAGCAGTCGCGCCCGAAGTCACCTTGGACGAGTTGCACCGGGCGGTGGATAGGCTAAAAGGCCGCAACACCGCTCCGGGACCCGACGGAATTCCTGGTCGGGCATGGGTATTGGCTCTACCCAACGCACTCGAATCCAGGGTGATGTGGCTGTTTTCCTCGTGCCTGGCGCAGGGTCAATTTCCCCGTAAGTGGAGGACGGGACGGTTGACCCTGCTGAAGAAGGAGGGACGCCCGCCAGACTCGGCGTCGGCCTTTCGTCCCATAGTCTTGCTCGACGAGGTGGGCAAACTCTTTGAGCGCCTTTTGGCAGCCCGCCTCACGGAGCACTTGATGGGACCAGGACCGGACCTTAGTGAAACACAGTTTGGTTTTCGTCGTGGCCGGTCCACGGTCGACGCGATCTCGCGGGTGAGGTCTCTCATTGGGGGTGCAGTGGAAGGTCGAGGGGTGGTCGTGGCGGTGTCTCTTGACATCGCCAACGCTTTCAACACCATTCCCTGGAGCTGCATCCTCGCTGCGCTCAGCCACCACCGCGTGCCGGAGTACCTGCGGAGAGTTTTATCATCTTATCTCTCCGACAGGTCCGTAACATATCCCACGCGGGATGGGTGGCGCCGGAGGGTCGTCAAGTGCGGTGTTCCCCAGGGGTCAGTTCTTGGTCCGACCCTATGGAACATCGCCTACGATTGGGTGCTGCGGGAACCACTCGTGGCGGGGGTCGACGTGACTTGCTACGCCGACGATACCCTAGTCACGGCCCGCGGCAATACATACCCGGAGGCGGCCCTCTTGGCCACGACCGGCGTCGCCGAAGTAGTCAGTAGAATTCGGCGCCTAGGGCTAGTGGTAGCCCTAGAGAAATCCGAGGCCATTTGTTTCCACGGGCCTCGGAAAGCGCCGCCGGTCGGAGCGCAGCTAGTGGTGGGCGGAGTTTCCATCAGCGTCGGTCAGACGATGCGGTATCTGGGCATCGTTCTGGACAGCAGATGGAACTTTCGGGAGCACTTCCGTCGCCTCGCGCCCAAACTTGTCGGGGCTACGGGGGCATTGGGAAGACTGCTGCCGAACCTGGGGGGACCCTCGGGCGCATGCCGTCGTCTTTACACCGGCGTTGTGCGTTCGATGGCTCTCTACGGGGCGCCCATCTGGGTGGATGCCCTGAATCGCCGGAATATTGCGGTCCTCCAAAGACCGCAGCGAGTGATGGCGATCAGGGCCATACGGGGATACGTGACCGTCAGCTTTGAGGCGGCATGTGTCCTCGCCGGGACTCCCCCGTGGGACCTCGAGGCTCGTGCCCTGGCGGAACGCTACCGCCAGGTGAGAGCAGGGGAGGTCGAGGGGACCGGATCGCTGCAAACGGGGGCAATGGCGCGGCGTCAGTTCCGCGCCGAAATCCTCCGGCAGTGGTCCGAGCGGTTGGAGGAGCCAAGCGCCGGTGTTCTGACCATCGGCGCTATCCGACCGGTCCTGGATCGGTGGGTCAACAGGCGGCACGGTACGATGACCTTCCGGCTGACGCAGGTCCTCTCCGGACACGGCTGCTTCGGGAGGTACCTGTGTCGGATAGCCGGCAGAGAGGCATCGATGGCTTGCCATCATTGCGGCTGCGCCGAGGACACGGCGGGACACACACTCGCCGTGTGTTCGGCATGGTCAGGGCCACGTGCGGCGCTAGTTGACGCCACCGGAGCCGATCTGTCGCTCTCGGCCATATGCCAGGCCATGGTCGACAGCGACGAGGCATGGAGCGCAATGGTCACCTTCTGCGAAGAGGTGATCCAGCGCAAGGAGGAAGCGGAGCGGGTCAGAGAGCTAGATCCCCTAGCTGACCCAATCCGACGACGCCGCGTCGGGCGCAGGCGTGCGGCGCATGAGCGCCGCCTTCCTCCTTAACGGGGACCTCCGGGCGGCGGATATGGGACATCCGTCGTCCACAGGAGTGGTGAGGTTCCCCGGTAGGTGATGGGCGGGTGGTGTCACGTCCATCGTCTCTGGTGTTTGATGCCGTCACTATCCACCCAGACGGCATCACCCAAGGAAGGGCCCCCGTGGTGGGGCAAGCCGCGCATGGCGTGCGTCTTGCGGTGCTTGCGTATAGCGGTTATCCCGGCGCACGTCGTAGCGGAAGCGGTAGGACACCCGTCAGGTGTTTTAGTGGGCTCTCTCGGTGGACCACATACCCCGTTTGCGCCGTCCCAGCGCGGCGGGGACCTAGCCGGTGGGTCGTCCCTCTACAGCGACCCCGAATGGTTTCCCTGACGGAAAAAAAAAAAAAAAAAAAAAAAAAGGTTAGGTTAGGTTAGGTTAGGTTAGGTTAGGTTAGGTTAGGTTAGGTTAGGTTAGGTTAGGTTAGGTTAGGTTAGGTTAGGTTATTTTTTTTTTTTTTTTTTTTTTTTTTTTTTTTTTTTTTTTTTTTTTTTTTTTCCTAGCTACCCCTAACATGGAGGTCAGGGTCCTTGGCAAACTATCTAATTTCTTTTCTCTTATTTTGAAACTACCCGGAAATGGGCCTATACTCCTCAATCATTCTAGTCCTCTATTACCATACCATTCTCGCTTTTATGCCTCTCGCACTTCTTTTCCTCATCTTTCATACTTGCATACCTATGCTATTATTAATCTACCATTAAGTACACACGGGGGGGGGGCTTAGGTTGGGGTCGGATGTTGGGATGGGAAGGGGGGGGAGAAGGGTCATTTATTTTATTTTACATTTGTATTTTCTGCTTATCTATATACTTAACACTACTTATAGTATACTTATGATTATTGCTTACTCATTCTTACAATTTTTATGTATACTTATACTATATCTATATGCTATTTTTAATATATATAACAATATATTAAATAGTCATATTTTTCTTACACTATTTTTATATTTAGTACAATGTTGTCTTATAGCTACAATTTTTACACAGTTTTTGCCGGTTGTTTGGTTCCCAGCCAGTCTAGGCCAGTTTATTGGTTCCCAGCCAGTCTAGGCCAGTTTATGACGTGAGCGGATTTAGCAGGTTTTGTTTCAGGATACATTGTCAGGATGGGCTGAGAACAAACTGCTGCCACTCGGTGGAAAGTCGTTGACTGACCTGACCTTTTGTTGTGCGTTTTCTTTTCCTCTAGTTTAACGACACTTAAACCTTTGGAAAAGCTGCCACTCTCCGCGCGGGCCATTGCAACCAAGTTGGTCATGTAGATTTGTGTGCTTGTGTGTGTGTTTTGTGTTGTTGTGTAGTGTGTGCGTGTGTTCGTCTGCTTTTTGTTTCTCCTCTCCGGTGTGGTTATGTTGCCTTTTGTCCCCTTTTCCACCTTAGCAGTAGGCAACCGACGCTCGGGCCAGAGCGTCCCACTTCCTTCGCACTGGGCATTCAGCACTGAATGCGTTGTGCTGGACGTGGGCCGCGCCCGCCCGGGCGCAGTTGCGACATGCTGGTGGTTCTCCCGCTGCCATGTCTGCGCACTTGTCCCTCATGTGAGGGCCTCCGCAGTGGCTGCAGAGGTCAGCCGGCTCCCTGCAGAGGCGCTTGCTGTGCCCGTATGCGAGGCACCGGGTGCACTGCACCAGCGGCGACTGGTCCTCAACTCGCACGTTCTGCAGGTCGACCTTCAGTCTCCCTGCAGCCACTGCCCTTGCCCATATCGTCGGAGACACCCTTAGGACGATGTTTGCGTTGTGGGGGTTCCGCGCTTTCCTCCTGTACTTGATTTCCATCCTATCTTCCTCGGCGGCGAGGGCGCCAAAAACACCCGCATTCTGGCTCCGAAGGGCGCCCAGTACCTCCACATCGCTGTGAACGGTCAGGACGTCCCTCAGGACCAGAAGCGGGTCCTTGTTTTTAACCTCCTCGGCGACGAGTTGACCCCCGCTGTCCTTAAGCTTACTTATTACTTTTTCCCTTTCTTCCTTCGTCTTGCATCCTAGTACTATTTTCCTATCCCTAGCTTTCCGCACTCTTTCAACTTTCACCCATCCGTTCTTGGCATCAATCGTCTTTCTTACCTTCTCTAATACTTCCTCTCCAGTGTCCTCTTCATTCTTCGATGTCACTATGACTGAGTGGAGAGTCGCAGGCTCCCTACTGCTTTCCGCTCGGACGGCGTTGGCGTAGCTCAGCTGCGGTCTCTCCACCAGTAGGTCCAGGCGTTCCCTATTTTCCTTCAGGATCCTATTATTCTCTTCCACTCTTTCCATTAAGGCCCTGACATTCTCCAGGGAGACGGAGCAGGCAGGGGGGGGCTTATCCTTCCCTATCTGCTCCGTCGCCCCGGTTCCCTCACTTTCGTCTCTTTCTGTCCCCCCTTCTACAGTGGACCCCGCTTCCGCCTCTTTAAAAAGTCTCATGAGGTGGCTGAGGGCCGCCTTTAGGGTCTCCTTTATGTCCCCCCTAAGGTTTCGAGACTCACAGAGGGCCTTGTGTCCCTTGGTGAACCAAGAGTTGGCTTCCTCTCTTCGGCTCTTGGGGGTGCTCAAAGGTGAGATTTGGAGCCTGGGGGGAAGCTCTCCTTCCAGGCACCGTGTGGGAGCCCGTTTCTTCTTGGTCACCGTAATGGTGGCCAAGGTTGGCATGTGTTTGGGAGACGGGGTTGTCACTGTAGTAGGGGGGGGGCTTCTTGTAGGGCTGGTAACCCTGGCAGATTCCCGCTCGCCGACACTCCGTCTCGCGTTTTGTCCCGCGGGTCGGTCTGTCGGGCTGTTGGAGCCGGGATCTGCATTTGATTTGGACACCCTTTTCACGGGCGTCCTGTCTAGGGAGTATTGCCCAAACATCCCTCTTTCTACGCAAACCTTAGCTATTATCCTAGTGTAATAAAGTTTTACAACTTTTGTTGCAGGTCGTATGTGTTGCTGTCCAGCAGCTGTCCGGTATCCCGATGCGAGATGTCGCTCAGGTGAGTCTGCGTAGGTGTGTGTCTCTGTGTGTATGCGTGTGTGTGTGTGTGTGTTTGTGTGTGAGTGTGTGTGTGTGTGTGTGTGTGAGTGTGAGGTAGGTGTGTGTGTATTTGTGGATAGTGGTGTGAGTGCGTGAGAGTGCCCTCAGTCCAGGATGTGTTCTATATGTAAAGGGTATAGAACGGTCAGGAAGGGGGGAGGGGGGGGGGGGCGAGGGAGGGGATGTTTAGATAGTGAGGGAATAGGGGTAGCTATCCGTCACGTCAAAAACCGTGTCAAAAATTTTGGACTTCTGCCTAATAAGGCAGTCCAAAGAGGAGGTCAACTCTTTATGCCCAATAAGGCTAGTCTTAATCTAAATTATAAATATATAATGTAACTTAATTTATATATTGTCTTATTTACAGGTTCCCTGTGCTGCGCTGAGGTCCCCAGAGAAAACCCGGTGGAAATCGGACGACCAGTGCCGGAGTTATTCGGATTTTTGTAAATCCAAGATGGCGGTCAAAATGGCCGTCACCTGGTAAGTATCCCGCAGAGTAGTGCTCGACGAGTACTGGTCTCCAGAAAAAATCCCGCGTCGATACGACGACCAGGGCCGGAGATATGGCGATTTGAAGTTTTTCAAGATGGCGGCTAAGATGGCCGCGCAAGTGTCAAATTATTTTCGACTCGCGATATCTCCGCCCCCAGACGCCGTAGAAACGCGGGGATTTCACCGCTCACCCTGGAAACCCCAGGCGCAGCCTGTGGGAAAGGAATTTTCCGGGAAATGTTTTCCGCGAATTTTCAAAAATTTTCCACGGAATTTGTGAGAAATTTTGTGATGGCTCGCTAGCTCTAGCCGAGCGCACCCTAGGGATACCAAACACGGGGCAATTCGGTTGAGAAATGCCGGAGTTACGGGCAGTGGAAATTTCCAAGATGGCGGCTGCTGGATCTTTAAACCGTGTTTTCTCCGGCTTCCCTTCACGCAATTTCCTCGTGCTTGGTATCGTTGGAATCGTCTCGGCGAGCTCTAGTCCGCGAGCCTATCAGAAAAGGACCGAAAATTTTCACGCGGAAAAATATTTTTGAAAATTCGCGAAATCGCGAGTTTTCGTCGGAAAATTCTGCAATTTTGCACTTATAAACTAGGGCTTATTATCTATCTTAATCTATAATAAAAAGTAGGGGTCATAGATCTCGATTGGGAGATATTCAAGTCACAATTTTGGGAAAATTTAAAAGTCTATATCTCCCTTGTTTTTCCCCGGAAAATTCTGCTTGATGCGTCTTCTTGTAGCTCGCTGCTGTCCCCGTCGGTTCGCGTATCGGGCTCCAGCCGGACACAGCTGGTTCGCCAAGCACGTGCCACGTGGTTTTGCGGTTTTCCGTGAATAACTCCCCGGTTTTTCACGGGAAAATTCTGAAAATTTTCCCGCGGGTGGGGGCTCGCTGTGCACACTTTTCGACGTAATAAAAACGATATGTCGTCGATCGTTTTGTCGAGATAAGTGATGTTAAGTGTGCACTTTTTAGGTTATTTAAGGGTTTTTCACGGAAAACTTCGCTCCTACCTCGATTTTGATGTCGTGTGAGGTGTCCCTAGATTTGTCTCAGCGCGGGGCACGATGCTGCAGTGTCGGTTTTTGCCGGACTCCTCTGGTTCTGAAACCACGTGCCACGTGGTTTCAGTGAAAAACTGTTTTCCTTCTTCGGGGCGTGTCCGGAAAAATCCGAAAAGTGATGGAGAGGGTGGCCCGTCACGGGGCACACCTTTTGACGACAAAAAACGTGTGGGTCGTCACTCAAAATCCAGAGTTATTTGCACTTTTAGCTGTCACTTAACCCCAAATTTAAGGTTTTTCACTCATAACTTTCACAGTTTTTCACCGATTTCACTGCAATTTTTACCAGCGTGTAGGTCTTTGCGCGGCGCAACTTTTGACGTATAGCACGTCTAAATCCGTTCACTTTTTACCACTTCGAGGATTTTTCGAGCGCGGAGCGGTGCGTTTTCGTGACGCTCGGGACGGCGGTCGGGGCGCAACTGGTTAGGTTAGGTTAGGTTAGGTTAGGTTAGGTTAGGTTAGGTTAGGTTAGGTTAGGTTAGGTTAGGTTAGGTTAGGTTAGGTTAGGTTAGGTTAGGTTAGGTTAGGTTAGGTTAGGTTAGGTTAGGTTAGGTTAGGTTAGGTTAGGTTAGGTTAGGTTAGGTTAGGTTAGGTTAGGTTAGGTTAGGTTAGGTTAGGTTAGGTTAGGTTAGGTTAGGTTAGGTTAGGTTAGGTTAGGTTAGGTTAGGTTAGGTTAGGTTAGGTTAGGTTAGGTTAGGTTAGGTTAGGTTAGGTTAGGTTAGGTTAGGTTAGGTTAGGTTAGGTTAGGTTAGGTTAGGTTAGGTTAGGTTAGGTTAGGTTAGGTTAGGTTAGGTTAGGTTAGGTTAGGTTAGGTTAGGTTAGGTTAGGTTAGGTTAGGTTAGGTTAGGTTAGGTTAGGTTAGGTTAGGTTAGGTTAGGTTAGGTTAGGTTAGGTTAGGTTAGGTTAGGTTAGGTTAGGTTAGGTTAGGTTAGGTTAGGTTAGGTTAGGTTAGGTTAGGTTAGGTTAGGTTAGGTTAGGTTAGGTTAGGTTAGGTTAGGTTAGGTTAGGTTAGGTTAGGTTAGGTTAGGTTAGGTTAGGTTAGGTTAGGTTAGGTTAGGTTAGGTTAGGTTAGGTTAGGTTAGGTTAGGTTAGGTTAGGTTAGGTTAGGTTAGGTTAGGTTAGGTTAGGTTAGGTTAGGTTAGGTTAGGTTAGGTTAGGTTAGGTTAGGTTAGGTTAGGTTAGGTTAGGTTAGGTTAGGTTAGGTTAGGTTAGGTTAGGTTAGGTTTCCCCCCCGACGGGTCTCCACCTTGCTGTGGTGGGGGGGCTTAGTAGCCGCAACCTTGAGTCCGCGGATTCGGTTGCGGTGAACCAAGAGGGACCCAGTGGAGAGGCCGCTTCCCCGTCTGGGTGGTACCGCTGTAGCCCGGGGGACCAAAGCGGCCGGCCGGCTGGGCCTAGGCGACGTAAGCCTGGCCGGTTTAGGAGAGGCTAGTCGCGGAGGAAGGGAGGTAGTTCATCCCTATCCTCCGCGACTGGGCGGGGCCGTACCGCGAGATGCGGCAACGGTGGGGCTGCCGTGGGGAGCCGGGGGTCGGGCGGTCGGACCCGGCTCTTAACCCATGGCGGCTGGTGGAGGAGAGGCCGCTTCCCCGTCTGGGTGGTACCGTTGTAGCCCGGGGGACCAAAAGCGGCCGGCCGGCTGGGCTGAGTGGACTCAGTCTGGCCGGTTTTGGAGAGGCTAGTCGCGGAGGAAGGGATGTATCCCATCCTCCGCGACTGGGCGGGGCCGTACCGCGAGATGCGGCAACGGTGGGGCTGCCGTGGGGAGCCGGGGGTCGGGCGGTCGGACCCGGCTCTTAACCCATGGCGGCTGATGGAGGAGAGGCCGCTTCCCCGTCTGGGTGGTACCGTTGTAGCCCGGGGGACCAAAAGCGGCCGGCCGGCTGGACTGAGTGGACTCAGTCTGGCCGGTTTTGGAGAGGCTAGTCGCGGAGGAAGGGATGTATCCCATCCTTCGCGACTGGGCGGGGCCGTACCGCGAGATGCGGCAACGGTGGGGCTGCCGTGGGGAGCCGGGGGTCGGGCGGTCGGACCCGGCTCTTAACCCATGGCGGCTGATGGAGGAGAGGCCGCTTCCCCGTCTGGGTGGTACCGTTGTAGCCCGGGGGACCAAAAGCGGCCGGCCGGCTGGGCTGAGTGGACTCAGTCTGGCCGGTTTTGGAGGGGCTGGTCGCGGAGGAAGGGATGTATCCTATCTCCGCGACTGGGCGGGGCCGCACCGTGAGATGCGGCAACGGTGGGGCTGCCGTGGGGAGCCGGGGGTCGGGCGGTCGGACCCGGCTCTTAACCCATGGCGGCTGGTGGTGGGACCGTAGGGCCCGGGAGCGTTGGGATCTCGCTCTCGGGCTCGTTGGTCGGAGAGGAGGTGGCGGCGGCCTACACATCTTCCGCCGCCGGCGGCCGGGACATGCTGCGCATCTGCGCGTGGCCTGTCCCGGCTTCCGAAGGCCCCCTGGCTGGCGAACTCGGGGGAGTTTGCTGGCCATTGCACAAGGGGGCATAGTGGGGGGACGGTACCCGTGTGTTGGGGTGTCGTCCCACACTGTAGAGGAGTCCACGTGTGGACGGCCGCGTCGGGGTCGCGGATGTGTGCTTAAAAGCGTTCCCGTGACCTCGGCACCATGCGGCGAGGAGGAGGCAACACCTCGGTGGTTTAGTGGGTAGGCCTAGCCCTTCTGGTTCGGAGAGCCCCACATACCCCAGCGCTCCTCCGGGCGCTGGGGATGCAATTTCATGCATTAACCGAGTTAACAAAAAGGTTAGGTTAGGTTAGGTTAGGTTAGGTTAGGTTAGGTTAGGTTAGGTTAGGTTAGGTTAGGTTAGGTTAGGTTAGGTTAGGTTAGGTTAGGTTAGGTTAGGTTAGGTTAGGTTAGGTTAGGTTAGGTTAGGTTAGGTTAGGTTAGGTTAGGTTAGGTTAGGTTAGGTTAGGTTGTACTTGCTTCCCCCTCGTGGGTCTGCACCTTGTCGTGGTGAGGGGGCTCAGTAGCATTAGCGAAGCCAAGACAGACCCGAAGGGACCGTTTCGTTCTGAGGCCTTCAGGCTCAGAACCAGGTCCCTTCACACCGTGTGGTGGTGCGCGAGCGCCACTGCACGAGAGAGGAAGGAAAACCTCTATAAAAAACCATGGGGGGGCGGACTTTCATGTCCTGCCCGGGGTGGGGGTGTCCGCTGAGTACTGTTCTCGGCGGACCCAAACCGCAAGCCTGGCTCAATTTTTGAGTCAGGATCGGGGGCTGCTTGTCGGAGGTTGGGGAGACAGCGGTCGCGAGGAAGAAAACCTCTATAAAAAATCACTGTGCGTGTCCCTCTGCTTGCAGAGGGCACAGGTGACGGAGGAGGGACGGGTGATCCGTCGGTGGGAGGGCGGGCTCTCCCGGTTTCGGTATCGTCTCCGGGAGGGCAGACTTCGGTCACCGCCTTCAAACTCGTTATCCCAGCGGAGGTGTCGTGGTCACGTCTCGCGGCCACTGCTGGGACCGAGGGCCTTGCCTTAATTGGCCGGGCCAAGAGGACTTAACCTCACTAAAAAAAGTTAGTTTGTAAGATCCGGTGAAACCTGCCCGACCTCACCGTGTAATAGGGTTACCCAGGTACAGGGGGCTCTGCCTGGGTGGACGGTTTATTTCCCCCATACTCGTGGGACTCTCTATGGAATTTAATCTCAAAAACCTAAACGACGATAACAGTGGGAGGGGCGAGAAGCCCAGTATTGAGGAGGAGATCGGGGGCAAAAAGCCCGGCAGTGTAGACTGCGCAGTGGTGGAGGGTCGTCGCACGCCCAGTGTTGCGCGACCCTCGTTGATTGTCGGAGGAGGGGGTTCCAGGCCCCTTACTCCTGTTGTAGTGCTGGAGCGGCTCCCAATCGGAGAGGTGGATGAAGTTTTTGCTTCGGGCGACGGTGCCCGCCGAAAAAGATACCGAACGCCCTCGGTGCTCGGGTCAGAAGTCTCGGGCTCGGAAACCGAGACCGAGGATCGCACTGCTCCACGTGAGCCGGTGGCTAGGCGCGGTAGGACCACTCCGGGTGCACCTTCTACCAGGAGTCGGTCGAGTTCGTCTCGTACCACAATGAGACCCCCGGCGCCCATCTTTGACCCGGACGAAGGGCTCGAGCGCCCAACACTGGACGCGCCACATCGGCTAGATGCCGAGCAACTTAGGGCGCAGGCCAGCGAGAGTGTAGCGGCCATTTTTGATGTTGTACGAACATCAAAGAACCTTAAGGGGGGCTATCAAAAGACCCTCAATGTGGCGGCGACGGGTCTACTTGACATAGTAGAGGCCCTGGCAGATAGAACGGTGTCGGACGAGGTGCGCCGCATCCAGGTGGAGTTCGCTCGCCTCCGCCGGGAGAATGAGGCATTGAAGGCTGAGCGCAAATCGCTGCTGCAGGAGTTGGAGCAGGCGAGCGCTACAACCGCCACGAGGGCAACTTGCCCACCGCCTGCCTCAGCAATCTCGAATGCCATGCCTGAGATGGGGCAGCTGCTTGAGGAGTTCAGGCGCTCAATTATAGCCTCAGTAGGGACGATGATTAATGCCCGCTTCGAAGGCATCGAGGAGCGCCTCCTCCCGGAGACGAGAATTCGTCCACCCCTAAGGGCGGACAGGGCCCCGGTGGGGTCAGTTGGCACGCCGGTGCCGGTGCCGGTCTCTGCCCCGGCTGCTCCGGCTCTTGTTGCAGCGGAGTCCACTCCCGCTGCCAAAAAGTCGGGGAAGAAGGGGAACAAAAAGGGGAAGAATAAAAAGGGAGTGAGTCATCCCCCGGTCCCCGAACTGCCGGCGGTTCCTCCGACTCCGGAGGCGATGGACACCACTCCTGTAGCGGGTCCGTCGAACCAAGCGACCACTTGGACGGAGGTGGTAAAGAAAGGAAAGGGGAAGGGGAAAAAGCCAACGGCGGCACAGAAACCGGCCTCCCAGGCGGCTAAAAAGACTCAGCGGGCCAAGCCCAAGCTGACCGCCCCGAAGACGGCCGCGGTACTGATCACTCTCAACACGGAGGCTGCCGCCAAGGGAGTTACCTATGCCCAGGTTATGGAGCGGGCGGAAGAGGCGGTGAACCCGGCGGACTTGGGCATTGAGTCCGTCCACTTCCGCCGATCCGCCACAGGGGCCCGGATCATAGAGGTCCCAGGCTCCCAAAGCCAGGACAAGGCCAATGCTTTGGCCGAAAAATTGAAGGCCGCCCTCGACGGGGTTGCCGAAGTAGCGGTCCCCGTCAAATGCGCCGACCTACGGGTGCTAGGGTTGGGGGATACGGCCACCGTGGAGAAGGTGGCCATCGCTGTGTCTCGTGCCGGGGGGTGTCTGGTGGACCAGGTCAAGGTCCACCCAATCACCGCGGGCCCCGATGGAATGGGCTCGTGCATAATCGAGTGCCCGGTGGCGGCCTCCAAGACCATATCGAAGGCGGCCAAATTAATGGTCGGATGGACCTCTGCAACGGTCCGACTACTAGAGCAGCGGCCTCTCCGCTGCTACAAGTGCTTGGGTGTTGGCCATACAAGGCCGACATGTCCCTCTCCCGTCGACCGCAGCAAATTGTGCTTCCGGTGCGGCGAGGAGGGCCATAAAACTGCGGCCTGCAAATCCGCAACTATGCGGTGCAGCGTTTGCGCTGCGGCCGGAAAGCCGGCCGGACATTTAATGGGGGGGAGGCTTTGTGTTCCCCCCACGGTAAAAGGAAGGTCGGGCGTGGGGGCGTGGAGAGCTTCCACCGCCTCGACTCGACCAGGAAGGGCAGACAGGGAGGCTAGCATGTCCGAATAATAATGGATTATAGTCGACATGCTAGCTTCCTACAGGCGAACCTCAACCACTGTGCGAGGGCACAGGATCTCCTCCTTCAATCCCTCGCGCAGTGGCAGGTACATGTGGCGGTGGCTTGCGAGCCATATTTCGTCCCCCCCCATTCTAACTGGGCCGGGGACCTCGACGGTTCAGTGGCGGTGGTGGCCCGGATGGGTGTTGGCCCCCCTCTTGTTGTCATCGAAAGGGGGACAGGTTATGTCGTGGTGAGCTGGGGGGAGTACACCATTGTTGGGGTGTACTTCTCCCCCAACCGCTCCCTGGCAGAGTTCGAGTCATTCCTGGACTCTGTCAGGGCGGCTGTGTCTCGCAGGTCGTCGGGGTCTATCTTGGTCCTCGGCGACTTCAATGCGAAGTCCCGGGCGTGGGGCTGCCCCGTCACGGACGGGAGGGGGGAGGCGGTCCAAATATGGGGACTCCTCTCCGGGCTGTCCCTGCTCAACTTGGGGACAGTCCACACCTGCGTGCGGCACAACGGGGGGTCCATTGTGGACCTCTCCTTTGCCACTCCTGCAGTCGCGCGCAGGGTGGCCGGATGGAGAGTGGAGGAGGGGGTGGAGACCCTGTCCGACCACCTTTACATTAGATTTGAGGTCTCCCCTCCCTCGGGAGGTGCGGCGAGTGGGCAGCGGCCCGTCAGCACCTTCCCCAGGTGGAACTTAGGCCGGCTCGACAAGGAGTTGGCGGAGGAGGCGGCCATCGTTCACCGATGGTTCGCCCCCAGGCCGGAGGAGGGAGCCGACACGGAGGAGTTGACCGGCCGAATGCAGACCATCCTTGCAGAAGTGTGTGATTCGTCCATGCCGAGGGCGCGGCGCCGACCAGCACGCAAGTCCGTCTACTGGTGGACCCCAGAAATAGCCGAGCTACGGACAGCGGCCAACAGAGCCCGAAGAGCACACGCCCGACGTCGGACGCGCAACCGGCGAGCTCCGGACCGGGAGGGAGCTGATTCTGAACTTGCGGAATTGTGGGAACAGTACGGAGTTGCCAAGAGAGCCTTACAGCTGGCCATTAGTCAGGCCAAATCGGCCGCCTTTGAGGAGATCCTGGCGGACCTAGATAGGGATCCGTGGGGGCGCCCCTATCGCTCGGCCCGGAAGAAACTACGGAATCTCGGCGCCCCGTTAACGGAGACCCTACAGCCGGATCTTCTCGGCAGGGTGGTGGGCGAACTGTTCCCCAATTCGCCGGGACACATGCCCCCGGTGATGGCTCCTCCTACTCCGGAGCCCGCAGAAGAAGAGGCTCCCCCCTCAATTTCAGAGGGAGAGATGGAGCTGGCCCTGGACCGCCTTCGTGGCAGGAAAACGGCTCCGGGGCCTGACGGCGTTCCAGGAAGAGTATTGGCACTCGCCCTCAAACACTTGGGAGAGCAGCTTCGGGGACTCTTCAACGCATACATCAGCAGAGGAGAGTTCCCGAAACAGTGGAAAGTCGGACGCTTGTGCCTGCTCCCGAAAGGGGGAGATCGACCACCTGACTCCCCCTCGGCGTATAGGCCGATTGTTTTGCTGGACGAGACGGGCAAGTTACTGGAGAAGATCATCGCATCTCGTCTCGTCCAGCACTTGGATGTGGTTGGGCCCCAACTCTCGGCGGCCCAGTATGGATTTAGGGCAGGGCGGTCCACTCTAGACGCCCTAACAGCCCTTAAAGAGCTGAGTAAAGGAGCGGTTGCGGCTGGAGACGTAGTCCTGGGGGTATCGCTGGATGTGGCGAATGCCTTCAACAGCATTCCGTTTGAGACTATCATGGAGGCACTCCGGTACCATGGGGTGCCACCCTATCTCCGGAAGCTGTTGGGGGCGTACCTCCAGGACAGAGAAATTGTCTGGGAGGGCCGAGATGGCCGACGGTATGCGCGGAAAATGACGTGCGGTGTTCCACAGGGGTCGGTTTTGGGTCCGACCCTGTGGAACATCGGATACGACTGGCTCCTCCGCGGGCCAGTTCCCCCCGGCGCGGAAGTCATCGGATACGCGGACGACACCTTCGTAGCAGCCCGGGGGGGGACTTACGAGGAGGCGGCGCGACTGGCCACAATCGCCGTGTCACTGGTGGTGGACCGGCTCGCGCTCTTAGGTCTGAGGGTCTCCTTATCTAAGACAGAGGCCCTCCTATTTCACGGACCGCGGAGGGGACCTCCCCCGGATGCGCGTATTGTCGTCCAGGGAGTGGAGGTGCCGGTGAGGGCCCAACTGAAATATCTGGGCCTCACCTTGGACGGAAGGTGGAACTTCGGGGCCCACTTCACACAAATGGCCCCGAAGCTGATTGCCGCAGCAGCCGCTCTAGGCCGGCTGCTACCAAACCTGGGGGGCCCGGGCTCGGCCTGCCGGCGCCTCTACACCGGAATTGTCCGGAGCATGGCGCTGTACGGTGCCCCCGTGTGGGCGGACGCTCTCACCGCTAAAAACTTAGTATTATTGAGGAGACCCCAGAGGGTGATAGCGGTGAGAGCGATCAGGGGGTACCGTACCATATCATGGACGGCGGCCACCCTTTTGGCGGGCGACCCCCCCTGGGAACTTCAGGCGGGGGTCTTAGCGCGGGTGTATGCCTGCAAGGTAGAGGCCCGAAATCGGGGCGAAAGACCAGAGTTTGAGGAAGTGAGGAGGAACAGATCGGAGGCGCAAATAGACATGATTGAGAGGTGGAGCGACCAACTGCTTTCCCCAGTCGCTGGCCGGGACACGGTGGAGGCAATTCAGCCACACCTGTCCCGATGGTTAGGTAGGAAGTGGGGGGTTCTGTCCTTCCGGCTGGTGCAGGTACTTACCGGACACGGTTGTTTCGGTAAGTACCTGCACCAGATTGCGGGCCGGGAACCGACGCCGGCCTGCCACGAATGTAACGCGCCATTAGATACGGCGCACCACACACTAGCTGAGTGCGCGGCCTGGGCGCCGCAGAGACACGCAATGTCGGCGTTTGTGGAGGGGGACCTCTCGCTAACTAGCGTCATTAACGCGATGCTGAATAGCGAGGGGTCCTGGAGGGCGGTGGCCACCTTCTGCGAATCAGTTATGTCGCAGAAGGAGGCCGCGGAGCGGGATCGTGAGGCGTCTTCCTCCGACCCGCGCCGCCAGCGGAGGCGGGGTGTAAGAAGAAGGAGGTATGCGCACCTCCTCCCCCCGCCGTAGTTAGTAGTTAGTAGGAGTAGTTGTTGGGCCGCCTGGTCCGGGAGAGGGCAGTCTGCCACCTCCGGGCTCGGTGGCCGGTGCGGATGATACCGGAGGCCGGGACATACTGCGCATCTGCGCGCAGTCTGTCCCGGCCTCCGAAGGCCCTCTTCGGCCGGCGAACTCGGGGGAGTTTTCTGGCCATTGCACGAGGGGGCATGTGGAGGGACGGCACCAGTGTGTTGCGGTGTCGTCCCACACTGTGGACGGGTCCGTTGATGGACAGCCGCGTCGGGGCTGCGGTTGCGTGCTTTAAGCGATCCCGCAGCCTCGACATTATGCGGAGGAGGAAGCAACACCTCGGTGGTTTAGTGGGTAGGCCTAGCCCTTCTGGTTCGGAGAGCCCCACATACCCCAGCGCTCCCCCGGGCGCTGGGGATGCAATTTCATGCATTAACCGAGTTAAAAAAAAAAAAAAAAAAAAAAAAGGTTGTACTTGCTTCGGCAGTACATATACTAAAATTGGAACGATACAGAGAAGATTAGCATGGCCCCTGCGCAAGGATGACACGCAAAATCGTGAAGCGTTCCACATTTTTGTGTCTATTGAAAGGAGAGACGGTTAGCACTCCCCTTGACAAGGATGGAACACATTTAAACGGTTAAGGCACAAATTAACCGCATTTTTCCCCCTCGTGGGTCTGCACCTTGTCGTGGTGAGGGGGCTCAGTAGCATTAGCGAAGCCAAGACAGACCCGAAGGGACCGTTTCGTTCTGAGGCCTTCAGGCTCAGAACCAGGTCCCTTCACACCGTGTGGTGGTGCGCGAGCGCCACTGCACGAGAGAGGAAGGAAAACCTCTATAAAAAACCATGGGGGGGCGGACTTTCATGTCCTGCCCGGGGTGGGGGTGTCCGCTGAGTACTGTTCTCGGCGGACCCAAACCGCAAGCCTGGCTCAATTTTTGAGTCAGGATCGGGGGCTGCTTGTCGGAGGTCGGGGAGACAGCGGTCGCGAGGAAGAAAACCTCTATAAAAAATCACTGTGCGTGTCCCTCTGCTTGCAGAGGGCACAGGTGACGGAGGAGGGACGGGTGATCCGTCGGTGGGAGGGCGGGCTCTCCCGGTTTCGGTATCGTCTTCGGGAGGGCAGACTTCGGTCACCGCCCTCAAACTCGTTATCCCAGTGGAGGTGTCGTGGTCACGTCTCGCGGCCACTGCTGGGACCGAGGGCCTTGCCTTAATTGGCCGGGCCAAGAGGACTTAACCTCACTAAAAAAAAGTTAGTCTGTAAGTTCCGGTGAAACCTGCCCGACCTCACCGTGTAATAGGGTTACCCAGGTACAGGGGGCTCTGCCTGGGTGGACGGTTTATTTCCCCCATACTCGTGGGACTTTTTATGGAACCTTTTAATATCAAACAAAACGAAGTTAACAGTGGGAGGGGCGAGAAGCCCAACAGTGAAGAGGAGATCGGGGGCAAAAAGCCCGGCAGTGTAGACTGCGCGGTGGTGGAGGGTCGTCGCACGCCCAGTGTTGCGCGACCGTCGTTGATTGTCGGAGGAGGGGGTTCCAGGCCCCTTACTCCCGTTGTGGTGCTGGAGCGGCTCCCAATCGGAGAGCCGGATGAGTTTATGTCTTCGGGCGACGGTGCACGCCGTAAAAGACACCGAACGCCCTCGGTGCTCGGGTCTGAAATTTCGGGCTCGGAAACCGAGACCGAGGACCGCACTGCTCCACGTGAGCCGGTGGCTAGGCGCGGAAGGACCACTTCGGGTGCTCCTTCTACCAGGAGTCGGTCGAGTTCGTCCCGTAAAACAATGGGACCCCCGGCGCCCATCTTTGACCCGGACGAGGGGCTTGAGCGCCCAACACTGGACGCGCCGCATCTGCTCGATGCCGAACAACTAAGGGCGCAGGCCGGCGTGAGTGCAGCGGCCATATTCGAGGTTGTGCGCACTTCGAAAAACCTCAAGGGGGGTAATATGAGGACCCTCAATGTGGCGGCGACGGGTCTTCTTGACATTGTGGAGGCCCTGGCGGATAGAACGATGTCGGACGAGGTGCGCCGCATTCAGGTGGAGTTCTCTCGCCTCCGCCGGGAGAATGAGGCGTTAAAGGCTGAGCGTAAGTCGCTGCTGCTCGAGTTGGAGCAGGCGAGCACTGTAACCGCCACGAGGGCAACTTGCCCACCGCCTGCCCCAGCAGTCTCGAGTGCTATGCCTCAGATGGGAGAGCTGTTAGAGGAGTTCAGGCGCTCAATTATAGCCTCAGTGGGGACCATGATCAATGCCCGCTTCGAGGGCATCGAGGAGCGCCTCCTCCCGGAGACGAGAATTCGCCCACCTCTAAGGGCGGACAGGGCCCCGGTGGTGCCAGTTGGCACCCCGGCGCCGGTGCCGGCGCCAGTCTCTGCTCCGGCACCTGTTGCAGCGGAGTCCACTCCCGCTCCGAAAAAGTCGGGGAAAAAGACGGGGAAAAAGGGGAATAAAAAGGGAGTGAGTCATCCCCCGGTCCCCGAACTGCCGGCGGTTCCTCCGACTCCGGAGGCGATGGACACCACTCCTGTAGCGGGTCCATCGAACCAAGCGACCACCTGGACGGAGGTGGTAAAGAAGGGAAAGGGGAAGGGGAAAAAGTCCTCCCCCTCTACGGCGGCACAAAAACCGGCCTCCCAGGCGGCTAAGAAGACCCAGCGGGCCAAGCCTAAGCTGACTGCCCCGAAGACGGCCGCGGTACTGGTCACCCTGAACACGGAGGCTGCCGCTAAGGGGGTGACGTACGCCCAGCTCATGGAGCGGGCAGAGGAGGCGGTGAACCCGGCGGACCTGGGCATAGAGTCCGTCCACTTTCGCCGATCCGCCACAGGGGCCCGGATTATCGAGATCCCAGGCTCCCAAAGCCAGGACAAGGCCATTGCCCTGGCCGACAAATTGAAGGTTGCCCTCGACGGGGTTGCCGAGGTAGCGGTCCCCGTCAAATGCGCCGATCTGCGGGTGCTGGGGCTTGGGGATACGGCCACTGTTGAAAAAGTGGCCGTTGCTGTGTCTCGTGCCGGGGGGTGTCTAGTGGACCAAGTCAAGGTCCACCCTATCACCGCGGGCCCCGATGGAATGGGCTCGTGTATAGTCGAGTGTCCGGTGGCGGCCTCCAAGACCATATCGAAGGCGGGCAAAATAATGGTCGGATGGACCTCAGCAACGGTCCGACTACTAGAGCAGCGGCCTCTCCGCTGCTACAGGTGCTTGGGCGTTGGCCATACAAGGCCGACATGTCCCTCTCCCGTCGACCGCAGCAAAATATGCTTCCGGTGTGGCGAGGAGGGCCATAAAACTGCAGCCTGCAAATCCGCAACCATGCGGTGCAGCGTCTGCGCTGCGGCCGGAAAGCCGGCCGGACATCTAATGGGGGGGAGGCTTTGTGCTCCCCCCACGGTAAAAGGAAGGTCGGGCGTGGGGGCGTGGAGAGCTCCCACCGCCTCGACTCGGCCAGGGAGGGCAGACAGGGAGGCTAGCATGTCAGAATAATAATGGATTGTAGTCGACATGCTAGCTTCCTACAGGCGAATCTCAACCACTGTGCGAGGGCACAGGATCTCCTCCTTCAATCCCTCGCGCAGTGGCAGGTGCACGTTGCGGTGGCTTGCGAGCCGTATTTCATCCCCCCCCATTCTAACTGGGCCGGGGACCTCGACGGTTCGGTGGCGGTGGTGGTCCGGATGGGTGTTGGCCCCCCTCTTGTTGTCATCGAAAGGGGGGCAGGTTACGTCGTGGTCGGATGGGGGGAGTACACCATTGTTGGGGTGTACTTCTCCCCCAACCGCTCCCTGGCAGAGTTCGAGGCATTCCTGGACTCTGTCAGGGCGGCTGTGTTTCGCAGGTCGCCGGGGTCCATCTTGGTCCTCGGCGACTTCAACGCTAAGTCCCGGGCGTGGGGCTGCCCCGTCACGGACGGGAGGGGGGAGGCGGTCCAAGTATGGGGACTACTCTCCGGGCTGTCCCCGCTCAACTTGGGGACAGTCCACACCTGCGTGCGGCACAACGGGGGGTCTATCGTGGACCTCTCCTTTTCCACTCCTGCAGTCGCGCGCAGGGTGGTCGGATGGAGGGTGGAGGAGGCAATCGAGACCCTATCTGACCACCTCTACATAAGATTTGAGGTCTCCCCTCCCTCGGGAGGTGCGGTGAGTGGGCGGCGGCCCGTCAGCACCTTCCCCAGGTGGAACTTGGGCCGGCTCGACAAGGAGCTGGCGGAGGAGGCGGCCATCGTTCACCGATGGTTCGCCCCCAGGCCGGAGGAGGGAGCTGACACGGAGGTGTTGGCCGGCCGGATGCACACCATCCTCGCAGAAGTGTGTGATTCGTCCATGCCGAGGGCGCGGCGTCGACCAGCACGCAAGTCCGTCTACTGGTGGACCCCGGAGATAGCCGAACTTCGCATATCGTCCAACAGAGCCCGTAGAGCACACGCCCGTTGTCAAGCACGGAACCGGCGAGCTCCGGACCGGGAGGGAGCCGATGTTGAACTGGCGGAACTGCGGGAGCAGTATGGCGCCGCCAAGCGAGCCCTACAACTGGCCATAAGCCAAGCCAAATCGGCCGCCTTTGAGGAGATCCTGGCGGACCTAGACAGGGACCCGTGGGGGCGTCCCTACCGAGCGGCTCGAAAGAAATTACGCAATCTTGGCGCCCCGTTAACGGAAACCCTACAGCCGGATCTTCTCGGCAGGGTGGTGGGCGAACTGTTCCCCAATTCGCCGGGACACACGCCCCCGGTGATGGCTCCTCCTACTCCGGAGCCCGCAGAGGAAGAGGCTCCCCCCTCAATTTCAGAGGGAGAGATGGAGCTGGCCCTGGACCGACTTCGTGGCAGGAAAACGGCTCCGGGGCCTGACGGCGTTCCGGGACGAGTGTTGGCGGTAGCGTCAAAATATCTGGAAGAACAGCTTCGGGGACTCTTCAATGCATGCATTAGCAGAGGAGAGTTCCCGAAGCAGTGGAAGGTCGGGCGGTTGTGCTTGCTCCCGAAAGGGGGAGATCGGTCCCCTGACTCCCCCTCAGCGTACAGGCCAATTGTTTTGCTGGACGAGACGGGCAAGTTGCTCGAGAAAATAATCGCATCTCGCCTCATCCAGCACTTTGAGGTGGTCGGGCCCCAGCTTTCAGAGGCCCAATATGGATTCAGGGCAGGGCGGTCTACTTTAGACGCCCTAACAGCCCTTAAAGAGTTTAGCAGAGGAGCGGTTGCGGCTGGAGACGTTGTCCTGGGGGTATCGCTGGATGTGGCGAATGCCTTCAACAGTATTCCGTTCGAGACTATCATGGAGGCACTCCGGTACCATGGGGTGCCTCCCTATCTCCGGAAGCTGTTGGGGGCGTACCTCCAGGACAGAGAAATTGCTTGGGAGGGCCGTGATGGCCAACGGTATGCGCGGCGAATGACGTGCGGTGTTCCACAGGGGTCGGTTCTGGGTCCGACCCTGTGGAACATCGGATATGATTGGCTCCTTCGCGGGCCGGTCCCCCCTGGTGCGAAAGTAATTGGGTATGCGGACGACACCTTCGTAGCAGCCCGGGGCAGGACTTATGAGGAGGCGGCGCGACTGGCCACAATCGCCGTGTCACTGGTGGTGGACCGGCTCGCGCTCTTAGGTCTGAGGGTCTCATTGACGAAGACGGAGGCCCTCCTATTTCACGGACCGCGGAGGGGACCTCCCCCGGACGCGCGCATCGTTGTCCAGGGAGTGGAGGTGCCGGTGAGGGCCCAACTCAAATATTTGGGCCTCACATTGGATGGACGGTGGAACTTCGGGGCCCACTTCGCACAGATCGCTCCGAAGTTAATTGCTGCAGCGGCCGCTCTAGGCCGGCTGCTACCAAACCTGGGGGGCCCGGGCTCGGCCTGCCGGCGCCTTTATACCGGAATTGTCCGGAGCATGGCGCTGTACGGTGCCCCCGTGTGGGCGGACGCTCTCACCGCTAAAAACTTAGTATTGTTGAGGAGACCCCAGAGGGTGATAGCGGTGAGAGCGATCAGGGGGTACCGTACCATATCGTGGACGGCGGCCACCCTTCTGGCGGGCGACCCTCCCTGGGAACTTCAGGCAGGGGTCTTGGCGCGGGTGTATGCCTGCAAAGTGGAGGCGAGAGATCGAGGCGAACGACCAGATTTTGACGACGTGAGGAGGATAAGGTCAGAGGCGCAAACAGACCTGATCGAGAGGTGGAGTGAGCAGTTGCGGTCCCCAGTCGCTGGCCGCGACACAGTAGAAGCGATACAGCCACACTTATCGCGATGGCTAGGTAGAAAGTGGGGGGTTCTGTCCTTCCGGCTGGTGCAGGTACTTACCGGACACGGTTGTTTCGGTAAGTACCTGCACCAGATTGCGGGCCGGGAACCATCACCGGTTTGCCATGAATGTGGTGCGCAGCAAGACACAGCGCACCACACATTGGTTGAGTGCGCGGCCTGGGGGCCGCAGAGGCACGCTATGTCGGCGTTCGTGGAGGGGGACCTCTCGCTAACTAACGTGATCAGCTCGATGCTGAATAGCGAGGGGTCCTGGAGGGCGGTGGCCACCTTCTGCGAGTCAGTCATTTCGCAGAAGGAGGCCGCGGAGCGGGATCGTGAGGCGTCTTCCTCCGACCCGCGCCGCCAGCGGAGGCGGGGTGTAAGAAGAAGGAGGTACGCGCACCTCCTCCCCCCGCCGTAGTAGAAGTAGGTAGGAGAAGTTGTTGGGCCGCCTGGTCCGGGGGAGGGCAGTCTGCCACCTCCGGGCTCGGTGGCCGGTGCGGATTATACCGGAGGCCGGGACATACTGCGCATCTGCGCGCAGTCTGTCCCGGCCTCCGAAGGCCCTCTTCGGCCGGCGAACTCGGGGGAGTTTTCTGGCCATTGCACGAGGGGGCATGTGGAGGGACGGCACCTGTGTGTTGCGGTGTCGTCCCACACTGTGGACGGGTTCAATAATGGACAGCCGCGTCGGGGCTGCGGTTGCGTGCTTTAAGCGATCCCGCAGCCTCGACATTATGCGGAGGAGGAAGCAACACCTCGGTGGTTTAGTGGGTAGGCCTAGCCCTTCTGGTTCGGAGAGCCCCACATACCCCAGCGCTCCCCCGGGCGCTGGGGATGCAATTTCATGCATTAACCGAGTTAAAAAAAAAAAAAAAAAAAAAGGTTAGGTTAGGTTAGGTTAGGTTAGGTTAGGTTAGGTTAGGTTAGGTTAGGTTAGGTTAGGTTAGGTTAGGTTAGGTTAGGTTAGGTTAGGTTAGGTTAGGTTAGGTTAGGTTAGGTTAGGTTAGGTTAGGTTAGGTTAGGTTAGGTTAGGTTAGGTTAGGTTAGGTTTTTTTATGTTGTCCCCACGAGGGTAAAACCGCCCCGTGAGGGAGTTTATTGCGATCAGACGCGAATAAACAATTCTGCTATTTGATACAGAATATGACAAAATTAACAATTTAAACTTATAAGTACTTATGTAGAGAAAGAACATTTTGGAGATGCTTATAATTAGTTACATAGGCGAGTACGTTTTACAATTTAAAATATTAGTGTGTAATGTGTATATGTGTGTGTGTGTGTGTGTATGTGTGTATGTGAGTGTTTATGTGTTGTTGAATGTTTTTAGGTTGTTGACAATTCGGGTGATGTGTGTCATGAAGGAGCTGATGGTGGGTTTCTGTTTAAGGACTTCGGAGAGGTCATAGGGTTCAATGTTATATGATTGGGAGAGTTGTTCGTGAGTGTATCTGGTGTGGAGGAATTTAGGGCAAGTGGTGAGTAAATGTTGTATGCTTTGTTGTGAAGAGTTATCGCAAGGGCAGAGGTCATTGTCTACTATTTTAAATCTATGGAGGTATTCCTTATGATACCCGTGTCCTGTTAGTATTTGTGTGAGTGCGAAGTTGTGTCCTAGGTGTGTAATTATGTTTTGGATGTGTGATAATGTTGGGCACCATGTTTTAAGGGTGGGGCCCTTGGTGTTGTGTGTGTACAGGCTTTCGGTCTGGCTGTGTGAGTGTTCCTTGGCGAGTCTACGTGTGTGTGAGAGTGGGAAGTGGAGAAATGCAGGTGTGGTGTGTTTATTTGCGGCTTCCTTCGCCGCAATGTCAGCCAGTTCATTGCCTAGGATGTCCCCGTGGGCCCTGACCCAAATAAGGCTGATGTTGATGTGTGTTTGGCTGAGAAATGTTTGTATGTGGTTGGTGAGTGTGTGCGTACTGGCTGTGTTACGAATGTCATCTAAGGCGGACCTGGAATCTGACATTATGGCTGCGGTGTAAATGTGGTTGTCAGCCAACCATTGGCAGGCCTTAGAGAGGGCCAGTAGCTCAGCCTGGAACACTGAGCAGGTGGAATGCAGCGAGTATTTCTTGGTGATGGTGCGGTTTGTTGGTGGTTAGGTTAGGTTAGGTTAGGTTAGGTTAGGTTAGGTTAGGTTAGGTTAGGTTCCCCCTCGTGGGTCTGCACCTTGTCGTGGTGAGGGGGCTCAGTAGCATTAGCGAAGCCAAGACAGACCCGAAGGGACCGTTTCGTTCTGAGGCCTTCAGGCTCAGAACCAGGTCCCTTCACACCGTGTGGTGGTGCGCGAGCGCCACTGCACGAGAGAGGAAGGAAAACCTCTATAAAAAACCATGGGGGGGCGGACTTTCATGTCCTGCCCGGGGTGGGGGTGTCCGCTGAGTACTGTTCTCGGCGGACCCAAACCGCAAGCCTGGCTCAATTTTTGAGTCAGGATCGGGGGCTGCTTGTCGGAGGTCGGGGAGACAGCGGTCGCGAGGAAGAAAACCTCTATAAAAAATCACTGTGCGTGTCCCTCTGCTTGCAGAGGGCACAGGTGACGGAGGAGGGACGGGTGATCCGTCGGTGGGAGGGCGGGCTCTCCCGGATTCGGTATCGTCTCCGGGAGGGCAGACTTCGGTCACCGCCCTCAAACTCGTTATCCCAGCGGAGGTGTCGTGGTCACGTCTCGCGGCCACTGCTGGGACCGAGGGCCTTGCCTTAATTGGCCGGGCCAAGAGGACTTAACCTCACTAAAAAAAGTTAGTTTGTAAGATCCGGTGAAACCTGCCCGACCTCACCGTGTAATAGGGTTACCCAGGTACAGGGGGCTCTGCCTGGGTGGACGGTTTACTTCCCCCATACTCGTGGGACTCTCTATGGAATTTAATCTCAAAAACCTAAACGACGATAACAGTGGGAGGGGCGAGAAGCCCAGTATTGAGGAGGAGATCGGGGGCAAAAAGCCCGGCAGTGTAGACTGCGCAGTGGTGGAGGGTCGTCGCACGCCCAGTGTTGCGCGACCCTCGTCGGTTGTCGGAGGAGGGGGTTCCAGGCCCCTTACTCCTGTTGTGGTGCTGGAGCGGCTCCCAATCGGAGAGGTGGATGAAGTTTTGGCTTCGGGCGACGGTGCCCGCCGGAAAAGACACCGAACGCCCTCGGTGCTCGGGTCTGAAGTCTCGGGCTCAGAAACTGAAACCGAGGACCGCACTGCTCCACGTGAGCCGGTGGCTAGGCGCGGAAGGACCACTCCGGGTGCACCTTCTACCAGGAGTCGGTCGAGTTCGTCTCGTACCACAATGAGACCCCCGGCGCCCATCTTTGACCCGGACGAAGGGCTCGAGCGCCCAACACTTGACGCGCCACATCGGCTAGATGCCGAGCAACTAAGGGCGCAGGCCAGCGAGAGTGTAGCGGCCATTTTTGATGTTGTACGAACATCAAAGAACCTGAAGGGGGGCTATCAAAAGACCCTCAATGTGGCGGCGACGGGTCTACTTGACATTGTTGAGGCCCTGGCGGACAGAACGGTGTCGGACGAGGTGCGCCGCATCCAGGTGGAGTTCGCTCGCATCCGCCGGGAGAACGAGGCCTTGAAGGCTGAGCGCAAATCGCTGCTGCTGGAACTGGAGCAGGCGAGCGCTACAACCGCCACGAGGGCAACTTGCCCACCGCCTGCCCCAGCAATCTCGAGTTCCATGCCTGAGATGGGGCAGCTGCTTGAGGAGTTCAGGCGCTCAATTATAGCCTCAGTAGGGACGATGATTAATGCCCGCTTCGAAGGCATCGAGGAGCGCCTCCTCCCGGAGACGAGAATTCGTCCACCCCTAAGGGCGGACAGGGCCCCGGTGGGGTCAGTTGGCACCCCGGCGCCGGTGCCGGTGCCGGTCTCTGCCCCGGCTGCCCCGGCTCCTGTTGCAGCGGAGTCCACTCCCGCTGCGAAAAAGTCAGGGAAGAAGGGGAACAAAAAGGGGAATAAAAAGGGAGTGAGTCATCCCCCGGTCCCCGAACTGCCGGCGGTTCCTCCGACTCCGGAGGCGATGGACACTACTCCTGTAGCGGGTCCGTCGAACGAAGCGACCACTTGGACGGAGGTGGTAAAGAAAGGAAAGGGGAAGGGGAAAAAGCCAACGGCGGCACAGAAACCGGCCTCCCAGGCGGCTAAAAAGACGCAGCGGGCCATGCCTAAGCTGACCGCCCCGAAGACGGCCGCGGTACTGGTCACCCTCAACACGGAGGCTGCCGCCAAGGGAGTGACGTACGCCCAGCTCATGGAGCGGGCAGAGGAGGCGGTGAACCCGGCGGACCTGGGCATAGAGTCCGTCCACTTCCGCCGATCCGCCACAGGGGCCCGAATTATAGAAATTCCAGGCTCCCAAAGCCAGGACAAGGCCAATGCCCTGGCCGATAAATTGAAGGCCGCCCTCGACGGGGTTGCCGAGGTAGCGGTCCCCGTCAAATGCGCCGACCTGCGGGTGCTAGGGTTAGGGGATACGGCCACCGTGGAAAAGGTGGCCATCGCTGTGTCTCGTGCCGGGGGGTGTCTGGTGGACCAGGTCAAGGTCCACCCAATCACCGCGGGCCCCGACGGAATGGGCTCGTGTATTGTCGAGTGCCCGGTGGCGGCCACCAAGACTATTTCGAAGGCGGGCAAACTATTGATTGGATGGACCTCTGCAACGGTCCGACTACTAGAGCAGCGGCCTCTCCGCTGCTACAGGTGTTTGGGCGTTGGCCATACAAGGCCGACATGTCCCTCTCCCGTCGACCGCAGCAAAATGTGCTTCCGGTGCGGCGAGGAGGGCCATAAAACTGCGGCCTGTAAATCCGCAACTATGCGGTGCAGCGTTTGCGCTGCGGCCGGAAAGCCGGCCGGACATTTAATGGGGGGGAGGCTTTGTGCTCCCCCCACGGTAAAAGGAAAGTCGGGCGTGGGGGCGTGGAGAGCTTCCACCGCCTCGACTCGACCAGGAAGGGCAGACAGGGAGGCTAGCATGTCCGAATAATAATGGATTATAGTCGACATGCTAGCTTCCTACAGGCGAATCTCAACCACTGTGCGAGGGCACAGGATCTCCTCCTTCAATCCCTCGCGCAGTGGCAGGTACATGTGGCGGTGGCTTGCGAGCCATATTTCGTCCCCCCCCATTCTAACTGGGCCGGGGACCTCGACGGTTCAGTGGCGGTGGTGGCCCGGATGGGTGTTGGCCCCCCTCTTGTTGTCATCGAAAGGGGGGCAGGTTACGTCGTGGTGAGCTGGGGGGAGTACACCATTGTTGGGGTGTACTTCTCCCCCAACCGCTCCCTGGCAGAGTTCGAGTCATTCCTGGACTCTGTCAGGGCGGCTGTGTCCCGCAGGTCGTCGGGGTCCATCTTGGTCCTCGGCGACTTCAACGCGAAGTCCCGGGCGTGGGGCTGCCCCGTCACGGACGGGAGGGGGGAGGCGGTCCAAATATGGGGACTCCTCTCCGGGCTGTCCCTGCTCAACCTGGGGACAGTCAACACTTGCGTGCGGCACAACGGGGGGTCCATTGTGGACCTCTCCTTTGCCACCCCTGCAGTCGCGCGCAGGGTGGCCGGATGGAGAGTGGAGGAGGGGGTGGAGACCCTGTCTGACCACCTGTATATTAGATTCGAGGTCTCCCCTCCCTCGGGAGGTATGGCGAGTGGGCAGCGGCCCGTAGGAACTTTCCCCAAATGGAATTTGGGCCGGCTCGACAAAGAGCTGGCGGAGGAGGCGGCCATCGTTCACCGATGGTTCGCCCCCAGGCCGGAGGAGGGAGCCGACACGGAGGAGTTGACCGGCCGAATGCAGACCATCCTTGCAGAAGTGTGTGATTCGTCCATGCCGAGGGCGCGGCGCCGACCAGCACGCAAGTCCGTCTACTGGTGGACCCCAGAAATAGCCGAGCTACGGACAGCGGCCAACAGAGCCCGAAGAGCACACGCCCGACGTCGGACGCGCAACCGGCGAGCTCCGGACCGGGAGGGAGCCGATACTGAACTCGCGGAATTGTGGGAACAGTACGGAGTTGCCAAGAGAGCCTTACAGCTGGCCATAAGTCAGGCCAAATCGGCCGCCTTTGAGGAGATCCTGGCGGACCTAGATAGGGATCCGTGGGGGCGCCCCTATCGCTCGGCCCGGAAGAAACTACGGAATCTCGGCGCCCCGTTAACGGAGACCCTACAGCCGGATCTTCTCGGCAGGGTGGTGGGCGAACTGTTCCCCGATTCGCCGGGACACATGCCCCCGGTGATGGCTCCTCCTACTCCGGAGCCCGCAGAAGAAGAGGCTCCCCCCTCAATTTCAGAGGGAGAGATGGAGCTGGCCCTGGACCGCCTTCGTGGCAGGAAAACGGCTCCGGGGCCTGACGGCGTTCCAGGAAGAGTATTGGCACTCGCCCTCAAACACTTGGGAGAGCAGCTTCGGGGACTCTTCAACGCATGCATCAGCAGAGGAGAGTTCCCGAAACAGTGGAAAGTCGGACGCTTGTGCCTGCTCCCGAAAGGGGGAGATCGACCACCTGACTCCCCCTCGGCGTATAGGCCGATTGTTTTGCTGGACGAGACGGGCAAGTTACTGGAGAAGATCATCGCATCTCGTCTCGTCCAGCACTTGGATGTGGTTGGGCCCCAACTCTCGGAGGCCCAGTATGGATTTAGGGCAGGGCGGTCCACTTTAGACGCCCTAACAGCCCTTAAAGAGCTGAGTAAAGGAGCGGTTGCGGCTGGAGACGTAGTCCTGGGGGTATCGCTGGATGTGGCGAATGCCTTCAACAGCATTCCGTTTGAGACTATCATGGAGGCACTCCGGTACCATGGGGTGCCCCCCTATCTCCGGAAGCTGTTGGGGGCGTACCTCCAGGACAGAGAAATTGTCTGGGAGGGCCGAGATGGCCGACGGTATGCGCGGAAAATGACGTGCGGTGTTCCACAGGGGTCGGTTTTGGGTCCGACCCTGTGGAACATCGGATACGACTGGCTCCTCCGCGGGCCAGTTCCCCCCGGCGCGGAAGTCATCGGATACGCGGACGACACCTTCGTAGCAGCCCGGGGGGGGACTTACGAGGAGGCGGCGCGACTGGCCACAATCGCCGTGTCACTGGTGGTGGACCGGCTCGCGCTCTTAGGTCTGAGGGTCTCCTTATCTAAGACAGAGGCCCTCCTATTTCACGGACCGCGGAGGGGACCTCCCCCGGACGCGCGTATTGTCGTCCAGGGAGTGGAGGTGCCGGTGAGGGCCCAACTGAAATATCTGGGCCTCACCTTGGACGGAAGGTGGAACTTCGGGGCCCACTTCACACAAATGGCCCCGAAGCTGATTGCCGCAGCGGCCGCTCTAGGCCGGCTGCTACCAAACCTGGGGGGCCCGGGCTCGGCCTGCCGGCGCCTCTACACCGGAATTGTCCGGAGCATGGCGCTGTACGGTGCCCCCGTGTGGGCGGACGCTCTCACCGCTAAAAACTTAGTATTATTGAGGAGACCCCAGAGGGTGATAGCGGTGAGAGCGATCAGGGGGTACCGTACCATATCATGGACGGCGGCCACCCTTTTGGCGGGCGACCCCCCCTGGGAACTTCAGGCGGGCGTCTTAGCGCGGGTGTATGCCTGCAAGGTAGAGGCCCGAAATCGGGGCGAAAGACCAGAGTTTGAGGAAGTGAGGAGGAACAGATCGGAGGCACAAATAGACATGATTGAGAGGTGGAGCGACCAACTGCTTTCCCCAGTCGCTGGCCGGGACACGGTGGAGGCAATTCAGCCACACCTGTCCCGATGGTTAGGTAGGAAGTGGGGGGTTCTGTCCTTCCGGCTGGTGCAGGTACTTACCGGACACGGTTGTTTCGGTAAGTACCTGCACCAGATTGCGGGCCGGGAACCAACGCCGGCCTGCCACGAATGCGGCGCGCCAACAGATACGGCGCACCACACACTGGTCGAGTGCGCGGCCTGGGCGCCGCAGAGGCACGCCATGTCGGCGTTTGTGGAGGGGGACCTCTCGCTAACTAACGTGATCAGCTCGATGCTGAATAGCGAGGGGTCCTGGAGGGCGGTGGCCACCTTCTGCGAGTCAGTCATTTCGCAGAAGGAGGCCGCGGAGCGGGATCGTGAGGCGTCTTCCTCCGACCCGCGCCGCCAGCGGAGGCGGGGTGTAAGAAGAAGGAGGTACGCGCACCTCCTCCCCCCGCCGTAGTAGTAGTAGAGTAGTTGTTGGGCCGCCTGGTTCGGGGAAGGCAGTCTGCCACCTCCGGGCTCGGTGGCCGGTGCGGATTATACCGGAGGCCGGGACATACTGCGCATCTGCGCGCAGTCTGTCCCGGCCTCCGAAGGCCCTCTTCGGCCGGCGAACTCGGGGGAGTTTTCTGGCCATTGCACGAGGGGGCATGTGGAGGGACGGCACCAGTGTGTTGCGGTGTCGTCCCACACTGTGGACGGGTCCATGATTGGACAGCCGCGTCGGGGCTGTGGTTGCGTGCTTTAAGCGATCCCGCAGCCTCGACATTATGCGGAGGAGGAAGCAACACCTCGGTGGTTTAGTGGGTAGGCCTAGCCCTTCTGGTTCGGAGAGCCCCACATACCCCAGCGCTCCCCCGGGCGCTGGGGATGCAATTTCATGCATTAACCGAGTTAAAAAAAAAAAAAAAAAAAAAAAAAAAAGGTTAGGTTAGGTTAGGTTAGGTTAGGTGGGGCTGCCGTGGGGAGCCGGGGGTCGGGCGGTCGGACCCGGCTCTTAACCCATGGCGGCTGATGGAGGAGAGGCCGCTTCCCCGTCTGGGTGGTGCCGTTGTAGCCCGGGGGACCAAAAGCGGCCGGCCGGCTGGGCTGAGTGGACTCAGTCTGGCCGGTTTTGGAGAGGCTAGTCGCGGAGGAAGGGATGTATCCCATCCTCTGCGACTGGGCGGGGCCGTACCGCGAGATGCGGCAACGGTGGGGCTGCCGTGGGGAGCCGGGGGTCGGGCGGTCGGACCCGGCTCTTAACCCATGGCGGCTGGTGGTGGGACCGTAGGGCCCGGGAGCGTTGGGATCTCGCTCTCGGGCTCGTTGGTCGGAGAGGAGGTGGCGGCGGCCTACACATCTTCCGCCGCCGGCGGCCGGGACATGCTGCGCATCTGCGCGTGGCCTGTCCCGGCTTCCGAAGGCCCCCTGGCTGGCGAACTCGGGGGAGTTTGCTGGCCATTGCACAAGGGGGCATAGTGGGGGGACGGTACTCGTGTGTTGGGGTGTCGTCCCACACTGTGGAGGAGTCCACGTGTGGACGGCCGCGTCGGGGTCGCGGATGTGTGCTTAAAAGCGTTCCCGTGACCTCGGCACCATGCGGCGAGGAGGAGGCAACACCTCGGTGGTTTAGTGGGTAGGCCTAGCCCTTCTGGTTCGGAGAGCCCCACATACCCCAGCGCTCCCCCGGGCGCTGGGGATGCAATTTCATGCATTAACCGAGTTAACAAAAAAAAAAGGTTAGGTTAGGTTAGGTTAGGTTAGGTTAGGTTAGGTTAGGTTAGGTTAGGTTAGGTTAGGTTAGGTTAGGTTAGGTTAGGTTAGGTTAGGTTAGGTTAGGTTAGGTTAGGTTAGGTTAGGTTAGGTTAGGTTAGGTTAGGTTAGGTTAGGTTAGGTTAGGTTAGGTTAGGTTAGGTTAGGTTAGGTTAGGTTAGGTTAGGTTAGGTTAGGTTAGGTTAGGTTAGGTTAGGTTAGGTTAGGTTAGGTTAGGTTAGGTTAGGTTAGGTTAGGTTAGGTTAGGTTAGGTTAGGTTAGGTTAGGTTAGGTTAGGTTAGGTTAGGTTAGGTTAGGTTAGGTTAGGTTAGGTTAGGTTAGGTTAGGTTAGGTTAGGTTAGGTTAGGTTAGGTTAGGTTAGGTTAGGTTAGGTTAGGTTAGGTTAGGTTAGGTTAGGTTAGGTTAGGTTAGGTTAGGTTAGGTTAGGTTAGGTTAGGTTAGGTTAGGTTAGGTTAGGTTAGGTTAGGTTAGGTTAGGTTAGGTTAGGTTAGGTTAGGTTAGGTTAGGTTAGGTTAGGTTAGGTTAGGTTAGGTTAGGTTAGGTTAGGTTAGGTTAGGTTAGGTTAGGTTAGGTTAGGTTAGGTTAGGTTAGGTTAGGTTAGGTTAGGTTAGGTTAGGTTAGGTTAGGTTAGGTTAGGTTAGGTTAGGTTAGGTTAGGTTAGGTTAGGTTAGGTTAGGTTAGGTTAGGTTAGGTTAGGTTAGGTTAGGTTAGGTTAGGTTAGGTTAGGTTAGGTTAGGTTAGGTTAGGTTAGGTTAGGTTAGGTTAGGTTAGGTTAGGTTAGGTTAGGTTAGGTTAGGTTAGGTTAGGTTAGGTTAGGTTAGGTTAGGTTAGGTTAGGTTAGGTTAGGTTAGGTTAGGTTAGGTTAGGTTAGGTTAGGTTAGGTTAGGTTAGGTTAGGTTAGGTTAGGTTAGGTTAGGTTAGGTTAGGTTAGGTTAGGTTAGGTTAGGTTAGGTTAGGTTAGGTTAGGTTAGGTTAGGTTAGGTTAGGTTAGGTTAGGTTAGGTTAGGTTAGGTTAGGTTAGGTTAGGTTAGGTTAGGTTAGGTTAGGTTAGGTTAGGTTAGGTTAGGTTAGGTTAGGTTAGGTTAGGTTAGGTTAGGTTAGGTTAGGTTAGGTTAGGTTAGGTTAGGTTAGGTTAGGTTAGGTTAGGTTAGGTTAGGTTAGGTTAGGTTAGGTTAGGTTAGGTTAGGTTAGGTTAGGTTAGGTTAGGTTAGGTTAGGTTAGGTTAGGTTAGGTTAGGTTAGGTTAGGTTAGGTTAGGTTAGGTTAGGTTAGGTTAGGTTAGGTTAGGTTAGGTTAGGTTAGGTTAGGTTAGGTTAGGTTAGGTTAGGTTAGGTTAGGTTAGGTTAGGTTAGGTTAGGTTAGGTTAGGTTAGGTTAGGTTAGGTTAGGTTAGGTTAGGTTAGGTTAGGTTAGGTTAGGTTAGGTTAGGTTAGGTTAGGTTAGGTTAGGTTAGGTTAGGTTAGGTTAGGTTAGGTTAGGTTAGGTTAGGTTAGGTTAGGTTAGGTTAGGTTAGGTTAGGTTAGGTTAGGTTAGGTTAGGTTAGGTTAGGTTAGGTTAGGTTAGGTTAGGTTAGGTTAGGTTAGGTTAGGTTAGGTTAGGTTAGGTTAGGTTAGGTTAGGTTAGGTTAGGTTAGGTTAGGTTAGGTTAGGTTAGGTTAGGTTAGGTTAGGTTAGGTTAGGTTAGGTTAGGTTAGGTTAGGTTAGGTTAGGTTAGGTTAGGTTAGGTTAGGTTAGGTTAGGTTAGGTTAGGTTAGGTTAGGTTAGGTTAGGTTAGGTTAGGTTAGGTTAGGTTAGGTTAGGTTAGGTTAGGTTAGGTTAGGTTAGGTTAGGTTAGGTTAGGTTAGGTTAGGTTAGGTTAGGTTAGGTTAGGTTAGGTTAGGTTAGGTTAGGTTAGGTTAGGTTAGGTTAGGTTAGGTTAGGTTAGGTTAGGTTAGGTTAGGTTAGGTTAGGTTAGGTTAGGTTAGGTTAGGTTAGGTTAGGTTAGGTTAGGTTAGGTTAGGTTAGGTTAGGTTAGGTTAGGTTAGGTTAGGTTAGGTTAGGTTAGGTTAGGTTAGGTTAGGTTAGGTTAGGTTAGGTTAGGTTAGGTTAGGTTAGGTTAGGTTAGGTTAGGTTAGGTTAGGTTAGGTTAGGTTAGGTTAGGTTAGGTTAGGTTAGGTTAGGTTAGGTTAGGTTAGGTTAGGTTAGGTTAGGTTAGGTTAGGTTAGGTTAGGTTAGGTTAGGTTAGGTTAGGTTAGGTTAGGTTAGGTTAGGTTAGGTTAGGTTAGGTTAGGTTAGGTTAGGTTAGGTTAGGTTAGGTTAGGTTAGGTTAGGTTAGGTTAGGTTAGGTTAGGTTAGGTTAGGTTAGGTTAGGTTAGGTTAGGTTAGGTTAGGTTAGGTTAGGTTAGGTTAGGTTAGGTTAGGTTAGGTTAGGTTAGGTTAGGTTAGGTTAGGTTAGGTTAGGTTAGGTTAGGTTAGGTTAGGTTAGGTTAGGTTAGGTTAGGTTAGGTTAGGTTAGGTTAGGTTAGGTTAGGTTAGGTTAGGTTAGGTTAGGTTAGGTTAGGTTAGGTTAGGTTAGGTTAGGTTAGGTTAGGTTAGGTTAGGTTAGGTTAGGTTAGGTTAGGTTAGGTTAGGTTAGGTTAGGTTAGGTTAGGTTAGGTTAGGTTAGGTTAGGTTAGGTTAGGTTAGGTTAGGTTAGGTTAGGTTAGGTTAGGTTAGGTTAGGTTAGGTTAGGTTAGGTTAGGTTAGGTTAGGTTAGGTTAGGTTAGGTTAGGTTAGGTTAGGTTAGGTTAGGTTAGGTTAGGTTAGGTTAGGTTAGGTTAGGTTAGGTTAGGTTAGGTTAGGTTAGGTTAGGTTAGGTTAGGTTAGGTTAGGTTAGGTTAGGTTAGGTTAGGTTAGGTTAGGTTAGGTTAGGTTAGGTTAGGTTAGGTTAGGTTAGGTTAGGTTAGGTTAGGTTAGGTTAGGTTAGGTTAGGTTAGGTTAGGTTAGGTTAGGTTAGGTTAGGTTAGGTTAGGTTAGGTTAGGTTAGGTTAGGTTAGGTTAGGTTAGGTTAGGTTAGGTTAGGTTAGGTTAGGTTAGGTTAGGTTAGGTTAGGTTAGGTTAGGTTAGGTTAGGTTAGGTTAGGTTAGGTTAGGTTAGGTTAGGTTAGGTTAGGTTAGGTTAGGTTAGGTTAGGTTAGGTTAGGTTAGGTTAGGTTAGGTTAGGTTAGGTTAGGTTAGGTTAGGTTAGGTTAGGTTAGGTTAGGTTAGGTTAGGTTAGGTTAGGTTAGGTTAGGTTAGGTTAGGTTAGGTTAGGTTAGGTTAGGTTAGGTTAGGTTAGGTTAGGTTAGGTTAGGTTAGGTTAGGTTAGGTTAGGTTAGGTTAGGTTAGGTTAGGTTAGGTTAGGTTAGGTTAGGTTAGGTTAGGTTAGGTTAGGTTAGGTTAGGTTAGGTTAGGTTAGGTTAGGTTAGGTTAGGTTAGGTTAGGTTAGGTTAGGTTAGGTTAGGTTAGGTTAGGTTAGGTTAGGTTAGGTTAGGTTAGGTTAGGTTAGGTTAGGTTAGGTTAGGTTAGGTTAGGTTAGGTTAGGTTAGGTTAGGTTAGGTTAGGTTAGGTTAGGTTAGGTTAGGTTAGGTTAGGTTAGGTTAGGTTAGGTTAGGTTAGGTTAGGTTAGGTTAGGTTAGGTTAGGTTAGGTTAGGTTAGGTTAGGTTAGGTTAGGTTAGGTTAGGTTAGGTTAGGTTAGGTTAGGTTAGGTTAGGTTAGGTTAGGTTAGGTTAGGTTAGGTTAGGTTAGGTTAGGTTAGGTTAGGTTAGGTTAGGTTAGGTTAGGTTAGGTTAGGTTAGGTTAGGTTAGGTTAGGTTAGGTTAGGTTAGGTTAGGTTAGGTTAGGTTAGGTTAGGTTAGGTTAGGTTAGGTTAGGTTAGGTTAGGTTAGGTTAGGTTAGGTTAGGTTAGGTTAGGTTAGGTTAGGTTAGGTTAGGTTAGGTTAGGTTAGGTTAGGTTAGGTTAGGTTAGGTTAGGTTAGGTTAGGTTAGGTTAGGTTAGGTTAGGTTAGGTTAGGTTAGGTTAGGTTAGGTTAGGTTAGGTTAGGTTAGGTTAGGTTAGGTTAGGTTAGGTTAGGTTAGGTTAGGTTAGGTTAGGTTAGGTTAGGTTAGGTTAGGTTAGGTTAGGTTAGGTTAGGTTAGGTTAGGTTAGGTTAGGTTAGGTTAGGTTAGGTTAGGTTAGGTTAGGTTAGGTTAGGTTAGGTTAGGTTAGGTTAGGTTAGGTTAGGTTAGGTTAGGTTAGGTTAGGTTAGGTTAGGTTAGGTTAGGTTAGGTTAGGTTAGGTTAGGTTAGGTTAGGTTAGGTTAGGTTAGGTTAGGTTAGGTTAGGTTAGGTTAGGTTAGGTTAGGTTAGGTTAGGTTAGGTTAGGTTAGGTTAGGTTAGGTTAGGTTAGGTTAGGTTAGGTTAGGTTAGGTTAGGTTAGGTTAGGTTAGGTTAGGTTAGGTTAGGTTAGGTTAGGTTAGGTTAGGTTAGGTTAGGTTAGGTTAGGTTAGGTTAGGTTAGGTTAGGTTAGGTTAGGTTAGGTTAGGTTCCCCCCCGACGGGTCTCCACCTTGCTGTGGTGGGGGGGCTTAGTAGCCGCAACCTTGAGTCCGAGGATTCGGTTGCGGTGAACCAAGAGGGACCCAGTGGAGAGGCCGCTTCCCTGTCTGGGTGGTACCGCACCAACCCGGGGGACCAAAGCGGCCGGCCGGCTGGGCCTAGGCGACGTAAGCCTGGCCGGTTTAGGAGAGGCTAGTCGCGGGGGAAGGGAGGTCGCTAAACCCTATCCTCCGCGACTGGGCGGGGCCGCACCGCGTGATGCGGCAACAGGGGGGCTGCCGTGGGGAGCCGGGGGGCCGCACCGCGTGATGCGGCAACAGGGGGGCTGCCGTGGGGAGCCGGGGGTCGGGCGGTCGGACCCGGCTCTTAACCCATGGCGGCTGGTGGTGGGGCCGCTGGGCAGCTGGAGTAGTAGCGGGCGGACTGCCGCTCTTGGGTTCGGTGGCTAGGGTCACGGGGCAGCTGGAGTCGGAGCGTGGGACGCTCCGCTCTTGGGTCAGTGGCCTTGGCTGCTGGGCAGCTGGAGTGGGCGGACCGCTGCTCTTGGGCTCAGTGGCCGGAGAGGAGGTGGCGGCGGCCTACACATCTTCCGCCGCCGGCGGCCGGGACATGCTGCGCATCTGCGCGTGGCCTGTCCCGGCTTCCGAAGGCCCCCTGGCTGGTGAACTCGGGGGAGTTTGCTGGCCATTGCACAAGGGGGCATAGTGGGGGGACGGCATCCGTGTGTTGGGGTGTCGTCCCACACTGTGGAGGAGTCCACGCGTGGACGGCCGCGTCGGGGTCGCGGATGTGTGCTTAAAAGCGTTCCCGTGGCCTCGGCACTATGCGGCGAGGAGGAGGCAACACCTCGGTGGTTTAGTGGGTAGGCCTAGCCCTTCTGGTTCGGAGAGCCCCACATACCCCAGCGCTCCCCCGGGCGCTGGGGATGCAATTTCATGCATTAACCGAGTTAAAAAAAAAAAAAAAAAAATTAGGTTAGGTTAGGTTAGGTTAGGTTAGGTTAGGTTAGGTTAGGTTAGGTTAGGTTAGGTTAGGTTAGGTTAGGTTAGGTTAGGTTAGGTTAGGTTAGGTTAGGTTAGGTTAGGTTAGGTTAGGTTAGGTTAGGTTAGGTTAGGTTAGGTTAGGTTAGGTTAGGTTAGGTTAGGTTAGGTTAGGTTAGGTTAGGTTAGGTTAGGTTAGGTTAGGTTAGGTTAGGTTAGGTTAGGTTAGGTTAGGTTAGGTTAGGTTAGGTTAGGTTAGGTTAGGTTAGGTTAGGTTAGGTTAGGTTAGGTTAGGTTAGGTTAGGTTAGGTTAGGTTAGGTTAGGTTAGGTTAGGTTAGGTTAGGTTAGGTTAGGTTAGGTTAGGTTAGGTTAGGTTAGGTTAGGTTAGGTTAGGTTAGGTTAGGTTAGGTTAGGTTAGGTTAGGTTAGGTTAGGTTAGGTTAGGTTAGGTTAGGTTAGGTTAGGTTAGGTTAGGTTAGGTTAGGTTAGGTTAGGTTAGGTTAGGTTAGGTTAGGTTAGGTTAGGTTAGGTTAGGTTAGGTTAGGTTAGGTTAGGTTAGGTTAGGTTAGGTTAGGTTAGGTTAGGTTAGGTTAGGTTAGGTTAGGTTAGGTTAGGTTAGGTTAGGTTAGGTTAGGTTAGGTTAGGTTAGGTTAGGTTAGGTTAGGTTAGGTTAGGTTAGGTTAGGTTAGGTTAGGTTAGGTTAGGTTAGGTTAGGTTAGGTTAGGTTAGGTTAGGTTAGGTTAGGTTAGGTTAGGTTAGGTTAGGTTAGGTTAGGTTAGGTTAGGTTAGGTTAGGTTAGGTTAGGTTAGGTTAGGTTAGGTTAGGTTAGGTTAGGTTAGGTTAGGTTAGGTTAGGTTAGGTTAGGTTAGGTTAGGTTAGGTTAGGTTAGGTTAGGTTAGGTTAGGTTAGGTTAGGTTAGGTTAGGTTAGGTTAGGTTAGGTTAGGTTAGGTTAGGTTAGGTTAGGTTAGGTTAGGTTAGGTTAGGTTAGGTTAGGTTAGGTTAGGTTAGGTTAGGTTAGGTTAGGTTAGGTTAGGTTAGGTTAGGTTAGGTTAGGTTAGGTTAGGTTAGGTTAGGTTAGGTTAGGTTAGGTTAGGTTAGGTTAGGTTAGGTTAGGTTAGGTTAGGTTAGGTTAGGTTAGGTTAGGTTAGGTTAGGTTAGGTTAGGTTAGGTTAGGTTAGGTTAGGTTAGGTTAGGTTAGGTTAGGTTAGGTTAGGTTAGGTTAGGTTAGGTTAGGTTAGGTTAGGTTAGGTTAGGTTAGGTTAGGTTAGGTTAGGTTAGGTTAGGTTAGGTTAGGTTAGGTTAGGTTAGGTTAGGTTAGGTTAGGTTAGGTTAGGTTAGGTTAGGTTAGGTTAGGTTAGGTTAGGTTAGGTTAGGTTAGGTTAGGTTAGGTTAGGTTAGGTTAGGTTAGGTTAGGTTAGGTTAGGTTAGGTTAGGTTAGGTTAGGTTAGGTTAGGTTAGGTTAGGTTAGGTTAGGTTAGGTTAGGTTAGGTTAGGTTAGGTTAGGTTAGGTTAGGTTAGGTTAGGTTAGGTTAGGTTAGGTTAGGTTAGGTTAGGTTAGGTTAGGTTAGGTTAGGTTAGGTT